>NC_141177.1:61830000-62455000 GCF_055505025.1 Bos grunniens
GCAAAGAGTCAGACACAACTGAGCAACTAACATGAATTCCAAGTTGAGGAGCTATGGGATTAAAAACCGAACTGACAGGCAAGATAGAAACAGCCAAGGTCTTGAAGGAGGTCTGAGAAGACTGCACTTCACTCCACAGACAGCTGAGAGCCATAGGGGACTTCTGAACAATTCTTTAATTGATCTGCATTCACTTTCCACTGGTACAGAGGCCAAAGGTAAATCTGTAGTTTAAAGGTCATCACAATTTCTCACTTAACACGTGAATAAAATTCACGTGACTATCTGTATATCACCTGGTGAGCTGGAGAAGATTTAAACTTTTCAAGTTGGAAGCTCTGAGGGAGGTTTCCTTCACTGCTCTAGTATTTATGTTGTGTTGAAGAGCATTGGCTCCATGATGTTGGGATGAAAGCCATGCACACAGAGGGACCAGGAAGCCAGTTGTCTGAGAGATAGAAGGTGACTTGGTCACATGGACCTTATCCTGTGGCCCCCAGGCTTCCCAGTCTCAGGCCTCCTGGATACCAGGGCTTGGCTCTGGCCCTTTGTACACCAACACTGTTCCTCCTACATATTGCTCTTGGGCACTGGTATGTTGTACATGCAAACACAACACTCATTTGGCTTGGTGCTCTCACTGTGTTTGAATGAGTGTGTGTGCATGCATGTGCATTTATATATATTGATAAATGTATAAAAACACACACGTTCACACAAAATGGCAATGGCACATACCATTATCTTATTGTTATAACTGTTATTTTGTAGGGAAATCTATATTTTTCCTAAATGTTTTGTAAGCATTTTAAGAGCAGGCCCATCATACTGTACTATGAACCCAGCTAATACTCAGTATTTATCGATTAGTTGATTTAAGCTAAGTCCCTCAGCCTGTGGCACATGGTACATTCCTTTTAGGATCAGAAGAACAGTTGGTTCACATACTTGCTGTAATGAGACAAAAAATATGGTTTCCATTTTCTTTTAGGTCTGGAAAAGGCAAGATGGCTTATTTCTTTAAAAGCTCCTGAGATAAGGTAACTGAACTCAGCACATGAAAGCCATCCATCAATACACGCGTGCGTGCCTATGTGAAACCAGCCAGCTCCCAAGTGCAAAGTGGAGAAAATGTGCTAAATATTAAATGCAGGTGGTGTTAGCAAATGGCTACAGTTCATCAGTTGGCAAGGTTTTCACGTACTCTACTTGACACTTACCTCGATAAAGAAGATGCTGGCTGCTGATGTCGGGTGGTGATACATATAGACTGTCACAAGGATGGCCGCGGCTATAATGAGGACCAGGATGAGAATCCCGACGATGAGACCAGCATGAAGGGCTCCTCCTTTCTTCTCGGCTGCACTGTCATCTGTAGAGGCTGGAAGAACAGCACCGCTGTCAGACATTCATGGGTGCACTCATAGATCTGCATTTTCACTCAGGGGGATATTCATATTCTTAATAAAGTACCAGTGAATTTTTTTTTTTTTTTTTTTACTTTCTGAACGACTTTTCTTTTCCGCAACACCAATTTTAGAAGTTAGGTGCTTGGCAAATGAAAAACCCATACTCTTAATGATTAAAAGCACATTTATAACTGTGTTTTAATTTATGGTTCAATAGTCTTTATTCTGTTAAATAAGGCAAAATTAATAGCCTTTATTCTAAAAGTACTGGGGAAAATCTAAAACTCTAATTAACTGTATAATAAATTTAACTTTGATCTTTCTCATTAAACCACTGGCACTGTTACCTATGGAAAAATTGATTACTTTTTGAAATCTCCTCTCTCATTTTCTTTTGGAAAATGTGAACTGAAGAGTACCAAACATCTTTTGGTGGGCTACACAGGCATTTTGAGAAAGTCTGTGCATGAGTTCAAAGGATTATTTTCAAACTCTGTTTTAAACTGAAATGCTCTATAAAAGTGTAACAGATGGATGCTAAATGACCCGCAAATAGTTTATCACTATCTAAAGGGAACACACAGCATATGAAAATATTCTACTATGCCACAGACTAATATCATTTTCTGTAATTTTTACTAAGATGCTCTCCATTGTAATATCCATTTCAGAGAGTAAGGAAAAAGGAGAAATTAAATTTTGAAAGCAATAATTAGCCAAGCCAAGCCAAGCAACCAAATAAAGCCAATCTCTAAAGTCTTCTCTTGTTCTAAGATTCTATAATATTTGATGTCTACTCAGGCATTTAGAGGAGATATTCTTAAATTATGTGCACCAGGAAATTGTACCTTATTACATAATATGATGGGTATTTTTGAATCATTAGACAATTCTTTAAGACTCATAGAAGTTCTAGAACAGTGATTCCTAATCCTTTCATTAGCAATTTACATCTTTGTTATTTCCAACTTTTGCATCTATGTTTTAAACATTTTTTGGTCTATTAAACCTCAATTAATAAGCACTGATTTATTTCTTTTATCATAATTTTATTAGTAAAAAAAAACCAGACATGACTATCTATCAGAATGTGTGGTAAATACAAGACAACAAAATTCCAAATAGAGAAAAGAAATATGAACTCCCAATTCTTCCCATCCATGCTTTCAAGTTTTGTTGCTATTATTTGTTTATTCTTTGCATGAGACCCATAGTTCGTATTCAGTAATTCTTCTCCATGTCTAATGGGCTTCTCTGTTGGCTCAGATGGTAAAGAATCTACCTGCCATGTGGGAGACCTGGGTTCGATCCCTGGGTTGGGAAGATCCCCAGGAGGGCATGGCAACCCACCCCAGTATTCTTGCCTGGAGAATCCCCATGGAGAGAGGAGACTGGCGGGCCACAGTCCACAGGGTCGCAAACAGTGGGACATGACTGAGCGACTAAGCACTGCACAGCACTGCACAGCTAATAAAGCTTAAATTCCTAAAGCTTTCCCTTAACATAACAGAAGTTCATTAGTCACGGAATGTATAATTTAGAGTAATCCATTATGTAAAAGTTCATTTTCAGAGGATTCTGGGAAGATGGTAGAGGAAGAAGTATCAGGAATATGTCTTCTCACATTGACAATAATTCAAATGGCAGAATCTGACAACTCTGGACTCTATTGAAGGCTTGTAACTTCCAGGAAGAAGGCTCACACTGCACGTTGTAGTTAATTCAAGCCAATTTCACCACTTAGGACAGTTGGCTGCTCAGCCATGGGGTGGGCAGCTACACACCTGCTCCTAATGTAGCCTGCTTAGTCTTTGGTTAGGCCCTCTCTCCATGTCAGTAACAGTAACTATGCCATAGGGTTGCTGTGAAAATCAAACATTTCACACATATTACATACATAAGAAAGCACCTAGCATACAATAAGTACTTAACTAATGTAGTTATTACATTATTATATTTTATATGAGGCAGATTGAGGCAAATTACACTGTCAGATTCAGGACACTGCATAAATTATGTTTTGCCCTTAATATTTGTTACTTTTAAGAGTCTGGCTTCATTCTTAAGTACTTGTATTACTGCATTTTGTACACTTGGCTTTTTTTTTTATTTTTAAAAGAGGGCAACAGATTCCTTTCATGGAAAAGTAGGATTAATTTAAAATGTTGCACACCGAGGAAACCAGAATTGAAAGAGACACGTGTACCCCAATGTTCATCTCAGCACTGTTTTAATAGCCAGCACATGGAAGCAACCTAGATGTCTATCAGCAGAAGAATGGATAAGAAAGCTGTGGTACATACACACAATGGAGTATTACTCAGCCATTAAAAAGAATACATTTGAATCAGTTCTAATGAGGTGGATGAAACTGGAGCCTATTATACAGGTGAAGTAAGCCAGAAAGAAAAACACCAATACAGTGTACTAACGCATATATATGGAATTTAGAAATATGGTAACGATAACCCTGTATGCAAGACAGCAAAAGAGACACAGATGTATAGAACAGTCTTTTGGACTCTGTGGGAGAGGGAGAGGGGGGATGATTTGGGAGAATGGCATTGAAACAGGTATAATATCATATAAGAAACGAATCACCAGTCCAGGTTTGATACAGGATACAGGATGCTTGGGGCTGGTGCACTGGGATGACCCAGGGGGTTGGTATGGGGAGGGAGGAGGGTTCAGGATGGGGAGCACGTGTACACCCATGGCAGATTCATGTTGATATATGGCAAAACCAATACAATATTATAAAGTAATTAGCCTCCAATTAAAATAAATAAATTTAAATTAAAAAAAATAAAATGTTGCTTTGGAGAATATGTGGCAAAAATATCTGCTAGAGTCACGAAAGGAAGTCTTGAATGTTTATTCAAATCTCATGTATAATTCCATCCAACTATCCCTCCTTCCATCCATTCATCCATCCATCTATCCATTTATCCATCCATCCTTCCATCCACCCATCCATCCCTCTTTATATCCATCCATCTCTTCTTCCATGCATGCATGCATGCATTCATCCATCTTGCTCTCTATTCATTCATGCATCCATCTATCCAAATAGCATCTGGTTCTATTTCTGGGATTAGTAATCTTTCAGAAGCATCATAAAGTCTAGTTTAATTTTGTGTGTGTGTATATGTGAAGATGGGGAAGGGAAGGAAAAGACACCTGTGACTTGACCTTGGACTGTGATTTCTCAAATGGGCCAGAGACCCAGAGCCTGTTGAGAAGGCAGCAGGCAAGGGACAGTTATCTTAGGAAGGAAGAGGAGAGCTAGGGACATGTTTCACTCAAGAACTCAGCAGTTCTTGTCAATAAAACTATCTATGACTTGCAGGCCATATGTTGCCAATCTTTAGAATAAAAAATCATAATCATAACTGCATTTATTCCTTGAAATCCACTCACTCCTTTTATTTAGGCATAAATGCTTACACTCACAATGATTATTAATCTATATTTCTAATAATGGCTACTTATAATATCCTCCTTTACAAATTCTTCTTTGCAGTGCTGGTATGGATGTTAAGACACCATTTCATATCTAATGAAACCTGTACAGAATGTAGTTTGTTACAAGCCAAGAAGCATTTTAAAACATTTTTGGATGATGATGA
This sequence comes from Bos grunniens, assembly GCF_055505025.1. Lineage (NCBI taxonomy): Eukaryota > Metazoa > Chordata > Mammalia > Artiodactyla > Bovidae > Bos > Bos grunniens. The sequence continues at coordinate 61,835,039 of NC_141177.1, forward strand.
TTTTAACAAAATAAACTATCTTCATGGATTTTCACAATATTACTAACCAGTAGACAGAAGAAATACTTAGGAACCCATGAATGTGCACATGACTTTAAGACGTGTCATAATTAGAACAAATCATTTAAGGAGAAATGTAGCAAATTTCAAAATATTACAGAGGTATCTTGGTGTCCCAAGCCCATGCTATTTCTAAATACTTCAGAAATAATCAAAATGAAGTGGCAAAAATTGTACTCATATTTCTGGAGAACTTACTCTTCTGCTCTCACTATTTAGCCAAGCTTTCTGCATCTCTATTCTAGCTGCTTTCTTTATTAACAGGTATTATGATGGCACATTAAGGAACATTGAATCTGGAGATAAAGTGACTACATCATTGATGTGCTTTGATTTCAAATTATTTCACTATTTGGTTTTCAGTTTGATACCACTTTTCAATTAAAGGGACTAGGGTTTACACACTCATGGGAAACTGCAAATAACACAGAGAACCCTCTGTGATAAAAATCATGATCACCTCAAACACAAGTTGAAATTTAAAAGGTTTAAGGAAGTGCTAGTAATTTCCATAATTGAAATTTAGTTCATTCACCTCGAGGGCAGACTGCTCAAATAAGTTGATTTCATTCCTCAGAAAAGACAATGAACAGAGATGTCATCTCTGACAATATTCATTCCTGAGGTACAGCTGATTATTCTTGGCAATCGGTAGAAAGAAGTAGGTCGAAGAAGACTCTGAACCTGTTTCAGGTACAAACTTCTAAAGTTCGTCAGTCTATATGAGTTGGGGGAATATTCAAAGAGGTCAGGAGGAATCTAGCCTGAAAACCAAGTTCTTATTCTAGTCTTAGAAATGTCTTATGCTCTTTCATTTACACCCCAAAGGGAACAAAAGTTGAAGAATTACTCTCTCTCACACACACAGTATCACACAGAGGACAGCTCGAGTCTTTCATTGTTTACCTTTACACTGTATATTTAAATACGATGAGTTAATGATAAGAGACAATAAGACCCCCCAAAGGGAGCCTCAGAGCCAAAAACAAAAGAGGAAATACATAAATATATTTGAAAAGGCTACCAAATCAAAGCCTTTTTTCTGCTCTCTTGTAGACATACTTTAAAACATAAATGAAGCACAGAAAATCAATAGTATCAAAGATAATACACTCCCATCTGATCCACAGAGTGACCTATCAGTTCTTATGAGTTTCTAACTTTTAGTACTTTATAAAACACAGATCAATATTTAGACACAGAGAGGACTTTGAGAATTGTCAAATCAATCAAAGCATTATACTATCTTTTGGTAAGTTTTATAGCTACCATGATAGCAAAGATGACAGATTTTTAAAAGGCATTAAGCACATTCTGAAAATATCCATGACCTCATGTAAATGTGTTTAATTTTCTGCACTCCAAGAAAAGTTCATAAAGTATTGATAAAAGATCAGATGAAAAAAAGTAGAAGAAAGACGATAGGAGGAAAGAAGGGAAAAAAAACTGACCTTTTGTTTCTTCAAGGTGTAGCATTTAATTTTAGACCACTATGTCTCCTAGGTCTTTCTACGTCTGTTATTTTTTTTTCAGTATTTATATGTATGTAGTATTATTAATGATATTTAGAAGTACAATTCTTGAATACATTAGAAGTTTTAATACACTGCTGAAATGATCATACCCACTTTTAAATCTTGTCAGTAACTAAAGTCCAGCAATAAAGTAAAACTAAAGTAGAAACATTCCTTGTCTGAAATTTTATTCACTTTAAAGAGTTAGTTCTAAATCTAACTATTCTCTTGGCTTTAAAAAAAACCTATAAATTCCACAACATATAATGTCTTTTGGGGGACCAAGAGGCTTTGGGAAAAGTCTTGCATGAATTTGTTCAAAAATCCATAAATCTTATACAGATGATGTCAAGTGTTCTTTTTTAACACTTCAGAATGAAATTGAACTACAAAATGCTTAAAATGTTAGTGTTGCATTTTTGGATTGAAAACACACGAGTTTCCCTGTGGAATATTATTGAACCCATTTATGAGCTACCAAATATAACAGCAGAAAATCAAGTAAAAGTAAAAATTTTCACTAAACTGACTTTTCCTTTGGAAGTTTCCCTTGCAACTGATCTCATTTCGTAGCTCACATAATTTCCTTCATGTCTCTTTTATTTTTATTTATTTATTTTTTTAAATTTTCTACAAACATGATCATGACCTTGACTTCATTTAGAGTTTCTCTGGGTATTTTACATACCTTCTTATTTCTCATAATTCTCTTTGTTCTTTCATTTTCTTAATCATGGTGTCCCTATTTTTTCTTTTGGATGCTTACCAATCTGCCAATATTATTTGGGTATTAGGGTTCCTTGAAACTATTATACGAGCCATACTTAATCCACAATACGAATCACTGTGACCCTACATTCATTTATAATTCACATGATGACATCTCCTTAGGAGGGATTTGAGTAAGTACTGTGAAAAGATATTAAAATGGTGCACAAAACACAGCTAAGTGCATTATGTGTGGTGAGAATAATATTCTGGCAGGGGCAGCTGGCTCAGCTTCTCGTCTGCAGCCTGTGCTACTACAGAGCAGCTGTGAAATTTCATTCAGGGAAACATATAAAATGTTCTGGCTTAAAAGAGCTTAGGGTATGACAATCCTTTTTAAACAATAATCCGCTACCTTTTATCTCAGGAAAATAAGGCTAAATAAAATTTCCGTGAAATCATATTAAAAGAAATGCTTGATTCCATCAAAATGAGGGACTTTGGAGAGTAGTCACCACCCAGTCTGCTACTAGCCTTGTTATGTGATTAGTGCTTTTGTGCATGTGTGTGTGTGAGCATCAGAAACAGGGGATTCACCATATCTATAGCTACTGCAACACCAAAAGCAAATCCTTGTAATGATCCATTCTGGTTTTCATTTCTTATTTGTATGTGCTATGTTTTGTAATAATTGACCCGTGTCTCTAATATTTTCAGCAACCAAGATCTTTATAAGATCTAACTTTTAAAGTTTTCCTAACGTCAGCTTTCTATATCAAGTTGCCTTGCTTCTTCAGGGTTCAGGATGGGGAGCACATGTATACCTGTGATGGATTCATTTTGATATTTGGCAAAACTAATACAATTATGTAAAGTTTAAAAATAAAATTTAAAAAAAAGTATATTTAAAAATTGTTTTCTAAAAATCTCTACTTTTATAAAATAACTCACAGAAATCTTAGTACTTAAGTTTCCCATCTAAATAGTAAACATATTAAATATATATGACAAATATATTCACAATTACAATGGAATACCAAAGAAGAGGTTGACAATGTACTTTCAAGATCTGGGGGTACAGAAGAAAGTGACTCTTTATGCCATTTAATCCTGTCCATTTGAATTAAGTCCCTTATAGTAAAACAGTTCATTTATATACAAACATATGAATGAATATACAAATGCAATAAATGTTCACTTCCTTATCAAATCCATCATGTTTTCTGATCATAGAGAAGGAACCTTTTCACCTTGCTCCCGTCTGTGTGGAAAGATAGATGTGTGTCCAAACCACTTAGCTAATGTGAACCCTTGCTATTGCCATTTCTTTTAATCATGGCTGTCTTACCAAGTCAATATGAGGATTTCTTGAAATTATTCATGGAAATGGGAAGCTTAAGTGCATGCTGGATAAAGCAAGGATGTCTTAGTGAATAGCTTTTCCAGTGGAAAGATCAAGATCAATCTCCATGTACCTTCACTGTTGACCCCTTTGAAGGAAAACAAACCACCAAGCTCCGTAAGAGTTAACCTGTCTCTCCCCAGACTCCAGCAGTAACTGGGACATGGCCATGCCACATAGAATCTGCAGAGAGTATCTGAAAAACAAAAGCCCAGCTGCTGTGGTTTGGTAGGCTATCTAAACAAAATTAACCTTATGGAGAGCTTCTTTTGAAAACTGCTAAATATTAAGCCAGTCTCAAGTTCTTTGGCACCTGAGTTTATATTTACAATTAATGAGAACCTAAGTGCTTCCTATGAAAGCATGGGTTAATTTAGTTGCTGGAGATGTCAATTTGGCCCTTGTGGGTACCTCAGGATTGAACATTAGCCCTTGATGTTAACAACCACACAACCTTTTGCTATTTGTTGTGGTTGACGTATGAAATCTCCCAGGAGGGTAAATGGGCAGGACTATATAAATGTATCTCAAAAAGACAGAATTGGAAATTGGAAAAAAATAAAGTTGGGTAGAGCTTCGAACTATATTTTAATGTGTGTTACCAGAGCTAATAAAACAAGCACATATATCAAGGGTGGAAAGAAAAAACTGAAATCACTTGAGGACCAGTTTTGAAGGGTATGTTTCACATCAGAACTGCCAAAACATGGCTCAGATAAGGGCTTTAATGGGGGCAAATTCAGCTGGCCTGCTTGGGAAGGAAGAAGCATGCTAAAAAAGTGTGTTTATCATGGCTGTCTTCCCTTAGGTCCTGGAATATCAAGTTTCCTGGAATACAGAGCTCCACACATTGAATGTGGGATAGAATATGGTTACTTCTCGAGGTGAGCACTAGTCTCAGCCTTACCTTTCCCATTAAATCAGCTTTGTGAACTGGCCCCACACGTGGGTATAAAGCACTACTATGAATCTTACAGTCACCTGTCGACAGTTAACCTGTCGAGGGATGGGCTCAGAGGACCCACGGGGCTCATTCTGATCATGAACTGACACCTGGAGCTGTCTGTGTTTGCTGAGATCCTGGATGGCTTTAGTAGAGGCAGAGTGGCAGGCAAATGGCTACAGTGTCCACGCTTTCATTCAACATGCATTCAAGCTTCAGTGAGAGAAAGGATCCCATTTCCGTGAACAATTTCAAGGAGGCTTCATACTGACCTGGTAGTACAGCCAAAACTGAGAGGTGTGCAGGTGCTAAGGCTCCAGATTAGCTCAGTGGTTTGGACACACATCTGTCTTTTCACTCTGATAGGTACAGGGTGAAGAGGATTCTTCTGCTACATTCAGTGCCACAACTGGAGAAGCTCTCCCAGGTTGCAGGCCAGGATGGCTATGCGGAGCATAGCACATGCTCTGACAGCAGAGTGTTTAGTGTTGTAGCCAGGCTACATCCCTTACAGATTAGGGACCCCAGACAGAATACTTAAATCCCTGTCCTTCTGATATTTCATGCATAAAATAGGATTATAGTATGACTTTCTTCATGGGGTACTCTAAGGATTAAATGAGATCAACATGCAAAACCCTTAGATGAATGTCTGGTGTACAGTAAATCCAATAATTGCAAGATAACTTTATCACTATTAGCAACTACATGGGACGATTCTAAGAATAATTTAAAGTAAACCATGAATCAAGTAATCAGAGGCATTAAATTTTATGCTTATTAATTAGAGAAGCTTCTTTGTTAAGGATAAATCTTTTTGCTCTCTTTTGTTGAGAATTTTAAGAAGCTTGAAAAAATTTACTCATGAGAGTTAAGAAAAAACTATCTAGTTCGTGAGAAGTACATCAACATTTCTGTTTTCTTTTTTTTTCCCCACTAAGGTAATATTTGCAACCTGGAAATGCACAGATCTTATATACCAAAGGAATCATCAGCCAAACCAACATCCAGACTATTTCCATGCCTTCAGAAAATTTTCAATCAATCAATCAATTGATTCCATTCCCATCAATCCTGACCTTACCCTGCCATGGAAACCACTGTGCTGATTCCTCTTACTGTAGATTAGTTTCATCTATACTGAATTTCACATAAATCAAATCATATTATATATACTCTTTCATACCTGGCTTCTTTTACCTAAACTAATGATTTAAAGTTTTATTTATATTATTGCATGTATCATCAGTTTGTTATTTTTTTTCTGCTGAGTAGTAGTCCATCTTATGAAATATTTAATTTTGTTTATTCTATTGACAAACATCTGGATTGTTTCAGTTATTGGCAATTATGAATACAGTTGCTATGAATATTCTGGTACAATATTTTTATGGCTATGCTTTCTTTTGAATACATAGAAGTAGAATTTCTGACTCATTTAGTAAAATTATTGGTATGCCTGAATTTGGTCTTCCATTTTGCTATTTGTTTCCTTTGCGTCCATCCATCATGTGGTCCATTTTTTCTTCCTCTCTTGCCTTCTTTAAGTTCAACAGATATTTCTTAGAATTCCATTTTAATTTAACTCTATATTAAAAAATTTTTCTTTAGTAGTTGCTGAGCATAATGTTAAGACATGTTGAAATCACTTATTGAAATTTGATCCAATTAGTTGCTAATTCACTACTGTAACTGAAATAATAACATTCGGTCACAGTACTTACTGTTATGAATTAGTGTTAAATAATTAATGCCTGTCCTTGCTACCCAAGATACATTTTAAATCTTGCATGGTATTATTTGACCATGCAGAATAAAATTCAAGCAAAAATTAGTCTTAATGGAACAGTAAGCCAGTGAAAACCTAGCTGCTAAAAATATTAAACTAAATTTACCATCTAATAGATTCAAATACTGTCTTTAAAGCTTTATGTCTTAAAAAATAACATATTCTTTCTCTCAAAGAAAATTTCTTCTTCTTCTTTTTTTTTTTTTTGCTTGCTTAAGCTGGATCAGCATATTTCATGATTCCTTGAATCAATAAGTATTGATTCAAGCACACATGAAAACATTTAGTGTTCATGTCACCAAAGCACAAGGATGGTCACCGTAGTCAGCAGGCCCCAAATTCACATTGGCACACCCTTCATACATACATAGGAGGCTCCCTTTTCCATTTCCTTCAGAAATGTGCTATGGGTTATTTCAACTCCTGGACCCCATACTCTGACCTCTCCCACTCACTCTTGCCATATTGCTGTCTCCTATTACACTGAGAAAACAACAAGCCCAGAGGAATACCCTAGATTTCTCCCTGTTACCCATCTCCTCTCATCCACGTGGATTGACCCATCCCTGCTTACACATATATCGCTTCATTCTCAGTCATCTCTCCACTCCTTTTCTTCATGTCTTTTTTCTTCTCAACACCTCTAACATATAAATACACTCCTAAAAACAAAACAACAGAAATCCTACTTCCCTTCTCACCAAGCTTCTTTAAATAGCAGCATGTCCCATTTGACTTCAATGTCCTTATTGCTCATCAACTTCTCAGATTCTCTCTGGGGACTGTGCATCTGTGGACTATAGAACTATCAGGTCAAGATCAACCAATGTCAACTTACTATTTAATTCAATGGTTACCTTTCTATTTTTTTTCCATTTGTCTTTGGCATTGTTCACTACTTGCTTCTTGAAATTGTCTTCTTGTTTTCTGTGAGTCCAGTTCTTCTGATTGTCTTGCTGTGTTTGAGTTCCCCTCCCTCCCCCACAAAATCTCAACTTCTGTGTTTCCTTATGAGCTTCCCAGGTGGTGCTAGTGGTAAAGAACCTGCCTGTCAATGCAAGTTAGCCATGACAGACGTGAGTTTGATCCCTGGGTCAGGAAGATCCCCTGGAGGAGGGCACAGCAACCTACTCCAGTATTCTAGCCTGGAGAATCCCATGGACAGAGGAGCCCGGTGGACTGCAGTCCATGGGGTCACACAGAGTTGGACACGACTGAAGTGACTTAGTATGCATGTACGTTTTCCCTCATTAGTCCTTTGACCTTTTCATTTTTACTTTATTCTTCTGTGATCTCATTCACTCTGATAATTTCAACTATCATTATATGCTGATGATGCCTAAATATATAGTTTGTTTGTATTTCTTAAGTGAATTTCAGATTTGCATAGATTCTATCTTTCCCTGATGTCTCCAATGCTTCTTCATATTTATGAAGCATTGCCTCAGACCACCTGTTCTTGATGGAACTGTACGTGGGAATTGCCTGAAGGCTTAAAAAGTATTGATGCCTGGATCCCAGATCCCGAGGTTCAGATTTAAGTGTTATGGAGAACAGTCTGAGCACTGGGGTTCTTAGGAGCTAGAATAATAAAATGAGAATAACCAGATGATTCTTATGTACATAAAAAGTTGAAAAACACTACTCTAAACAAAATTTTAGAAGAGAATTTCTTAATCCATTCGGGACATTCAAAATAATATTCTGAAGTGTAAGAAATGTTCATTATTATGGCACTTCTACACTTTCTTATACAGTTAGTGCTATCATGAAAGTAGTCAAACAGAGCAAAAGATAAAACCAAAAACCAAATGCCAAGTTATTTTTACAGTTTTAGAAACAGTAAGTGATAGATACTCAATAGTCTGTCAAAAGGTAATAACAGTTTCCCTTTGCTTACAAGACTGTGATCGCTGCTAAAGAAAAAGATGAAAAAAAAAATAGCAAGGGAAGGTAGGAGAAAAAAGTGAAAGATAGGTGACTTTGATGATTTATGTATTAAAGTCAAAAAATAATGCGACTGAATGATAAATGAAACACTAGACACTTGATCTGTCACTACACACTAGGTAATAAAAATATAACCTTAGAAGTAGTCTAGTGAAAAAGTCAGAATAATGTTCTAACATTTTATCTTTGGATAAAAGGCCTTATATGTTCATAAGTAGGACATTAAACACAACAGATTCAGAATTTAGACAAACCAATCCATAATTCATTCAAAGTAATATTTCTGTATTAACTCTTTAAAATTAATTATTTTGCAGATCTGTTCTCCAGAATTAACTTGATCACATTCTGCAAACTGCTTAATGTAGTTACTTTAGCATCCTTTTGATGAAGACCCCACCTTCCGACTCAAGAACACAGCCTTTCAGAATCCAGGTTTAGCAGACTTCCTACCAATGAGAAGAAATGACGAACACAGTGCCACCTGCAAGACACACCAGTGATGTCTCGGGTGCTCATACTTTAAATATCATTAGTAATTAAGAACTTACATGCAAATATGTTTTTTAAAAAGAAACATGACTTTATCAGAAGGAAGAATCTTTCGAGGAACCAAGAGGGAATGCAGCTTTTGGTATTATTATCATAGTACCAAATCTCAGTCAACAAATTTTAAATAATAAAATTAATCATAGGATTTTAGAGCTTGATATAATTTTAACATCTGCAGTGTAGCAGAATGGCACAACTCCATTTGCTAAATTGAGCTGAATCTGGTTGAAGATTTCACTTCTCAGTTAAGAGACTTTGCCATTGATTCAACTCACAGACCTATTTCAGCCCTAAATATAATTTTTTCCAGTTTGCATCTTGAAGGCATTTACATTTCTATTTAGGCGGTGAGTGGTGAGTGTCATTTGGAAGCAACTAATTAAATACCAAAGAAGGCAGTCAATAGTTGTACCAGCTAAAAACATACAGCTAGGTAATTCCTTAAAAATGTGACTTTTCTAAATAAGCTTTTGCCAGAATTCGAAAACCCAAGGGAGATGTAGTTTTAAATGCTTATAACCATTATCCACAGAAATACATATTATTTAAAGAATACATTCTAGGAACCCCTTAATAGAGAATTAAACTTGAATTTCTCGAGAAACCTAGAAGGCTGAAAGAATTTAGTTTTTGAACATAAACAAAGAATACCCCTGCAGTTTGCAGAACACATGCCAGTGTTTCAGAAAGGACTCAGTTACACAGGAGGATCAATGCATTGGGATTTTCAAAGAAAGGATAAAATGAAAAGTAAGGCATAATTACATGGCAAAAGGAAATTTCATTTCTAAATACTTATACGTATAATCAGTTGTTATAGAAGAGGAAAAAGAATACTGGAGGTGGGAATGAAACTCCTTAGGTTGGCGTCTCCCATGTGAAGTTTCTAAGAAGGACTGTACTACTCAGGAGCAGCCATACTGTGAGGCTGCCAGGGTCCTGGAATCCACATTAAGACTAAATAGATTCACGTGGCAGCTCTGCCACATACCAGCCAGGTAACCTCACCTTTCTGTACCTCCATTTCCTCAGCTAAAAAATGGAAATATGGGCAGGACTAGTCACAGGGATGTTGTGTGAATTAAATGAGTTAATACAGGTACAGCATTTAGAAGAGTGCTTGGAGCGTAGGAAACAATAAATGTTTTTCCTCTGCTTTTTCTTCGATTCTCCCCCTCCTCCTCCCCCTCCTCCTCCCTCTCCTCCCCCTCCTCCTCCTTCTCCTCCTCCTCTTACCTCCTTCTTCTTACCTGCCTTTCACATGAATAAGGAGCAGAAATGCTACTTAATTAGACATATATATGACTTGCAACTTAATACCATAAACACGCAAGTAGGAACATTTCAGTTGGAGACAAAATACTATCTGTATGTTGGTTCCTCTGAGTTTTTGTATTCAGCCATTTATAATGGCCAATCAGTGCTAACTTACTAATGGCACCTGCATTCATTAGGAGTCATTCTCTTTGTCTAGATATTTTTTTCAGTCTCTTTTCTCCAACTTATTTAGAGAACTGAGGATTTTCACTCAATGCCGAAGACTAATAAAACGTCTCCAATCAAACAACTAACTGGAAATATGCAGAGGCTCTTCCTAGACCTGATCTAATTGTAACAGGAAACACAATGCACAAGTGACGATTTATCAAGAGTGATTTTTGCAGACTGGAACTCAGTCTGGGTCCTGTGAATGAGAAGCCCTGTTGTGTGCCTCTGGTGTCCAGCTGCTCAGAAGTATTTTATGTTTTCATATCAAAGATGAAGGGAAATCTCCTGGAAAGTGAATATATAATCAGGTCAGCTGTGGATACCACTGAGAAAATCAACTACTTTAAGTCATAGAAATATTCCAGGAAGACTCAGGGCCAAGGTAATCCAATATCTAAAGAAGGTGATGTACGGATGTAAAGGGCAGAGTATAGCTACACATTGAGTACTTTGATAAACATCACCCTCTTCTAGAAAAGTACAGACCTCTAAATTAAAATGGTTTTAAGAGCAGCCTATTAAATTAAAAGAAAATGTGCTGAATTTCTCTGCAATACATAGCAATTTACACAAATGTCTTAGCTTGCATCTAAAAAAATTCTCACTAAATGTGAGAAAGCACTTAGACATCCTTTTCCATTATTACCTCAATCTCAAAAAAAGAAAAAAAATGTGAAGCTGGAGGAAAAGAACAATTCTGAATTCTGTTTTCAACATGTTTAATTAACTAATGAAGTTGGATTTAAATTGGCAGTCCTTCCTACATTTCCATATTCCATAAAATAAAAAGCAGTAGTAGCATGCTAACTTAATAAAGTTGCTATAAAAAGGAATGTGCAATCTCAAGTACTCTTTGAAAGGAACATTTATCTTAGCACTGGTCAAGTTGGTCTGCTCTAACTGCACATTTAGGAAAAGTGCTTCATTAGCAAACCTGGCCATGAAAAGAGTTCCAGTGTATAGACATATTAAGTCTCATTGTGATATTTTGGAACTCTGGCGGGTACCTGAGGCATGCTTGTGCTCAGTAGCTCAGTCATGTCTGACTCTCTGCAACCCCATGGATGGTAGCCTGCCAGGCTTCTCTGTCCTTGGAATTTTCCAGGCAAGAATATTGGAGTGGGTTGCCATTTCTTACTCCAGGGGATCTTCCTGCTCCAGGGATTGAACCCTCATCTCTGGTGTCTCTCTGCATTGGCAAGTGTATTCTTTACCATTGTGCCACCTGATGCATATCAGTGATCTTATATAATCTGAAGATCCAATAGTCAATTTTTCTAGTAAGATGAAAAAAGAAAAGAAGCCCTCCATTTCAATCTTGGAATTTACTTAACTTGATTTCTCAGTGTCATAAGATAGTTTTAATACACTGCATTAAAAAAATCTTCAGAGTTTTACTATTCCTTGCTGCATTAAACAAAACTAAGGATTTTCCTTGGGATAACTGGTAACATTCTAGAAAACTATTTCCCAAAGTGTATTCCACAAAACATTAAGTCAGTGAAAGCTATTTGCAAAAAAATTTTAAGACCAAATAGTGGAGAAATGCCAGATGCTAAATCTTTATCACCATCTTGGAAGTTTCTTTAGAATCTATGCTTTCTGAAAGCCAGGAATTTGTCTAAACCATTTTCACTACCATAGCTGCAAGCATATACAATCCCTTGCAATTAGCAGGCACTTGGCAGGAATAAGTAAATGAATGAATGAACGGTAAAAGCTTTTAACAGTTTTCCAGAAAGTAAATTGCTTACATTTTTTTTTCAACCAGAATATCTCATAGCTATTTGATAACAGGAATCTTTTGTTTTTTCTATTGTTGTTGGTTAGTCGCTAAGTCATGTCTGACTCTTGTGACCCCATGGACTGTAGCCCACCAGGCGCCTCTGTCCATGAGATTTCCTAGGCAAGAATACTGAAGTGGGTTGCCATTTCCTTCTCCAGTTTTTTTTTTTCTGTCAGCATTATAGAATATTTTAGTCATATTAAAGAAAAAAGAAAAGACAGAATCAAGAACAATATAACAAACACATATAACTACTACCTGTGTTAATAATTAAACATAGCAAATACAACAGAAGCTTCTGGGGAACCCTCCTCCATTCCATTTATCTCTTTTTAACATCCTCCATCCAAAGGAGGTAACCCTGACATTAGGACTTAGGTTCACCAACAACCTGCTCTGAGAAATGTTGAATGGGGCAATTGCTAAAGTCCCTTCAACACTAAGATTTTATTTCTAGCTAGTGTATATGTGGCAAATGGCTACTTGTGAAGCTATCCACTTACTGCATTAATACAACAATAAGTAAATAAATGAAATAAAATATTGTGATACAAAAGCAAGACAATGGTAAACTGATGTGATAATGATATATATGGAGAGGCTAAGCAACTTTTAAGTGGACTGATCTAAATACATATATATAGATATACAGTAAACTAAGAACAAACAGAAATATTTGTTTCTTGACTTAGACTGAGTAATTTAGAAACTATTCTCTACAAATACAGAGAGAAACATACCTAACACCATACATGTTGGATTCTGACTTACTCAGGTTATCACCTGGGGCTGCAAAAGTGAGACTGTGTCGAGAACAATAATACAGTGAACCCACATTTACATAAAAGATGCTGCTAAGAGGAAACCCCCTTCCTGAGCTGAATAAACAGTTACTAATATAGTTACATCTCTTTTATGAAATCCAGCATTCTATGATAGAGTTGCACATATGACCTAACATAATTTAAAAGGAAAAGAGCTATTTGAAAAATTTTGGTCAATATCTTTTACAGACTTGTTTTGGTAAAGCCTTTCTTCCTCAAATTTTCATGTACTATTACATACATTCCTAAATTGTCTTAGAAAAACTCTAGTTATCTACTTATTAACTGTTCTTCCTCAAGTTTCTTTTTGTCCTTTTCTTTGCATAGAAGATAAAAACGCCTAGTAAAAGTATATTTCCATATTGCTCTATTTCTTAATTTTAATTATAAATGATGTTGAATAGTCAGTGTAGTGAAAAACAGGCTTGAACCCAATACTGGTAGATAGCCACATATGCAACCAATAAACCGAGGGCTCCAGCAACAAGAAACAGCAAGGAATGTGGATAAATTTTCACTTTACAATTGGTCAGTGGCGTCCTGAAGTTTTACAGGCAAACACTGAGATTAGAATTTCACTCCGCTATTGAAATAATTTGACTTTTCAAGTCAACCATTGAATTCTTCCTGTGTTAAACACCATGAGGGAGTAAAATATGACCTCACTCTACATTTAGAAGCCCACAAGTTCTTTCTCATGCTTAAATGAATGAAATAGATAAGTATCTAAAAAATATTTATAAAAGAAAAATGTCAGTTCCTACCTCCATTATCTTTTAGATGTAGAGCTATCTTGGTATCATCTGGAAGAGAAAGTCAAAGTTACAACAAAAAAAATTTTAAGGTACATAAATCAATTGTCTACTAATGCATTAACTGTTTAACAGGAATGGATTTTGATACTTTACTGAGTAAATTTCTAGGTCAATGAGAGTTAGTCTTACCTTATAGGATGTAGTACTAAACTTTCTGAGATTGTAAGGTCAAGATTGTAAAACTTTAGTAAAGTTTTATATGACTCTTAAGAGCTATGAGAAAAGTACACTGGTATAACTTAGACTTAAAATACATTTATCTTAATTTTCTAAAATGATTTACTGTAATTAGACTCTAGAAGTTCTTATTTATTTTAAAGGCCAAGATCAAGGAAATTCCAAGTTAACTGGAATAGTAAATATTTGTCAATATTTACAAACTTGACTTCAAAAGTTAAATGCTTATTTATTGCTAATAAATATGACCAAAATAACATACAAAGTATCTTGTCCTACAAAATGTAGAATGTGCTTTTAATTTCAATGGTATATTTCATTCTAAAGGGGAGGATTTGAATTACAGAAATATTTTTCTCAGGCTACATAACAACCCCAAATAAGATGAATTAAAATATAATATTGGTTTTAAAAGCATTAAAATGTACTTAGCAGCTGTCCTTCACCTCATTTTAACACTTTATTCTAGTTAACTTTAAATATCCAATTAAATTTCAATTAAGAGCAAAAGATTCAAGTTTAATATCCTATTCAAATTAAAGCAAGGCTTATGAAAAGAAATAAGACCATGTTTTCCCCTCAAGGCTTACTCTTGGCTAACTGGTCTCACATTTCTCCCTAGTGGCACCATTCAGAATAAATGACTAACAAATTTGGGCTAATATCCCATCTTTCCCCAATGAGCTGTGTGCATGCATTCATGCCCTCTAGTATTTTTGCCTTTCCTGGCAAAGGAAATGCTTCTCTAGTACAATTTCTGTGTCATACACAGTGCTTCTCTATAAGGTTATAGACCAGCATATTTTACTGACTGTATCCACGCAAATATAAGAATTGTGTATTAGCAGAATTACCTGTTATTCAGAATACAAAATCAATGGACATTTTCTATGCATTTTGCCTTCCTATCCTGTGATTAAAATGTTAAACACTGTTATTACAAAGTTCAGCAAGAAAGGAAGGAAGGACACGAGAGGAAGTTCTTTCTTTCTTTTCTAGAGACTCTAGTAGCCAAGATCACCATTAAAGACTAAATCTTAATAAAAGGCATCCATACATTAAAAAAAAAAAAAACACACAAAAAACACAGCACATAGTTTTACTCCACTATAATTTTGTATTTTCCCTTTTAGACATTCCTAAGAAATCCAGTTCGCTGAAGAAAAAAATTTCCCCTGGAGAACCTCTCCTGTACACGTCAACAGTGAATTTTCCCCCCTTCAGTAACAGAGAAAAAGTGTCTCCAGGGCACCTTCTGTGGGCAGGCTGGTGGGCAGCTGGGAGGTGGCTGCTCTTCTGGTGGTCGTCAAGACCCTGAATTGTGTGGTTGTTGCACGTATGGTGGTGCTGGTTCGAGTAGAACTTTCCACTGGCTCTGTGGGGTCACACATCTTCTCTTTTGACTAATAAGAGAAACAGAGGGGGAGACAATGGAGGAGTGATCAGAGCTACATTTTAAAATTATATCAAGGAGAAAAATAATAGAAGAAACAAAAGAATAAAAAGAAGCTGGGCTGTAAAGCACAAAGGCCTCTCAAATCAAGATGAGGAATACTTTTTTTACAGGACTACAGTTATAGATTTTACTGACTTCATATATATATTTAAAATGGGATGTTAGAAAGCATTTCCATGTCTAGATATTTGGATTCCGTCATTTCTGAGTTTAACTTTTCATATTACTGTTGATCTTAACCCAAACTTTATATCAATATATTTTTAAAAGACATGATGGGAAACAGACTAGAAGAAAAATGTATATAAAGAGAAGGTTTAAAACATGGTTAAGTGTGTGAAGAAAGAATGTATTCCATTCACATCAAATTGCTAATGCTAAATTTGAAACATGTAACTGCTCTATACTACTCCATTGTTTCAAAAATAACTTCCCACAGGGTGAATGGATATTTAAGATTAAAATTTTGCCTTCCTTTATGAAATATTCAGAGCCACCCACGCAAAGGATTGAACAGCACTCAGGCAATCACTTAGAATATTTTCTCCCTAACCGAGCTACACGAGGACATGGTGCATATCGTAGTTTTCATTTATAGCCCACAAGAAGAAACAATATGACATTTACCAGTAACGATTTCCAACATGCAAAGTTTTATAGTTTAGAAGTTGGTATTTCTCCCTACCTCTTTGTGCTTCAAAGGACTTCATCCCTCTGGTGGGCCTTGACTATTAATAGAAGATAACTACGTACACATGGATGGTACTTATCCCACAACTGAAAAGTTTTATTAAATAAATACCTTTTTTAAAGTTCTCTTGTCATTAGGAACATGCAATGCACTGTACTGCTGGTTCAGGAAGAACATCCAATATGGTTTCCTTGTCACTAGTTAGATATGATCCAGCTTACTCTCTCCAACATCCTAGCAGCCCATTCGATCCCACAGACTTTCGTTCCTGCATCTTCTCAGCCTCAGTAATCTCACGATCGCCTCCTTGACTCCACTTTAGTTATCATCCCCACACCTTGGACCTTCTCTGCAGCTGGGGATGCTTTAGTTCTGAAATCATACCTTCAGTTATCCTTTTTCCTGTCTATTCAGGTAGCTGTTCATGAATGTAGCTACTCACATTCTTCTTATCCCGTGATTCTGTAGAAAACCCAAGCACAATGATGCTCTCCCTTTAGTCTTGTTTTTTCCCCATCAGTTCAACCTCTCTTTTCAATATCTTTAAGCATCTTGCCTTGTTTTTGTGTGTATTTTGTTTTCCACATCACCTTCTTAGAAAATCTGCAGTACCAAATACAGTAAAAACTCTGCCTTTCCTTGCCTGCGCCAAAGCTCAGAGAGAGAGAAAGAGAGCGAGCGAGCGAGCGAGCTGGAGAACAACCACACATCCTCCCACTGGGAGCTCCACAAACTCACCTCCAGCATCCCCAGCAAGGGCTTCTATGCTGCCTGGCAATACTGCCCAGCTTTGCTGACCTCCTCTCTCATTATCCTCAACATCAATTTCAAACCCTCTCCACTCTACTTAGAACTGCCATTCCATAATGTATCCCCCAATTTTACCCTTGGCCTCACTTCTTATATCTTTGATAAGTGAGTCATCAGCAAGAATTTTAAAAATTTATTTACAGATCATCATCCCATCATCATCTGTACTGACCTGTCCTTCTTCCTCCTGTTGGGATGGACAAGTCCACTGTTAACAGCTGTTCCCCCATGTGTCTGCTCTGGCCCAGCCCAGTCTACCTTCTCAGATATTGTGAACCTGCTCATTTGACCCCCCTCCTTTCTCCTCAGTATTTAGTCTTAATCCTCTCTTGCCTTGTTATCATCAGCACTTTACCATACTCAAGCACATCCCAGCTTATTTTAAAAACTCCATCTTCCCTCTTCTCCACATGCATCCTGGGATCATCCTGCTTTTCCTTCCATTCACAGTCGGAATTCAAGAGAGATGGACCAGCCTTGGGCTTTGCAGATGCCCACAAGTTTGTTTTTGTCCAGCACAACTTAACTGAAACTTCTTATACCAATGTTTCTAAATATTTCTGTATTTATCACACCTTCCATATACACTCAATATTTCACTAGCATTTGGCAATGTCTGTCCATTTTCTAACCTTAGAGTCTGTGACACATACTCCTCAATTTTCTGACTCCTGTCTAACAACTGCTTCTCCAACTGCTTCTTCCTTCTTTGCTTTAAGGGTTGGTAGTTCTTATGGATCTTTCCTGACCTGTCTTTTATCTATAGGTATGGTCACTAATAATTTCCTCCATACTTATGACTTCAATTAACATCTTTATGTTAATTATGCATAAATATCTATCTCCAGTCCACATTTTTCTCTTGGATTTTAGGCCCAAGTATTCATCTATTGACTTATATGCATGTGGATGTCACAGACTTCTCAAGCTCAATAAGTCTAAGATGGAATTTGTCACACATTATTCTTCCCCCGTGGTTCTATTTACACACACACACACAAATCTGTGTATCAGTATTCTTAATCACCCTAATGGTTAAGCTAAAATCCTGACCTTTGTGTTGCTCATGGCAGTGAAGGCAGACTACAGATCCTGAATGGTCCTCCTGCCATAATATACGTGGATTCTGGATAAAACAAGAATTTTGAAGCATTATGAGGATTTTCAGGAAGTAGAGAAAAATCTCCGAAGGGGCCTTTCTTTTGTCTCCACCACCAAAACAAAATAAAGCAAAACCTGTGTGCTATAAAGACAGCAGGAGCAATATACATTAGGTAAAGTAAAAGTGCAGGGTTTGCTCTGAAGGTAAAAATGCCAAAAACTAATTATGCTCCAAGGAGATCAGCTTGGTACCAACAGTAGATGGGGGAGATTAATCCAAACCTCTCCTCCCCATAGTAACTCAGGAACAGATGGCACCCCCTGAAGCCCTCAGGTTTTCATCATCAAAACCTCTTTAGTGGAAAACATCACCTACCTACATCCTAGAAATTCCCATGGAATAAGATCAAACAAATGCACTGCTAATTAAAGGACACAAAAAGAAACACAAAGAGAAAAAGAGTAGTCTGACAAAGACCCAGCAAAAACAGAGAACAACATAATCAGACTAGCAAAAACTTTTTGATCCCAGATTGGGATCATCCAGTGTGAAACATATAGAAATTATACATGAAATATTGAAATAAATAAATAGGAAAATTTAAAAATAAACTAGTAAACAGGCTATAAAAATGATATGGCAGATTGAGTAAAGATTGACCCTAAAAAATGAAAAATACCATTGTTGAAATTACTACCTCAATGGATAGGTTAAAGAGCAGATTGAACAAGAGGAAGAAAGAATTAATAAACTGGCAAATAGATCTGAAAAAATCCCCTGGGATGCAGCACAGAGAAATAAGAAAATAGATGATATAAAAGAGAGGTTATGCAAGGAAGTGATGAGCAGGTCCAGCCTACCTCCAAAGAGCTCAGAGGTGAAGATGAAGAGAATGGAGAGAGTCTGACTGACTTTATCACGTGCCCAGAATTTTTATCATAACCTTCTCTGCTGTAAATATCTTTGTCACATGCATTTTTGCTGAAAATACTCTTGTCGCATAACTAATTGGCTGTAAGGCAATTTTGCTGTAAAAGATAAAATATCTGGCTGGTGGTTTGGTTGGATATACACAGTACAGAAATCATGACAGATGATGATGATTTGCCCAAGTTGGTTTTTTCTTCTGAAACACAAGACATGGCAGGAAAGAGGCCGAGGACCTTGAAGGCACAGAGGTGAATCTGCGTTTCCCATAAAACTTTGTAATGTCTACTGAAGGCATGTGACAAATGCCAAGAACACACAGCAGTGCAGAGGCTTTTATGACACAATAGAAAGCTCGGTTACAAATATGCATACTAGCATTTGGAATTGATGCCTCTCTTCAAGAAGGAAGAAATTTTGCTGAAAATAACATTGGGATGTTGAACAAGCAGACAAATTAGTAGCAAAAAAATTTGTAATACTATGAACAAAAGACTTGGAAGGCAAGTGCTTAGGTTCAACCCACAGAATAAAGTCGCTTACTTGCACAGTATTGCTGTGAGTCTCCACACACATTAAGTGTATTCAGATACTTTGTACTTCTCAATAAAATCTTTTCAATTTTGCTATTCACTTTCATGTTTCATTATATCCTTTCTAATGTCCCTCTTTTATTTTTCCTTATTGTATCTTTAGTGGCAAAATTATGACCTCATGGCCATTTACTTGGCAAAAATGTTTGTGGCCAAAATGTTTATCGTAAAGAGGCTTATGGTGAAAATACCTAGAACCCATTTATCCAACTGGATAACCAATCAGTTAGAAAACACACATCCTTCTGAGCACATGTAGATCTTTGTTACAAATGACTCACTGACTATTCCATTAAAAGCTCCAACTAATTTTAAAGAATCAGTGTCATATAGAATGTGCTGTCTGGCAATTCAATTAGGTAAGAAGTCAATAATGAAAAGATGAAATTTAAAATTTCCATTTTGGAAATGCAGTGTAATTCATAGTTCAATGTAACTTCAGTAAAAATGAGGGCCTTCCCTGGTGGCTCAGTGGTAAAGAATCTACCTGCTAAGAGGAGATGTGGATTCAATCCCTGGGTTGGAAAGATCCCCTGGAGAAGGAGATGGCAACCACTATTCTTGCCTGGGAAATCCCATGGACAGAGGAGCCTGGCGAGTTATAGTCCATGGGGTCACAAAGAGTTGGACACAACTGAGCAACAGACTTTGAGTAAAAATATTGACAAGATTGACTGATTACAGATATTGCAAGCTTATTTTAAAATTTATATGAAGAACAAAAGTTCAAAAGTTGTCAAAACACCTGAGAAGATGAAAAAGTAAAGTCTGTTCTATAGCTAGTGATATTTCTTATAAAACTACAGTAATTAAGACAGGGTAATATACAATGTATTCATTCTTCCAAAAAGTCATTTGGATCATATCATCCCCTTAATTAAAACCCTCCAGATAGCTTTGTCCTGCCTTTAACATGAGGCTCAAACTCCTTCAATGTTACTGGGCCCTGTTCACCTCACCAGTGTTACCTCTCACCACTCTTATCTTCAGTTACTCCTCAGAAGTCATTAAATATCACCTCCTCAAATAAACGCTCCCTTATCCTGCTGAACAAGACCATGCACCTCTTTGCCGGGGTCATTCTCTAAGTGTGGTTCTTTGTTCAGTGTGTGTTTCCCCTGCTACACACATTTCTCACACTTAAATTAGCAGTACTTAGAACAGTAAATAGTACATTCTTATATTAGGATCTGCACTTATTGAATAAATTCATCTCACAAGATCAGAAGGAAAATTTAACCCTAGTTTTAGGCACAGAAAATAGACTGGATTTGGTGACCCTGTTCACTTACCTGTAACAGAAGTCTAGGATTGCTCACAATAGAGCTAGTAATGTTGACAATTTAGTTATGGAATAAAAAGGAAACACTGGATATTATAGAATGTGCTAGAGTCTGAGCTTCTTGGGAAGAGGGAATCATTTAAAAAAAATATTAGTGCTTAGCACAGACCATAGGACACGGTGAATTCCCCACACATATATTTAGGAGGGCTTAGAATGTGGTGGATTCTTCTCAATAGCTTCTGTTTCATGCTGGGCCCACACTGAAGCAAGAAAATTACGAGGTCTCAATTACACTTTTGATATCCAATTTCAACATTTTTAATTGAGGTAACTGTGATTACCTGAAAGAAATAGCAACCTTAAAACACAACAATGACTCTCATTAATAGATTTTCTTTCTTAAGTATCATTGTTAAATAAGTGAAATGAAACACTGTTGATAAATCAGTATACTGCTGCTGCTGCTAAGTCGCTTCAGTCGTGTCCGACTCTGTGAGACCCCATAGACGGCAGCCCACCAGGCTCCCCCGTCCCTGGGATTCTCCAGGCAAGAATACTGGAGTGGGTTGCCATTTCCTTCTCCAATGCATGAAAGTGAAAAATAAAAGTGAAGTCGCTCAGTCGTGTCTGACTCTTAGCGACCCCATGGACTACAGCCTCCCAGGCTCCTCCATCCATGGGATTTTCCAGGCAAGAGTACTGGAGTGGGGTGCCATCACCTCCTCCGATAAATCAGTATACATTATTGTAATGCACCTCCCCCCCCAACCAAGTGTCAAAAAGTTGATTAAAGGTACATTGGCAGTAAGTTCAAGAATATCCTGAAAAATGCATTTCTCAAGATATTTATGAGACATCAAATAAAAACTTAATTAAAAAGGCTTTAGTAACCAGGATTCCCTAATAGTTTTAAAAACAGCTCTTTGACATGATATGCTTCACTGAATGAGAAAGCTTGTAGAAGTGATAATGGTTTTTGTTAGAAAAATATACCCTAAAACTTAACAAAGGGAGAAGGAACAAATACTACTTTTCTCTGTGAACTTTATGGGATACTTTTATGTAACTCTGAACTCACAGTGCAAATACAATTCACTAAAAAACTTTTAAACACGTTAGAATCCCTTCTGCAATTTTATTTACTTGCTTAAATCACTTCTTTGCATCACTGTATCCATGATATTTGCCTGAGACTTACTGTTTCCATGTTAGACCACATCTACCTTCTTCTATTATGCTGATTTACTGCAATCAATCTTTTCCTCCATACCACTGATTTCCTTATTTGAGTGAAAAAGATGAAGAAAAAAAAAAAAAAGATCTCAAAAAAGCAGCAAATATTTAAGACAGCTGCCCTTTGATCGAAAAGATTTAAATCCTGGTTTTACGATTCCTGAGTCACATCTCTACCTCCAGATTCTTTCTTTCCACTTCTACCTGAACCTTCATTCTTTTCTCTTCCCCTCTTGGTACCACGGAGGCAATAACAGCTCTGATCTCATAGGATGGGTATGAGAATAAATTGAGATAATACATGTAGAGTTAAACCCAACATCTGGTACCTATAAGGGCTCAGTGACTGCGGGCTCTTTTTATTAAATTAGACCCCATTTTCATTAAGTTGCAGCAATAATATACGACAGTGTGGTCTTAGCAATCTCATCATAATAAAGCGCACCTGTACCTCTTCAGGGCATCCACTGTCCACCCAGTCCTGCCGGTGGCGATCAAATCCACTGGAACATCTTCAGAGACAGCCATGTTGTAGATCAGAAAAGAAAGTATGGGGTACAGAGTGGAGGTAGAAATTAAAAGAGAAACTCTGGTAAGTAGTTAATTTTCAAATGTGCACAACAAAACATTTTTTTCTATAGAACTGTTAGCTGGAGCAGTGGATGAGCATTTCCAGAGTTCTGTGTAACCACCCATGCACACCTTAGGTAATGATGCCGTTACGTTTGCACGTGACAGCAGATCACTCTACTGAGGTTCCCACACAATACAGAGATCCCCATACAAAGGCGAGACAGTAGCCATTCTATGGAGCTGGCTTTTCTTTTCCTCATACGTATATATTTTTCATCATTACTACAAAGAGATGCAAATTTTTTTGCAGGCATTTTTCAGGATTTCAGATCTTATTTGTTTTACTTACATTTTAAAACTTAAGATCCACAGTCACAAAAACTCTTTCCCTATTGTACAGTAAAAGGTTAGTAAGTCAGGTTTGGGAGGTTCAAACCTACACATTCCAAAGAGAGAACTGGCCCTTGTCCAGGGAGATCACGTCTAAGGCTTTGGAATATCCTGCCTGATAAAAGTGTCTTTGTATATGTTGGGTCTTGGGCTATGCTAGATAGTTCACACCAACAACATGATTTATAGTGCATGTCTGTTTTTATTCGCTTGGAGCCCTGGGCCATGCTGCATCAGTTTGACCATTGGGGGGGCTGGAGAATAGAGATAAAGTTGGTAATGGAAAATTTCATATCTATATGATGGCTCTCAGTAAAAACCCTGGATACCAAGACTTGGATGAGTTTCCTCGGTGTGTGTTTTCACGAACAGTTGCTGGAAGAATTAAGTGTCAACTCCACTGAGGGAGAAAGACTGGAAGCTGTGCCTTGTCACTCTTGGATTCCCCCATGTTCCTTCCCTTTGCTGATTTTAATCTGTGTCCTTTTGTTGTAATAAACGGCAACCTGGAGCACAACATTTTCTGCTCTCTGTCAGTTCTTTCAGTGAATCAGCGAAGCTGAGTGTGTTCCTGTGGATTCCTGCCTACATAATTCCTAAGATTAAGTCACGCCTAAAAGGTCAGATTCACAAGGAACTCTACTTCGTGCTCTGTGGTGACCTAAATGCGAAGGAAATCCAAAGAAGAGAGGATATATGTATATGTATAGCTGATTCACTTTGCTGTATAGTAGAAACTAACAGAACATTGTAAAGAAACTGTACTCCAATAAAAGTTAAGTAAAATAATAAAAATAAAAGGTCAAATTAAGCAAGCACTGGGTTGTTGAGATTTGGCTCACTCCCACTTTCTTTCTTCTTCTTTTTCTAAAGTTTTTGACTGGGCTGTGTGGATGTGGGATCTTAGTTCTCCAACCAGGGATTGAATTCACAACCCTGGCATTGGAAGCATGGAGTCTGAACCACTGGACCACCAGGGAAGTCCTCCACTCTCTTTCTTGATTGAAATAATTTCTGCCCTCCCTACAGAAAATCTAACTAGTTCATTCACTTTTCAAGACTCAGAAATTACTACCCAGAGCCCATTCTGATAAAGCTTCATCATTGGTGTGCTCACACGTTACTTTACTATTTAACTTTTCTCATTTATATACAATTTCATGGCCTTATGTCTTATTTGGGCTTCCCTTGTGGCTCAGCTGGTAAAGAATCTGCCTGTAATGTGGGAGACCTGGGTTCAATCCCTGGTTGGGAAGATCCCCTGGAGAAGGGAAAGGCTACCCACTCCAGTATATTGGCCTGGAGAATTCCATGGACTATACAGTCCACGGGGATGCAAAGAGTCAGAAACCACTTATTTACCAAACTTGATTGTGAATACTTTAAAGTTAGGACCAGTGTTATATTTAAGCATTCCTAGTATATCTGATGGAGAAGGCAATGGCACCCCACTTCAGTATTCTTGCCTGGAAAATCCCATGGACAGAGGAGTCTGCTAGGCTGCAGTCCATGGAGTTTCTAGGAGTTGGACATGACTGAGCGACTTCCCTTTCACTTTCCACTTTCATGCATTGGAGAAGGATTGGCAACCCACTCCAGTGTTCTTGCCTGGAGAATCCCAGGGATGGAGAAGCCTGGTGGGCTGCCGTCTATGGGGTCACACAGAGTCGGACATGACTTAACGTGACTTAGCAGTAGCAGTATATCTGAAACATGATTTTTTTTCATATATTTACCTATGAAAAATGAAGTGTCTGCTGTTACCCTGTTTGTTTACCCTATACGCTGAGCACATCATAAGAAATGCCAGGCTAGATGAGTTATAAGCTGGAATCAAGATAGATGGGAGAAACATCTACAAACTCAGACAATGCAGATGATACCACTCTAATGGCAGAAAGCAAAGAGGAACTAAAGAGCCTCTTGATGAGGGTGAAGGAGGAGAGTGAAAGAGCCGGCTTAAAACTAAATATTAAAAATCTAAGATCATAGCATGTGGCCCCATTATTTCATGGCAAAGAGAAGGGGAAAAGGTGGAAGTAGTGACAGATTTCCTCTTCTTGGGTTCTAAAATCACTGCAGATGGTGACTGCAGCCACGAAATCAGAAGATGACTGTTTCTTGGCAGGAAAGCTATGACAAACCTAGACAGTGTATTGAAAAGCAGAGATATTACTCTGCCAACAAAGGTCCATATAGTCAAGGCTATAGTCTTTCCAGTGGTCACGTACTGTCGTGAGAGCTGAACCACAAAGAAGGCAGAGCACCAAAGAATTGATGCCTTCGAACTATGGTGCGAGAGAAGACTCCTGAAAGTCCCTTAGATAGCACGGAGATCAAACCAGTCAATCTTAAGGAAAATCAACCCTGAATACTCGTTGGAAAGAATGATGCTGAAGCTCCAGTATATTGGTTATCTGATGAGAACAGCTGACTCATTGGAAGAGTCCTTGATGCTAGGAAAGATTGAGGGCAGATGGAGAAGAGGCTGTCAGAGGATGAGATGGCTGGATGGCATCACTGATGCAATGGACATGAACTTCGATGCAATGGACATGCAATGAACTTGGGGAGATAGTGAGGGACAGGGAGGTCTGGCATGCTGCAGTCCATGGGGTTGCAGAGTCAGACACAACTGGGTGACTGAACTAGTATATCTGACACATGATTTATTTTTCATATATTTATGAGTCTATGAAAAGCAAAGGTTTACATTGATCCTGAATTTTAATATATAAATATATATACTTAATACATTATAAATATAAATCCATGTTAATAATCTAAATAGATATTTATGTATTTTTCAAAATAAATGGAGGCTTTTTGTCTTATATTCTTACAGGCTGTTCAATTTTAGTCTCATGTTTTCTTACACTGTTACTTCACAACTTCTTTTTTCACTTGTTTTGCAATGAGTCCACATGATTTTTTCCTAAGAATCCTTGCCAGAGATCATGTACCATAGCATGAATGAGCACAATTTAATTCAAGTGGAATGTGAAAACAGCTCGACTGTCAACAGAAAAGACCATATCTATCATTCTGCTTGGACATGATCCATTAGAGCTCAGCTATTTTATACCTACCATCTGTGCTGAACAAGCTCAAGTGTGAAATAAACATCAGTGTGTGATCTAGCATCCTGAGTTCAGAATCCCCAGTTGGTCAAGGCCATATCTGGTTACCCAAAGAGATTCTGACGTTTAGAGTCCAATTCCAGATGAATCAGACGGTTGTTGCCTCTTCTCTTTCTCCCAAGTTTGCTTAAATATTGAAAAGTATACTGATATTCTCTTTTGCAAGACGGGAATCTATCAATTTTCTACAGAGAATATATTATGGGAATCATCTGACAAGTAATTAAACGCAACAGATAATTTTAAAATGCAGTCTGTCTTTACTTACTCCATTCTAGATGTACTCAAAGCCAGTGGGAAATAATAACTTTTACCTTATATTGTAAAAAGACAGTACCAAATCTTAAATTTATGAGTCAATTTTATCTTAAGTAATTGGTCCCTTAAATTATTACATTAATCCCAGGGAAAAGTATAGAAACACTGCAGTTTGCCTGAGTTATTAAATACTCTCTCAATTATTGTGTGTGAAATTAGGTTCTACTGAAAATATGTAATTCAATTAAGTAATTCATTCATTTATTTATTCACAATTGATTACCTATTAGTTGATCCAAAGCTTACTAATGTCCAGGGTGGGAAGGATTGACAATGGAAAAACACAAATAAAGTTTGGTTTGAAAAAGTCATACATTTTTGTACCTTATGATGCCTTTACAAATTAACAAAACAGGACTTTGCCTTTTCTTTTTTTTTTTTTTTAATTATGTTTTCTTTTTTTTTTTTATTTTTAAACTTTACATAATTGTATTAGTTTTGCCAAATATCAAAATGAATCTGCCACAGGTATACATGTGTTCCCCATCCTGAACCCTCCATTAACAAAACAGGACTTTGCCTTTTCATAATTTAATTTTAAAACCTAGTCATTTAAACAGCATCAGAAACCAATTATAAGCAAGAAGATGTGTCTGTGTGTGTCTCTGTGTGTGTGTTGTACCAATCATTAAGAAAAGCTATCTTTCTATTATTTCAAAATTCTAAATAATGATCCTGATTCTGGGAAAGATTGAAGGCAGGAGGAGAAGGGGCGACGATGATGAGATGATGAGATGGTTGGATGGCATCATCCACTCAATGGACATGAGTTTGAGCAAACCCAAGGAGATGGTGAAGGACAGGGAAGGCTGGCATGCTGCAGTCCATGGGGTCTGACATGACTGAGCGACCGAACAACAACAAATAAGTAAAAAAATCACTTCTGAAAACACCGTCCTCCCTCCACTGAGCTGCTGTGTTGTTTCTCTAAAACATCACGACATTAACCACATTGTACTCTAGCAGGTTGTTTTCCAGAGTTCTCAGAGAGGCTCTCCTGACCTGGAATCACCTGGTGTTCCTGCTGAAATGCAGATTCCTGGATCTGAGTAAGATTCTCCTACAACTTAGGTCCAGCAATTCCATTGGAAATAGGTGTCCCGGGTGATTCTCATCACACTGAATTGGGAAACCCACTGACTTCTTACATGATATGTCTACATAACAGGCCTCTTCCCGCTCCACCAGCCCATCTCCTGTGCTTATTACCCCTCTCTGATTGTGTTTCTCTCTTTTTTGAGTCTCTGCCTTTGAACATGCCATTACATTTGTCTGGAGTACCTTCCTCATCTCTAATTAGTAAACCAAATATAATGCAAGCCTTATCTCCTTCCAGAAGCATCTCCTTTTGCTCTTACCCAGAAGAGATAGCACCCTGTTTTCAATGTCCCTCAACATCAGTGCTAATATCTACTATTACACTACAATTGGTTGTTTTCAAGCTTCTCATATGCATAAGACTTTGCAGGGGAACATAATTCATATGAAAAGTCTAGGGTCAAACTGCTTGAGTTAGAAGTCTGTTTTGGCCACCAAATAGGTATGTGATCTTAGGCAAGCTATTTTTCCTATTTAAACTGGTTTCCTCATCTGTAAAATGATGGAGGGGGATTAGGTAAGAACTAAAAGTAGAGTGTTTGGTACACAGTCAACATTTAGTAAATGTCAGCTGTTTTTAACACCTAAGTAATGTCTTTGTAGTATGTACGTAACAAGGTCAAGAACTCTCGAAAATGAGTACGTGAGATTTTCACTATATAGATAGAAGTTACAAAATGTATAGAAATTAATGCTGTGTACCATGATAATATGAAATGTCTTTTATACTTAAAAATTCCTCCATCACCATATTTGGAAATTAATATTATAGAATCTTATGAGAGAAAAATCTGAATTGCTCTCAAATATAGAGCACATATTTATTCAATATTTATAAATAGAAATTATGTGGTTTTGTAAATATTCCTTAAAAAATGATTTCAACAGTCTGAGTTCCTAACTACAAAAGATTTCCAATGGTTTTATTTTCAAGCTATTACCTTCTTCTCACTATTACCTAATATCAAAGCAGATTGTTAGAGAGTGATACTTCAAGTTAATTGTACTATTTTCCACTCAGCTTCAATGGGATGTTGATTTCAAAGCCCCCAGGAACCATGTTAAGTGAACCCCATTTAATAAGGCAGCCAAGAATGGAAACAATATTCTCCTAGTTTGCAGCATCTATTCAATTGTGAGATTAAAGCATTGATCTCATCATGTCTCTAACTGATCTCAGTTTGTGGAAAGGGCTTCACAAATACAACTTATTTTGCAAAGGTTGTATGTTAGGATAAAGAAAACAGAGTACATGTTAAAATACATACATAAGGAATAAAAATGAAGTCCATATCTTTCTACACAATTGAACATGTGTTATTTCACCAGTAAGATGAAACTGCTACAAAAGAAAATTCTGGAGAAAACCTTCTCAGATTCCTGAGATCCAATTAGGAATTAGTTTGGAGATTAGGAGTCAGATTAAGAGATTAGGGGGAAAAAAACAGGGTACTAAATATTTTAGGCTTTGAAGACTACACAGTTCCTGTCATAATTATTAATACTTAACTCTGTGATAATTGAAAAAGCAAGAGAGTTTCAGAAAACCATCTAATTCTGCCTTATTAACTATGCCAAAGCCTTTGACTGTGTGGATCACAATAAACTGTAGAAAATTCTTCAAGAGATGGGAATATCAGACCACCTGACCTGCCTTTTGAGAAATCTGTATGCAGGTCAGGAAGAAACAGTTAGAACTGGACATGGAATAACAGACTGGTTCCAAATAGGGAGGAGTACGTCAAAGCTGTGTATTGTCACCTTGCTTATTTAACTTATATGCAGAGTACACCATGAGAAACACTGGGCTGGATGAAGCATAAGCTGGAATCAAGATTGCTGGGAGAAATATCAATAACCTCAGATATGCATATGACACCACCCTTATGGCAGAAAGTGAAGAACCAAAGATCCTCTTGAAAGTAAAAGAGGAGAGTGAAAAAGTTGGCTTAAAGCTCAACATTCAGAAAACTAAGATCATGGCATCTGGTCCCATCACTTCCTGGCAAATAGATGGGGAAACAGTGGAAACAGTGACAGACTTTATTTTTGGGGGCTCCAAAATCACTGCAGATGGTGATTGCAGCCATGATATTAAAAGATGCTTGCTCCTTGGAAGAAAAGTTATGACCCAACTAGACAGCATATTAAAAAGCAGAGACATTATTTTGCCAACAAAGGTCTGTCTAGTGAAGGCTATGGTTTTTCCAGTAATCATGTATGGATGTAAGAGTTGGACTGTGAAGAAAGCTGAGTGCTGAAGAATTGATGCTTTTGAACTGTGGTGTTGGAGAAGACTCTTGAGAGTCCCTTGGACTGCAAGGAGATCCAACCAGTCCATTCTGAAGATCAGCCCTGGGATTTCTTTGGAGGGAATGATGCTGAAGCTGAAACTCCAGTACTTTGGCCACCTCATGCGAAGAGCTGACTCATTGGAAAAGACTCTGATGCTGGGAGGGATTGGGGGCAGGAGGAGAAGTGGACAACAGAGGATGAGATGGCTGGATGGCATCACTGACTCTATGGATGTGAGTCTGAGTGAACTCCGGTGTTGGTGATGGACAGGGAGGCCTGGCGTGCTGCGATTCATGGGGTCACAAAGAGTCGGACGCGACTGAGTGACTGAACTGAACTGAACTGAACTGAGGCCTCAGGTGTATTTACTGGCATAGTATCTTAATGGGAAAATCAATTGTACATCTGTTACGTTTTCTTGCCGTAGTCTGCAATAGTGTGAAAAATGATCCTCTGGCATTAAAGAGATGGAAAGTACTTAAAAAAATAAGTGTTTTAGATGAGAAACAAGTATAATGATAAACAGCTGTGACAAAAACTAACTCATAACATATTTTGTTATGAGTGTGGAGCTGTAAGATACGGGAAAATGATTTTGTTTCGAAATACTGAAAAAATTTCATTAGAAAGGTAGGTCATAAAATTTAAAATGTTGAGTACAATAATCATTACTGTCAATAAAAAGTTAGTAAAAAAAAGTCATATCTCATTTCCCATATGGGGTATGTTTGTTCCTAATTGGCTTCAGGCATGAGATGGATGATTTAATTTCTAAAAGCATTTCTCCTAAAATCAAGAAACTTGAGCTTAAAGTTTTTCAGAATCTTCATACCTGAACTACTCATTACATAGAGCTCTGGGAATGATAGATGAATTTGAGTACACAGTAATCTATTACGGAGACAACACTATAGGACAAATTATGAAATTTTACATCATTATAATATGCAAGGATATGGAGCATGTTGCCTTCTAACAAAAGCTCTTGATATTAGTTGTAGCCCGGGATCATAAGCCAATGCCATTAAGAATAGTTATCTGCAGAACACAGGAACTTTGCAAGTGAAGATGAGTTTCAGATGGAAAATTGGGGTGAAATCATCTGGATCTGATAAGCAGAACCTTGTCATATCAGATGTGGCATCATGCAGAGCTGCAGGTTTTATAAAATAAAGACTTACTATTTCTTTAGTTTTCTAGAGTCTAGAGCACCCTAATATGTGTTTAAAAGCATAATATCAGGGTCTTTTACCCTTCCAATTCTTGTATCTCATTAAAAATATTCACATCTTATTTCTTTTTCCTTCCAAACTATTGGTTCTATATATATATCCTAGGAAATACATGATGCATAAAAAGTCATTTATACCCTGGACAATCCAATAAACCCACTTTAGTGCAAAATAATTAGTGATAGTACAGTGCTTTCACCATGTTTTAATCAGGGAGATGGCAACTGTACCCAGATTATTAGATATCTGAGTATTTATTTTATATCTACATCAAAAAGTCTCCTAAGATACTACTTAGAAAGGGCAAGAGAATGAAGTATTCACCCATATGGAAACAGTTAAAAAGTATCTGATTCAAAAGACTTGGACATACTTGTTTGCAGTAAAATTCAATTTTTATCTTTGCTCTTCCTAACTTTTAAGTGCTTCTAGTGAACGCTGAAATATGCTGGCTCAGGAAATTTTAAATTATGCAAGTTTGGCTGTGTATTGACTTAAAATTATCCTTCATTACAGAGCATCACATAATCTCAGTATTATTCACAAATTTAAGCCATATGTTTAGACATTATTATTGTTATTTTTTTAAAACCGATAGTAGCTTAAATAGTTAAATCTGGACTCCCACCAGAAGTAGTTGAAATAATTAACTCTGAATTCCTCAGTGACCTCCAGCTTTGTCCTAATTCACCTGCATGAAGTGGATGTGACTGCATTAGTAATATGAAGTATGCAATTTCAGAAATCTTCAATCTATCAAAAAACAGATTACTCCAAGGTAGTCGAAACTTTTTGAAATAAACCATACTAAGAAATAGTTAACATTGTTTAATCATTTATATATCTGGATATGTGTTATGGTTGTATGTTTGTGTGTGCTGAAACTACATATTTATTGTGATGTTTCTTTTTTCAAAACATCCAAATAAAGCACAGAGATATTTTGTATTCTATTCTATTTCGTTAACAAAAGTGCTGATTGCAACCCACTGGGTAATTGATAGCATGACCCTCCTGAATTGAAACCCTCAGTTTGAATAATTCTATCCTTGTAGTTCAAAATTTTAATCATATTTATGCTTTAAATAGCATTGCCTGGTTTGTAAAATAATCATTTTAATAGAAAATTACAGAAAAGTATAGAAACAGAAATTAAAGTAAATAATATCCCAGTGCTAAGATATTGCTAGTTTTATTTCCCAACCAATCTTTATTTAACATATAATTACATATACTTATGTATTAATCAAAGTGGAATCATATCATGTGATAACTTGTTTTTTTACAATTAATATGATAGTCTTCGCATTTTCCAAGTCCATAAATACCCCTTGAGAGTTAATTTTTAATGACAGCATATACTCCATTATATGGCTTTATAAACATTTTATTGTATGATACATAGGAAAGTTTTAAAACAGTAAATTCTATGTGTTACTATGAAAGAAAAAAATTTTTTTCTTTTTCTCTCTTTTTTGCATCTATATGAGAAGATGGATGCTAGCTTAACCTATTTTGGTAATCATTTCACCATATATGTTAATCAAACTATCATGATGAAAGCTTTAAAATTATATGGTGAAGTATGTCAATTATTTCTCAATAAAACTGGAAATAATAATTCAACCTATATATCAGCATATGGGCTTCCCTGGTGACTCAGTAGTAAAGAATCTGCATGCCAATACAAGAGATGAGGGTTAGATCCTTGGTTCAGGAAGATCCATTGGAGGAGATGGTAAACCCACCTCAGTATACCTGCCTGGGGATTCCCATGGACAGAGGAGCCTAGTGGCTACAATCCAGGAATTTGCAAAAGAGATAAGACTTAGCAACTAAACGACAATATTGTAAGCATGCATATGTCATTTTAACCCTTATAAAAATACATACCATTATTCTTTTTGCAATTTGATGGATTAAAAGTGACAGTTATGTTTTATTTAGCATTTCTCTATTACAGGTGAGGTGAAACTTCACACCATGTTTAACAATCCTCATTCTATCCAATTGGACTATTTTTTGTTTACAGGTTTTCTATAAAATAAGAGCATTAAATTTCTGTTAAATATATCATCTGTCTGTAATTTGCCATTTAATTCTAAATATGATTTTTTTTTGCCATGCAGTGGTATGTATTTTCACACTGTAACATTTTTAAACCTTTTGTTCAAGATTTATTTTTTGCTTTTTTGCTCAGAAAGGCCTCCACTATGTTGGCATTACGTAAAACTTGCCATAGGCTCTACTAGTTAGCTCATTATTTCATTCTTTACTTTCAGTTCTCTAATCTGCTTTAAATTTATTGTAGTATGTGGCATGAAGTTAGAACCAAATCTAAAGAGACAAATTTTATTCAGATTGGTAGCTAAGAGTCCTCAGATAATTTGTTGAGTAAGAGATCATTTGTCCATTGTTTGGAACTGCATGTTACACTCATATGCTAAGGTCTATTTCTGAAACTGTATAATCTTCCATTGATTGCCCTGTTCCTTCTCATGCAATTCCTATAATGACTTCATTACTACAGGTTAATCTAACATTTTATTTAGACTTAGTACAGTCTGCTTTCATTGATCTTATTTTTAAATTTTTTCTCAACTTGTCTCACTCTTTATGCTTCTCTGTGATTTTTCTAATTACATTCTGATGCTCCAAATAATAATGTTATTGATGGAACTGATGTGGAAATAATGATATCTTAATCTATTCTGGCTCTCCATCCATTAAAATGTTTATTCAGGTGTTCTTTTAAGTGTCTCATCAAACTTTCATTACTCTCCTTATATGGAACCTACGCATGATTAAGCTTGTTAGTAAGTATTTTATCTATTTTTGCAATTATTAAGGGACTTTAATCTTGCATTTTCTAAATGGTTATTTCTGACATGGAAAGCTGTGAACTTCTGTGTATTTTGTATCAGGTTCCTTTACTTACAAAAAAATAGCTTCTGCTTTCCAATAGTTTTATCTCATTTGTTTCTTTTCTCTGTGTGTTACACAGAGTTATAGAATTTTGGTACATAATAGTAGTAATCACACACATGTCTTCTTCCTTGTTTTAGTGGGAATGTCTCTGGGGTATTTAATGTTTGGTATACTTTTCCATTGTTTGAAACAATATTTACTGTCATGTTAATATGTATCTATTTCAGCCTGCTAACATTTTTTTTTACTTAGGGCTTCCCTGATGGCTCAGATGTAAAGAATCTGCCTGCAACGCAGGAGACTGAGGTTTGATACTTGGGTTGGGAAGATCCTCTGGAAAACGGAATGGCTACCCTCTTGCCTGGAGAATTCCACGGACAGAGGGGCCTGACAGACTCTGAACAATTCTTACATAGAAAAAAGTTGAATTTTATTAAATATATTCCTATCTATTAATATGACTAAATGATTTTCAATACTAGTGCTATAAATGGCACGAATAGATTTCTTTAAACCAAACCATGTTTGTTTTCATGGGGTAAATTCATTATTTGGCAATGTTTTAATTATTTTGACTTTGTTAACTATAATGCAAGAGCTCTATGAATAATCTATAGCTAACATCTGATAAAGCAATGGCACCCCACTCCAGTACTCCTGCCTGGAAAACCCCTTGGACGGAGGAGCCTGGTAGGCTGCAGTCCATGGGGTCGCATGGAGTCAGATACGACTGAGCGACTTCACTTTCACTTTTCACTTTCATGCATTGGAGAAGGAAATGGCAACCCACTCCAGTGTTCTTGCCTGGAGAATCCCAGGGACGGGGGAGCCTGGTGGGCTGCCGTCTATGGGGTCACACAGAGTCGTACACGACTGAAGTGACTTAACAACAACAACAACATCGTACCTAATGATGAAAGACTGAATGTTTTTCTCCTAAAATTAGAAATGAGATAAAATGGCCACTCTGACTACTTCTAATCAAGATTGTACTGTTCAGTTTGAAGAGGCAAAGTTAGAACCCAAGAAAGTGAAGTTTCAGCAAAATAGTCAAATCATTAACTGCTTCCTGCTTCGCATCTTTCTTCTACGAATGCAAAGTAAAATAACAAGTCAATGCACAGCTTGATTAAGTGGCAAAAACAAGGTACACATAGCAAACTTCAGAAGAAGTACCGAACTGCTGAGATTCAGAACAACCCTTGACAGAGATATAAAATAATATTTGTTATGATGTTGGAAAGCTGAAAAGCTAACAACTTCAATACTACAATGACTAAAATCAGCTAGAATCCAAGGTGTATCTTAGGGTTAAATGTTCAGAGAAAAGTGGGTAAAGTTTTTGAGCAGGCTGGAAATCATACACTACTGAGATGACAAAAATTGCACACATTCCTCTTTTTGAAACACTGGGATTTGCATGCATCACCAAACTAAACCAGACATTTCTGTTCACTGAGTCATATAGTCTGCTTAAGAAATAATCTACTCTAAGGTTTCCAGAAGAGGGTAGCTGGTGGGGCATAGAGAAAACTGAGACTCAAACAACAACAAAGACTCAGCATTTTCATTTGCTTTCTACCAGCTCTTTTCCAAATCATTTCCCTCTAATCTCTAACATCTCTGGTTTGCTTGCCTTCTGTTTCATTGCAGTCCCCTTTCTCCTTCCATCTGACCCATCTCTTCTTTGGATTGAACCCAGGCTGTGCTCTGGGAAGGGTTCTTTGGTGAAGGATTTTCCTTCTCCCAGATGCAATTTGAATCAAGATTCAGTTCAGTTCAGTTCAGTTCAGTCACTCAGTCGTGTCTGACTCTTTGTGACCCTATGAATTGCAGCACACCAGGCCTCCCTGTCCATCACCAACTCCTGGAGTTCACCCAAACTCATGTGCATCGAGTCGGTGACTCCATCCAGCCATCTCATCCTGTGTCGTCCCCTTCTCTTCCTGCCCCCAATCCCTTCCAGCATCAGGGTCTTTTCCAATGAGTCAATTCTTCACATGAGGTGGCCAAAGTACTGGAGTTTCAGCCTCAGCATCAGTCCTTCCAATGAACACCCAGGACTGATCTCCTTCAGAATGGACTGGTTGGATGGATCTCCTTGCAGTCCAAGGGACTCTCAAGAGTCTTCTCCAACACCACAGTTCAAAAGCATCAATTCTTCGGCGCTCAGCTTTCTTCACAGTCCAACTCTCACATCCATATATGACTACTGGAAAAACCATAGCCTTGACTAGACGGACCTTTGTTGGCAAAGTAATATCTCTGCTTTTGAATATGCTGGCTAGATTACATGGTGCCTATTTTTAGGGCAGGAACAGTGATGCACATGCAGAGAACAGCCTTGTGGACAGTGTGGAAAGAGAGGGTGGGGAGGATTGAGAGTAGCACGGAAACATATACATTACCGTATATAAAACAGATAGCTAGTGGAAGTTGCTATATAATACAGGGAGCTCAGTGAGGTGCTTTGTGACAGCCTGGGAGGGGGGATGGGGTTGGGGTGGGGGGGAGTTCAAGAGGGAGGGAACACAAGTATACTTATGGCTGATTCACACTGTTGTATGGAAAAAGCCAACACAATATTATAAAAAAATTATCTTCCAGTTAAAAATAAATTTAAAAAATTACAGCACCCAGCTTGAGAACAGAACATGTACTATCTGATAAAAGTTACCCAATTAGAGATGAATACAAAGTCTTCAGTTTACCAAAGGCTCAGTCATGTCCGACTCTTTGAGACTCCATGGACTGCAGCATACCAGACTTCCCTGTCCTTCACCATCTCCCAGAGCTTGCCCAAACTCATGTCCATTGAGTCGGTGATGCCATCCAACCATCTCATCCTCTGTTATCCCCTTCTCTTCCTGCCTTCAATATTTCCCAGCATCAGGGTCTTTTCCAGTGAGTCAGCTCTTCACATCAGGTGGCCAAAGTACTGGAGCTTCAGCTTCAGTACCAGTCCTTCCAATGAATATTCAGGGTTGATTTTCTTTAGGATTGACTGGTTTGGTCTCCATGCACTCTAAGGGACACTCAAGAGTCTTCTCCAACACCATGATCTGAAAGCATCTGTTCTTCAGAACTCATCAATTCTTCAGTTCTCATCCTTCTTTGTGGTCTAACTCTCACATCCATACATGACTACTAGAAAAACCAAAGCTTTGACTATATGGATTTTTGTTGGCAAAGTAATGTCTCTGCTTTTTAACATACTGTCTAGGTTTGTCATAGCTTTTCTTCCAAGGAGCAAGCATCTTTTAATTTCATGGCTGCAGTCATCATCTACAGTGATTTTGGAGCCCAGGAAAATAAAATCTGTCACTGTTTCCACTTTTCCCCCTCTACTTGCCATGAAGTGATGAGACTGTATACCATGATCTTCGTTTTTTAAATGTTGAATTTTAAGCCAGTTTTTTTCACTCTCCTTTCACCTCCAAGAGGCTCTTTAGTTTC
Source organism: Bos grunniens (assembly GCF_055505025.1). NCBI lineage: Eukaryota > Metazoa > Chordata > Mammalia > Artiodactyla > Bovidae > Bos > Bos grunniens. Next base: position 61,872,574 of record NC_141177.1, read on the forward strand.
TCTTCATTTTCTGCCATTAGCCTTTCTACTAAAGGCTGTTAACATTTAAAAACAAATTTGTTATCCCAACTTCAAGTATAATATTTCTTCATTGACTGACCTTAAATATGCCTTTTGCAATTTGCCAAAATCTGACTGAAAACACATTTTAACAATTTGGCTTTTTCATTATGAAAGATTGCAACTTCTTTAGTATCACTGCAACTCTTCAAAGACGACATGGACTAATCTGAGGCTGAGGTATGGTAACTGACGGTAGACTATTACAGTTACATAAGCAGACAGTTCATTTTGTTTTTTCAAATTATAAATACATGAATAAGATGTCAGGTAGCTTTTATTTTAGAAAAATGAAGACTATTTATTAATAATTATTTCTAAGAACAAAATTAATCATTTTTGCAGCTTTTAGAATATGTGTATAAAGTGAGAATTCCATTTTAAAAGCAATGTCCTTTTTCCACCTAACTAAATGTGCAACTTTTGCAGTCTTTAATATGGGCAGCATTCTAGCACATTCTCAAGAATCTGGGGAGCACAGCACATTGTGTCACATTAGAAAAGAGAATTCTCCTTAAACACTCAACTCCTCTTCTGAATTCAGGCACTAAGAGCAATGGAGTCTCTAAACTTAAAGTAATAACTAACTTGATTAAAAATTTCAACATGCTACTGGGTCATTGACAGGAAAAAAACAACATTGCCTAATATACTACGGGTACAATGGGAAAAGAAAAGGAAGGAAGTAGAGGTTATTGACGTCATCTGAGCATGTAGTAGTTGACATGTGTTTAATAACTGTCAGTTATGTAATTCTTATGCAAATCTGGCAGTATTCCTTACATTTATCCCCATTTGACTCTTGCAAAAACTTGTGACTGACTAATTTAGTGGAAAGAGCATGAGCTTCAGAACTGTATACATAAAATTAGGTTCAGTTCTCAACTCTACCATTGATTGATTACGATCCATCTCCAAGTTATTATAGAGATTATTGGGTGGGATCTATGGTGAGCTATTACTGGAGATTCAGTTTCTGTAAACTGGAGACTGTAAAATATACATTCACTGGGTGAGGATAAATGAGATAATATAGATGAAGCACTCTTCTGGCATTTGACACAGTGAGTGCTCAATAAATATGTTATTTTATGCTTTCTTACCACCCATAGCACTTAGCACAGGTTGAAAAGTACTTGTTGGAAAAAAAAGACATTGTAACCTAACTGAAAATCTATAAAATAATCTTCAAGTACTGATCCAGCGTCTTCAGCCATAAAAGTTAGGGATATAAAACAAAGAACAGAAGAAATCTTCTCTTTTTGATAAATTCTTCCAGGGTCTAAAAATTCCTTGTCAGCATTCAGCTTTGCTGTGTTGATAGAACAGAAATGAGAGTTGAATTCTCAGGGAAAGAAAAAAAAAAGAAGATTCCTCCTTGTGGCTGTTAGCCATTGAAGCAAACACCCTGTGATAAACAAAATTTCTGGCCATTTCAGGATTCTGACTTTTGACACCCTTTCTTAGAATTTCTTGACTTCTTACCAAATATTATACTTGAAGGGCACTTTCAAATTCACAGAGGTGGACAGAAAGAGCAGTGACTTTTCCTTTGATGTTGGCTCAGGAAAAGGAGCATAATGTTTTGTGGATATAGGTGTGCCATACCTCTGTAAGATACTATCCATTTGCCAATAAGGTTTTATTCATGGTGCTCAAATGAATGACTCCCCGTCTTTCAGAGCTGTCCATCTTCTTCAGGAACATCAGTGATGCATGCGTCAACTCACCTCTGTTCTGCCAAGATAGCAGTGCTGGGCTTGGGTAAGGAACCAGAAATTCCTTTGAGGAGATGATTATCTCATCAAGGACATGTCTGTATTCTAATTTATGTATTTATTCTTTACTATGAAAAGTTTCAGAATTTTATTTGGAATGCTGAGATTTATAGAGAAACAGATAAAGATGGTACTTCTAGTTTCTCAGAGAATCCGTAGCATGAACTTTACTTTACCTTCATTTACCATTTAGGAAAGGGCTATAAGGAATAAAAGAGACATTTATCATCATCTCTCCAGGAAGGGAGAGGACATGGCAACCCCCTCCACTGTTCTTGCCTGGAGAATCCCGTGGACATAGGAGCCTGGTGGGCTGCCTTCTGTGGGGTCGCACAGAGTCGGACATGACTGAAGCGACTTAGCAGCAGCAGCAGCAGCAGCTCCAGGAAGAGCTACCGTTAAACTACCCAGACAAATCAGTTTCTTTCTCCTCTTTCCCACCCCTTCCTTAAGAGGTGTGTGTGTGTGTGTGTGTGTGTGCTTAGTCACCCAGTCGCCTCTGATTCTTTGCGACCCTATGGACTGTAGCCTGCCAGGCCCATCTGTCCATGGGGATTCTCCAGGCAAGAATACTGGAGTGGGTTGCCATGCCCTACTCCAGGGGATCTCCCCAACCCAGGGATCGAACCCAAGTCTCCTGCATCACAGGCGGTATCTTTATGGAAGTGTTTCTATCAAATCACAGTACATTTGGGTCCTGGCAAATCATCTGTAGAAAGAACCAGTGAACTAGTTAAGTTAGTATTTTTAACTAGGACAACTTGCATTCATCATGGATTTTCAAGTTCTAATTTTAACCAATTTGTATTTGAGGTTTCATTTTTCAAAAATGTTTTTCCTGCTTAAGATGAAGAATTTTGAAAACCATTTTATTAAGTCATTTGTATATCCCATTAATTAATCTAGGCTTATTATCATTATATTTTACAATGAAATTAAATCTTTTAGACAAGTACTATGAGCTTATTTAAAATATGATAATATAACATTGACAGGGAACTCCAAGAAGAGAAGCAACTTTTTCTCTTTTTCTCTCTGTATATCTGTAGGAGAAGCAACTTAAGGCATTTTAATCCCAGAGATAATGCATGAGTGAATCTTACAATGATGAGCAGAACCGTGTCTTTTAAAAAATATTTGCTTAATGATTTTTGATTGTGCACTTCTATATCCTTCAGAGATATTACATTTGTGAGATAATTTTTCTAAGATCCTGAGTAACTGTAACTTTCAGTTGCTCAGCTGGATCGACTCTTTGCGACCGCATGGACTGTAGCCTGCCAAGCTCCTCTATCCATGGGATTCTCCAGGCAAGAATACTGGAGTGCGTTGTCATTTCCTTCTCCAGAAAAATTAGAACATCTCTTATATACATGTGGTCAGTCAGTCAGTTCAGTTGCTCAGTTGCGTCTGACTCTTTGAGACTCCATGGACTGCAGCAAGCCAGGCCTCCCTGTCCATCACCAACTCCTGGAGTCTCCTCAGACTCATGCCCATTGAGTTGGTGATGCCATCCAACCATCTCATCCTCTGTCATCCCCTTCTCCTACTGCCTTCAATCTTTCCCAGCATTAAGGTCTTTTCCAATCAGTCAGTTCTTCACATCAGGTGGCCAAAGTATTAGAGCTTCAGCTTCAGCATCAGTCCTTCCAATGAATATTTAGGACTGATTTCCTTTAGGATGGACTGGTTGGATCTCCTTGCAGTCCAAGGGACTCTCAAGAGTCTTCTCCAACACCACAGTTCAGAAGCATCAATTCTTTGGTGCTCAGCTCTCTTTATAGTCCAACTCTCACATCCATACATGACTACTGGAAAAACCATAGCTTTGACTAGATGGACCTTCGTTGACAAAGTAATGTCTCTGCTTTTTAATATGCTGTCTAGATCGGTTAACTTTTCTTCCAAGGAGAAGCATCTTTTAATTTCATGGCTGCAGTCACCATCTGCAGTGATTTTGGAGCCCCCAAAAATAAAGTCTGTCACTGTTTCCACTGTTTCCACATCCCATCGTTTTACCATGAAATGATGGGACCAGATGCCATGATCTTAGTTTTCTGAATGTTGAGCTTTAAGCCAACTTTTTCACTCTCCTCTTCCACTTTCATCAAGAGGCCCTTAGTTCTTCTTTGCTTTCTGCCATAAGGGTGGTATAATCGGCGTATCTGAGGTTGTTGATATTTCTCCCAGCAATCTTGATTCCAGCTTGTGCTTCCTCCAGCCTAGCATTTCTCATGATGTACTCTGCATATAAGTTAAATAAGCAGGGTGACAATATATAGCCTTGACGTACTCCTTTCCTGATTTGGAACCAGTCTGTTGCTCTATGTCCAGTTCTAACTGTTTCTTCCTGACCTGCATACAGATTTCTCAGGAAGCAGGTCAGGTGGTCTGGTATTCCCATCTCTTGAAGAATTTTCCACAGTTTGTTGTGATCCACACAGTCAAAGGCTTTGGCATAATCAATAAAGCAGAAGTGTTATCTGGAACTCTCTTGCTTTTTTGATGATCCAGTGGATGTTGGCAATTTGATCTCTGGTCCCTCTGCCTTTTCTAAATCTAGTGAACATACGGAAGTTCAGAGCTCACGTACTGTTGAAGCCTGGCTTGCAGAATTTTGAGCATTACTTAACTAGCATGTGAGATGAGTGCAATTGTGTAGTAATTTGAACATTCTTGGTATTACCTTTCTTTGGGATTGGAATGAAAACTGACATTTTCCAGTCATGTAGAAACTGCTGAGTTTTCCAAATTTGCTAGCATACGAGTGCAGCACTTTCACAGCATCAAAATCTTTTAGGATTTGAAAGAGCTCAACTGGAATTCCATCACCTCCACCAGCTTTGTTTGTAGTGATGCTTCCAAAGGCCCACTTGACTTGGCATTCCAGGATGTCTGGCTCTAGGTGAGTGATCACACCATTGTGATTATCTGGGTCATGAAGATCTTTTTTGTATAGTTCTTCTGTGTATTCTTACCACCTCTTCTAATATCTTCTGCTTCTGTTAGATCCATACCATTTCTGTCCTTTATTGTGCCCATCTTTGTATGAAATGTTCCCTTGGTATCTGTAATTTTCATGAAGAAATCTTTAGTCTTTCCCATTCTATTGCTTTCCTCTATGTCTTTGCATTGTCACTGAGGAAGGCTTTGTTATCTCTTCTTGCTAGTCTTTGGATCTCTGCATTCAAATGGGTATATCTTTCCTTTTCTCCTTTGCCTTTCACTTCTCTTCTTTCACAGCTACTTGTAAGGCCTCCTCAGACAGCCATTTTGCATTTTTGCATTTCTTTTTCTTGGGGATGGTCTTGATAACTGCCTCCTGTACAATGTCATGAACCTCTGTCCATAGTTCATCAGGCACTCTATCAGATTGAATCCCTTGAATCTATTTCTCACTTCCACTGTATAATCATAAGGGATTTGATTTAGGCCGTACCTGAATGGTCTAGTGGTTTTCTCTACTTTCTTCAATTTAAGTCTGAATTTGGCAATAAGGAGTTCATGATCTGAGCTACAGTCAGCTCCTGGTCTTGTTTTTGCTGACTGTACAGAGCTTCTCCATCTTCAGCTGCAAAGAATATAATCAATCTGATTTTTGGTATTGACCGTCTGGTGATGTCCATGTGTAGAGTCTTCTCTTGTGTTGTTGGAAGAGGATGTTTGCTATGACCAGTGTGTTCTCCTGGCAAAGCTCTATTAGCCGTTGCCCTGCTTCATTCTGTACTCCAAGGCCAAATCTGCCTGTTACTCCAGGTATTTCTTGACTTCCTACTTTTACTTTCCAGTCCCCTATTTGAAAAGGACATCTTTTATGGGTGTTAGTTCTAGAAGGTCTTCTAGGTCTTCATAGAAAAGTTAAACTTCAGCTTCTTCAGCATTACTGGTCGGGGCATAGACTTGAATTACTGTAATATGGAATGGTTTGCCTTGGAAACAAACAGAGATCATTCCCTTGTTTTTGAGATTTTATCCAAGTACTGCATTTCAGGTATCCATATTTATTTACATTAATCATTCAAACTTGAAAACAGTCATTGCTCCATTTCATCAACTTATTTTGCTCAAGGAACCTATTTCCCCAGGCATATCTTTAGCTCATGCTAAACTCAGCTTTTTCTTCTAAAGTCTTAAGAGTGATTATTCCAGTTCTAGTAACAGGCAAATTTGGCCTTGGAGTACGGAATGAAGCAGGGCAAAGGCTAATAGAGTTTTTCCAAGAGAATGCATTGGTCATAGCAAACACCCTCTTCCAACAACACAAGAGAAGACTCTACACATGGACATCACCAGATGGTCAACACTGAAATCAGATTGATTATATTCTTTGCAGCCAAAGATGGAGAAGCTCTCTATACAGTCAGCAAAAACAAGACTGGGAGCTGACTGTGGCTCAGATCATGAACTCCTTATTGCCAAATTCAGACTTAAATTGAAGAAAGTGGGAAAACCACTAGACCAATTCAGGTATGACCTAAATCAAATCCCTTATGATTATACAGTAGAAGTGAGAAATAGATTCAAGGGATTAGATCTGATAGACAGAGTGCCTGATGAACTATGGATGGAGGTTCATGACATTGTACAGGAGACTGGGATCAAGACCATCCCCATGGAAAAGAAATGCAAAAAAGCAAAATGGCTGTCTGAGGAGGCCTTACAAATAGCTGTGAAAGGAAGAGAAGCGAAAAGCAAAGGAGAAAAGGTAAGATATAAACATCTGTATACAGAGTTCCAAAGAATAGCAAGGAGAGAGAAGAAAGCCTTCCTCAGTGATCAATGCAAAGAAATAGAGGAAAACAACAGAATGGGAAAGACTAGAGATCTCTTCAAGAAAATTAGAGATACCAAGGGAATATTTCATACAAAGATGGGCTCGATAAAGGACAGAAATGGTATGGACCTAACAGAAGCAGAAGATATTAAGAAGAGGTGGCAAGAATACACAGAACTGTACAAAAAAGATCTTCACAACGCAGATAATCACAATGGTGTGATCACTGACCTAGAGCCAGACATCCTGGAATGTGAAGTCAAGTGGGCCTTAGAAAGCATCACTATGAACAAAGCTAGTGGAAGTGATGGAATTCCAGTGGAGCTATTTCAAATCCTGAGAGATGATGCTGTGAAAGTGCTGCACTCAATGCCAGCAAATTTGGAACACTCAGCAGTGGCCACAGGACTGGAAAAGGTCAGTTTTCATTTCAATCCCAAAGAAAGGCAATGCCAATAGGATTATTCCAAGAAGAAGTAAATTGATTTTGATGGAAAAACTTCTAAGATTTATAGAGTTTGCTGCAACGTTAAACAAGAGTTCCTCATTACTTAAAAACCGCATGTTTAAATATTTTAAAATATATCTCTGTCTTTCTATCTACCTACCTACCTATCTACATTTGAGTTCAATTTGCCTCTTGAAGTCTAGATTGTAATACCAATGCTTAAAAAAATAATATGTATAATTTTGTAGTGATTTTTCATATATATAAACCTTTGTTTTCTTTTTAAATTTTATTATTTAAATTTTTATTATTCTCTCTTCATATGAATCTGTGGACTCACCTGGAACGGTATGTTTCTAAGCCTATAGCAAGTCCGGGTCCTTATGTAGATTATGAACAATGTATTAGTAAATTCATTCCACTTTAACGAATGATTCTGGTTATAAAAGAGTGTTCTGCTTCCTAATTTCCTTGCTTTATTGTATATCAGATTTGTCAGGCATATAAAATATCAAATTACTAAATGCTAATTGTATTAGAGTTTTATGCAGCTCATGTGTACAAATGTTCTATGTCTTGTTAAAGACAGCAAAAAGAAGGATTTTAAGAATTTGGATGTAAAGCCATTTTCTGCTTCATAAAATACAGTTAGTGTCACCTTATGTTAACAGAAGCATTTTTGGATGTGTAGCTTTTTTTCTTCAAGTTTTCTTTTAATGAAACTGACTTGGTATTCCAGAGCAGTCCTTCAACACAGATCAAAAAATTATTTATAGTGAAAGCTATAGAAGCATATGGTGAATATTTATCTAGACCTGAATCTTCATGCTAATAGTTCAGAAGACCCATCAATTCAACATTCTCAAAATGAATTCTTTATTATTCATGTTCAAACACCAAGATATTCATTTGACCTTGTCCTTCATTTACTGTCTGCTGTTTCCTTAGGCGATAATTATTACAACCACCTTGTTCATCCCAGTGTCACTGTTTACTTCATTAAACCTCTCAAAAGCAGTCAAAATCTTCTTTCGAAATAATGTATTTGGAATACATGTTTTGCTTTTCTTCTTCTTAATCAACATATCTGTTACAGGTCCTCCATTTTTCTGGCAAGGTTTCCTATAAAGGCTCAGTTAGTAAGTATTTCAGGCAGCTGGTCTTGTGATCTCTGTCACAGGAATTCCTTTATGGAGAATAACTGAACTTAACCTAGGAATTCTACTCTTTGCCTTAGATCCTGAATACGCAAATGTAGTTAAAACTTAGACAAGAGCAAAGATTTCCATAATGGTGTTAGGTAGGGTGACCATATAATTAATGTATAGTGGGAACCACTACACTTTGGAGAGAGAAATAAATGGGGTATTGGGATAATAGGGCTAATGCAGGCTTGTACTGAGAAAACTGGGCACATGGCAATTGGAGCATGAATCTAATCCTCACACTTCACAGACATTTCTAATAGACGAATTCTGTGCTCAATTTTGGTAAATCTTTTTGTCAGGTTTTCTAGTATATTTATCTCCTACCACATTCGCTTTATCTTAGACAATCTAGGTTTATGCTTGCATACAAAAATTTAAATCTGTGAAGCATTGTGCACCACTTCCTCCAAAATATGGATGGCATCAAGGATTATTCTCTGTTTTCACAGACTGAGTGCATGGACCCATTTTAACTCCATCTTCTGATATGAGTAGAAAACTTGACACGGACAAAAAATGATACAAGACTACCTCTCCTATCTGAAATAAACTGTTCATATGCCATTTTTACTGCATGCAATCTTAATAGATTATTTACAAATAGTTTCCCCCATCTATGTGATATTTTTACTTTCTGCAATTCCCAATTTTAATTTTTTTTTTAAATGAGGACTCTAGCTTGCCATTTACTCACTTTGCAAGGATATAACTTCAATTATTAAAGGAAACTTTATATGTATCTTTTATAATAGATAATTCAGATAAGTTTTGAATAGAGGTTAGTGTAAATATGCTATTAATAATAAACTCCTTTAAGTGGGCAAGGGGAGGCCTTCTGTTTTGGGTTGCTCATCCAGTTTGTGAATGTTCTTAGCAAAGTCACATACACTAAGTGTAGGCATAGAAGCCTAATGGAGATACTTATTTATTTTTCTCTTCATCTCTCCAACCACCTATCTTTCAAAAATTTTTATTTTAAATCCTGGCTCCACTGGTTACTAATGTCAGGACCTTGGCTAAGCTTCTCAACCTTCCTAATTCTCATGTACTTAATCTATGAAACAGGGATCTTAAAAACCTCTTAATGTGATTGCAAAGACTGAATGAAATAATGAATTTAGAATTAGAAGATTAGTGGCAGTAAAGGCTTTCCTGTGATGCCTAGCACATGGTAATAGAGAATAAAAGGTAGGTACTATAATTATGTTAAGCATCTCCAAGGTAAGGCATTCTTCCCCTTAAAACAACTCCCTTGTCTTTTCTTTTAAAGCTCATGCAATTTAGTGGCAGCAGGAAATCTGGGCAAAGATGAAATAAACCCGTGTGCTAGCAGAGTGCAGAGGAGAAAGAGATGAATTCTGATCAGGGCACAGTTCAATACAGAGGTCTTCTCTGGTGGCTGAAAGACATTATTTTAGGAATATAATATCTGTGTAAATTTTCGAGAGCCTGTCATTAGAAACTGTTGCAGACAAGGTCATGATACATGGAAAGAACAGTCCCCCCTCAAAATATGAATGGTCATTGAAGGGAAAATTTGAGATCTGGGATGAAGGAGAAAGTGGTTCTCTAGAAAGGAGAAAAAAAAATGAGTGTCACTAATCCGGAATTTGCTGATCTATTTTATAATAACCCAGAAAAGGAAAATTGGAATGCTAGTCTTTGTTCAGGCTTCCCTGGTAGCTCAGCTGGTAAAGGATCCGCCTGCAGTGCAGGAAACCCCGTTCGATTCCTGGGTAGGGAAAATCCCCTGGAGAAGGGATAGGCTACCCACATCAATATTCTTGAGCTTCCCTGGTGGCTCAGTGAGTAAAGAATCTCCCTGTAATACAGGAGACTTGGGTTTTCTCCCTTGGTTGGGAAGATCCCCTAGAGGAGGGCAAGGCAACCCACTCCAGTATTCGTGCCTGGAGAATCCCATGGACACAGGAACCTGGCTGTCTGCAGTCCAAGGAGTGGCAAGGGGTCAGACACGACTGAGTGACTAAGCATAGCACAGTCTTTGTTCAACCAATAGATCACTTTTATCCTGAAATATCTTCTTTGTTTTTCCCTAATAAAGTGTTATTAGCTTGGTCAGATTGCCTTAAAGTCATATAGAAAGATACCTCTCTGGAAGAACACTATTTAGATGTTCATAGAGCTAAAGAAATAACAGCATTGTTAATTGCATTGTATCTCTGACTCAAGACTTGAGAGAAAATAAACTCTTTAGCATTTAGAAAATTTCTTAAAAGTCTTAAGTAGTATGTTCATATCAAGAAGTATAAAATAATCATATTTCAGCTTTTCTCAGAGAAAGATTTTCAGTGCAGTTCAGTCACTCAGTCATGTCCAACTCTTTGCAACACCATGAGCTGCAGCACGCCAGGCCTCCCTGTCCATCACCAACTCCTGGAGTTTACCCAAACTCATGTCCATTGAGTCGGTGAGCCATCCAGCCATCTCATCCTCTGTTGTCCCCTTCTCCTCCTGCTCTCAATCTTTCCCAGCATCAGGGTCTTTTCAAATGAGTCAGCTCTTTGCATCAGGTGGCCAAAGTATTGGAGTTTCAGCTTCAACATCAGTCCTTCCAATAAACACCCAGGACTGATCTCCTTTAGAACTGACCTCCTTGCAGTCCAAGGGACTCTCAAGAGTCTTCTCCAACACCACAGTTCAGAAGCATCAATTCTTTGGTGCTCAGCTTTCTTTATAGTCCAACTCTCACATCCATACATGACTACTGGAAAAACCATAGCCTTGACTAGACAGACTTTTGTTGACAAAGTAATATCTCTCTGCTTTTTAATATTCTGTCCAGGTTGGTCATAACTTTCATTCCAAGGAGTAAGCGTCTTTTAATTTCATGAGAAAGATTTTAGCAGAAAGCAAAAATTCAGAAACTATCCAATAATACTTTTATCATTTTCTTATGTAAGTGTTGAAAGAGCTGACTTGAATATGAATATATTGTATTTTGAACATTTTTATACATCTTGACATAAGATTTCCAGCAAAACAAATATTTAAACCAACAGACTGTTTTTACTATATGTTCTCTTCTTACCACAATATGTCTTTTCATTATAAGACTGTTAATCTAAGGTTCACCTAATACTCAATAGTCATTTCTATTTTTTTAACATGGAAGCCAACTGTAAACTTTGGTTTTTACTTTTAAATGTTGGTTTCCTTGTCCTTTAAGGATCTTTTTTCCTCATAATAATTTAGAACCTACTGTTTTTTAATTGAAAAATTCAATTTCATTCTTGGACAATTAAATTTTAACTATTTCCAGGGGAATTCATTATTGCATTAGTACAAACCAGCTAAGGGAATGGAATATGTAATTTAGCACTAGAATGATCCCTTTTTAGCTACTCCATATATGTTTGTTAGATTGCATTTGTTGAAGTTTAGTTTTCTAAATTATAACCAAATAAAATGCAGCCACCACAGTTGGCTAACACATAAGCAAAACTTGAAAATCACTTGGATAATCTTGAAAAAACAAGTATAAACAGATGTGATGCTAAATAATTCTACAGATTTTATCTCTAGTTTGCCAAATGGTGCTCAGATGGAATGCAAACACAGCATCATTCACTGACTGGAAAATCAAAGCAACTTTAAAGATGCCTTGATATTTCAGGTGGGACTTCATTACCAGGAGACTTGGCTCAAGCACCTGTTGCTTTAGATTTTGGAAAAAAGAAATCTGGTTTCCAATCTGTATTCACAGTTACCCACCCAGAGAGACTGGCAGATGGCCAGTGGCAAAAAGGAGGCAGAGACCAAAATGCAAAATATATGATAGATGAAAGACAGAGAGCTTTAGATTATAGATAGATAAAATACATAGTTCAGTACATTTCTTTTTTAAAGAATTAAATGCATTTTATATCCAAAAGGCTAATAAATCCAATGCATCTCTTCTGGAGAAAGAAATATTGGCCATACATTCAGCATTGATAATTTTCTGTTCCTGAAAGGCTCTTTAACTTTAGAATCTTCTGAAAGAGTATCCAAATTTTAATACACTTTAACATATATTTCCTTTCTTTTAATATTTATTGATTGATTTGGTGTAGGTAACATGTACATATGTAAGTTCAAACTCTATAAAAGGGAATCTGATGAAATGATATTATCTTTTTATGTCAATTTCCAATTCATGGCAGTTTTTCCAAAGGTGAACTCTGTTACTAGTATCTCATGTACATTTTCTTTTTTTTTTTTTTATGTACATTTTCAAAAGTACTCTCTATATCAGAATACACTGACATCACACCTCATTATACTAGTAGAATTAATTCACACACAAAAATCTGTACACTATTCAAGCCAACCTTGGAATGCTTAGAAGGAAATAAAAATAGACTCTAAATCTGTATTCTCAAAAGACAACTTTGTTTATGCTATATTTCAAGATAACCTAATTAAGAGATGTACTAAGATTCTTTATTTAAATTTGAAGGATTATAAAGGGACTTACACTAAAATGATTTCAAAATTCAATTCACTGCTTATAAGTCCTGCATGTCAAAAACAATTATCTTGGATGTATAGTATTTCTAGAAGTATCTTTGCTCTTTTAGAACAGTGAATTTCTACTTTGGAAGCAGTAATTTAAAATTTAATTTAAAAATTCAGAAATCAAACATATTCCAACAATTCTAATTAGCCAACAATGTTCCAAAATAATCTTATTTATTTATTATATATGCTGCTGCTGCTGCTGCTAAGTCACTTCAGTTGTGTCCGACTCTGTGCGACCCCATAGATGGCAGCCCACCAGGCTCCCCCGTCCCTGGGATTCTCCAGGCAAGAACACTGGAGTGGGTTGCCATTTCCTTCTCCAACGCATGAAAGTGAAAAGTGAAAGTGAAGTCACTCATATGCTATACTTGGCCAAAATTTTCTTGTTTTCTATTATTATGATCTATTTTTTGTTAACTCTTGATAGATTTTAACAACAAATATTTTTGCCTTCAGAACTTTTTTTCCGTAGTATTTCTCTATTCGAAATTAAGAACAAGTGTTTCCACACTGCAGGTTTACAGGATTCTTAGCCTACATGTGAAAGAGCAGCATTCCCGTTATACCAGTCTCCCATTACCCCAGGATCCCCTGAGGAGGGCTGTTAGAAAGTTAAATCCTTGGGCTTCACTCTGGACTTACTGAATATGAATCCCCTGGAGGGTTTCAGAGATACTTGCATTTTAACAAGCTTTGGTAGCAATTCTCATCTTTTTTTAATTGGAAGATAATTGCTTTACAATGTTGTGTTGGTTTCTTCTATACAACAATGTGAATCAGTCGTAAGTATATATATGTCCCCTCTCTGTTGAACTGCCCTTCCATCTCCCACCCCATCCCACCCCTCTGGCTTCTCATGGAGCACTGGGTTGAGTTCCCTGTTTTATACAGAAACTTCCTACTAGTTGTCTACTTTACATATGGTAATGTATATGTTTCAATGCTTTATTAGCAGTTCTTCACTGTACTTGTGTGTGAGAACCACTGAGCTTACAGTCATTCAGATGCAAAGAACATAAGAAGCAAACATATCTAGATGACATATTGATTTCACATTTTAGCATATACAGTCAAAGAGCTTTATTAATTTGTCCAAGGTTAGTCAGTTAACTCTTGGCTGTGGCTCTAGGTGTTCAGACATCCAGTCTGAATTTACTTCAGACAACAAAACGTGGCTTCCTCTCTAGTTTCAATTTTGGGAATTTTGATTCCTTTTGAATAACTCAGGAACACTTCCTCCATTTAGGGCGCCACTTGAAGTTTGGCTGGTTAGTACTCCCTGACACAGAAAGTCCAATACACTTAATAAGTATACACTAAAGAGAGAGAATTTCATTTAGTTTAGATTTGTGCTACTATGGTCACCAGTTTCAGATTTATGGGCAATTTATCCACTGTTGCTGAGTGTATATAATTAAAGCCTAATGTTTCCTTGATGCCTTCAATTAGAAGTGACAGCAATTGTTTTCTTGTCTATCAGGAAGAACAGTTAGAACTGGACATGGAGCAACAGACTCGTTCCAAATAGGGAAAGGAGTACGTCAAGGCTGTATATTGTCACCCTGCTTATTTAACTTATATGCAGAGTACATCATGAGAAATATTGGACTGGATGAAACACAAGCTGGAATCAAGATTGCCAGGAGAAATATCAATAACTTCAGGTATGCAGATGACACCACCGTTATGGCAGAAAGTGAAGATCTAAAGAGCCTCTTGATGAAAGTGAAAGAGGAGAGTGAAAAAGTTGTCTTAAAACTCAACATTCAGAAAACTAAGATTATGGCATCTGGTCCCATCACTTCATGGCAAAATGCTGCGGAAACAGTGGAAACAGTGACAGACTTTATTTTAGGGGGCTCCAAAATCACTGCAGATGGTGACTGTAGCCATGAAATTAAAAGACGCTTGCTCCTTAGAAGAAAAGTTATGACCAACCTAGACAGCATATTAAAAAGCAGAGACATTAGTTTGCTGACAAAGGTCCGTCTAGTCAAAGCTATGATTTTTCCAGTAGTCATGTATGGGTGTGAGAGTTGGACTATAAAGAAAGCTGAGTGCTGAAGAATTCATGCTTTTGAACTGTGGTATTGAAGAAGACTCTTGAGAGTCCCTTGGACTGCAAGGAGATCAAACAAGTCCATCCTAAAGGAAATCAGTCCTGAATATTCATTGGAAGGACTGATGCTGAAGCTGAAACTCCAATACTTTGGCCACTTGATGCAAAGAACTGATCATTTGAAAAGACCCTGATACTGGGAAAGATTGAAGGAGGAGAGAGGGATGACAGAGGATGAGGTGGTTGGATGGCATCACTGACTCAATGGACATGAGTTTGAGTAAACTCCAGGAGTTGGTGACGGACAGGGAGGCCTGGTGTGCTGCAGTCCATGGGGTCACAAAGAGTCAGACACGACTGAGCTACTGAACTGAACTGATCATAAGTAGGCAAAGTGACAAAACATTCCAATTAATTTTTTATCAATGAAATAATTTTTTTTGTATCTGACATAAGTACATAAGTAAGGAGATACCTTCTATCAAAGAAAAAGTAGATTTTGCTATAGTTATGAGTAACTTTCATATTTTGTATCTACATCTGACATTCAATTTATATACTGAAAAGAATAACATTTTTGGCAATCAAAATATTACTAATCAGTAATTCTTTTAAGCAGATAGAAGAGATTTCAACTTGAAAGTCAGTATATTGGAACACACATCAATAAAATTTATTTAAAAAATTAAAAACTCAGTGAGTTCTAAATCTCCATCTGAAACTAGGTACATTTTCAAACAGAACTTTATTCTACCCCAATCCACTGAAATAAGTCTAATTATAATTAATTTTGGATCAGGGCTTCTAGATTTCTTAATGGCTTCTATTTGATTATTAGGTCTGGACTTCACACCTTATCACGAAAGTTAATAGGTGTCCTTATGTGAAAAAAAATCATATAAATGAATAATTTACAAGTAGCTTCAATGTGAATTTATTAGACCATAATGTCAAAAGTGTTACAGACTAGAGCTTTGTCCAAGATATAAAAGGTGCATTTGAACAGGTAAAATTACACTCAATCTACTGACCTATCTTAATTTTACAAATTTCAGACTTGACCATAGTTTCAGAGTATATGGCTTGTCAATCAAGAATCATAGGTTCCTGATCCTCTCCTTCAATCTTAAAACCTTGGATTAAATTAAGCCTTACTATTAAATCATACCAACTTTTTATGGCTTTGTATGGCCTTCTAGGGCTTCCATTGTGGCTCAGCTGGTTAAGAATCCGTCTGCAATGTGGAATACCTAGGTTCGATCCCTGGGTTGGGAAGATCCCCTGGAGAAGGAAAAGGCTACCCACTCTGGTATTCTGGCCTGGAGAATTCCATGGACTCTATAGTTCATGGGGTCACAAAGAGTTGGACACAATTGAGCAACTTTCATTCATTCATTCAATCATGGCCCTCTAAGGATTATAGTGGAGTTGCATGTTACTTCAGGGCTACATATTGAGGGGGGTAAGTAAGTAAAAATCATACTCAGTCAAAATATGCTTGGAATTCCCTTAGTTACAGCCCTCTCAGGAGCCTGACATTCTGTTCTTCCTTCAATATCAAAATGGGCTACGGAGTGTGAGGTTCTTGGTGATGAAGTTGTTGGCTTGCTTCTTTGAACCATATGATAATGAAAAATACCCACTGTGTCTTTAAACACTAGAGTCCCATTCAGTGCAGCAAAGGTGCCTGCGTTAAGGGGTACAAAGGACCAAGATCAAAGGACAAAGATACATTCAAGTCACCCTGGTGCTGTTTTTTAGAAGCAAAAGATTACTGACTGGTGAAAGGTGAGATCAGCTGCACAGTTTAAATTTGTTCTCTCCAACTCCCTTTTTTCTCCCAAATGTAGGCAATTTAATTTCTGTAAGCTCAATGAAAATATGAGAAGAATTTTCTTTTAAAAAATTAGATGTGCTTTTATTTGTTGTTGCTGTTGTTGTTTAGTCTCTCAGCCATATCTGGCTCTTTTGGGACTTCATGGTCTATAGCCCACGAGGCTCAGGTGTCCATGGGATTTCCCAGGCAAGAATACTGGAGTGGGTTGCATTTCCTACTCCAGCGGATATGCATTTATATCCTTAATTAATTTAGGTTGATAATATATTTCCTATTGTTAATGAATTACTGGCCAATATTTCTGACTTTATGTATTTTCAAAATTTTTGAAATGTATTACATGTGATTCTTCCTATTTCTCTTTTTGTTACTGAAAGGAAACTCAACTCATTTAGTGCAAAATAACAGGCAGTGCCAGAAGATGCTCAGGGAGATGCAGTAGAAATAATAGGTAAAAAAAATAGAGAAGAGTTATTCAGAAACATCTCTCCCTTATCTCATATTTTTTCTTAAGTAAATATGTTATAGTATTCTTCTGTAGATCCATTAGGAGAGGTTTGCCTATTTTATTTATTCTTTTGATGGGTGGAATCATAGAACATTTATTACCAAGTTTTTACCAGTACCAGTCTTATGACTTTGACTGAAACTAAGTAATTATAAGGTGGAAAATTCTTTTAAAATGAGGCACCAAGAGACTAACTCCTCAGCGTTCAGAGTGCTTAATGATAAATGTTAACATTTTATGCTGGGCATCCCCATAATTCTTTCTATAGCCACGTGGTTGACACTGACAAAGCCAATGGGGAGAAATGGCCAAAGTGGGCAATTACAATTCCCAGTAAAGTGGAAATTTCTGGCCTCAATTATCTCACAGTTCAGTCCAGCCTGTATGTATTGGAATCCTTTATTAGGTCCAGTGCTGTGTTGGATGCTGTAGGAGACATGAAAATGAGTAAGATTAAGATTGCATTTCTGCCTTTTAAAGAATTTATGTTCTTTTATGCCCCCTTTGTTGGTTCCTCCTTTATTCATCAACTTCATGTGGCAAAATTCAAATCACAGGAAAGAGTATATAATGAAAAGCAATACTCATTCTCCTCCTGTCCCTGTTCATGATCATTTCCCTGGAGACAAATACATTTATCAGTCATTTAGATATTTTCTCTGAGATATTCTCTGTCTAAACAAACATACATGCATACAAATACTTTAAATAATTTTATGTAATGGAAAATCAGCATCATACCTCATTATGCCAAGCCATAGGCTGGTTCCTGGGATGTCTTCTATTTTCAATTTATGTTCTCTACACAGCTGATCTCATTCAGTCCACTGAATTTAAATGCTATCTATATGATAATAGCTCTCCAATCTGAGCTTCTAGCCATAACCTTTTCCTGGAATTTTTGGCTCATATATCCCTACCCACCCGGTATTTCTACCTGGAAGTCTGACAGGCACCTTAAACTTAAAATCTTTATTTATTGAAGAGTTTACCCCAACCAAACTCTATTTCTCCCTACCCTAGCCTCTATCTCGTATGCCATCTTGCCTATCTCAAAAAGTGAGCACCAGCATCCATCAAACTGGTCAAACAAAAATTTAGGAAGTATCCTGGATTCATATCATTTTCTTTGCCTTCATTTCTAATCCATTACAAAGTAATTTGTCTCCCTTTGAAATGCTCTTTCCTTTCACTTTGGTGTAGCTGGTTCCCAGCTGTTTTGTTGCTATTCAGTCACTAAATCGTGTCCGACTTCTTGTGACTCCATGGTCTGCAGCCCACCAAGCTCCTCTGTCCTTCACTATTTACTGGAGTTTGCTCAAATTCATGCCCATTGAGTCTGTGATCTGTCTAACCATCTCATCCTCTGCCGTGCCCTCCTCCTCCTGCCCTCAATCTTTCACAGTTGTTTAGAGTTAAGTTTAACTGTCCCTTTTCCCAAGAAGCCTTACCTGGCCACTCAGTCCAGAACAAGGACCAGCTCTCTAAACTTGACAGACCACTCATCATCAACTGACTTTTTAATTTAATTATCAATTCATTCATTTTCTAGCTTAAGACACTACACTCTAAGCTCCATGAGAACTTTGCCTTGATTGATGCATCACTAGGTTTCTAACTACCTCAGTGCTTAGACTAACAGTTGCTGTTCAGATCAATGTGGAAAGCAGTCAATACATTTTTAAGTAAATGAATGAGTAAATGAGTACTTTAAGAGCCAAAATATACTGGCTTTGTCAAAATGTTTGTAACATCCATAACAGCGTATGGAAAAATTATAACGAACTTTTTGACCAACCCAACATTTTCAGTTAAAAACTGAACATTTGGAAGGTGATGGCTGATGAAACCAAGGTCTCTTCACAAAGACAATGGTTACTTAGCATGAAACCAACATGTACACTCCTGTTATTCTTATCAGTTTTGCTATATTTTACCTTCTGATATCCTATTTTTTTTGGCCTAGCACTCACCACTACTAACTTAATTTCCTGCATATCTCTTTGCTTAAACTCTATCTTGCTTACTAAACATTTAAGCTCTATGAGAGAAGTAATTTTCTCTCAGTTACTATTGACTTCCCAATCTAGGATAGTAACTTAAACATGAGATACTAAATTTTTTTTTTTTGAATAAGTGAAGATAAAAGGTATGGGTGAAAGTGGTTGATTCAGGGCCTCTCAGCTTTCAGTGAAGAAATAAAAACAATCTTATCTAGAAAAAATGACCACCTATCCCAAGAAAATGTTTTCAGTGGGCCATACTGAATGGCTTACAGCATCTTAGTTGCCAGACCAGAGATTGAACCCAGGCCCAAGGCAGAGAAAGCACTGAGTTTTAACCACTGGGGAATTCCTCTGAGAAAACATTTTTGATCATCGATCTCATTAAATGTTCCTATAACTCAAATTCCTTTAGACCTTGGATTAGCCATTATAAACATTTTGCCTTGGTTTTGGTTTGTTGAAAAATGGGAGTTAAAGGAAATAAACAAACCAATTAAAATTATCTTTTTAGAGGAAGGCCAACTTGAGAATTCAGTAATTGCCACCAACTGATTATCATTCAGGGATAAGAAAGCACAAAGGGAAAGGTAAGAAGCATGGAAGAAAAGAGTCTGAGAGGCAATTTTCATGCTCCTTAGGATAAGATGCTTCTTGTTTTATTGAATTTGTTAACAAAAGCTCTAAAGTCTAGGGAAATGCTACTGGGCAGCAAAAGTGAAGTTTTTGATGCTCACAGGCCTAAGGAGAAATTAATAAAATGCAGTGGGGAAATTAAGTTGAACAAAAGTGCAATGAGCCATAGTTAAACCAATTAATTAAGCAGGTCTTGATATGTATATAACTGAGTTGCTGATGAATTAAAAATAAATCCAAGATTTTAAGCTAGTGTTTGGTATGCAACCAAACACCAAATGGTAACATGCAGAAAACTTGAAGTTTTCTTTAATACTCTTCTTTGACAAATTCCTTCCTCATTCATATGCATCATCACCTTTCTTTTTCCATTAATCTTAAAAAACCCCTATGCTTTCAGTAATATATAAAAGTCATGCTTTGCTTGATTCTCTTCTGCATTCTTTTCATGTCAACTTCAAAACCATGTAATTTTCTTGCACCCTCAATTACAGAAATATTCATTTCCCATAGTATGTCAACTGTTTATCAAGAAGTGGTTAAGATTAAGTAGCTTAGTACACCTGTGGCCTGGTCTGTGTGAGGCAGAAGAGGTGAGATATCAAAATGGCAGGCCGGAGCCAACGCAACACTGTAAAGCAATTATCCTTCAATTAACAAACAAACAAACAAAAATCCCCAGAAGGCCAGAAGTCACAGAGATTGAGTTTCAAACTCATCACTGAAGAGCTCTGAGATCATATACGAGTGACTTAGCTCCTGGAAGCCTCAGTTTCCTCAACTACAAAAATGTTGTGTGAATTAAATATCTTTGGAAATTCCTTGGAACGATATATGTCAGAGAAACTTCTCAATAAAATGGGAGCATTAACAGTACAAAGAAGTTTGTCACTTGATGCGTTTTGATTGTCAAAATTGCTTGCTTGGAACCCTAAACATACATTTCCATCAAAAATGTTTTAAAAAATAATGAAATGGTTAGTGGAAGGTAGATTTCTAGACTAGTGTCCCAAACCTTCATTTATAATATCATTATTTCAGTTGAGAATTGTCCTAATAGTTCTCTAGGTGAGGTGGCTAGTTCATCCTGGTTTTCTGTCAATGTTCCTGGTTTCAGCACTGAATATCCCTCATCCTGTGAGACGTTTCATTCCCAAACTAACTCAAGATTCCGTCATTTGGAACCTAACCATCAGTCATTCACTCATTCATGTTTCTGCAGTAGCAGGTACATCCTTAGGCTGTGGAGATATGGAGACAATTTACTTTTAATAAACTCAGAGCCTAGCAGACGAGACCAATAAGGGACAAACGTCCATAAGCCCTGAGCAAGATGCTAAACGTAGAGGTTGGCGCAGAATGCCAGGAACCACAGGCTTCCCGGGTGGCTCAATGGTGAGGAATCCTCCTGCCAATGCAGAAAACTCAGAAGATAAAGGTTTGATCCTTGGGTTGGGAAGCTCCCCTTGGAGAAGGAAATGTCAACCCACTCCAGTATTCTTGCCTGGGAAATCTCATGGACAGAGGAGTCTGGAGGGGGGCTACAGTCCATGGGATTGCAAAGAGTAGGACAGGATTGAACAACTGAGCACAGATGTACCCATGCCAGGAACCACAGCGTTTGGGCACCTCACACAGACTCAGATGAAGGAAAGTTGGTGAACACTAAACTGGAACTTGAATTAAGTTTGCACCTCAAATCAAAACCTTCTACTTCATTCTTCTGGGCATTTTTCATGTTTTAGTTCAGTATTACTTAAATATACATATTAAAATGCCATATCTTTAGATTCATTTTGGTCATCATCTAAATGGATTTTGACTAACTTCTGATCTGCATGTAATTTGTATGCATTGTCAGCAATATCTGAATCTAAAGGATTATAAATCCTTAATTTTATAGCAGTTCTTCCCACTCTGGAGAGACAGCCAAGAATCTACTTTTAAGAACATGAATAGCCTACTTGATTTTGCATTATTAGCAATTCATTGCACAAAGGAAATTATTGGAACAACATGTTACATTGAAAATAAAGCAACAGTTACAGTAAATACTACTACTCTCTCTATGATATTATAGTGATTGTCCTAAAGTCAGCAAGTTACACATGTTTCCAAAAGCTTGTTATCAAGGAATTGGAATTCTATTCTTTAAGCTTCAGTAACTTCTAAAGTCTTCCTGAACATGCCTCTATCATCACATCAAAGGCTGCAGTAAGAAGATAAGACACCGGCTTCTTATAAAACAGAAAGCTCTGGTGGAACATGTAGGAACCTGAAGACTCAGTTCTCCTCCTGGAGCAAGAAGCAGATTTTTCATGAACTCTGAAGGTGAGAGGGGACTTATTCTCAGACACACTGGAAGTTCCATGGTGGGCAGTGAAGTGAGTCACTTAGTCGTGTCTGACTCTTGCGGCCTCATAGACTGTAGCCCGCCTGACTCCTCTTCCTCTGTCCATGGAATTTTCTGGGCAAGAATACTGGAGTGGGTTGATCTATATGACCCACTGCTGCTCTCCCAGCACTTGGGACATAACCGATGCACAAAATGGTTGAGTAACACATTTAAATGTCTTCACTCTGTATTTCCAACAAATGATCATCCAGTCTCTGAAAAACCCTACAGACTGAAAAATCCTCTTTGCATTCATGAAAATTGGTAAACCTCTTTGACACCAGCAAGTGATGCAGCTTAAGTTTCGAAGTCAGTTAGTTACAACCCAGGCCCAAACCCCACATTCTATTTATGTAGCACAGATCAGTTAGGGTCATCACATTCCTCAGCCTCCGACTAGACCTCTAATCCTGGTTGGTAACCTCTGAGATATTTATAGGAATTTGCTAAGACTGTTCATGTGATTAAACATAAAACATCCTTGTTACTGTGAAGATATGTCATATCATGATTTCTGAAGACTATGAACCAATAGCATCAATTTATAGGTTCATCCATCACCATCATCAATCTTAAGCCCCATCGTGATTAGAAGTAGGTCAGATGATTATCGTATGGACTACAAAGATTCCTAGTCATTTTGAGCAAACATAGAAAAATATGACAATTCCCTCATCTGAGCATTTTGGTGTATTTTTTTTTTAACACGTGTATATTTGTTCATGCATACCCAGTCAACACACCTTACACATTCAAAACTCAATGGAAGAGTACAAGCAACACGTCTTCACAAAGTTTTTAAATGTTTTGCATTATTCTCTTTTACCTTTGAAGTTTGCTACACCAACTGCAGTTGAAGCCAATCTGAGAGGATACACAGGGGCCGCAACCATTGAATTGGAGACACGCTAGGAAACAGGAGAGAATGGATGCATCAAGGCTAATTGGCAGCATGAAGAGGAGAGGAAAAAAAAAAAGATAACGCCACTAACATTGAAATCACCCACGCATCCCCATATATATGCAGGATCCAGAGACCCATGCATAAATAGACCAGATCATCAAACTTGCAAATTGTTTTCCCACCCAGTTTTGTTTCCATGTTAACTTACTAGGCAGTGGGGTCATCTCCACAGCTGAAATATTGGTGATTTTTGACATCTGTAGTTCCACTCGGTGGTATTCATAAATTGTTCTTCTTCGAACATCTGGAAAAACAAAAAATAGAAAAAAAATCCCCTTTCAACATTTTTTCACTTATAAAAAAACTGCACTTTAATAGTGAATGTAGAGTTACATGCTTTTCACCTGATGGGACTTTAAAATAAAAAATTTAAATAATCAAAGCCTGTAAAAAGATTGAGTATCAAAATCTGAAACTCAGTGACCATGTACCAGAAGTCTTTTCATCAGGAAATTGAAAATGTTGATTAGGGTCTCAGATTTCTCACTTATTTAACAGGGTTCAAATCTATTTTCAAACCCAGTGTATACTTAAGATAATTTCTTGATAGATTTATACATTTTGAAAGAACTTGACATATGAAATCAAGAAGGTAAGATAATCCCACTTCTCTGAAGCTAAAGTGAGTCCTTTAGGAATGGGTAGCAATCAAAATTTTTTCATAGCATAAATACACCTGGTTTAGCTAGAATAAGAGTCTGTTTTAAAGGTTTAGGGTAAGTTTCTTTAATAAAATTGAAGACACAACTTAAATCATTAAATCAATATTGCTATTTATTAAATATACAGTGTCATATCCAATGAAGGTTAATAATTAACACTTATATTGCATGTAGGAATTTATAATAATTCATCAGCAAATCCAGCCATGTTCCTGAAGAATAGGTTAGATGAAAACTTTGGGAAGAACTTTAATAAGTACTAATACAATTATGTAAAGTTTAAGAAAAAAAATAAAATTAGAAAAAAAAAAATCAGATAAATACAAGCAAGTGTATCTTATACCAAAACAAGACACTGATGATACGTATTCAAAATCTACTTTAAAAAAAGACCTGAGCCTTATACTTATTAGCTTGCCTGACTTTGGTAAGTATAAAGAGAAATGTAATATTATCAGCATTTTACCTAGCTCTTGGAATGGTTACAATAACAGGAATGCATTTCTGGATACTATGATACCTATCAGGAATTATTTGACAAGCTATAAATTATATTTAAAACATTGATTTTAGGAAGTCATATGTCATAGTGTTAACAAAAAAATTTATGCATTTGAACAGTCTGGTTCAAATCCTAGTGTTGCTACTAGGTATGTCATGACCTTGGGCTCTTGTTATCCTTTCTGTCCTTCACTTTTCTCATCTATAAAATAGAGATAATAGTACCTATATCACAGAGTTGTTTTGAGGATTAAGATGAGATAGTAAATGAAAGTTGCTTAGAATAATCCCTTTCACACAGTAGGTGTTCAGAAAATGTCAGACATAATTTTTGTCTAATTTCAATATGGCAACCATAGATCATACTGCATGTAATGATCTAATTCCTATAGATTTAGGCCCTGAAATTAGGCTTCTGGGATTTTGTCTCCCATTTTATATTAGGGAAGGTTAAATTTTGATTGAAGTCAACAGACCCAACAATGATGCCCTCTAGGACATGAAGCAGGAGTGTGGTAACTCAGAAGACAGAAAGCTGTCCGTTAGTAACCACGATCAGGAAATGTAGATATCCACACATCTGGGAGGGAAGTCAAATATTTACTCACAACCTACACACACTTCCTTTTCTCTCCACACATATTCTTTCACCCACTTCTGATTATTCTCCATGAAGTTCTACAGCAGAAGAGGAAGGGGAGGGAGTAGCCCAAAATGAACTCTGTGGGGACCGGGGATGCATATAGAGCCCTTCACTGAATACACCTTCAGGTTTCTCAGATTAGGAAAAACTGCTTAGAAATCCAATTCACATCTTTTTGGCATAAACAAAAGATGCACATATAATTTTCAAGTGAAATTTTATCCAACATTAGTGAAAATGCTAATTTCATGGTATTTAGTAAGGTGTCTTGATATACATGAATCATGTCTTCTCTCTCTCAACTTTTAAGGCATATGAAACCATCACTCAGCTTCTGCCTAAATGGTATACATTCCTATATACTGGTTTCCTATACATTTTGCTAAACAATTTAGCTCTCAGAAATAAATAAATAACATGGACTTGCCCTGGGATCACTGTGATGGGGCTTTATGAGCCTTCTTCATCCTAAAATTTGCATAGTATCTATCATATTAGTAGGTGCTTTAAATACTAGTTTTCTTTGAATTTCATACTGTACTTTGAAAAGCTCAAACAATGGGCATGACAGTGAAGCCTCTGGGAGTTTATTATTGATGAAGCAGATTGGGTAAGGGGAAGGAGTGACCTTTTCTGCCATGCTACTTCTATCACCTGCTCAGACACCTCCAACAATTGGGAGGAGATGAATTTAACAAAACCAAAATCAATAAGAATGAGTTTTGTTTGATGACCTGCCAATTAATGACAGCTTCCAAATGGTCATTTCTGTTGTATTTCAGACATCTCCCTGTCAAAAACAAGTAATTAGGAATGTATTTACTGGTAGCTCCTGCCAATGCTAGAAACTTTCATTTGATTCCAGAAATGTATTTCACTCATGTGTCTTCTTGGAAGCTAGCCAAAATAATGGTGAACCAAACATTCTGTCTTGTTGTGATGCAGCTTCAACCGTTTTATTACATCTTTACAAAACCAAGATCAACTATAATACCCATGAAGGGCTTTAAATTTTTTTTAATGAAATGAAATAAATCTCTCAGCAGCTAACACATAGAGAATAAAATTCAATAATCAAAATCTTAAGGCAATATGATTCAAGCATAACCATCGAATTACACTTTTTTAGATATTTTAAACAATATCAGCGGGAGGGACTGAGTGATCATATGGAAGCACCAGGAATTCTCTCCAATCAATATCCATTCTAGCTCAAATGGAAACAGTTTAATGAGTACCCTGTGGCATGATTAGCGATGATCTAGTTTATTTGTCTGCTTGAAAACTAACATTCACAGAGAGAATGTATGAGTTATTTCCTAAATTTCCTAAATTGTCTGATTCTTACATTTATATAAATATTTTAATATCTTGTCTGAATTGTCAAGTAAATGATTAGCTAACACGTTCTTATCTATGTGTTGCAATGCTTAATGACTGGTCCCTAATGATTATTTCTTATTTTCTTTTCTAGTCCCAACTGAGCCTAGCACACAGCACCATTTGGTGAGAGTACTCTTTAATGTAAATATCATATATTGCAAAACTCAATGACAAGTTCATTCCCAGCATTAAGACTCGGAAAAAAAGACTCTTGAGTGAAAAAGTGCACTATTACAGAAGTCATAAGCTTCCCACACAAAAATCCAATACATGAAAAGAATTAGCCGGTTGGAGCTGTGAAATAAAGCATCTACAATAGAAGAAACTTCTGCCTCAAACATTTACAAATATTTATTTATTCTTATTTATTTAGCTGCACTAGGTCTTAGCTGTGGCATGTGAATACTTCGTTGTAGCATATGGATCTAGTTCCCTGACCAGAGATCGAACTCAGGCCCCTGGCACTGGGAGCACAGAGTCCTAGTCACTGGATCACCAGGGAAATCCCTGCCTCAAATGGTTTAAAATTCTCTCTATAGTTCTAATCCTATTAAACAATAATATAAGTTAGCACTGGACAAGGCAACATAAAATTTAGGTGACCATGAGGTGCTAATCTGAACCTCTCAGATTTTCCTCTCATTATTCGTGTTCATAAAAATTCTAAAAAAAATTTCAATTATGTCAAAATTAATCAGTGATTTCTAATATCTAAAAAATTCTTGTTTTTTGCTTCTTTTGAAAAATCAGGATCAATCAAATAGGGTATGGGAGAACCATATGTATTAAAGCAATAAAATATCACTTTGCATAATGCTTTCTATCTTTGAAGAGTTTTATGAGCGGTGACTCGATGGGGAAAATGTCAGGATTTCTATTTCTGCTTCCTTTTGTTGAGCCTGGAGTGAGCTAGTATGTACTTGACAACGGAGTACCTAATGAAGCTGTGCAGTAAAGAGAAGCAATTTTATCTTCTGTAAAAATGAATAATTTTGAAGTGTTTTTCATTTTGAGGAGAGACAAGGTAAGATGACACAATTTACTGAAGGGTTTGTAGATCGATCCGTCATTAAATGAATGAGAAAAGTCCTGATAACTTTGAAAATAATAGATGAGGTTCAGGTCTTCTGAAAAAGCTTTAATTGCAGTGTATAAAAATTAAGGAAAAATATTGTCAACATGTTCTTTCATTTTAGTTACTAAGTAATTATAATAGATGTGTCCTACTACCAAGTCCAAAATTATACACATTTTTTTATGGGCAAAATCAGTTAAAGCAGAATGCTTAAATTTGAAAATGTATCACTGAATCATTTCTAAAATCCTAAAGCCTTTCAAAAGACAAAGAAGAAGTAAAAAGTAGGTTAATATAAATATTATACTTGAAATTTAATATTTTATTTCAACATATACATACGGTTCATTGTCATTCTATTCAATATGGTAACCATGAGTCATACATAACTCTTACAATTGAAATTAATTTAATCCAATTAAAAATTCAATTCCCCAGTCACATTTCAAGTGCATGGTAGTCACGTATGGCTAGTAAGTCCATACTGGACAATTCAGGTTTAAAACATTTCAACAGCACAGAAAGTTCTATTGAATAGTATTGGTCTATGCTGTTATTATTATTATATTTTTAGAATTAAAGCTTAAGGTATTTTGTATAATAAAACTGCATCTCTGTTTCTGTTTAAGCTACATTTTTTTTTAGTCTGTGCACATAATTTTGATCAAGCTCTTTGAAAAATTGCTGCCTATTCTGTAATTTCATAAGGAAACCATGTATGGTAAACTATATACAGTGCTAAAGAGTTCCCTAAATCTCTAAGTATTTTTAAAATACATTTGCTTCCCAAATTATTTTTGAAAATGCTATTTCTCACTGAGCTGTGAATAATAATAACCAACAAAGTGAAGGCACAAACAATGTCAGTATATTTAAAATAGTACATGCCGATGAGAAAGGGACTGGTGTTAAGAAAGAGCCAGTTAATGTATGTTGGTGGGAAGAAAAAAGTGGAGTATTCTAAGGGATTGAGAAATTGTCATTATTTTAACTTGTAGTAGAACAATTTCAAGTTAGGTCAGCTGCTTTCCAGATTAGTTTCTAGTACAGGAATTCTACATGCAGTTGTAACTTTGACGTTACTGAAATGACATAGCTTTGAATTTCCAAATAAGCCAACCATGGAGACACGAGTGGACTTTCAGCATTTCTTGCTGGAAATGTTATGCTCATTAAGCTCAGAAGGTGAAGGAAAAGGTGAGGGATGATGGGGAAAGTCAGCACTCTGGAGACTGACTGAAATTCAAAATGTTAAATGGGAGGAGAGAAACAAACAAGTATGAACGGTATCAGTGAGCACTGTCCATTTATCCAAGACCTCTACGTACTGTGTAAAAGGATCTGGAGGGACATAAGCTGAGACTGAGAAACAATTATTCAGTAGAGCTACTTAGCAAGAACGTATGGCAATTATACATGATCTATGAATAGATGACAATGTTAGAACTTTCTGGTAATCACAAGAATATTAGAGCAACAATGAAATACCATGTTCCGCATATCAAATCTGTGAAGTTTAAAAAATGATAATATTGTCTGAGAGCATTTGGGGAAAAAGGGTATGTAATATGATGCTGCCAGGGGAGTAAATTGTTACAGCCTTTATAGAAAACACTTTGTCAATGTACATAAAAATCCATTAACATTTAAGGGTTGCATATTCACTTTTTATGAATTAGATATGTGTAAACATTTAAAAAGAGGATGTTCAGTACTGTTGTTTTACTGATAATTAACATGAAAAGCAACCTACATGACAAACCAGTACAGAAACAAATTATATAAATTATGAAACAAAGGAATTTGTTGCAGCTATTGATGACCACATTTAGACAGGTATTTAGCAGTGTAGAAAAAAAAATGTTGTATATAAGAAAAACAGGCGCTAAACACATTTACAGGATAATACCAATTTTCTTCCTGTGTGTGTTTGTATACACTATAAACAAAATACTGGATGACGATACAAGGAAATA
This sequence comes from Bos grunniens, assembly GCF_055505025.1. NCBI lineage: Eukaryota > Metazoa > Chordata > Mammalia > Artiodactyla > Bovidae > Bos > Bos grunniens. The sequence continues at coordinate 61,902,005 of NC_141177.1, forward strand.
TTGATTGTTATCTCTCTGTAGTAGATTTATGGGCACTTTAATTTCCTTCTTTGGGTTTTCTATTGTTTTAAAAATTCCCTTGAATTAATATGGACTGTGCTCATAATCCCAAGTATGTTTTTACCTCATATTTCTATAATTTATAAACAAGTTCCCTACATGTAGACCTATTTTTCACATCTGTTCCTTTGGGGACTGAACTGACTTATCTCTGTGGTTTTTGTTCTAAGTTCTATAAAATATTTTATGAAAAACAGAAGGTAATGCAGACATATACAACCAACAGACAATACAATAGGTTAACAAACAAATGATGTCATAATCAGAAAGAATGAGTTTCAGAGAGAGTGTCAAAGTGTCCTTGAGTGGAAATTCCCTGTGGCCTCACTCTCCAGGGCACTGGGTCTGGGTATGGACACCTCAGTCAGCACTACTGTCTTTTTAAAGTAGCAACATTGATTCTGATGAATAAACATACATGCAAATACAAATACAGTGTTCCTTTGTGCCAGGTACCACATGCTATACACACATTGTATCTTTAGATACCAAGATGGTCATTTTGCACATAAAGAAAGTTATAGAAATTAAATAAAATGTTCAAGGTCTCATAGCCAGTATTCACATGACAATATCCCTTAAACTTTCTGGACTATTAACTAGCTTTTATCTTTTACTTTTTTCAAATATAAGGATTAATTTCATCATAGACATTTTTCATTTTTTTTTTTTGAAGGAGGAAAGGAATTTCCCTTGTAACCTCAGAACTGTTTACTAACTTACTAACAATGCCTGAATTCCCTTTGATATTTTAAACTATCAGACCACCTAATCTTTTTTGAAAGGTAAAGTCTATTTTAATAAGCCATGGTGAAAGTAATAAGGAAAACATTTATTATTTGGATGCCTTTAAAAACTGAAAAAAAAATTGTTTTGTTGTCGACGTTATGATGAAAGGGAGGTGAATCTTCATAATAAACAAATTCCATTTGCCTTATACCTTTTTGAGTGCTTTACCAAACCTTTACCAAATCTGATAAGAATGGTATACTAATTGTGGGTCCACTGGGAAGAATTATTCTCATGGTTGTCATACTTTCCCGTGTTGTCATGGCTAGATTAAGCCAAGGATCTACAGTCTATAACCCAGGTAACCAAAATGATTGTGTGTTAGTTAGTTGCTCAGTCGTGTCCAACTCTTTGCAACCTCATAGACTGTAGCCCACCAGGCCCCTCTGTCCATGGGATTCTCCAGGCAAGAACACTGGAGTGGGCTGCCATTTCTTTCTCCAAAAGGAACTATAGAAAGAGAGAAAGTAAAGTCACTCAGTCCTGTCTGACTCTGCGACCCCATGGACTGTAGCCGACCAGGCTCCTCCATCCATGGCATTTTCCAGGCAAGAGTACTGGAGTGGGTTGCCATTTCCTTCTCCAACCAAAATGATTAAAAGAATAGAAAATCGATCTTATGAGAATGAGGTCCTGTATAATAATGCACCTTGGAATACAGAAGAAATAAAACCACCCATTACTGAAGATAATGATCAGTTTTCCCTAAATTCACTCAGGAGAAGAAAAAGGGGTAACAGAGATAGAAGATTTAAATTCCCTATAAGGATGACTCCTAATAAGCAAGGTTGCTAAGTAAGGGAACAGAATCTTGAAAAGAACTTAAATATTTATCTAAATTCTGATTGTGCAAGTAAGTAGCATATTGATCTCTAGGAATCATCTAATTCCTCAAAAAAATATTACTTGTGTAACTTGTATTACGGTATTCTTGGGTTAGCCTAATCTCTGGCATAAATAAGTAAGCTGTTTTTTTTTTCCCCCTGACTGAGAATACAATGCAACCATGCAACCATGTCTTTTACATTGAACTTCCTAACACATACTGTTACACTTTATAAATGTGGGAACAGATTTTCAAGGAGATTAAAATTTCTCTGTTTCTCCAAAGACTTTTAAGTAGAACACATCAATTACAATGTTCTTGCTAAAATATGGTCCCATCTAACGGCAGGGATGAGTGGACTGGAAACTCAGGACTTCTGTTCCTTCTTGGCAAATTTTCTCAAGATGACACTGAGGTTAACAGGAAATGTGAACATCACTCTGGCGCAAAGCCTGCCTGAGAGAAGCTTCTCCCTGAACTCAAAGCTTGAGTACTTCCTTTAGATGAATGCTGAGTCCCAAACTTCAGATGTAATCTGTTCTCAAAATTTATATTAACGTTGCCAATTTATTCAATGAAATTTATACTTAAGAAGGATATTTTCCCCTCCAAACATAAGGGTCACCCTATTACAATGTCACAAGGGATGCAAAAATTGCATTTAGGGATGATGCTGTCTGAGGACAATTTTGTCATCTGTCAGTTCTGACAGTTTTGTTTTCAATTTGGTCCTTTTCCCATATATTTTTTAAGTTGATATGTCATATTTTCACTTTTATTCAATTCAATAAATTTTCTATTCCTTCTTCTTATTTATTTATTTATTTTTTGCCTCACCTTATGTGGGATCTTCAGAGAAGACAATGGCACCCCACTCCAGTACTCTTGCCTGGAAAATCCCATGGATGGAGGAGCCTGGTAGGCTGCAGTCCATGGGGTCGCTAAGAGTCGGACTTGAGCGACTTCACTTTCATTTTTCACTTTCATGCATTGGAGAAGGAAATGGCAATCCACTCCAGTGTTCTTGCCTGGAGAATCCCAGGGACAGAGGAGCCCAGTGGGCTGCCGTCTCTGGGGTCACACAGAGTTGGACACGACTGAAGCGACTTAGCAGCAGCAGTATGCGGGATCTTGGTTCCCTAACCAGGGACTGAACTTGTGCTCCCTGCAGTGGAAGTGGGGAGTTGTAACCACTGGACTGCCAGGGAAGTCCCCTCTGATACAATAATTGAATATTAAAATACATTTGCAAAAAAAAAAAAATTCCTTTACTTTGGTGGATCTTCTTCAAACAATAATATATCAGAATATCAATGTGTACCAGGATGGCTTTTGAGGAAGCTGCAAATAAAATTCTTTCTGGGATGAAAGAAGCCACAAATAAAACTAGCGATCCTTTTACTTGAGTGATAATTGGCTCAGGTCATGCTTGACTGAAAACCTCTGAAAGGAAAAATGTGAGAACATTCTTCCTCACACAGGAATCAACTTGGCCTCTTCCAGGGCTCAGCCTCTTGTCTAAGAGTTCTGTCAGGATGCCTTTATGTTGCCTGCACATAAGGATATGTCTCTGCTCTGTTCACAGTACAGGTTTGCTTCTGGAAAACCTGCCTTGATTTAACAGTTGGCTGGAATATTACCTCCCACAAATTCTCAGTGAACAAGGAGAAACAGCCATGGAAGATTCACTGTCTTCACCAAACAGAACTGCCACAAATGAATGTCATTCTAAACTGTAATTATAAGATAACCCCTATAATGTTTCCAGCCAATCCACTGCTCTGAAAAGTCTAATTTGCACTGCATTTACTTTCTATATTTGAGAGATGACATAATTAAACAGATGTAGCACAAGTCTAGAACAAACAGCATACGCATGTGATAAATCAAGTCTACCGCTATAAGGAAATAAAAGAGGAACAAGACCTTTGAACAAAAGGGAAAGGAATGATCTAATATTGAGATGTATTATATTGTAACCTCTTGCTTTACATGAATACATCCAGGACACAAATAATAATCACCTTTGGTACTACCATACCCAAGCAACCTTTAGGGCTATTCTTGAAATAGAGGGAGGTTTCTGAAAACAGAAGCTTTCAAGAAATGGCTATTTACATGATCAGAACTACTACAAATAGCAGTTACATTTTTGATTTTTAATATGATGACCAGCTGCCCAAGTAACATATATGTTTTTATTCTAAAAATATAAACTGCACTAGAAAGGCAAAAGTGATTTAAACCAAAAAATAAAATATATTATGTGATAGGTATGGCTCTGTCAATATTTTTTAACCTCAATTTCTATACTTTTTAAAATAAATCTTCCTTTAGACTCTCAAATAATTTTATAAGAATGTTTTAAATATAGAATGGCACAAAGCTGTTCTTTTGCTGAGAAATTTATGTAAACTAAACAGTCACACAACTATCAGTCAAATAACTTGTCACTCTTTTAAGTTCTTCTTCCTATTAATAAAAGAAATATATCTGCACAACCAAACTATTCCAAAGAATCCAAGCTGTCTTGGCTTGGCTATTTAATTTCACTCCTCCTAAATTATTAGTTCAACACTACCAGAGAGATAGCAAATGCCAATTAGACTTATAAGCCAAACAATATAATTAAGAAGCAGCAATTAGCCTAAATCAACCTCCTTTCAATTTACCCCTACAGCACTCAGACTCTGAGATTACCCTTCTTCTACATACTGGGAATTTGTTGGATCCTGTGGACAACGACAAATGCATCTGACAGGCCCACTTTCACTGGGTGATTGGTCGAACTTATCTGTGTGACCAAGACAGGAATCTGGAAAAGAAAAAGCATATTGTTATGAGTTAGATTTGAATTTCATTCAGGGGTAGGGGTGGGGAATGTCATCATTCTGTTTAATGGATAAAATTAGATGATGGAGATGAAGGGACAGAGAGAGCAGGAAATAGTAAAGAAAAAAGACATAAATATCTGAAAATAACATCTGTTTAGAGCTATTTGATGGGTTAAAGTGACAAGAGGGTTCCTAGTTCTACAGATGGGGCTATTTGATGATGAAAGTAACAGATTCTCCAAGAATCAAATGGATGTTGAATGCTGAAAATTTATCACACATACTGGCACACCATGAATGCATGTAGTGCTGGCTATCATTTCAGAAACACAGATTTTTTTTGGTTTCATTTGTTTTCCCTAAAGACTGTATTATATATTCATTTTCATAGTTGAAAAAAATCCTTGTTTTCAAGTGGCCTTGTAGATATAAAATGTAGAGAAAGATAATAGTGTGCTCTTAACTACATATTATTAACATACATTTGATTATTACATTGATTAAAATTAATATTAATAGATAAATTAAAACTAATATTAATATAGTTGATTAATATACAGTGAGATTTGGCAATTGTTTGTTAATGGATGTCAAACTTCACTATCCTCGGTAAAACTCATATGGAAAACACATTATTATGGGTCAGTTTAAGGTCATATCTCCTAAATTTAAATCTCAATAGAACCAAAATCTGAATATTATAGACATCTATAATGCATTCATTTTTAAAAATTAGGACACACTGAGAATATACTAAACATGATACAACAGTAGTAAGACAAATTCTTACTACTAGTCATTTTTTCTAGATTAAGAAAAGAATCATTAGAGGTATGATTACTATTTTTACTACCTGTTTTATAGAGAAAAAAAGGGGAATGAACAATTCTATTCACCATTACAATGAAAAGAATAAAATACTTAGGAATATATCCACCTAAAGAAACAAAAGACCTATATATAGAAAACTATAAAACACTGGTGAAAGAAATCAAAAAGGACACTAATAGATGGGAGAAACATACCATGTTCATGGATCAGAAAAATCAATATAGTGAAAATGAGTATACTACCCAAAGCAATCTATAGATACAATGCAATCCCTATAAAGCTACCAATGGTATTTTTCAGAGAACTAGAACAAATAATTTCACAATTTGTATGGAAATACAAAAAACCTTGAATAGCCAAAGCAATCTTGAGAAAGAAGAATGGAACTGGAGGAATCAACCTGCCTGACTTCAGGCTCTACTACAAAGCCACAGTCATCAAGACAGTATGGTACTGGCACAAAGACAGAAATATAGATCAATGGAACAAAATAGAAAGCCCAGAGATAAATCCACACACCTATGGACACCTTATCTTTGACAAAGGAGGCAAGAATATACAATGGAGAAAAGACAATCTCTTTAACAAGTGGTACTGGGAAAACTGGTCAACCACTTGTAAAAGAATGAAACTAGAACACTTTCTTACACCATACACAAAAATAAACTCAAAATGGATTAAAGATCTAAATGTAAGACAAGAAACTATAAAACTCCTAGAGGAGAACATAGGCAAAAACACTCTCCAACATGATCCTCTATGACCCACCTCCCAGAATATTGGAAATAAAAGCAAAAATAAACAAATGGGACCTAATTAAAATTTAAAGCTTCTGCACAACAACGGAAACTATAAGCAAGGTGAAAAGACAGCTTTCAGAATGGGAGAAAATAATAGCAAATGAAGCAACTGACAAAAAATTAATCTCAAAAATATACAAGCAACTCCTGCAGCTCAATTCCAGAAAAATAAATGACCCAATAAAAAAATAGGCCAAAGAACTAAACAGACATTTCTCCAAAGAAGACATTCTGATGGCTAACAAACACATGAAAAGATGCTCAACATCACTCATTATCAAATTCAAATCAAAACCACAATGAGGTACCATTTCACGCCAGTCAGAATGGCTGCGATCCAAAAGTCTACAAGCAATAAATGCTGGAGAGGGTGTGGAGAAAAGGGAACCCTCTTACACTGTTGGTGGGAATGCAAACTAGTACAGCCACTATGGAGAACAGTGTGGAGATTCCTTAAAAAACTGGAAATAGAACTGCCATATAACCCAGCAATCTCACTGGAGAAGGAAATGGCAACTCACTCCAGTATTCTTGCCTGGAAATACCATGAGCAGAAAAACCTGGTGGGCTACAGTCCATGGGGTCACAAAAGAGTCAGACATGACATGGCAACTAAGCAAGAACAAGTCATACTTAGTATCAATATATGTGGCTTGAAGTATACTAGGTAAGTGGTAAGTATAGGAGCTGGAGTGGCAGGAAGATGATTCTTGGTGAGCATGTCATGGATTTAAGGAGAGGGAGAAGAAGAGAGTCAACAGCATCATCAAGACTTCTGGTCTTAGTAGCAAGAAAAATGGCATCATGCTTTTCACTGGGGCCAGTGTGCTGCACAGCTTCAGGGTTCTTCCCATTGCTGGCTATGAGCACAGTGTCCTCTGCTTGTGCAGAGAGGACAGCTGTGAAGAGCAACATAGAAAGGTCCAGAGAAGGAGGAGACTAGGGGCAGGAAGCGATGCAAAAGGAAGAGGACTGCAATACCACTGGCCTCGAGCGCTATTCTTTCACATTTTATAGAGTGCATGAATAAAAGCATAGAATTTCTAAAACTCTGCTATTTTATCCTGATTAAATATTAACATGAAAATGTACAAGAAGCTTTTGACTCTCCACATTTTCCTAGAAGCCAGCCAAGTCTTTTAGGAAACGATTACATATCATGTTTAGAATAAAACCACTTTTATCAATTGGATGAAATGCTTAATTTGGGAAAAGATTAATGAGGCCAAGTGTAGGCTTTCTCTTAGATTTCTTTCAGGAACACGTCTGCCTCTCTTCACCTGATACTGTCCTATCTTTTCCACTTTGCCTTCTTGGGCTGTTATCTTTTCACTTCAAAACCTCAAAGGCGTGGGGTTGTTCAGCATAAAGATGGTTCATCTACTCACTTACTGCAGTAAGTAATTGGGCCATGTGAGCTCCCTGTGAGCGAGTCAGGCCAGGCTTCACAGCTTATAATGAGAGGCCATTTGTTAAGCTAAATCAGGAGCATGGCTAAAACTACATTTAAAATGAACAATTTTTTTTTTTTTTTTACTAACATCAACAAAGCAATTGTGTGTGTGCATATGTATACAAATAAACTGTCTAGAATTAGAACTGAGAGTGCACAAAATTAGCACAAGGACCTGTCATAGTGTCACAGTCCCCTACTCTATAGCAGACTCTGTATTGGATACAAAGTACGCAACTCAGAGAAGCCATAGCCAAGGGTAATGTCCAAGAACAAAAACTCTGAAACTCTACTTATGGAAGCTATTCTTTATCCTTTCTCCAAATTTATATTCATCCTTAAAATGTCTCCTAAGTTAGTTCCTGAGGATGTCAGTCAGGAAGCCAATCTGCATACAATCTCTGAACAACACCAGCTTTTAAAAAATGTGGCTTCATTATTTTCAAGAGCCTGTAATACTCACCTTTTTATGATTAAAGCTAAGCTTAATTTTCACTTGACCTCTGTATGATTTGTAATGAATCATAAATTTCTAAGAACAGGTTTTTCATTCCACAGGACAGATACAGAAAAGGAGTGTTAACACCAGTTAAAATATGCTTCCATTTCGGCTTACACAAGCATTTGTCAATTCTTTTCTTTTAAGGTATTTTAATTTTCCTTCCATTTCATAAGACATAGATAAGTTTGTTACTTAAGTAAGTATAATTTTTTTCTAGAAATGATACAGTGAAGCACATGAAGTATGGAGGCAGAAAAGAGTTGGAATAACTAGGTGAAATTAAGGCAGGAAATGGTATCAGGCGTCAGCTTAGGGCAGAGCATGCAGGGCTTTGGCGGAAGATTCAGAGACAGAAATTGTTCTCTTTTCCGTCTGTAGTATTATTCTCCAGGACACAAGGGCCAGACACAGTACTGAAAACGTGAACTTTTATGTCTGTCTCTATAACAGTTAGGTGGGTAACAGCATGCTGCTCGAGTCAGAGGGAACAGAATTTTATTTTTCTCTGTGTTCTGCCCTGCAAACCTTGCCAAAACATTCATTTGTTTCCATTATGGCCCAGCTATGTATCTAATAGGCAGCACAGCATCTCAGCAAGGGTCTGATTGCAGAGCATGTGCTCCCAAGTATGAATCATATGCCTAGCAGAATGCAACTGGAGAAGAATTACTTTAAACTCATTTTTGTTCACTCGCTAACAACAGCAACGTGGTGTCTAATAGCTTATACATGTACCTTAAAAAAAACCCAAAGCTTGCAATTTTAACCACTCTTACCTTCACTTAACCCTTAACTTCCTACCTCATCTCCCTTAAAAATCTAACTGGGCTTCTCCTTATGCAGTAGGACATCCAATTTTTAAAAGTCATGCTCTCTTTTATTACTATCAAAGCAACACATAAAGTCCTGAGTATTAGGGCTTAGTTGTCTGAAAACTACATTTGAACAGCAGGGCTTTCAGTTAAATTTGACAATACAAACATCCATTTGCTTTCCTGAATATCGCTGCCAGTTCTCACAATTGTTTTAATCTGCGTCTAGCTTTCAGTTTCTGAATGTTTTTCATATGCCAGCTATTCAGCAATGCACTTAATGGCCTGAAAGCAAAGATGAGCCATAAGTTAAAGATATATTATTTTTAATATTATTATTAAAAATTATTTATTTGGCTGCATCAAGCCTTAGTTGTGGCACTTGGGCTAGGTTGCCCTGCAGCATGTGGGATCTTAGTTCCTCAACACATCACCTGCATTGGAAGGCAGATTCGTAACCACTGGACCACAAGGCAGTCCCTAAAGCTATATTCTTAAAATGCTTCCTACTCTCATTTTCATGATTGTACCCCATAGAAAATCTGGAAGCAGACAACAGGATGAAATTGACAAGAACAGCTCTATATTAAAAGAGGGGCTTCCAACTTCATTTCTACATAAGTTAGAAATGGTCTCGGGTAGGAAAGAAGAAATTGATGAAGGAGACATTGGAGAGAGCACACCAAGAGTAAATTTTCTAGCCAATTGCCACTGAGTGGAAATGTAGGATGAGTGTTCCAGGGCTTCTGATTTCTCAAGAAAGGAGACAAATCTATATTTTTATGTGAAATCTTCAAATATCTAGATGTGGGAAATATATCCATTGGATGAGATTGTTGGATGGCATCACTGACTCAATGGACATGAGTTTGAGCAAGCTCTGGGAGTTGGTGATAGACAGGGAAGCCTGGTGTGCTGCAGTCCATGGGGTCTCAACGAGTCAGACATGACAGAGCGAATGAACTGAAGTGAACATATCCATGTTTTAAATACACATCACTGAACCCTCTGACTTAAAGACTGCCCATTACTGAACTGACAAAGTAGAGCTGGAGCATCTTTTAAAAGAAGAGAGTGAGGCAGGTACCCCCTGAAGAAGCCTGTACAACTTGGCTCAGGATAATGAAAACCATAATGGGGAGATCTTCTGATATGATAGCTGGATAAAGGAATTTGCCTAAACAGTTGGGAATAAAACAGCGAGGGAAAGGAAATGGAATTAGGAAGCATACCCTGGATTTGAGGAGGCCTGGGAAAGTACAAGGCCTTTTGCCTCAAGGACAAATTAGCTCTTAGGTTCTGGAATCCTCAGAGCAGAGAAATGGGATATGGCCTGATATGGACAGGAGCCCTGTGTGAAACAAACCTCTCCATGTCATCTCAAAGATTAAAGGGAAGTGGGGCTTAGAAGGAGAAAATGCACCCAGGACGATCAAATACCTTGTCCAAGGACAACATAACCTACTAGTTGCAGGGTGGCATTAGAATAAACTTTCTGTTCTAAATATAATTATTTCTTGTAGGTCATTGATTCCTACTTCCTTGCTACTTTATTTAGTTATTTTCACTCCCAATATTATAAAGGAAGAATGGTTCAATCTGTCATTATCTTGTACTATGGGAAGTTTTAGAAAATGAAGATATTGGGGAGCTTTAGTATGTGAGATAACAAAATTGTATAAATGCAAATGAATTAGAGCCTAAATAAAGCCATGCAGATACAATTTTGCACTTTATGTATTTAAAATAGAGGGAAGTGATATGATATAAAAACATCTGTATCTACATTTTTCTTGGAATTATTTCTTGATAGTTTATAATTAGCGTTTTATGGCATCTGGGTTTTCTGAACCCTGTATGATACATTTATCAAATAAATTTTATTTAAATATATAAATATATCTATACACACACACACACACACACACACACACACATATATATATATATAGTTTCTGGGATGCATATACATTATATTAACACATGTTAAGCATTCTTGCATACACAGCAATAGCCATAACAGCAAATCACTTCATACCTAAATGGCAATTGTTTCACTGTTCAGTTCGTTTTGGCTTTCTCCTTTTCCTTTGAATTTTTTTTTCCCTATAAATTTTACAAGCTCACCAAGTGTTCACCTTTTAATACTTTCAGGATGATTATCATGAATGAAGGATCATTACAGTTTAAGTAAGAGAAATAGTTCTCAAAGAAATTTTAAAAATGCATTTAGGTTGCCAGTTAAACCCACAACCAATTGGCAATGATTTATTAATTATGCATCCTTCCACAAAAACAGTAAATGTTACACTAAGGAACATTAGGATGAAATACTTATATGGTAGAAGAGATTAAAACATAATTTAACCTAATAAACAGTAAAGTTCCTCTATATATACTTCCTCTAAAATTTGCTGCAGGATGAGATAATAAGTATTGGTATTCAACCATGAAAATGGATAAAGTAGACTGACTCTAAGGTAGGACATGTATTCCTCTATGGCCATAAAAAGACTGCATGACTTTTCTTTTTAATCGTATTGTCTGAAACCTCCCATGAACTAGTGAAAAAAAAAATAATCAAATTTACAATAGTCACAAAATGGATCACTTCCTTTCCGAGTCTGTATCTGAAGTAACAATAAATTCAAAATATAATAGGAGAAGAAAGATGAAACAAGTTAGAGAAATGCAACTCCTAAAATATGATAGTATACTAGGACAGGCAGCATCAAGAACTGTAAGAATTCTGGTTTCAAATCTGTAATGTTTTTGGAATAATATTTTGTGTGTGTGTGTAAACAGGCAGTTTCCTTGTTACATTATCAATAGACCAAGAATTTCAGGGTCTGTAGTATAATCAAGAGCTCTCCTGGTGGCTCAGTGGTAAAGAATCCGTCTGCCAATGCAGAAGACCTGGCTTTGATAGCCGGGTTGGGAAGATCCCCTGGAGAAGGAAATGACAACCCACTCTAGTATCCTTACCTGGGAAATCCCATGACACAGAAGCCTGATGGGCTACAGACCATGGGGTTACAAAAGAGTTGGACACAACTTAGCGACTAACAGGGCTTTCCCGGTGGCTCAGATGGTAAAGCATCTGCCTACAATGCGGGAGACCCGAGTTCAATCTCTGGGTTGGGAAGATCCCCTGGAGAAGGAAATGGCAACCCACTCCAGTATTCTTGCCTGGAAAATCCCATGGATGGAGCCTGGTAGGCTACAGTCCATGGGGTCACAAAGAGTCGGACACGACTGAGCCACTTCATTTCACTTCTTAGCGACTAACAAGAATAATTGTAAAGCAAACAAACATCACTATTCAATGGTAACTTAAAAAAAATACTGAATCTGTGTTCTATTATGACAGCTAGTTATTCCTATTAACAGAACAGAAAATGGTAATTTGATTTTTCCAAAATCCATTTATCTGAGAAAGGATCTATGTTTTTATCATTATTTTCACTTATGTACACCTTCTTTTCATTTTTTTTTTAAATTAACAAAATAGGGTCTTTCCTGGTGGCTCAGTGGTGAAGAATGCCTGCCAGTGCAGGAGACACTGGTTCCACCCCTGATCCTGGAAGATCCCACGTGCAGGCAGAGCAACTTGGGTACCACAACTACTGAGTCTGTGCTCTAGAGCCTGGGAGCCACAACTGCTAGGTCCACATGATACCACTGAAGCCTGCATGCCCTAGAGCAGGTCCTTGGCCACAAGAGAAGCCCCCACAATCAGAAACCTGCGTACCGCAAGTAGAGAGTAGCCCCTGCTCTCCGTAGCTAGAGGAAAGCCCTCACAGCAACAAAGTCCTGGCACAGCAATAAACAAAATAAATAAATAAAAGTATTTTAAAAATTAAAAAGTAATTTTAGTTCTGTATATTTAATCAGAACAGGACTATAAAATTATACTCCTTTATGTTCTTACAATTTCATTAGCTCTATAGCTTAACTCCTGACTTTATGGGACGATAATTGTGTAATATATTGGAGTCCGATGGAAAGATTATTAAAAAGCAATCATTAAAACATATTTATTGAAATGAAACAAATGAGAAATAGATTTGTGACTTGTTGTACATAATCTTCTTGGGAAAGAAAAAAAACGTTGAGGTGTCCTCGGGTCATCATATTAAAGAATATTGCTGTGGATTGTCCATATGAAGCTCTGTAACCTCAGGCATATCAATTAACCTCTCTGTCTGCATAGCTGTAAAATCAAGGTAATTGTGTATGACCTAACTCCATAGTCAAGCCACTCACATTTACTAAACACCTTCTATGTGCCTGTGCCTTTGTGGAAGGATAAGAATATAAGATATTGCTGAAGAATTGAAAACTATCATGTGTGTGAAAGCACGTTGTCAAGGATAACACATTAGGCAAACAACTATGTCACACTCTCGAATTATAAATGCTTTTCTAGAAAGGCCAGGAGCACCTAGCTGTAACCTCAAATGGGCAGGAGGGTCTTTACTGTGGCAGATTTTACAAGCAGAACCTTGCCTTAGAAAAATAAAATACAAGACAGTTATCAGGAAGAAAAAAGTAGAACAGAAAACAAGGAACTGGTTTTTAACCAGGAAGGAGAAAGGGCAGCAAGGCAAATGACAAAGAAATGACTTCCTTTAGAACTCTAAATTCACAAGGACTGATAGTCTGGGAATATCAAGAAAGTGTTAAAATTGCCTCTCAGCTTAATATTCCCATGACAATACAGGAAAATCACAATGGAAAATTTCTCTTCAGTTAAATAAAGAAAAGAAAAGGACATTTAAAAAATATCAATCTCACTACAAAGAGAGAATAGGAAAAATAAACTGTTACTATGCAGTGTGAGACACCCATTGAGAACAGTATAAATAAAGATGACAATTTTGATAATAAGGTTTAGAGAGAGAGAGAGACCACAATAAGAACACAAACCTCTGTTTTGACAAAGCCTACAGTTAGTGCGATTTCAGATTCTAGACTTTCTGACTCTTCATCTTTCCAGAAATTTTACCACTGTTAGTTACAATGTCGAAAATAACATTGCATAACATTACTTGGCAGTTCCAGCAATACACTGGATTACAATGAAAACCAGGAATGCATAAGTCCCTTTAAGCAATATTCTCTCAGATTCCAAGGAGCGTGATGTAAGGAACAGGTGGGCTATGATATCAAAACAGCTTTGGGTGAGGATGCAACAAGCAGAGTAGATCTTCTCGTCTATTCTATGTCCACAAGTGCCCCAAGTAAATGATTAATTCCACATGGAAGAATTCTTCAAAGGAATGGAAACATTTAACATGGTTACGAGATTTCCAAAAGTTGGCCTACTTAACTGAAACATAACCATCCCTCACTTTATAGAAAAGATAGATTTCAGAAGACGTGACCAAAGTGAATCCTTTTAAAATCATTGGCATCTTTTTTAGAGTCAGGGATTCATTTCCCAAGGGAAAAATAACCCTTCAGTGGGAAATAAGATGGTGAGTCAGTATTGCAGTATTATAAATACTCATTTAGACATGGTCAATAATGCCCATTATCAATTCACATTGTCAGAATTTCTCTCACGATTAGTGACTGCCTAAAACATCATTTCTGATACTTCTGAAACTTTATTCTTAAATTCTTTGCTACCTTCTCCCCAAGTTTAGGTTGTCTAATAGATCTTAATTACATTGTCAACAGAGTGTTAAATCAAACATGCTATTATTCTAATTTAGACATTCTGTAAATTTAAGGTTGCAATCTAGTCAATTTCTATTCTCTGTCAATGTGGGGAAATGAAACAAAGTTTAAATTTCCTTATTCATTCTGTCACTTAGATCTCTGATTAATCTTTGCTGCGTGCCTGCTTAGTCTCTTCAGTTACATCCGACTTGTTGGGACTCTATGCACTGTAGCCGACTAGGCTGCTCTGTCCATGGGATTCTCAGGCAAGAACGCTGGAGTGGGTGGCCATGCCCTCCTCCAGGGGATCTTTCTGACCCAGGGATCGAACCTGTGTCTCCTGTGTCTCCTGCTTTGCCAGCGGATTCTTTACCACTGAGTCACTGGGGAAGCCCTAATCTTTCCTATCAGGTAGCAATAAACACTAGCCAAAGGACTTGTCGACTCAGCTGTTCTGGAATGCTCTCAGTATTGGGTCATCGAGCCACACAAATCTTCATGTCTATTAACACTTTGAAATTAGAGTCAAAAGATGTCACAGAAGTTGATGAGGCAAAAACAAATAATATAAACATAAACAATCAGATTTAGATGAAAATCCTTCCAATTGGGAATATTTTTTTTCCTCAGAGGCATTTCATTATACTATCACAAGAATATAATTATTTAATAATTTTAATGAAATTCAAGGGTCATAATGCCAAAGATATCAGAATGCAAAAATAAAACCCCAAAATAACTGGTGTTATCCAGCAGATTTTAAAAACTGTATTTTTTTAAATAAAGCAAAAGAAATCAAGAGGTGAGAAAATGACTTGAGGTTCATGAATGTTAAATGCCCTTTACTTGACACCTGGAGAAAATGATAGAGAGGTCAAAGGTCAAAGGGGGAACGAACTCATCAATATATTACTTACTTCTTTATATCCAAAGATGATGCGTCCATCCATGAGGAGGGTTGCTTGGAATGTGAAGCTTCCCAGGTTGTAATTATCCTGGAGATGTACATGGTCCCATTGGACAACAAGCGCTGTGCCTATAAACCCCATTGGAACAGAAGAAATGCGATGAGAAAAATAAATCAATCAGTTCTGGTGGGAATGTTCACAAAAGCATGGATCTAACTTTCTCATCTAGTAGTTGTGCTACTTGAATTGTATATAGTTAACTGGAATTCTGTTACTGAAATAGCATTTGGGATATTTATAAAGAATTGAGTATTCTCTAAATCTAACCTCATACTGAGGTTAATATTGAGCCCAGTATGGGGGAATTTTGCCTTAGGAAGTCCATTAATGTTAATGGGTTTACTGTCTGCTTAAATTTCCATGAGCCACTTTCAAAATGCAACCCAAGTGACTTGAATGAACTTCAAATACATTTGACAAATGCTGAGAGAGAAAGGAACACATTCAGGGAAGCTAGCATCACTTATAACAGACTTGAAGATGTCTCTTCCATATTTAGAATTATACTCTTCCGTGCTGAAGACATTTCTTTAACACTAATGGGAATTTTCTTCTTTTATTCACAATGCCTGCATTTCTGTCTTTGTAGTATTGCTTCTAGAAGGTTGCAAGGTAGCTTTAAGTGCCCCAGGCTAAGATTTCTGAAGCCCCCTTGAAGTACACTGGGATGACTCTTCAGTGCTATATACCACAGTCTGATAAGTCAATCTGCCAATGTTTACTATAAAATTATTAACATGAAATATTAATTGAAACACAGCTTAATAGCCACCAATGAGACAACAAGGATGAATCTGGAGGGGCACTAAGCTAAGTGAAATAAGCCAAAAAGAGAAAGAGAAAAACTGCATGGTATCACGTTCGTGTGAAATCTTAAAGCAGGGACTAGAGTCTGGGGCAAAAAGAAATGCTAACAAAAGGATACCAACTTTCATTGATATAATAAATAAGGTCTGAGGATCTGATGTGTAACACAGGGAATACAGTGTCTGGCACTGGAGGTATGTGTGCTTGCTCACTCGCTCCAGTCATGTCCAACGCTGTGACTCCATGGACTGTAGCCTGCCAGGCTCCTCCATCCATGAGATTCAATTCTGGGCAAGAATACTGGAGTAGGTAGCCATTCCCTTCTCCAGGGGAATCTTCCTAACCCATAGATCTAACCCATGTCTCCTGCATTACAGGTGGATTTTTTACTGTTGAGCCACAGGGGAAGCCCAACACTGTATAATATAATCAAAATTTACTGAGAATAAAACCTAAAGAGTTCACATCAGAAAAACAAAAGGTACATATGTGAGGGGATGAATATGTTAGTTAATTTGATGGTAGAAATTCTTTTCCAATGTATACATATATCACATTATCACACTGTACACTTTAAATACAGAAAAATATTTGTTTCTTTGAAGTAAAACTTTATAAGTAAAAACATTATTTTTGACTTTTACCTTGGTATGTTTAGTCATAAGCAGCACCTAAGACATAGCCCTGTTTTAAGTGAAAATCCATGTCTCTTCCTTTCATGGGCATCTCTGTATCTCTACTACTTTTTTTTTTTTTTTCTAAACTGGAAAAGGCGAGGACAGTAATAACCAGGAAATTTTCCATAATTGTAGAAGTAAAAGGGTCTTCTGATCATGAAATGCCTCTTAACAACAGCTTCTTTTCCTTCACACGTGTCCACACCTTTCAAGATCTGGTCTCCTCCTAATTCCTATCCTTGCTAATTTCTATCTTCACTAATTTCAATCAGCACTTTGATGGTGCAGAGAGAACACGGAATTGGCAGGCAGATGATCTAGACTTGGGTCCTGCCTCTCAAACTTTTTGTGTGACTTTGGACACAATCTGCTTGAACCTGTATCTTCTGCAACATGGGAAGACTAATTTTCACTTTCTAGAGATTTCTGCATTCAGCTCCCAAATACATAGTTTCTGCACATTCTTGTGCATAAAAGAGGTCTACCTCTTTTTGAGTAATTAAATGTTTTTAATGCAAATTCTGATGATGATATTCTCCCCATATTATTATAGCAGGCTTTATAAAATAATGTGTGAATAAGTCCTATCACAGCTCCTCCAACATTTGTTAATTTAAGTGGGTCTACTGGTAAGATTGCTGTTGTTTAGTTGGTAAATAGTGTTTGACTCTGTGACTCCATGGAATGTAGCCCACCAGGCTCCTCTGTCCAGGGGATTCTCCAGGCAAGAATACTGGAGTGGGTTGCCATCTCCTCCTCCATGTGATCTTTTCGGCCTAGGGATCGAACCTCCGTCTGCTGCCTCTCCTGCATTGGTAGGTGGATTCCTTACCACTTAGCCACAAGAGAAGCCCACTGGTAAGATTAGTTGAGTGTAAATGTTATCTTTAAATTTTAAAATTACCTACATTAAAATTACCTTCTTAAATTTTAAAATTATCTCTATTTTGTTTTATGAAATAATCAATATTTCAAGTTTCACCTGTTATTAAATCTAAAACCCTATAGTCCACAGGTTAGTGAGAGCGGCTTCTAGAGATATAATCTTATATTTCTCTTAGCAGATAATGATCACATATTGCTCTCTAGGTAGCACCTAACACAGGAAGCAACTAGATAAGTGAATCAAAAAACATTTTCTTTGGTCAGCTACGATGTAGGAGAATAACCTGTCAAGAGCAAAACTTGGACTCAAGCATGGAATTTACCAAAGAGCTGGGTTAGAGTGGTGCATCTCTTGGCTTATGACTGACAATCATATGTTGTTTTTCTGATGATGGACACAAAATCTAATGGCACAGTTCCTCCTGGTGGAGCTGAAGTTGTTATTTAAGCTCATGTTACAGACTACATGAGTTACTGCACCATCCTATGTGCTTAACGGAACTGAGCAGCTGGAACTTAGTATCGCTAGGGTGATCATCATACTTTCTGATCAGTAGTGGATGCCAATTTTTTAATCTCCAAAATAAAAACAGGCAAGTAGGCTGATCTAGGGGCATTTAAGGTCACTATTAACTCCAAATTTTCTGATTCTATGTTTGATTAGGTTTATGATTTCGATAAGAATTATGCTTCTAATCTGCTATTTATGAGCCATCAAATTATTTTTCTAATAAAAGATTTAGTTTAATAACTTTTCTAGTTCTTGTGCATTAATATTCTGTGACTTCCTTACACTCCAGTAGTTATCTAGTCTGGCTATCATATCTGGAAGCATCGTCTGATTTTTAAAACCTAGTGTTTTAATACTGCAGAAATTTCATCTTAGAAGAAATGTTCTAAACTGCCGCTGTCTCCTTTAGAGAAGTTTTGCTTTCCTAAAATGTTGAGTTTCCCATCCTTAAGCACTCCTTCAATGATCCTAACCAATCAGAATTAGAAATATTTCAGTAAGTTGCTCTGGTATGAAAGGACTTTGTGAAGATCCTTACAATATTGAGAAGTGCTTCTATCATTTAATAAAACACAGAAATTACTAGCTTTTATTATTATAAGAACTCAGTATTCCCATTGATTACTACACAGAAGATATTTCAATAAAGTAAAAATACAATAGTTCTTGAGTATTTGTACTTTCACAAGTCTCAGAATTAAAAATCAATTTACATACTTAATTTTTTTCATTTATTCATTCATTGTATAATTATTGAGGACCTACTGTGTATTGAGTTCTTGTGCCACGTATGCAAGAGAAAATCATTTCTTATAAATAGCCACTGGCCTTTAGAATCCAGTTGAAGTGGCACATATCAATTTTTCAAAATCATTTTAATAAAGGTAAAATTTAACTACGGAGCTACTTAGGCACAAGATATGTGAGAGAGTGTATGGGGAAGGAGACAATATGTTTTATGATTTTGATGTTAATGATATAAACACTTGATCAACAGAAGCTTGTGTCCATGACTAAATGTCTCAACATAATCTAGTAAGTGACAAAGCTTGGAAAATACTCAACTTTCTAAACTACATAGGGTAGATTCCTTAGGTGATTCAGGAAATAAGCTTCAGATAAGTTGCTCACTGTAGCTCTGTCTAAAGTATACTCAAAATCTGCTTGTATATCTTTGACCCTTTGTACGTCAATTTCCTTTAAGTGAGAGGACAGAATACAACAGTTCTTAACATAACAGAAGGAAATAATTATTATAGTTAATATTTAGAGTTAACTTCATTTATTGGAGCATACTTTGGTGTTATTCAAATTGTTTGAAATCTGTTTCTCAAAGTGCACATCTGAATGTGTTTAGTTGTCTTCCTCTTTTGCTATTTTGACTTGTAAAATGACTTTATCACACTGGCCAGATCTCTTTCAGCAAAGTGATGTCATTTTCCCAAAGCTGAGGTCACCAGTAAGTCTATGCTACCCTACGGTTAATTTCTCCCTTGGTCATTAAGGCAAGACAAGAGGAGAAATAACTCTGTTCAGGCCACATGCTTCTATTTTTTAAAAGATGATTCTCATATGGGCAAATAAATAATATTTTTGTATTGTAAAGAGTACAGAAGTTTCTATTTTTAAGTTTCCAAAACAAACTCTCTTTTCCTATATTCTTTTTCTATCATAGTTACAGTCTTAACTAAGATGTAGACAGGAAAATTCATTTATGTTTTTAGGAACATAAATTTCTTACTTAGGTTTGGGGGCATTTAGTGACATAGTCTACTTCTTCCTTGACTATTTTGTGTGTTCCCCTAAAGAAGTAGTGGGGATAGACTGTTGTCAGTATATATGATAAACTTTAACAGCTCTATTTCATATTTCAAAGTCAGGAAAACTTTTTCCTTAAGTGAATTTTGTTGTTTAGTTGCTGAGTTGTGTCTGACTCTTCTGCAACCCCCTGGACTGTAGCCACCAGGCTCCTCTGTCCATGGGATTTCTGTACTGGACCGGTTTGCCATTTCCTTCTCTAGAGGATCTTCCCTACCCAGGAATCATACTCACGTCAACTTGGCAGGTGGATTCTTTACCACTGAGCCATCTGGGAAGGCCAAGTGAATTTTAATTACTCACTATCCTATATTTTCTGGAGAAGGAAATGGCAACTCACTCCAGTACTCTTGGCTGGAAAATCCCAAGGATGGAGCAGCCTGATAGGCTACAGTCCATGATGATGCAAAGAGTCGGACACGACTGAGTGATTTCACTACTACACCATCCTATATTTTCAAAATATACAAATAGTTTATAAGTTTTAGAAATTTAATATCAATATATTATGCCAGTTGTCTCTACCTAAAAATCAGAACTAAAAAATTTTCCTTATTTACTTCTTTTTAGTAGGAAGGACTTACTTCAAATAGCATCAAATAAATGTGTTTGCTTTGTCCAAAACAATGTTTGCTGCAACTCATTTATTATATTCCCTAATACATGTTAATAAATGTTTGTTAAATGAGCAAATGAATGAATGAATACGTGAGTGACATTTTACCATATACTTTATCCACTTATTATAGTATTAATTGGTGCAGTATAACATTTGTTACCTCAGGCTATTTGCACCAGTTAACAAATCCAGTCTAAACCCAACATTACAAAAATATTAATATGAATCTGATGATCAGTGTTTATAAGTATACATTCAGCAAAATATAGGCTAACCAACACATACCATTATCAAAATATCTGACAGTTGAATTTCTGGATACACTGGGATCAAAATTTGCCATTAAAGGTGCTATGTACTGTGTGGCCGTTAGCATTCGGTGCACAACTTCACCAGTGTATATGAAACCTGTAATTAGAAAAACAGGAGCTTGTTAAGAAAAAAACAGAATATTTTAATTAAAATATCCCAACTCCACTTCACTGACATTTTGAAAAATCACAGTAGCTAAAAAAAGAAACATAATTAATATCTTAATATCTGATCAGCAATAGTTGAGTCTGGATTAATATGGTAGCAGAATAATATACAATATGGTAGCAGAATAGTAATCATAAACTTATTATATGTACAATTAAGTGTGTGACTTAAAGTCACTTAAAGTGACTACTATCCCAAGAGATTATTAGGGTGAAAAGGCTAGGATAGTACTGTAAGTAATCCAAACATTAAATCTGCCTTTAGTAATCCCTTGTTATTTTTATACTAGTCAAACAGGTAAGCTCAGTTTACAAATTAATGTATTCTCATGATGTTCAGTTACACATTCTTAATCTCAGTTTAGGACATTTTAGAATTCACACATACATATATTTAGTACTAAAATGCAGAAAGTATTTTGAACCATCTATTCAAAGTTGAAAGGAAGCTAAGCACTAAAGGATAAACTTCACATTTCTCAGATTGCTCAAGTAGCACCGTATCAAGGAGTTAGTCTATATGTAACCATTGATAATGCACAAATACCTCTCTATTTAGAGAGTTATCGATGTCAGCCTATTTCAGCTATTGGATAACGAGAGGGAATTTACTATGGAGAACTTCATCTTGAATTAAATTTCAATAGCTCCCATGTTACAACTCTACCCACTTTCAATTATTCACACTGGGTTTATTTACTTTGTGGATTATCCATGACAAATTGTTAATCCTATACTGGCTTCTGGCCTCCAAGGTCTTTAGCTGCCTAAAAGGAGAGTCAGTTCAGGAAATACTAATTTCTAATATTAAACTAGGAAGTGCACAATTAAGAACATATAAAAACATTCATATACACACATTATTACCAAAGAAAATTCAAAGCAAGTTATTTGTGACAACGCAATTGTAATGTTTAGGTAATCATAAGTTAACTACATATCTGGGGTTACTATAGATCATTTTTATATTAATATTTTCATAAGAATTAATTTAATTTTTTTTTAAGAATTAGTTTTAGAAAAAGCAGAATTAAAAAAAAAAAAAACCCACAAAATTATGTTGAATTTAAACCCCTTAAAGTGTAAAACTTTTATCTCATTTCATGGTCTGAATAAAGCTTTCATTAGCATATCATGGCCCTCATTGTTTCAAATTCTCTATTGCAGTTTCTACTAAGTTATTGGAGAATTAAATCTGTAGTTTGTTATTGTTGTTTAGTTGCTAGGTCGTGTCCAACTCTTGTGAGACGCCATGGCCTGTAGCCCACAGGGCTCCTCTGTCCATGGAATTTTCCAGGCAAGAATACCACGATGGGTTGCCAATTTCCTTCTCCAGAGGATCTTCCTGACCCAGTCTCCTGTACTGGCAGGCAGATTCTTTATCACTGAGCCACCAGGGAAGCCCTAAATCTGTAGTTATTTAGTTTGAAATCAATTTCTGTCTTTCCAGCAGTGTCTTCTTTCCTTTGATTTCCTTTTTATTTTTCACCAAAGGCATAATTTAATCATAGCCATTCAGGTTTTAAAAAGATACTTAAACTGGTAAAATCTTTAGCATGTTATAGTCATCAATTACTCTTTGTTCCTCATTCACCAAAAAAAAAAACTTTCAAAATAAATTCCCAGTGTCTTGAGCAGAACTTTGTAATTTGCAATGTCACACAGCTCAAGTGTACTGAAAGACGACAGTAGGGTGAAAGTCATTGCTTTTACTTGATTTCCCTGTGGATTCTCAGAGTCATGCTCTCAGTGTTCAAAGTCCAACACCCTTAAAATTATAAAGATGAAGAGTGACTATTTTTCAGGGTCTGTGATTTTTTTCTCTTATCCTCACCAGTGTGCCTTTTATAATTTCACCATTGAAAGGAAGACAACAATTCTATAAATATAATCTTTTAAGGAAAAGATTGATTTACACTCTGAAAGTGTTCTTTCAGGGTCAATATCTCTGGATAGTTATTCCTCTACTTTAAATTTTCCATGTACTAATAAGAGAAACTGATTGAATTAAAGAATAAGGAGAGCAGTAATTCAAGGCAGTAAGATAATTTTAAATCAATACAATATTCATTCATTGAAACAACTGCAGTAAGAAATTGCAGCAGCAATTCCTAAAAACAGAATTGAAAAATACAGTCATAAAAGATTTCAGATACATACTTCTCACTATTTTTAAAATAAATAAGATTACAGTTATTTTATAGATTTCTCAAAATGTTATTCTCCATTCTGTATAACCCAGTTTTCAGATAAGGAGAATCACTGTCTCACTTCCTCTCGTCAGGAAAAAGTTTTCCAGGACTAGAATGTCTCAGATTTCAAAGGTGAAGTCTCAAACTGTTCCCAAAGAACTAAGTGAAAAGATGAAAGAATTTGCTAATGTGTAAAAGCTATATTTGTATGCTAAGTCACTTCAGTCGTGTCCAACTCTGTGTGACCCCATAGACAGCAGCCCATCAGGTTCCCCCGTCCCTGGGATTCTCCAGGCAAGAACACTGGAGTGGGTTGCCATTTCCTTCTCCAATGCATGAAAGTGAAAAGTGAAAGTGAAGTCGCTCAGTCGTGTTCAACTCTTAGCGATCCCATGGACTGCAGCCCACCAGGCTCCTCTGTCCATGAGGATTTTCCAGGCAAGAGTACTGGAGTGGGGTGCCATTTAAACTATAGGAGTATTACAATTGCTACAACTTCTACTAACAAGAAGAGAAGTGAAAAATTGCTCAGTCATGTGCGACTCTTTGCGATTCCAAGGACTTTAGCCTAGCAGGCTCCTCCGTCCGTGACATTTTCTAGGCAAGAGTACTGGAGTGGGTTGTCATTTCCTTCTCCAGAGGATCTTCCTGACCCAGGGATCAAACCCAGGTCTCCTGCATTGCAGACACTTTACCCTCTGAGCCACCAGGGTAGACCCACTAACAAGAAGCTACTACTATAATTACTAGCACATCTGCCACTATGATTAATCTGCTGCCACTATTACCATTAATACCACTACCGCGAAGACTAATGTGAAAAACAATTCAAGAATACAAAGATTCCACTACTCCATACAATGAGCTTAATTTTGCTAATTCAGAGAATATTTGTTTTCTTTAGCCATATGAAACCCAGTTCCTCCATTATCTTAGGTTAGTTCCTAATGACTATAAAGTAAAATGCTTGAACGTAGCCATGGGCCCTACTGAGTTCTCCTTATACTCCTAAGTTTTAAAAATATCATTTTAGAAATGATTAATAACTGAGTGGAGAGAAACCTTCCAGGCCTGCTGAGAGCAGGGAGGGAAGTGTAATCAGGTGTTGAATAAGAACCAGCTATGCAAAGTAAAGCATCCTTTATTTGAATAAATTTTTTCCAAATCTTCAAAAGCACTCATAGCTGTCTCTTGTCTTTAGTTATCTAGGGCATGTCCACTTGTACAGAAAAAATATTTCATTTTTCTGGTCCTTCACATTTTAAGGTAATTTAGGTAACATATATTTACTGTTTTTAAATTTTTTTTTTTTTCAAGCTTGGTTGTAGCCACTTGAAAAGCTGATCACAATATGTCTCTTTTACTCATTAATGTGCTTCTAGTTTAAATAGAATTTATCTACCTGGTCATAAGATTTGTAGAAAAGTGGTTATTACTGAGCAAATGTGTAACTCAGTGACACTTCCACTTAAAAAGTCCAAATAAGAGAAGCAAATGTGTTTTGATTTTTGAATTTCAACAGTTACACACTTCTCTTGCTTTCATTACTAAGCCTAAAGTCAAGTTCTGAGCTCAGCTATAATTGGCAGATTTTCTCTTGCAACTGAAGGATCTACTTTGCTGTTTCTGTAGATGGTCTCTGCTGCTAAGTCACTTCAGTTGTGTCTGACTCTGTGCGACCCCATAGATGGCAGCCGACCAAGCTCTCCCGTCCCTGGGATTCTCCAGGCAAGAATACTGGAGTGGGTTGCCATTTCCTTCTCCAGTGCAGGAAAGTGAAAAGTGAAAGTGAATTCTCTTAGTCAGGTCCCACTCTTCGTGACCCCATGGACCAGCCTACCAGGCTCCCCTGTCCATGGGATTTCCCAGGCAAGAGTACTGGAGTGGGTTGCCCTTGCCCTCTCCAGTCACTTGAATAATCTATAGTTCTAAATTTGTACACTTCCTCAAGCATTTGAGAATTCTATCACTGTAAGTCCTGATATGAATAACCCCTACACAATAATTATATATTTACTAACCATGATTACATATTTATTAACCACAAATATTATTCTGATAATTGTGAGATTAGCCAATACCTATGTGGTGCTAGTTCGCTTTAATCGTATTCCACTCTCTCTGACCCCACAGACTGTAGCCTGTCAGTCTCCTCTGTCCATGGGATTTTCCAGGCCAGAATACTGGAGTAGGTTGTCATTTCCTTCTCCAAGGGATCTTTCTGACCCAGGGATTGAACCCACATCTCTTACCTCTCTTGCATTGACAGGAGGGTTCTTTACCACTAGCACCACCCAGGTACCCCTTTCCAATAAAGTCTTGTACTTTGTCAGTACATGTGTCTTCCCAGACAATTCATTTTAGAATATTAAACAGGAGCCTGCTCTTGGGTCCTGGAAGGGGTCCCCTCTCAGGTAACAGTTTCACTCAGAGGGTGGCACACACAGAAAGGGCCTGGAAGCTGCACACATACACCCTTCCCCTTCCCTTTGCCTTATGCATCTCTTCCATTCAGGTGTTCCTGAGTTGTATCCTTTATAATAAACCAGTGTGTATATGAGTGAAAATTGCTTCGTTGTGTCTGACTCTGCAACCCCATGGACTGTAGCATGCCAGGCTCCTCTGTCCATGGAATTCTTCAGACAAGAATAGTGTAGTGGGTAGCTGTTCCCTTCTCCTGGAGATCTTCCCAACTCAGGGATGGAAACCAGGTATCCCGCATTGCAGGCAGATTTTTCACCATCTGAGCCACCAGGGAAGCCCAAGAATACTACAGTGGGTAGCCTATTCCTTCTCCAGGGGATCTTCCCAACCCAGGAATCAACTGGGGTTTTCTGCATTTCAGGTGAATTCTTTACTGGCTGAGCTACCAGGGAAGCTCCAATACCTATATGCATGTGTGCTAAGTTGCTTCAGTTGTGTCCAACTCTTTGCAACACTATGGACTATAGCCTGCCAGGCTCCTCTGTCCATGGAGATTCTCCAGGCAAGAATACTAGAGTGGGTTGCCATGCCCTCTTCCAGGGGATCTTCCTGACCCAGGGATTAAACCCGTGTATCCTATGGCTCCTGTAGTGAAGGCAGATTCTTTATCACTGAGCTACCAGGGAAGACCCCAATACCTATATGGGCCTTACCAATTACATAATTTTTATATATTTTCCTCAATGTGTCCTTATAATAACTTTGAAAGGAATTACATTATTGATTTTGTTGTTGTTTAATCACTAAATTGTGTCTGACTCTTTGTGACCCTATAGAATGTAGACCACCAGTCTCCTCTGTCCATGGGATTCTCTATGTAGGAGTGGGTTGCATTTCCTTCTCCAGGGGATCTCCCCCACCTGGGGATTGAACCTGCATTGCAGGTGGGTTCTCTACCTCTGAGACACCAGGGATGTCCACGTTATTAATATTAGTATTATTACTATTAGGCTTCCCAGGCGGCACTAGTGGTAATGAATCTTCCTGCCAATGCAGGAGATGCAAGTTTCCATTTATTAAATGAAGCATGTAATGAAGCTGGATAATTTGCTTAAAGCCACATGGCTAGAATTGGTCTCCAAATTTTATGACCTCTTCACAACATACTTTAGAATTCATTACGTGCCAATAACTAGACATTCTCCCTCACTGGATTTCATTCTTAAAGAGTTTGAGGAAGAAAAGACCTGTTGTCTCTGTGAAAGTTCCAACACCTCCACCTTAGAGCAGAGCGGCAGTCCTCTTAAGTCCTGCTACTTTTACTGTACTGCTTCAGCCTCTATTCTTTTAACTGCAAATTGAATAAGTAGATTTAAATTAGATTACTCTAGTGAAAGTGAAAGTCGATCAGTCATATCCAACTCTTTGTGACACCATGGACTCTTTACCAACTGAGCTAGGAGGGATGTCCTCTATTACAGTCCCCCAAATGACTCTCAGATTGGTAGGTGAATGACATATGAGTAGAGAATTTATTTAATGGTGAAATCAAGTTATTTAGAATAATTTTACTTAAGTTCTTTGACTTTAGTGACTTAAGTTCCTTGGCCTTTCTGTGCCTCAGATCTCTAATCCATTAAATGGAGGAATAATCATATCAATATCATTGGATTGTTATGATGGTTGAATGAGTTAATAAATAAAAAACACCCAAAGACAGTGTTTAAAACAAAAATGTGCAAGAAAAAAACAATCAATTAAATTCTCCCTAGAGGGGATGGAAAGTCCCATGGGCGGAGGAGCCTGGTAGGCTGCAGTCCATGGGGTAACTAGAGTCGGACACGACTGAGCGACTTCACTTTCACTTTTCACTTTCCTGCATTAGAGAAGGAGATGGCAACCCACTCCAGTGTTCTTGTCTGGAGAATCCCAGGGACAGGGAAGCCTGATGGGCTGCCGTCTGTGGGGTTGCACAGAGTTGGACACGACTGAAGCGACTTAGCAGCAACAGCAGAGGGGATGGGAGGGAGACCCAAGAGAGAGGGGATATATGTATACTTATAACATCTATTTCTGCTTTATTGACTATGCCAAAGCCTTTGACTGTGTGGATCACAATAAACTGGAAAATTCTTCAAGAGATGGGAATACCAGACCACCTGACCTGCTTCTTGAGAAACCTGTATGCAGGTCAGGAAGCAACAGTCAGAAATGGACATGAAACAACAGACTGGTTCCAAATAGGAAAAGGAGTACATCAAGGCCGTATATTGTCACCCTGCTTATTTAACTTATATGCAGAGTACATCATGAGAAACGCTGGGCTGGAAGGAGCACAAGCTGAAATCAAGATTGCCGGGAGAAATATCAGTAACTTCAGATATGCAGATGATACCACCTTTATGGCAGAAAGTGAAGAAGAACTAAAAAGCCTCTTGATGCAAGTGAAAGAGGAGAGTGAAAAAGTTGGCTTAAAGCTCAACATTCAGAAAACTAAGATCATGGCATCTTGTCCCATCACTTCATGGCAAATAGATGGGGAAACAGTGGAAAAAGTGACAGACTTAAGCTCCAAGATCATTGCAGATGGTGACTGCAGCCATGAAATTAAAAGATGCTTACTCCTTGGCAGGAAAATTATGACTGACTTAGATAGCATATTAAAAAGCAGAGACATTCCTTTGCCAAAAAAGGTCTGTCTAGTCAAGGCTGGTTTTTCCAGTAGTCATGTATGGATGTGAGATTTGGACTGTGAAGAAGGCTGAGCGCCGAAGAACTGATGCTTTTGAACTGTGGTGTTGGAGAAGACTCTTGAGAGTCCCTTGGTCTGCAAGGAGATCCAACCAGTCCATCCTAAAGGAAATCAGTCCTGAATATTCATTGGAAGGACTGATGTTGAAGCCGAAACTCCAATACTTTGGCCACCTGATGCAAAGAACTGATTCATTTGAAAAGACCTAATGCTGGGAAAGATTGAAGGCAGGAGGGGAAGGGCATGACAGAGGATGAGATGGTTGGATGGCATCACTGACTCAGTGGACATGAGTTTGGGTAAACTCTGGGAGTTAGTGATGGACAGGGAGGCCTGGCATGCTGTAGTCCATGGGGTCACAAAGAGTAGGACATGACTGAGCAACTGAATTGAACTGGTATGTGTGGTGGACAACTTGCTTGAAGCAAACAAATGAAGTTTTTGCATAATTCAACTTGCATTTTGCACAAATGCCATTTTATGAATCATAATACGTTATCCCATGCTATCTAAGCCAACCTCTTTCAGACAAATACATGCCTGTAATTCAGTCAGGGTTTTAAACAAAATCACATGTAGCAGCAACTGCTAATATGAAAATTAAGAGTTGTGGTAAGTTATCTGGTAAATGTCTGCCAGATGCAACTATACAATGATGGGTTTCATGTGACTGGCTTCCTTGAGACAAAATTGTTGCTAGCAGATCATGAAGTTCACTCTGAGGATACTGGTATGCACATGCAACTTCATTAAAGGAAAAAAGAAAGAAGAAACATTTCTGAAACTCATGTGAACTTACTAACCATGGGTACCTAGGAAGCAAACTATACTCTTCTCAATCATCAAATACATTTCCTCTACAATTCCAACCACCTGTTAAGGTAAAATACATCAATCATATTTTATATAATGAAAACTTATATATGTCAAATGGAGAAGGCAATGGCACCCCACTCCAGTACTCTTGCCTGGAAAATCCCATGGACGGAGAAGCCTGGTGGGCTGCAGTCCATGGGGTCGCTAAGAGTTGGACATGACTGAGCGACTTCACTTTCACTTTTCACTTTCATGCATTGGAGAAGGAAATGGCAACCCACTCCAGTGTTCTTGCCTGGAGAATCCCAGGGATGGCGGAGCCTGGTGGGCTGCCGTCTATGGGGTCGCACAGTTGGACAAAACTGAAGTGACTAGTAGCAGCAGCAGCATATATGTCAAAGTACATCAACTCTCATAGACTCCTTTATTCTATTGGCTTAAAGCCACATTGGGGATTACAAATTACAAGTTATCCTCTGGGGAAGAAAAACAACCAGTGACAACTTGGTTATTGGCTGTAAATTATATACATGAAATTACCAATATAAGCATTTATGTTGAGGATACGAAGTGCCTCTCTTCAACCCCAGAAGGGAAGAACAGGAGCTAGAATTGAGGAGAAACAAAAACTTATAACTTCTTTTGTTTTTTCATGTTTTCCAAGCTGTATGATCCCAATTCATGTCAATACTTACTCTCATTGAGTTGCAATTTCTTCTGTAAATCAGACTAAAATTAATCCCCTTTTAAACAACACTGCTGTGTGCATTAGCTGGTGAAAAGGTTCTCTACAAATGTGGGTGCAATTTTACCACACAGAACATATACATTGAGCATTTCATTGCTCTGACATACTTTTAAAATCAGAGCTCTGGGGAGGCCCATCTGCCACTGCATCATTGATTCCTCTCCTCTTGAGCTCCTGATCACTGAGGTCCTGGTCAGGCTCGAACTTCTGTGATATTTCCACCCTCTTGAGACACATGCCCTGTTTACAGTCTCAGACTTGTGATCTTAATTCTGTTTTCTCAGATGTTTGGGTAGTTTGGTCCCTTAAGGTGATGAGTGCTCAATGAGAGGGACAAAACAGCCATAACAAGAGAGCACTGACCCAATTGTACATTCATACTGCACAACTTGCACTTTGTACTTTCAATATGCCCTCCAATTTGAACACTCTAAGTGGAATGCTGAAAGAAAAACTCTATTTGGGAAAAGAAAGAAATGTATAACGTATTTGGCTTTGTTTTTATACACATATGTGTGTGTTTTGTGCGCATACACACCCCTGCTGCCACTGCTAAGTCACTTCAGTCGTGTCTGACTCTGTACGACCCCAGAGATGGCAGCCCACCAGGCTCCTCCATCCCTGGGATTCTCCAGGCAAGAACACTGGAGTGGGTTGCCATTGCCTTCTCCAATACACACCCCTATATATACACATATGTATATGCATACATAGGTATATATACATACGTGTATAGAGAGCACGTGCATGCACATCTTAGAGTACAGAGATTTTGTAAATCCATTCAAAACACATATTGAGTATCTCAAAATCTGAAGCACAATAAAAATCCAATCAGCTTATTTCTTCTAAAAGCATTTTAAGTATGATTTTACCCATTTTGCTGATTCCTTTTGCACAGCCCTTCAATATCTTGATTAATACCAACTAGATTGGGCTTTTAAAAAGAGCATTTATTTTCACTGATATAATGTATTCTTACATAATATTTATCAACTCTGTTTTGGGAAAACCTGTAGTTACTGAGAGCAGTGAGAGATTAAAAGAAGCCCTAAGACCTTTGCGCATTTATAATAATTCTAATAATTCTCTCCCAACTCTTTCCCTCACAGTACATGAAAAAATAAACAACCAAAAAAAATCAAGTTTGTTTATTCAAGGTCATCCCTTCCTAGTGTTGCCTCAGGGGAGAGTTTATGAGGATGTATATTCTTCCACCAGAGAGTTACTACACAGAGCTACTCATATTCATTCAGGATATGGTCAAGAGGCAGAAGAGAATAGAATTTGGTTAGAATTACTATATATCTCACAAACTAGATCCTAATTCAAATGTTAGAGATTCTATTTCTTATAATTATTATGAAAAAATTGGATTGAATGTATTTATTTTGATAAAAATGCCAATAAAACATTTTTCCTTGACCTGTGGAGTCATTACAAAGATTGCTTAGATTCTAAAATGCTTAAGTACATATTCAAGCATTCATACACATTCAACTAGGGACATTTTTGATGTTCAATGAATTTCTGTTTGCTTTTATATATGCCCATGTATTTTTCTTCTTACTTTGTACATACCTTAGACAGAAAGAGAATCTAAACCACGAATCCCCTTAGATATCTGAAAATGTTATTTTCCTTCCTACTCTATTGCTGCTGCTGCTGCTAAGTTGCTTCAGTTGTGTCCGACTCTGTGTGACCCCAGAGACGGCAGCCCACCAGGCTCCCCCATCCCTGGGATTCTCCAGGCAAGAACACTGGAGTGGGTTGCCATTTCCTTCTCCAGTGCATGAAAGTGAAAAGTGAAAGTGAAGTCGCTCAGTCGTGTCCAACTCCTAGTGACCCCATGGACTGCAGCCTACCAGGCTCCTCCATCCATGGGATTTACCAGGCAAGAATACTGGAGTGGGTTGCCAGTGCCTTCTCCATCCTACTCTATTAGGGATCTTATTTTTCCATTTCCTTCTCAACATTTTTACTTCAATTATATCTTAACATCTCGTTATCCAACTGAAGGAAAGCAGTAGCAAATGTTATTCAAAAAAATGGCTCATTTACTTCTCATTTTACTGAACCTTTGACCAGAATAATACTGGAATCAGGCAGAAATGGATATAGGTATGTGGCGAACAAAAGGCAGTCAATAGAACCACAACTCTGGGACCACCCAGAGTGAAGGAATAATGCTACACCTGCTCTTAGGTTAACTGGTACGAAAAGTAGAAAAAGACCTTCCATATGCAGTGGCAACACTTCATTGCCTCCCAGGGAAAATGAAAGAGATTTGTATATATATATATTTTCAACACCTTTACATTTACATCTGCCACAAAGGCTGGGGGAGCAAAGCTATCATCTTCTTGGGTTGAAAGAGGCACTTCTCAACGGGGACCTCAGGAAGGCATAGCCACTATTCTGTAATTGATAATCTGGTTCTCTAATATGTAGCTTTTGAGGCAGAGCAGCAAAAACCCATATCTTAAAATGTGCTTTTGTATAACTGATTCAGACTGATCACAACTGAAGGGATGGCTTTTCTTTTATTTCACTTTGATGTTTGCTAAGGCAGAGCATGAAAAGGTCCTCCATGCTGGGAAGAATTCTTTCCTGGACATCCATCTGCAGGTCCTGATCAATGTGTGAATGGAGCAGTCAAGGTGGCTGCTGGTGAATTTGGCCTCGATGACATAACCCAGTCATAAGAGCACTCCTTGTATATATGCCCAAAGCTCAACAAAGCCAGGGAAAGCCTATATTCAGACCCCAGTGCTAAAATTATATCCCTTTAAATTTATTAAAATAAAAATGACTGATGTTTTAACCTTTCTACAAATCTGGGGTATAGGAGGCCTGGGGAAAAATAGGCAAGGTTTATTAGAGTTCACTGTCCAGGCTTCAACATTGCCATTGTCAGAAACCCTACCTGGGTACAAATGACTATCAGCTGTCTCCTTCCTATTTAAATCTCTCAGGAAGAATCTGGTGAATTATTGTGTACTACAGTATGAATGGCATATGATCTTTACCATGGTATCCCCTCTCAGGAGTATTTAAATGTTATTTTGTTATTTGAGGAAGAGGACTCTCCTTAAGCTTAAAAAAAAAAAAAAAGGTTCTCTCCTGTTTTTACTAACAAAGGGTTGAAATTACTCAAGTAGGCGTCTACTCACTGCTGACCTTGGGTAGGAGGGTCAGCACAGGTCTTCAACTAAATTCATACCATCCTGCAAAACGTGGAAGGTAAAGTCATGTGAATGTGGGTCATCACCCCCTTCAGGTGACCATTGTCATCATCTGTAGGCTCTGCAATACTGGAGATTTTTAAAGACTTGATACCACAACACAGTTCATCTCAAGTGTTAGAGTGACATGCCGGTCCCTCTGGCTTATGGCTGCTACCCAATGGCTTTGAAAGTATACAAAACCTCAATTTCATTAGATATAGCCATTTCAGAGAACCTTATATTGGAAGAGAAAGAGGTTTAAAAAATTTCATTGTGGATTTATCTCCTTCTTGTGCTATTCAGTTGCTCAATTGTGTCTGACTCTTTGTGACCCCATGGACTATGGCCCACCAAGGTCCTCTGTCCATGGAATTCTCCAGGCAAGAATACTGGAGTGAGTAGTCATTCCCTTCACAAGGGGATCTTCCTGACCAAGGGATCAAATCAGGGTCTCCCGCATTGCAAGCAGATTCTTTATGGTCTGAGCCACCTGTGAAGCCCATGGGCTACAGTCCATGGGGTTGAAAAGAGTTGAACATGACTGAGAGACTAACACTTTCACTTTCTCCTCCATATGTAACCTGGGCTTTGATACTCACAGCTCTCTGTGGGTGCCATGGATTTTATGCATTTTCACATGCTGCTTTTTCTGATTGAAATATGCTTTCCTCCTTTTGTGTCCTGGAAAATCCTATTCATTTTTCAAGCTTCAATTTAAATGTCTCCTCTTGTGTGAAGCCTTCTTTTATCCTCTCCAACCCCATAAGATCTGATTACACCCTTTGGAGTTCCAGCCCTATGCTCACCTGACTTCTATTACCGGTCTTACCACACTGAGTTACAATTGTTTATTTTCATATCCATCCCCTTGCCTCTCCTCTCACTTATCACCTGTTATAGACTCTAGAGGACGGAGACCGTGACTTCTTCATATCTGTGTCTCAACACAAGTTCTGACAGTCATTCATGTCCACATCCATTTGCAGGTAAGAGTTGAGTGCTTGGTATGTTGGAGAGGTTACATTAGGCACTGAGGTTACAGTAGGGAGAGGACATTTTTTGGACTTTGCAGAGAATGGTGTGTGTGTGTGATGAGGTTGGAGAACAACAGCCAGGGGTCAGTTCTGGGAGGTTGTGCCAACCATGGCAAAGGTGTGGGGACTTTTTTTTTTTTTTTAAGCCACACCGTGTGGCTTGCAGGATGTTAGTTCCACAACCAGGGATCAAACCTGGGCCCTCTACAGTGGAAGTACAGAGTCCTAACCACTGAATCACCAGGCAATTCCTTGACCTTTTTTCAAAGGCTGCAGGAGCACACTGAAGGGCTGAATCCAAGACTTAACACAATCAGATCTACTTTACTGGAAAAGCACTTTGATAAACACCACACTCAGAAGAGTGTTTATTTCCAGTGAAGAACACATGGAAAAGGGTACATAGCAAAATTCAACTGTGTCCGTTTTACCCCCTTCAGTCAGTATTGGGTACACACGTTTTCTGTATTATTCATATTTTTGTATGGCTGAAAGTTTTTGTATGGAAGTTTTTTGATCACTGATTCAATTTTATTACAAATTACAGATATACTCACATTTTCTGTTTCTTAAGGAGTCAGTCTTGGTAGGTTTTATGTTTCTAGAAGTTTACATATTTCTTCCAGTTTATCCATTTGTTGGTGGATAATTTTTCACAGTAATCTCTTATGATTCTTTACATTTCTCTGATATAACTTGTATCCTCTTTCATTTCTGATTTGAGTCAATTCTCATTTTTCTTAGTCTAATGGTTTGTCATTTTTGCTAATCTTTTCAAAAACCAAGTCTTACTTTTAATGATTTTTCTATTGTTTTGTTGTTCTCTTTTTCATTTATTTCTTCTCTAATCTTTATTATTTCCTCCCTTCTGTTAACTTTGAGCTTAGTTTGTCCTTCTTCCTGTTTCCTGAGATGTGAAGTTAGGTTACTTGAAAACTTGCTTCTTTTTTTATAGCTATAAACTTCTCTCTTAGTACTTCTGCTAATCCCATAAACTTTGGTATGCTATGGTTTTGTTTTGATTTGTTTCAATATATCATCTGGTTTCCTTTTGATTTCTTGTTTGACCCATTGGTTGTTCAAGGGTATGTTCTTTAATTTCCACATATTTGTGAATTTTCCAGTTTTCCTTCTGCTAATAATTTCTGATTTCATACCACTGTGGTTGGAAAATATGCTTGATATGATTTCAGTCTTTTAAAATATGTTAAGATTGTCTTGTGGCCTAATATATGATCTATCCTGGAGAATGTTCCATGACTTGAGAAGAATATGTGTTTTGCTACAGATGAGTGGAATGCTATGTACGAAATGTGAGGTTCATTTGGCCTACAGTGTTATTTTGGCCTAAGCCTGCCATTTCCTAACTGATTTCTGTTTGGATGTTATTTCCATTATTGAAAGCAGAGTATTGAAGTCTCAAACTATTACTGATAACTTCTCCTTGCAGTTTGCCAATGTTTGATTTATATATTTTGGTGCTCTGATGTTGGGAGAAGGCAATTGCAACCCACTCCAGTACTCTTGCCTGGAAAATCCCATGGACGGAGGGGCCTGGTGGGCTGCAGTCCATGGGGTCGCTAAGAGTCGGACACGACTGAGCGACTTCACTTTCACTTTTCACTTTCATGCATTGGAGAAGGAAATGGCAACCCACTCCAGTGTTCTTGCCTGGAGAATCCCAGGGATGGAGAGCCTGGTGGGCTGCCGTCTATGGGGTCGCACAGAGTCGAATATGACTGAAGTGACTTAGCAGCAGCAGCAGCAGCTCTGATGTTGGGTGCACATATATTTGTAACTGTTATAGCTTCCTGATGAATTAACTCTTTTATCATAATACAGTATATTTTGTCTTTTGTAACAGTTTTTGACATAAAGTCTATTTTATGTGATATAAGTATAGTTACTCTGTTCTCTTTTGGTGCCCATTTGCAAGAAATATGTTTTCCTAATCCTTCACTCGAAATCTGTATACATTCTTAAATCTAAAGTGATGGCAGATAGTTGGATACACACACACACACACACACACACATCCATTCAGCTATTCTAAGTCTTTTGATTGAGGAGTTTAATATAATTATATTTAAAGCAATTATTATAAAGAAAGACTTACTGTTGTCATTTTGTCAATTGCTTTCTGCCTTGTAGTAGTTCTTTTGTCCATCTTTTATTCTCTTGCTATTTTACTTTGCATTTCATTGATAATTTAGTAATGGTATGCTTTGTTACCTCTCTCATGTATCTTTTACATGTGTTATTTTTCTGGTTACCATGGAACTTACATAAAACATCTTATAATATTAACAGTCTCCTTTAAGCTGAGAACACTAATATTTGGTTATTCTTAACCAATTTTAAAATGGAGTAAATATGTGGCAATGACTACAGCATAATTTTTTATAATGTTTATTGACAAAGCAAACATTCCACTTTGACATTTTTGGTTTAAGCTTTTGAACTAAACAAAACCAAATGTTAGTTTATAAATACGTATATTTTGCTTGGAAAACATCTACAGTCCAAGTGAAATATATTTTTCCAAATCTCAAGGCAAATGTTTTCAAAAAGTCTACCTCTGGATTAAAAGAATTACTTATCTTTCAAATTATAAAACATCATCACCAGAGCTGTTGGTGTAGATTAAAAAAAATTAAAAAACAATTCAGTTTTTAAAGTAAAAACCAATTCGGTTATTTTAAGGAATTCCATTTTTTTTAAGAGTTTAAGTAACCATAGCTGCTGGTGTAGATTTAAAAAACAATTCAGGAGTTATTTTAAAATGGTATGAAGAGTTTACCATCAAGGTTAAAGTAAACAAGGTTATGTCAAAGTAATAGAAAATGATAGAAGAAATTTTAAGGCATTGTATTACCTAATTTACTGAGTAACTAAGGTTTACCAGTCTGTGACCCACACTAAACTGAATGTCCCTATGGAGCAGGGAATGCATCTGTTACTGTAACCCCTTCTGCTTACTGCTCTGTGTAGCAAGTAACGGGTTCTCAATAAATGTTGGCTGATTTCTATTGTGAAACTAAGCAGAAGGGAGAGTACTAAAGATATATTTTAGTTTAGTTTGGTAGAATTACATTCCTTTTTGAGGGAGTAGTGGTAGACGAGAAGCCCAGCGAGGAGCCAGAGGTGATTAGAAATAATTCAGTGTGAGGTGACCTAACTGTTGACAGTGAGAATGGAAAGGAAGAGATGGGTCAAACAGAGTTTATGAGGGGAAACAACAGAGAAAAGACAATCAGAAGGAAAAAAAAAATTTTTTTTAACTTTAGAATGTAGGAAAAAAGTGGAGAGATGGAGGACATAGGGAGCAAGGTTTAGGAGGAGAGGTGATGATTATCCAAACCTGAAGTCCTTAGAGGCTGGCCACCTGGAAAAGCAGAGTGGAGGTGGGACAGGAGGCTGCACATCACCGTGGTCAGTCTACAGAGGCCGGCCAGAGGACAGGGATGCTGGAGCCAGCCTTCCTGATGGAGGAGAGTGAGCATGGAAGGAGACAGAGGAGGCCAGGAAAAGAGGGAATGAGCTGGGAAAGAGCATCACAGAAATCCAAAGAGGTGACTGATTTCCAAAGAGGGTGTGTCTATAATATAAATGCATTCAGTAAAAAAAAAAAAAAAAAATACAATAGAAAATTTCTGATCAGGGCATCCCTTGTTACTACTTATGATAAAAGAAAAAGGAAGAGAACCCATTTACTGTAAAAGGTGATAATAAAACAGCTGAGTGGCATGGTCTAACTTTTAATACCCTCCTTGAGCAGCAATAAATGATCTATTCGGTTTTCTCCCTGGATAGGCAATGGCAGGTCTTTTCCTTTCACTGTTGTTCCCGTTCCTTTCTTCACACTCTCTTCTCTGTTTCTCCCTTCCAGAAAGCCTTTCTCCCCAGCGAACTACTCCTGACAAAATCGCACCTTCTTCTTCAGCTTTATCTTTTTCCTGAGCCATTTTCCATCCTACCAGGCAGATGTTCTTGTATTCCTTTGAACTTTCCCATCATCTTTCAACTTTCCCATGACATGGAGAATATTTTTGGAACTTCTACATATTTTGTGTATTTCTTGTTTCTTTTGCTAGTCATATTAATTTCCCTTCGAAGATGGAAACGATCAGACTTAGCATTTACTACATCTCCATGAATGTTTGGAAAACTGTGCTTTACATATTTCATTTATTCCTCCATTTATCAATTGGAGGGCTGACATAGGCCAGATGTTATTTTCGGGGATGGATATAGTGCTGAAAGATAAAGAGGGTCTTACCTTCTGGGAGCTTACTTTTAATGTTTTGGATGTACATTGACATATTGTAAAGTTTAAAAAAAAAAGATTTATTACTTTAGGGATCACTTCTTAATTATGGTGGTATTTTTAAAACATACCTATTCTCCACTGAGATAATCTTATAATTCTTTTCCATCTAAAAGGAGATATTAGAAAGACCATTTAAAAATAGAAAATTACTGATTACAATTATCATTAAGGAGAGAAACCTTTAGACAAGATGTTTTCTCAGACAAAATAATCAAACTGATCTAATTCTTTAGAGCTAAGCTTACAAACACTGGGGCAGAATACCCTAGAAGAAGAAAGATTTTGCTATCATTAGTTTTTAATGTTTTTAGTGCATCACTGGAAACACAATTTAATATATCAAGCTAAGAGAGAAGCTGCTTTTCCAATCAAGGAATAATAATATCTAATATGCTCAAGTTGCCAATTTGTATGGAAACATTTAAAACCACTACAAGCCCGTAATTGCCACTGGAGGCAGCAACATGGTATCTTAAAAAATAATGCATTATAAAAAATGATGACATATTATGTCATTTAGACAATACCCCAAACTCACAGCTGTTGCTAAATACATCTTGGAAACAGGGTGATGAAAACATATCATAATATGAAGCTTAATTGGTATAAGCAGAAATTTGGGAAAATATGATATTTTATTTAAAAAAATTTAAAAAAATATAAATATAAAACCTCCCTGAGTTATAGATCAGCATTTCAAATCACAATAGTTGGAGTGCCTTCTCATTTTTTAAACCAGGCTATGTATTGTCCCACAATTAGAAAAAGTTCAAGTTTTTCATTTTCTCTTTCAGAAAAATGATCAAGATATTTGTTGATCTGATTTTTTCATCCTTTATTTTATACATAAACAAATGAAACCTTCAATCCATATAACTTTTTCTTGATTGCATTCAGTTCAGTTCAGTTCAGTCACTCAGTCATGTCCAACTCTTTGCGACCCCATGAATTGCAGCACGCCAGGCCTTTCACTCAGACTCACGTCCATAGAGTCAGTGATGCCATCCAGCCATCTCTTCCTCTGTCATCCCCTTTTCCTCCTGCCAGCAATCCCTCCTAGCATCAGTCTTTTCCAATGAGTCAACTCTTCGCATGAGGTGGCCAAAGTACGGGAGTTTCAGCTTTAGCGTCAGTCCTTCCAAAGAAATCCCAGGGCTGATCTCCTTCAGAATGAACTGGTTGGATCTCCTTGCAGTCCAAGGGATTCTCAAGAGTCTTCTCCAACACTACAGTTCAAAAGCATCAATTCTTTGGCTCTCAGCTTTCTTCACAGTCCAACTCTCACATCCATACATGACCACTGGAAAAATCATAGCCTTGACTAGACGGACCTTTGTTGGCAAAGTAATGTCTCTGCTTTTGAATATGCTATCTAGGTTGGTCATAACTTTTCTTCCAAGGAGTAAGCGTCTTTTAATTTCATGGCTGCAGTCACCATCTGCAGTGATTTTGAAGCCCAGAAAAATAAAGTCTGACACTGTTTCCACTGTTTCCCCATCTATTTGCCATGAAGTGATGGGACCAGATGCCATGATCTTCGTTTTCTGAATGTTGAGCTTTAAGCCAACTTTTTCACTCTCTTCTTTCACTTTCATCAAGAGGCATTACAAAATCTTTTTTTAAAATAAATTTTTTTCTTTTACTTAGATCTACTTTTGATCTAAACTTTGCATCTATTGCAAACTTGCTATCCATTGAATAATTCTAAAAAAACAAAATATGTTCTGGAGATCTACTCTATAACATAGGTCTTATAGTTAAAAATATACTTCAAATTTTATTAGGAGGGTAATCTCTTATCACAAAAGAAAAATCAATATAAAAATCAATCAGTCAATCATATGAGAGGAAACTGTGGGAGGTAATGGATTTATTTACGAGCTTCTCAGGTGGTGCTAGTGGTAAAGAACCCATCTGCCAATGCAAGATGTGGGTTCAATCTGTGGTTTGGGATGATCCCCTGGAGGAGGGCATGGCAACCCACTCCAGTATTCTTGCCTGGAGAATCCCACAGACAGAGGATCCTAGCAGGCTACAGTCCATAGGGTCGCAGTGAATTGTACACGACTAAAGCGACTTGGCATAAACACACGAATTTATTTATAGATTTGATTGTGGTGATGGTTACATGGGTGAATATTTATCTTTAAACTCATAAAGTTGTATACATTAAATATTTACAAGCTTTTGTATGTCCATAGTACCTCAATAAGGTGACTTTAAAATAACAATATAAAATAAGAAATTTTTAAAAACTAAGGCAAATCATATATGGGGTTGGCCCAAAACGGGCCAATCCAGTACTTGGAAAATTCAAAAGGCAAAAAAATTAGAAGATTGAGGATGAATGGGGATTTGGAACAATAGCAAATGACATAACCTCTATCAGAAAGAGATGATGATGAGATCTCCTTCAGTTTACATATTCATAATAGCCCCTATCCATCCTTTTCAAATACTGATGAACTGGCATCAGTCCTTTTTTGCATCCATAGGATTTTACCTGACCTACCATGCACGGAACTTCTAATTGCCACTAACATCTTTCTCTTTTCTCTCATGTAACATGTATTTAATACCTACTGTGCGCAAGACATTGGAGAAAGGATAGGAGAAACTTAAGACTGCTATTGTATCTGTTCTCTGTGCCTTGATTTTTTTCCCCTTAATGCTTTATTAGTTCAGCTTAGAATAGTATTTTTGAAAAATTTTAGAATGCCTTAGAGTTTTTAATCTAATGTACATTTCCGAGAGGGATTTTTGGTATGTGGTAATCTACGTTTATTTGAGCAGAATATGCTGTTTTTTAAATATCTGCCTATCGCTCAGCCCTACAGACACAACTTGAGAAACATCACAGTAGAGTGAAAAGGGCAGAGCAGGAAGGTCCAGGAAGAGTCACTGCAGGAAGGTCCAGGAAGAGTCACTGCTAATGTTGACCTGCTGACCTGCTGTATTGACTCATTTTCTATTCAGGGGTTACTGGTAACAAGACATCATCTGTCTTTTTTGAGAAAGATCGACTAGAGCTTCTTGTTTAACAATCAGCTTTTGTCCTCAGAGATCTGTCTGTTCCCTCAATTATGCCCTCCCCTTGATTATGATACAAGATTCTGAATTAAATTTCTTGAGCAAATAGATGAAGAAAATGGAAGATGAAACTTTTCTTCAGGGAATTGCTAAAGATGTATTGAAGATTCATTTCAAATATTGCAAAGTCTGAGTAAGATACATAAGCAGAGAACAGGAACCCAGGAAGTCTGATAGAGAGGACTGCAATGTATTTAACTTGTACCTGGAACCATTTACAAAACCTAGGACAAAGATCAATCTAAAAGAATTATTTAAAGATAACTTCCTTAGGAGTAATATTCTAGATTAATTTGTTGACTTTTCCTCCTTTTGTTTATATTGCCTCTTGAAGTTGTTTTCTTTTAGATAAATATGCACATCCTTACTGCTAAGAGGTACATACTTTTAAATAATTTTCATTCTAAGGATATGAATCCAAACACTGAAGCTAAAATACCATAAACTGAATAAACTCTAACGTTAAAAACACCCCAAACTGAATAAATCTTTCTCTGCCTTGGCATCTGTTCATCAGGAAGACTTTTGAAAGTCACCTTTGCATAATAACTCTCCCAGAACAGTTTCAGAACCTTGAGTGTGACAGTGAAGCAAAACCACTGCAAATCACT
Source organism: Bos grunniens (assembly GCF_055505025.1). Taxonomy (NCBI): domain Eukaryota; kingdom Metazoa; phylum Chordata; class Mammalia; order Artiodactyla; family Bovidae; genus Bos; species Bos grunniens. Next base: position 61,944,567 of record NC_141177.1, read on the forward strand.
ATGCTGAGGACAGTGTCTCACAAAGGTAGACTTAATCTTATAATTCATTAGAATAAAAAAACCCAGAAGTTCACTTGTCACATGTTAGAAGCTTGTTTCTGCTTCTGTGTTTGCCCAAGCTCTTCCGTTCTTCAGTTTTCCATCCATTATATACTTTCCCTTCAGAAATCTCAAAATTAATCTCTTCTGGAAGAACATAATTCATTATTCAACCTTCAAAAAGCATTTATGGAGGCACTAAGTATACAATGGTAAACAGCAAAGACATGGCTTCTAGCCTGGCAAATCTATTTATTGGCGAAAAATATCTAAACAAATAGCCAGAAACATTAACATATACGATGGGACAGTGACAAATGCTATGCTAGGAAGAAAATATACTGTATGCAGCATAAAGTTGACATTATACATTATGTAGTGTATGGAATATAGCATGTATAATAGAGTCAATAGCATACAGCATGTAGCACCCAGTGTGTGGTATATAGAATTTATTTAGCATAGTATATAGTGGACAGTTAGGTGAGTGCCCTGAAAGGCTGAACTGAAGGATGCTCAGGAATTAATAAGCATGCTTTGGTGAGGGAGAGTTCCAGAAGAGGAAAAAAGCATGAATGGCCTTGACATGGTAAGCAGCATGGTTCCTTTGAAGACTGAAAGGAGGTTAGCATTGCTGAGCCACAGCCAACATGAAGGAAAGAATACCTCCAAATTAAACTCCCAAGTTGTCATTCTACCTCCATCCAAACACTACCCACTCCTTGTCCGCCTCCCCCCACCCGCCACACACACACACACAGTCCACCTCTGTGTGACCCAGCAAGGAGCTTGGTTGGGGACGGAGAAGAGTCATTCATCTCAAAGGATCATCTGGAAGGACATCACTGAGCAAATTCTAGCACGGTGGCCACAGAGAAGGGATGCTAGCATAGGTATTCTCTTTACTACCATCCACAGATACTGAACACTTTAGGGAGTGCTGTGGGGGAGGAGGCGAGGAATGGAGGTGAGAATTTGAGCGAGTAGAGGAGCAGAGTCCTCTCTCACCTCCTTCTTGCTCACCTCCCCTTCCCTGCCTGCCACACACACCACCCCACCCCGCCCACCCCGACCTCAACCGCAAGTCTGTTCTGCAGTTAGCAAGCTCTTGGTCTCAACAAAACCGGAGATATATTTGGAAGGATGGGGGCACAATGAGATGCGTCTAGTTCAGAGCGGGGATTACACGGCCTACAAGGAGAGAGCAAGCTCTGCCACAGAAGGCGAGAGAAAACCCACGTGTTAACAAAGAAGACCGGTATCTAAGACCTTTGTGTCCACTGATGCATTCAAACTAAGAACAGTAGATATGGGACCTAGTTGCTAGCAGTGAAGATTTGGTAATTTCATTATAAAAACAATATATTTACACAGAAAACAGTTAAAATAACATAATATATGAAAAAGAGTACCATCACACACTGGAGATTGTCTCAGTGGAATTTCAACATGTAACCGGATTTGATCCAGGAAAAATTCATATAGAAAATAAAAATCAAGGCAAGATACAAAGAATAGGAAGGCTGTGGAGTTTTAAAAAATTATTTTTAACAGTTTTATAAAGCATCAAAGGACTGCTGCTGAAGCTGAAGCTCCAATACTTTGGCCCCTGATGTGAAGAGCCGACTCATTCATAAAGACTCTGATACTGGGAAAGATTGAAGTCAAAAGGAGAAGGGAGCACCAGAGGGTGAGATGGTTAGATAGCATTAATGACTCAATGGACATGAATTTGAGCAAACTCCAGGAGATAGTGAAAGACAGAGGAGCCTGCTGTGAAGTCTGTGGGTTCACAAAGAGTCGGACACAACTTAGTGACTGAATAACCAGGCATCGTGTTAAAACATTGAAATGTAGTTCCATTAAAACATGTTGAAAATCAAAATTATACAAAGTAAAATAAAAATCAAATTTGCTTCTGCTACCCAGAGATAACTACTGTTGTTAACATTCTCAGCTTTTTTACACCCTCTCTCCCTCAACAAACTTCTTACATTTCCCTAGACAATCCATTCTCTCAATATAAAAGTGACTACTGAATATTTTGTCCTCTCCTCAAATCTCCCACACACTTCTCAGACTGCCTCACTCCCAGCTGATGATCTTATTTTTTATCTCACAGAGGAAGCAGAAGCCATGGGAAGAACTGTCTCCCATCCAAGACTGACTCATCCCACTGGTTATCTTTCCAACACCCTTCTACTCTGGAGGACTCTGCTCCACCAATTGTATCTTCTAAAAGATATGGCTTCCTAGTTTCCCACACACCCACACACACACACACCCATCTCCTCTGGCTTCACCCTGAAGCCACACCTATCAGGTTTCTCTTCCCAGGACTCCTTCCAGACTATTCTTATCAAGGAGAGCAGCGGTCCCCCACTGCCCATCCAGTGCTCAGTGGAGCTACATTAAGACCTTCAAGGGGACTTTTTTCCATAAAAAGTACCTAAAAAGGTATTTAAGAATATTAAAATTATAATTTATGTGTATTGTTATAAAAAATATAATATAGGCTGGATTCATTATTATATTTATTGTTATTATATTCATATCTTCTTTTTGGGGCTTCCCAGGTGGCGCCCATGGTAAAGAACCTGTCTGCCAGTGCAGGAGACATAAGAGATGCAGGTTTGATACCTGAGTCGGGAACCCACTTCAGTATTCTAGCCTGGAGAATCCCATGGACAGAGGAGCCTGGTGGGCTATGGCCACGGGGTAGCAAAGAGTTGGACACGACTGAAGCGACTTAGCACGCGTGCAGGTAGTGGAAAACCTGGCTGTGACAGTGACTTTTAAGTCCTCATCTTACTCAGACTCTCAGGAGAATTCCACATAATTGATTATCCTCTTCTTGAAAGCTATTCTCAAACGTCTTCAATGACACTACAATCTTGGTTTTCTCTTTTACGTTGCTAGTTTCTGAGAGCCATCCTCTTGTCCTCTATGCCTTGTAAGAGTGTTGTGAGTAGATCAGCATTATCCCACCCTCTGAGATCTTTAAACATAGTATATTATCTGCATACTCCATTTTCAGAAGTCATGGTGTCCCCAAGCCAGATGCCATTAATTATTTTATCTTTAATCATACCTTTTCTTCATCACTTATTTTCATCACTACGTGGAGAAAAATTTTTGAAATAGATGAATGGCAGCCACTAGCCAATGAAAGCCTTGACATCTTAATGATAACAAATTCAAACTGAATTACTAACCTAGAACGTGAGGACAACATAATATGATATGGTGATTATCTTGTAACTGCCAATACTGCTCACAATGAGTTTCTTAGACTTTTTTCTTTTAACTTGTGTGGATATGACTTAAACTGCTGCTGCTGCTAAGTCGCTTCAGTCATGTCCGACTCTGTGCGACCCCATAGATGGCAGCCCACCAGGCTCCCCCGTCCCTGGGATTCTCCAGGCAAGAACACTGGAGTAGGTTGCCATTTCCTTCTCCAATGCATGAAAGTGAAAAGTGAAAGGGAAGTCGCTCAGTCTTGTCTGACTCTTCGCGACCCCATGGACTGCAGCCTAGCAGGCTCCTCCGTCCATGACTTAAACTGCTAATACCTAATACACAATTTTTATCTCAGTTTAGATGAGTGCCCAGCAGAAACTGTGTTTTAGTGACGAATATTTTTAAAATCAACTGAACCACAAACCAAAATGTAAAATGCACCAAAAAAATTGGCAAAATTATTTAAATGACCAAAAGACTGCCCTTTCTGTCCCGTCACTTTTGTATCTCAAAGGAGATCAAACCAGTCAATCCTAAAGGAAATCAGTCCTGAATATTCACTGGAAGGACTGATGCTAAAGCTGAAGCTCCAATACTTTGGCCACTTGCTGCAAAGAACTGACTCACTGAAAAAGACCCTGATGCTGGGCAAGACTGAAGACAGGAGGAGAAAGGGATGACAGAGGATGAGATGCTTGGATGGCATCACCAACTCAAAGGACATGAGTTTGAGCAAGCTCCAGGAGTTGGTGATGAACAGGGAAGCCTGGTATGCTGCAGTCCATGGGGTTGCAAAAAATTGGACACGACTGACTGAGTGAATTTCACTCATTCATTTACTTAGGGGGAGGAGAGAATAGCAACAGGAATGACATGACCTGATCAACGGAGTTACAGTCAATTCTCAATTACATTGAATGCCTTCTGAACTACACAACATGTCTGCACTTGGGTGATATGCCCACCACATTTACTGTACTTCCACCCTTCACCTTGGAGGAAGAAGTTATTTATATCACATCACCTCCATGTTATGGATTTTCTGTTTTGCTGCTATGGAAACCTATTTTCTTTTTCTTTTCCTATCACACCTCTGCCCATATCTATATGGAATTACAAATGGAAACATAAGATGCATTACAAATTTATGAAAATATCATCACAAAATCCTACATGCAGACTAAGCAACTGATAACTTGGTCTCAATGAGAAAGAAGAGGATTAGAATTTCTGTACATGAATCATGGTTTTAATCAGAAACTCTTTAACACTTTCCCTCACCACTTCTTATGGTTTTCCACAGCTAGGAATACTTCTGTGGAGAGTCAGCATTTGCTAGAATGACATTCTCTTACTCACTGTGCCCTTACCGTGTATTTATCTCCAGCAACAAGATAGAGACAAAGTTTGTTTTCTAGAAGCTAGTCTCTCAGTTTCCTCCTTGAAATTCTGAGACAGAATAAGTTGTTAGACTCACACTTTCCATGAATTCCTTTTCTGCATATGAGAAATGTTTTGTTTCCCTTGGGCACCAATATTATATATTGATTTTATATTTTAAGTTTTGTTAAATCACAATTATGCTGTATTACCTCTTGCATAAAGCTATTTTACATAAAAGTTATTTAGAGAATGTACTGCTATAAGAAAATAGCAAAACAAATACGATTTCTATCAAATATAATTAAGAGAAGCTCCTTAGCAACATAATCATTTACTCAGTCAACCCGAACTAGATTTTATCCTCCTGGAACTTTCTGTTAGATTTCTCAATGGGGAGAGAGAATACTGTGAAAACAAGGAAAATTTTCTTATGGCTCAGAGATCCTCACTTAACCTAGTGCTTTTTCCTTTTTGCTGTTCATGTTCATTTTACATTTTATTGCTAAACCAAGAAACACTAAACAACAACAATGAAAAGCAACTCTTGAAACATTCATTCGAGAGTCTGTGGGAAAAGTGGGTTGCCATTTCCTTCTCCAGGGGATCTTCCCGACCCAGGGATTGAAGCCGGGTCTCCCACATTGTAGACAGATGCTTTACCATCTGAGCCACCAGGGAAGTTTGGGAAATAGACTGGAAAGGAAAGTACTTAAAATATTCAATTCTTAATTTTTAAATAAAAGTTCAATAAAAAATGATGGATCACCATGGAGATATTGATTTTTCAAATTAGTATTTACTGACATGAGAACACGGTCATAACATAATTAGATCAAAAAGAACGCTCTGAAAGATCCCTTTTGTATGGCTGGAAGAATATACTACAAAATGTTAACAGTGATAACTCCTGTGTGCTGATGTTAATAGTGATTTCTTTTTCTATTTTTGTGCTCCTCAGTATTTTTGAAATATTTCAGTATATATCAGTTAGGAGTGCTTTTGGTTGCAGTAACTGAAAGTCTGACTAAGTGGCTTCAGCAAATATCAGTTTAATTAATTAATTAAATATTCTTATATATCAAGAAGTTTGGAACAGGAAGTGGTTGGCATTGCTTCAGCTGCTTAATAATGACCTTCTTTCAATTCTCCCATCTTTGGCTTTGTTACTTTCTTCCCCCTTAAGGGCTTTTTTGCCTCATGATCACAAATTGTTACCTTAGTAACAGGTAATCACATCTGATTTCAAGGCAGAAAATGGGACAAGAAATAGCCTTAGTCATGCCTGTTCCATTTAGGTTCTTTACTGAAGCCCCTTTCTGAAAACTAACACCCAGACTCATTTTCTTTTCTGTGTTTTTTTTTTTTTCCACATCTCACTTGCCAGAACTGGATTATAGGAGCATCCCCAGCTGCACCGCATGGAGAGACTGACCGCCAGAAGTGGTTTAGATTCATTGTGAGTCAATGACAATACCTTATAGGAATACTGAACCTTGAACAAAATCAGGATTCCATTAGCAAGGAAGAAAGTGGGAATGTGTATTTAACAGTGTCTTAGACTAAAACATCCTCCACCACCCCACCATCACCTGCAAAGATATTCACATCCTAACCCCTGGAACATTTGAATGTTATATAATTCGGCAAAAAAAGATCTCTGCCCATCCTTGGGTGTTAAGGATCATCCTGGATTGTCTGGATGGACAATGCAATCACATGTATCCTTGAAACAAGTAGCACAAGGAGATTAGACATGAGTGTGTATGTGCACACACACACTAACAAATACACAGGAGAATACGATATGAGGATAGAGCAGAGAGAAATTAGAAGACACTGGCCTTGAAGAGATTCAGACTGGAAGAGGCAAGTGACACTCCTCTCCAGAGCCTATAGAGGCAGTGCGACCCTGCCGACCCTGATGTCAGCCTAATGATACTTGCTTTGGACTTCTAGCCTCCAGAACTGAATACATTCTGGTTGTTTTAGGCCATCTAGTTTATGGGAATTTGTTACAGCCATCAAAAGTAACTAATACAGCTGAAAAACTGACATGTTATGTCTGCCACATAGACTATATATATATATATAGAGAGAGAGAGAGAGAGAGAAAGAGACAGAGAGAAACAGACAGACCAAGTAATATAATACACTATTACTTTCCAAATCATGTATTATTACTTTAGAAGAGTATTATTTTTAAAATGAAATAATTTGTAAAACAGAGAATTAATTCTTCCCATATTTCCATCAAAAGGAAATAATGTCTTTTCATCAAGGTGCTGCCCTCAAATTTAAACAAATCTTTATATGATCCACGGGCACCTATAACCAATTTCATTGACTTCTGTAGAAATTGCATGGCCATTTTCAAAACTGGATTTGGTTACAAAGGCTAAATTTTTTTCCATTCAATTATAACTTTAAGTTTGGAAAAAGAAATTTATGAGTAAAAACAAATAGATTCATGATAAATCTAAAAGTTATCACTGGAACAAGTTTTTAAGGAAGAAATTAAGGAAATGGGAAAAGAGCACTGCCTCACACTTTTCCTACAGAAACACAGTTAAAATAGTAAGAATATCTGTAATCTGCCATGGAAAATAAGTAAAGGATGACAGAATATTGGTATTCACTTCAAAGCTAGTTATTAAATTTTTCCCTTTTCCTCTCCAGAACTCAACAGGACTCAGGCTATTTTCAGACTGTGATCTCTGTTTCATCAAAGTCAGCACTAGCTGTGAAGACCACCTGCTCCACGTAATTACCTTAAACACACTCTCAGAGTCTCCTGATTCAAATGACCTATTTCTTGGTGAAATAAGATGTTTCTTAACTTGGGCTGTGTGAAGTACGCTCTCAACTCTAAATTACTTATTCACGGGAGACAAATGCCCTGGGATCAATTCAAGGTACTGATTTCTCCCAGTGGGCTCATTGGAACTATATTCCCAAAGCACAACAAGGAGGCAATCTGCAGATTACCGGATAGAAATAACAACACAGGCTGAAGACCAGCCACAAGGAAAACCTGCAGAGCTGCTCTTCTAAAAACCTTATGCAGATAAATCTAAGGGAATTAATTTTGATTTTATTCTTGTGTTGTTGTTCAGTTGCTAAGTCGTGTCTGACTATTTATTCATGTAGGAAACAAATATTCAGATCCTGCCTTTAGGAGAGAGAGCACACTGTTTGCCCAATGCCTGCCAAGAGTTATATTCATCAATGAACCGGTTTTTTTCTGAATCCTTTTCCCAACACATACACCTACATATTTAAATAAGTGGAGGAATACCTATACAAGTCTTGGGGCCAGGCATGGCTTATGTGAAGAAGTGTATCAGCTGAGACCCAAAGGCCTGGCAGGGATGATGCAGGTAATGAATCTGGGAAGGAAGAGCCTGTGAAGAGGCCTGGACCAGGGGATAAAGTAACTATAACCCTAAGGTATTTAAAGTGTGGCTGAAACTCAGTACAGAAGGGCTATTTTGAGAAGTTAGAAGCATGAACAGCCATTTCATGGAATTCCTGCTGACACAGAAAAGCTGTGCCTACCCACCTTTAAAAGAATATTTTATCATAGGGAGAAGAGTTTGGAGAGACAAGATGAGAAGAACAGCAATAACATAAGAGGGTACATGAGTTATCCAGGAGGGAGGGTAACAGGCAAAACACAAAGACAGAAAGTAGTTAGAAAAGTTGTTGCATTAGAGAAAGATTAAAAAGTACACTTGTTCTAGACTTGCTAACACAAGAGTTGGTGAAAGAGTGAAATATGAATGATAATGACAACAAGACCTCAGGTCTGGACAGGGCAGTGTGCAAGTTTCCATACAGGACAGTGGGGAACATGCGGGAAGGGTGGGGACCCTGGTGGTGGGAGTGGGGCATGGAATGTTGAATTTGGTATTGCCTTTGAGGTGGGGCCTTGACACAGAGTTGTCCCGAATGCTAGTGATACCTATATGTCAGGATCCCCAGGAAGTTCTGGAGAGATGTGCACAGTGATGTTTTATTTATTTTCAATTTTATTTATTTTTAATATTTAATTATTTGGCTGTGTCAGGTCTTCGTTGTAGCACGTAGGATGTTTGTTGCATCATGCAAGCTCTTTTGTTGTGGTTGCACCACGTGGGATTTCTAGTTGCAACATACAGGCTCCAGAGTGCATGGGCTCTGTAATTGTGGCACACGGGCTGAGTTGCCCTGTGGCATGTGGGATCTTAGTTCCCCAACCAGGGATAGAACCTGTGTCCCCTGCACTGGTAGGCAGAATTCTTAACCACTGGACCACCAGGAAAGTCCTCACAGTAATGTTTTAAACCATGGGGAAGCCAGCAATGATCAAGTTCACAAGGCTATCTCTACCCTGGGTACAACCCAGGTAGCAAAATGATTTATTACCTATTACCTCAGGATTCTGAGTCTCGAATTTGTTCATTCAGACATTTGATTGGATATTCCAGTAAAAAAAAAACAAAAACTAATATTAGAAATTGCATGAATGGATATCATATTAATGATACTGCTAATACTATTTAAAAGTATGCTTCTTTAGCTACTATTAACATGTGATAACCTTTGCCTTTTGGATACAGGGGGGATTGTTTTCTGGGGCTTTCCATAAAAGAGGTAAGTAATGATGATTTATATCAAGTCATTTTGTTTCTAATGTGCAACTGTATGCAGTGGTTATGGAATATTAATATATTATGTAGAAGAAACATCTTACAACTTCAGAATTTCAGAACTTTCTCTGAAAGTTTTTAACTTTAACTCTATTTAACACAGTAACTGTAGCTTAAATATTACACTTATAAAGCACAAAATAAGAGAGGCTGAACCAGTGAGCAGAATGAATATAGATAGCAAAGCGAAGTTAAATGTAAGCACGTCTCACTGCAAAAGCCTATGATTCTAGGAAAGATTGAGGGCAGGAGAAGGGGGCGGCAGAGGATGAGACGGTTGGATGGCATCACTGACTTAATGGACATGAGTTTGAGCAAACTCCAGGAGATAGTGAAGGACAGGAAAGCCTGGTGTCCTGCAGTCCATGGAGAGACCAGTACCCCATAACATAGTGACTGAACAGCAACATTGTTTCCAGGACATGGATGCAGAACTCCACAGCCTATCTCCCTCCATGTTCCCCTTCTATCTAATTCATTCATTCTGCCCCTCACCAGAGCTACTTCCTGCTTAGATTGTATAGTTTCCTGACCCTCCATTGTTATTTCAGATTTTGTTAATAAACCTAAGAATGATGTCAGTTTTACTTTTTCCTTTGTTTTTCTGTGGAAAATAGTTCCTGTTACATGATTTTTGTGGAAATCATGCTTGAACTTAAAAAATAACCTGCTATCCCAGAATACATATGGGCACTTCCCCCTGCTGCTGCTGCTGCTGCTGCTAAGTCGCTTCAGTCGTGTCCGACTCTGTGCAACCCCATAGACGGCAGCCCACCAGGCTCCTCTGTCCCTGGGATTCTCCAGGCAAGAATACTGGAGTGGGTTGCCATTTCCTTCTCCAATGCATGACAGTGAAAAGTGAAAGTGAAGTCGCTCAGTCGTGCCCGACTCTTAGCGACCCCATGGACTGCAGCCTACCAGGCTCCTCCATCCATGGGATTTTCCAGGCAAGAGTACTGGAGTGGGGTGCCATTGCCTTCTCCGCACTTCCCCCTACTTACCATGTAATTCTCTTGCCATCTACAAAACAGAAAATGGGGCAGAGGACTGGGATATGAACCACCATTTACATCTGTGGGCACCGTGCACCCAGCAGTTAGGTCAGCTGGTTTACCCAGTGGTAAGGCTCAGCTCCATTTGCGGTGAGCCAACTTCCTTGACATTCAGCTGTGCCCAGGAAAACGCCACCACACAGGGTTTACCAGGGTGTGCAGGTCAGGGGAACTGTGAGATTTTCCCTCTTTGTTAGCCTCTTACAAAATGGTCTTGAAAAAACATAAAGACACACACACAATGGATATAGAATCCAATGTCCATTTTCCTCTTTAGCTCATGTGACCATAAAGGTGGGACTGTCACTAAATGCCTCAGAGTGCTATTTACCCTTTGTTTCTTGTGTTGGTTCATGGTTATTCTCTCCTGGACTTCTTTCACTCTTAATGAACCATCATGTGTAAGAGTTCTGTCAATGAACTATCACCACCTCCTTTAATTTCCTTTCTAGTCTTCTGTCTTGGGCCAATTTAGATCCTATAGTTTTTTAATCACATACTGGAAACGATGACCAGGATCCTGTATTTCATCCATCTTTCACAATGGAAACAAGAAGCAACCATAGTAATCCACACAGTCTTCAACAGTCCCATCTTAGTAGTTATAAAATTAAGTTCAACCTTCTCCTAATATCAAGGACTTTTACATAATGTTTCTAACCCATTCCTTCACCTTCTCTCTTAGTAAATATCTCCATATCCCATGTACAAGTCTCTGGACCACTCACCACCTTCCACGTGTGCTGAAAACAGTTCACTTAGACATCTTCCCCTGCCTGCAATTCCGTCCCCCAGCTTCTCAGCCTGCCAAAACCCTACTCTTGCTTCAAGATTCAAGTCAAATGCTACTTCCACCATAAATCCATTCATGACACACGAAGTAGGAATCAATTTGCTTTTATCTGGGCTTCCAATGCCATTTGCAATATCTCTACAACATATGCCATGCCATGCAATGCCAAGTCACTTCAGTCGTGTCCGATTCTATGTGACTCTAAGGACCACCAGCCTCCATTTCCATGGGATTCTCCAGTCAAGAATATTGGAGTGGGTTGCCATGCCTTCCTTTAGGGGATCTTACTGACGTAGGGATCTAACTCAGTTCTCTTAAGTCTCCTGCATTGGCAGATGGGTTCTTTACCAGTAGTACTACCTGGGAATTCAGTTTAGTTCAGTTGCTCCGACATGTTCGACTCTTTGTGACCCCATGGACTGCAGCACGCCAGGCCTCCCTGTCCATCGCCACCTCCCAGAGTTTACTCAAACTCATGTCCATTGAGTCGGTGATGCCATTCAACCATCTCATCCTCTGTCATGCCCTTTTCCTCCTGCCTTCAATATTTCCCGGCATCAGGGTCTTATCCAATGAGTCAGTTATTTGCATCAGATGGCCAAAGTATTGGAGTTTCAGCTTCAGCATCAGTCCTTCCAATGAATATTCAGGACTGATTTCCTTTAGGATGGATTGGTTGGACCTCTTTGCTGTCCAAGGGACTCTCAAAAGTCTTCTCCAACACCACAGTTCAAAAGCATCAATTCTTTGGTGCTCAGCTTTCTTTATAGCCCAACTCTCACATCCATACATGACTACTGGGAAAACCATAGCTTTGACTAGATGGACCTTTGTGGCAAAGGAATGTCTATGCTTTTTAATATGCTGTCTAGTTTGGTCATAGCTTTTCTTGCAAGGAGCAAGCATGTTTTAATTTCATGGCTGCAGTCACCATCTGCAGTGATTTTTGAGCCGCCCCCCGCACCCCGCAAAAAAATAAAGCCTGTCACTGTTTCCACTGTTTTCTCATCTATTTTCCATGAAGTGATGGGACCAGATGCCATGATGTTAGTTTTCTGGATGTTGAGCTTTAAGCCAACTTTTTCACTCTCCTCTTTGACTTTCATCAAAAGGCTCTTTAGTTCTTCTTCACCTTCTGGCATAAGGGTGGTGTCATCTGCATACCTGAGGTTATTGATATTTCTTCCGGCAATCTTGATTCCAGCTTGTGCTTCATCCAGCCTAGCATTTCTCATGATGTACTTTGCATATAAGTTAAATAAGCAGGCTGACATTTTACAGTCTTGATGAACTCCTTTTCCTATTTGGAACCAGTCTGTTCCATGTCCAGTTCTAACTGTTGCTTCTTGACCTGCATACAGATTTCTCAGGAAGCAAGTCAGGTGGTCTGGTATTCCCATCTCTTTAAGAATTTTCCACAGTTTGTTGTGATCCATACAGTCAAAGGCTTTGGCATAGTCAATAAAGCAGAAGTAGATGTTTTTCTGGAACTCTATTCCTTTTTCGATGATCCAGTGGATATTTGCAATTTGATCTCTGGTTCCTCTGCCTTTTCTAAATTCAGCTTGAACATCTGGAAGTTCACGGTTCATGTACTGTTGAAATCTGGCTTGAAGAATTTTGAGCATTACTTTGCTAGCATGTGAGATGAGTGCAATTGTGTGGCAGCTTGAACATTCCTGGCATTGCCTTTCTTTGGGATTGGAATGAAAACTGACCTTTTCCAGTCCTGTGGCCACTGCTGAGTTTTCCAAATTTGCTGGCATATTGAGTGCAGCACTTGCACAGCATCATCTTTTAGGACTTGAAATAGCTCAACTGGAATTCCATCACCTCCACTAGCTTTGTTCGTAGCGATGCTTCCTAAGGCTCACTTGACTTCGTATTCCAGGATGCCTGGCTCTAGGTGAGTGATCACACCATCATGATTATCTGGGTTGTGAAGATCTTTTTTGTATAGTTTTTCTGTGTATTCTTGCCATCTCTTCTTAATATCTTCTGCTTCTGTTAGGTCTCTACCATTTCTAGCCTTTATTGTGCCCATCTTTGCATGAAATGTTCCCTTGGTATCTCTAATTTTCTTGAAGAGATCTCTAGTGTTTCCCATTCTATTATTTTCCTCTGTTCTTTGCATTGATCAGTGAGGAAGGCTTTCTTATCTCTCCTTGCTATTCTTTGGAACTCTGCATTCAAATGGGTATATCTTTCCTTTTCTCCTCTGCTTTTTACTTCTCTTTTTCTCACAACTATTTGTAAGGCCTCCTCAGACAACCATTTTGCCTTTTTGCATTTCTTTTTCTTGGGGATGGTCTTGATCCCTGCCTCCTGCACAGTGTCATGAACCTCTGTCCATAGTTCATCAAGCACTCTATCAGACTGAATACCTTGAATCAATTTCTCACTTCTACTGTATAATTGTAAGGCATTTGATTTAGGTCATACCTGAATGGTCTAGTGGTTTTCCCTACTTTCTTCAATTTAAGTCTGAATTTGGCAATAAGGAGTCCATGATCTGAGCCACAGTCAGCTCCCAGTCTTGTTTTTGCTGACTGTATAGAGCTTCTCCATCTTTGTCTGCAAAGAATATAATAAATCTGATTTCGGTGTTGACCATCTGGCGATGTCCATGTGTAGAATCTTCTCTTGTGTTGTTGGAAGAAGGTGTTTGCTATGACCAGTGCGTTCTCTTGGCAAAACTCTATTAGCCTTTGCCCTGCTTCATTCTGTACTCCATGGCCAAATTTGCCAGTTACCCCAGGTATTTCTTGACTCTCTAATTTTGCATTCCAGTCTTGTATAATGAAAAAGACATCTTTTTGGGTGTTAGTTCTAGAATGTCTTGTAGGTCTTCATAGAACCATTCAACTTCAGCTTCTTCAGCATTACTAGTCAGGGCTTAGACTTGGATTACTGTGATATTGAATGGTTTGCCTTGGAAACAAACAGAGATCATTCTGTCGTTTTTGAGATTGCATCCAAGTACTGCATTTTGGACTCTTTTTTTGACTATGATGGATACTCCGTTTCTTCTAAAGGATTCTTGCCTACATTAGTAGATATAATGGTCATCTGAGTTAAATTCACCCATTTCAGTCCGTTTTAGTTCACTGATTTCTAAAATGTTGATGCTCACTCTTGCCATCTCCTGTTTGACCACATCCAATTTGCCTTGATTCATGGACCTAACATCCCAGGCTCCTATACAATATTGCTTTTTATAGCATTGGGCTTTACTTCCATCACCAGTCACATCCACAGCTCGGTGTTGTTTTTGGTTTGGCTCCGTCTCTTCTTTCTTTCTGGAGTTATTTCTCCACTGATCTCCAGTGGCCTGTTGGGCACCTACTAACCTGGGGAGTTCATCTTTCAGTGTCCTATCTTTTTGATAGGCATATAAATGTGTGTGCACATGACTGTGTGCCTCTAAGTAAATATAACAGCAGATCTTTGAATTTAGCTAATTTAACATTTCCTATTTTGACTATTTATTCTAAATGACCATGACATGCATTATTTATGTTTTTACAGAAGCAATGACTGAATTACCCACTGTGGGGAGAACATATTTGAATGAATTCCCCACCTAGCTGTAAGCCCAGCTTGTGCCCTGCAGCCCAGAAGCTCTGTTTCCCAGATAAGGTCAAATACAATGGGGGTTGATGGTCAGGCACTAAACGTTGTAGCAATATTCCTAAATTGTGGAAGAATTATATTCCTCAGGGAATATATAAAGTTTCTAATCTTTATTCAGTGTTTAGCATTTGCCAAGGACTGTCCTATGCATTTCATACGTATTGTAATATTTAATTATCACTGCAATTTGTATGGCAGAGGCTATTGAAATACCCAATTTACAGATTAAAAAGCTAAGGAAAAGATGGCAAAAAGTATTCAATGCAAAGGCAGAGTATGAACCAAGGCCATATTGCTCTAAAGTTTGCACCTTTAACCAACCCACTCTGCTTTCTGTGTGTGTGCTCAGTCACTCAGACTCTTTTGTGGCTCCATGGACTGCAGCCCACCAGGCTCCTCTGTCCATGGGATTTCCCAGGCAAGAATACTGGAATGGGGTGCCATTTCCTCCTTCAGAGAATCTTCCTGACTCAGGGATCGAACCAGTGTCTCCTGCATTGGCAGGCAGATTCTTTACCACTAAGTTACCTGGGAAGCCCACTCTGCTATCTGCTGCTGCTAAGTCGCTTCAGTCGTGTCCGACTCTGTGTGGGCCCATAGACGGCAGCCCACCAGGCTCCTCCATCCCTGGGATTCTCCAGGCAAGAACACTGGAGTGGGTTGCCATTTCCATCTCCAATGCATGCATGCATGCTAAGTCGCTTCAGTCGTGTCCAACTCTGTGCAACCCTATGGACAGAAGCCCACCAGGCTCCTCTGTCCACAGGATTCTCTAGGCAAGAATACTGGAGTGGAATGCCATTTCCTTCTCTGCTATCTACCAGGTGGTAAATATGAATGACCTACTATAGGTATAAAATAGTATACCTGTACAGGTATATTGTATCTCTACCTCTCTAGGGCACCAATATCATGCCTTTTGGTTTGTCTCATCAACAGTGTCCAGCATGGTTACTTGTAAATAGCAGACTGTAAAACTAACAGTAGGTTCACTAAAATATCGAACCTCAATACTTCTTTCTAACACAGGAAAAAGATTTCATTCACTTGTAATTCTTTCTTCTTAAACGTAAGGCTATAAATTCTCATTTGCCTTTGGGTTTTTCATTAAAAACTGACTTAATACATATTGGAAACATTTAGCTTCGTCACTGCAGCTATGTAAAGTAAGCATTGGCACACTTTGCATAGTAGCATTAGGAGAAATCCTTCATCTACACTTACAGACCCACTTGTCAGAAACAGAATTAAAATAGATTTGAAACACCTCCAGGCAGCTTAGGTCCCTAGTGCTGTAAAGTATTCAAAGTTGTACTCTTTGACCCATTGCTGTTTAGATAATTTTGATTTTATGAAAAAAGAAAAAGGAATAATGAGCCTGGGCAGTGGGGATTTATATACTCTACTCCCCTCATTCTGTACAGTCTGACACGCATTTTATTAACATTCCCATTAAAGCACAGGAAGGGTGTTGTGACCAAGTGCCAGAACCAACATATCCTTGATTAAAACACTGGGGATGTTTAAGGATATGGCAGAAGTAGTGAGAAATCATTAATAAAAAGACTCTAATGAAAGGACCACAGGATGTGGAAACTGCAGTCCACCAACGGAAACGCCGCTTTCAGATGTAGCCTCGCTTGTTTTTCTCTTTTAAAACAAACTGCTAATACATTGCTCCTAGTTTTTAAAAGATCAAGTTCATTAGGGTGAGGAATTACTTTTTGACTGCTGTCATGGGGCTCTTCATCAGGGATAGTGCATCCAACTGCCAAAATGTCAAGATCTAAATACTCAAACTGCATCTATTGGAGGAAGAAAAATCACTTAAGGTTAGAAGGTCCCCGTGGTTTTAAGATTGCTCAGGATTTTACATCTAGAGCTCGAGAAACAAATATCTCACTGGACAACATCGATATGTATTGGCTTGAAGCTACTCTGTGTGTAAGGCAAATGCAATGAAGGTGATGGATTGTGGTTTGCTCCATGAAAATGGACAACTTGGCAAATTAAAAAAAAATTATTTAGCAAGCCAAACATTTTCATCCTGTATTCAATGTTAATAAGTTGTCTTAGGTAGTCTCTGAGTTACAGGTAGATTCTCAGTATCTTCAAGCTGAATGGCGCAGAAAGACTTCCTCTTCTAGCCCAAACCTAGGTGTTAGTGAAATTGACAATCCTGCTATGCAGTTCCCGGATATATTGCTGGGGTCAATGCTGGCCTGCAGGGGCCTAGAGGAAGCAAGCTGGACACTTCACAGGAAAGGCTGGGCAATGTGCATTTGAACAAACATTCCAGAATAGATGGATGGGTCATAAAATCAAGATCATGTAACAACCGTTTTTGTTTTGAATTCTTAATTATGAATTTCTTCTTCATCCTTGAGAATTTTAAAGAAAACTTTTTATACACTCTTTTGCCTTCTATTTAGGATAAAAAGGCTTCTGTACAAAAGACTCTCATCATTCTATTTTTTTCATTGTTTTTAACACAAGCCGAGCAGAAGTGGCACAGCATTTGTTCAGACTGGTGTTTACATCCCTTCTCTGAAGGTAAGTGCTCTACTGTACCCGCAGGCTCAATTTTTCAAGGAGTTACTACAAGTGCTGTTCACTTTGAGGATGGGTTATTTGAATGAGGTGCTTGTGACAGATACTGTTTCACTGAATCACTGAAGTGAAAAAAATAAAACTCTTCTCTTCTATCCCCCTTAGAATTCTCACTCAAATGGCACAGCACTGAAATGTTAACTTGAAGAGGCTGCCCAACATTTTGCGTTTGGACCAACCTAGGAGGAGACTGTCAATTATGCTTCATGTTCTGGAATGTGATACGAATATACATAATGCCCTTATAACCAAAGAAAACAGCATAACGAAGAATGGGGCAGGAGGGGATAAACCATATTATTGCTTAGAACACAGTTTTGGGGAAAAGTTAATGAAAGTTATCAGGCACAAGCTGTCTTTAAAGACTGCCAGACGACAAAATCGTGAAAATAATGAGTCCGTGTCCCCAGTGGAAAGCTCTGGAAGACAGACACAAAGCAGAGGTGACACTGAGGCTTGTAAGAACAATCCTATGCTCTGCCGTCTAAATCTTGACCTGCCAGGCAAACTATTACAAGGAAGTAATTAGACCTGCAATCTGCGGATGTGTAGTGACTTTTTTTCCCTTTTGCAGTTTATAGGCAGCTGCAGTTGAATTTATGCCTGAAAACTCTAATTGCTTTCTTGATGATGTAAGTAGAAAGATGTTTATAAGTTCGTTTTTTACTAGAGTCTCCACTGACCAGATTTATATAAAAGTGCTGTTTCTTAAAATGTGTTTTGTCCCATTTTCTTGTTCATTCACTCAGTCATGTCTGACTCTTTGTGACCTGATGGGACTGCAGCACACCAGGTTTCCCTGTCCTTCACCATCTCTCAGAGCTTGCTCAAACTCATGTCCATTAAGTCAGTGATGCCATCCAATCATCTCATCCTCTGCTGCCCCCTTCTCCTCCTGCCTTCGATCTTTCCCAGCATCAGGGTCTTTTCCAATGAGTCAGCTCTTCACATCAGGTGGCCAAAGGATTGGAGCTTCAGCTTCAGCATCAGTTCTTCCAGTGAATATTCAGGACTGATTTCCTTTAGGATTGACTGGTTTGATCTCCTTGCTGTCCAAGGGACTCTCAAGAGTCTTCTCCAACACCACAGTTCAAAACCATCAATTCTTCAGCGTTCAACCTTCTTTATGGTCCAACTCTCACATCCATACATGACTACTGGAAAAACCATAGCTTTGACTATATGGACCTTTGTCGGCAAAGTAATGTCTCTGTTTTTTAATATACTGTCTAGGTTTGTCATAGCTATTCTTTCAAGGAGCAAGTATCTGTTAATTTCATGGCTACAGTCGCCATCTGCAGTGATTTTGGAGCCCAAGAAAATAGCAAGCATAATAAACATAAGGATCACCTGGGGAATTGTTGAAAATCAGATTCTTGGGTTCTGCTGCCAGGAAGTCCAATTGAGAAGAGGGTGGTGGTGTCTAGAGGTGGTCTGTACTCCCCATTATCCACATCACTTTTCCATATCTCCCCAAATAAAATAATAATAATCAATTAAAAGTGCAAATCTTACATGTACTTTGAATATGAAATATTAGAAAATTTTTCTATTAAAATGAAATAGAATCTGGGAAAAATAGAGTGTGTATGCTACACAAACTCAACTTAATGACCATTTGTCTAGGTTAGTCCCATGCCCTCATCTTCTAACCTGGTCCCTCATCCCTTGCCCCTTGAACATAGACATTCTAGAGCAGTTGTTGTCTGCGGGTGTGGTGCAGGACCCTGATATCCACATTTTTAAAAAGCACTCCAGGGAATTCTGAGACAGAACTTGTTATTCATTCTAACATTTTATCAGTTCCATGGCATCCACCTGCTAAGCCTGAAGTGTTGAAACACAGTTGCAGTTTAGTTTATGAAACTAAGAGTTTTTAAACTGAACTGTATAGCAGCTCCACCCCACCTCCCTTGTCTCCAGTAGGTGTGAGCCTAGTACTAAAATAGTGTCAGACTATAGGATAAGTGCCATAGGATCAACCACTGCCCAAACAACTGATCGTCTCTAGAGGTAAAAGAAATGCATGCTTGTGTCCCTGACCTGAGTGGTATACCATTTATATACATATTGAAAAGGCAAGTAATTTATATATTCTACAGGTTGAAGAGCCAACTCATTGGAAAACACTGATGCTGGGCAAGATTGAAGGCAAAAGGAGAAGGGGGTGGCAGAGATGAGATGGTCAGATAGCATCACCGACTCAATGGACATGAATTTGAGAAACCTGAGAGACAGTGGAGGACATGGGAGCCTGGAATGCTGCAGTCCGTGAGCTCACAGAGTCGGACACAACTTATCTACTGAACAACAATGTATATAGGACAAACGCAAAGGTTATGTAACATACAAGGAATACACTGAAATAAAGAAGCCTCCTGGACAGTATTAATAAGACACAGATTTCTCAGTAGAGATATTCTTACAAACAGAGAGCTAATGTAATTCCTTACCTCCACCACCACCTTCATGCACACTTTCAGTGGCTGGTCCTGAAATTCTTCATTCTACACATTCTTGAACAAATATTCAACTGAGCTATTTGTGGGCTCTCCCATCAGGTCATTCTTCTCTTCTATCCAATAACAAATCCACTGGGGGCAGCCCACAGCTGTCTGTTGTCCTGTATAACTGTCCTTCTGGAGAATCCTGTGATCTGGAAATCTTCCTCTGGCTGGCACTAGTCCCTGGACCCTGCACCTTCTCTGAGGAGTGGTCATCTACTACCTTGCACAGGCTGTCTCTGTTATTCCTAATGATAATCTGCTTTGGCTTCTGCCCTTCTCATTCTGCCACCCTGGCCAGCCCTGAAGCCCAGCCTGGCTTCTGCTTCTCTGAGGCTGGCTCTGCTCCTTATAGCTTGGCCAAAGGACAGGTTACTCAGAATCAGGACATTGCCAAGAACTTAAGTATCACTTTGGTCCAGAAAATCTGAACTTCTGGAGTCTGTCTCCCACCTTGTTGAAAGTCCAACGTCATTAAGCCCTTCGGACATCTGTATTAGTCGGCTCAAGCTGCCATAACCGAACACCATTGATGAGGTGCTTTAAACAATAGAAATGTATTTTCTCACAGTTCTTGAGGCTAGAAAGTCCAAGATCAAGGTTCAGGCAAGGTTTGGCTTCTGTTGAGGACTCTTCTTGACTTGCAGATGTGGCCACCATGTCGCTAAGTCCTTATGTGGCCTTTCCCCTGAGTGCACACAGGGTGAGCATGAGCTTGCTGTGGTCTCTTCTCTTAAGGACACCAATCCTACTGAATCAGGGCCCCTTCCCTATGACCTCATTAACCTCAGTTACATTCTTAAGAGGCCTCATCTCTACACAGGAGTTTAGGGCTTCAACATACGAACTTAGGGAGGGATACAGATATTCAGTTCATAACAATATCCTCATTAAACAATGTCTAGCACCACAGCAAGAGGATCTCCACTGGTATGGCCTCATTCATTCCTGATTTAACTTCTCTTCCTCACAGGTCCACCCTTGAAGCGCTGATATTTCTTGCTGCCAAATCTGCAGACTTATGATAATAGATACACTCCTTACACTTTCCTATTTCTCCTTAGAAAATACTCAGCTAATTGTTTCCAGTTTCTAATTATTGATACTATTTTGTCAAATAAACTGTTTCTAATCATATCAAATATGTGTTGATTAATTAAATAGTGATATCTTCCCTTTTAATATGACCAATATATTTAAACCATGAATCACCCAAATCTTTTTTCTGCCCTTCTTTCAATGTCACATTTAGCAATTTGATGTTAATTTGGGTTAATCCTCAAGAAATTTAGATATACCAATAAATACTTCAATAAACAATTTAAATGGACACGATAAAAATGGCAACTTCATTTACTACCTGAAACTCTAAAACATAAGAAACTTTTTTAAAAAACTCATTACAAAAAAATTTGATACCTTACACTCTGAAAACTCCATTGTTTTCAAATAACTATCTACTATAACGATTATACAAAAAGAAAACAAATATATGTACTTCAGGGATTTATTCCTTATGAGTTCTTACCAATAAGAATGTTAAATCCTAATAGCATTTGAAGAGATAATACATGAACAAAGCAATCGTTTGACGTACAGATGACTGTGGAATTTGTCTCCTTTTTTCCCATCTCCAGCAATCTACCAATTCTTCTCTTAAGAGTAACCACTGTTAATAGTTTGCTGTATATCTTTCCAGCAATTTCTTTGTGAACTTAAAATCATATCTCTTTCAAACTATTTCAGAGATAGTTTATGCATGTTTAAATATCCCTGTCTGCAATCATATACATGCACACATATATGTGTATAATATTGTTCGGCACCTTGATTTTTATGGAGCTATTCATTCTGTTTAAAGGCTACACGGCATTCCATTCTATGAGTGCATAATAATTTATTTCATCTGTTCACAACTTGAACAACCTTATTAACAGGTTGTTTTCAATCTTTAGCAAGGGATAGCCTTATACATTAGTTCACACCTGTGTGAATGCACCTAAAGAGTATATTTCTAGAAGTAGAAATGACAATTATGCATTTTATATTTTAATAGATTATAACTGAGACTATTTTTCTCTATATCCTAAAAAATTATTGTATTATAAAACTTATTTTTCAAACATCTTTACAAATCACAAGTAGAAAAGATACCTCATTGTTTTAATTTGTACCTCTTTTATTAGGAGTATGATTACACATTTTCCATATATTTAGCAGCCACTTGTATTTCCTATTTTTTTTTAAAGAAATAAGTTTTTTATTATTACTAGGTTTAAATTTAGTGAAAAGCTACAAAGATAGTGCAGAATCTTTTCATATACTCCACACTTGGTTTCTCATACTAACACTTTACATTAGTATGTCATTAGTATGACCATATCGTGGTCAAAATTAATGAAACGATAATGATACATAATAATTATCTGAATTATTAAGTAAACTTCTTCAGATTTCCCTAAATTTTTGCATACTGTCCTTTTTATATTCCAGCATCCCAGCCAGGACATCACAGAGTATTTAGTTATCATGTCTCCCCAGGCTCCTCTTGACTATGACAGTCTCTCAGACTTCTCTTGTTTTTGATGACTTTGACGTTTTAAGGAGCACTGGTTGGGTATTTTGTAGGAAGGTGTGATTTTCTCTGACTTCTTTCAAGAATTTCTCATGCATTCTTTCATGTGTGTGTGTGTAGTTTGAAACTGATATGTCCAGCTGTGCTTTCTGCTGTCATTCTTTTTTTCCTGGTTAGTGTTCTCTGAGATTCCTGGTTTGGTGTCTGTCATTAATTTTGGAAAGTTCTTGGCAATTATTATTATTTCAAATATTTCACTGCTCTGCTCTTCTTTTCTCTTTGCCGACATTCCAATTATGTATACATTACATCTTTTATTACTTACAAAGGTCTGTCTAGTCAAAGCTATGGTTTTTCCGGTAGTCATGTATGGATGTGAGAGTTGGACTGTAAAGAAAGCTGAGTGCCAAAGAATTGATGCTTTTGAACTGTGGTGCTGGAGAAGACTCTTGAGAGTCCCTTGGACTGCAAGGAGATCCAACCAGTCCATCCTAAAGGAAATCAGTCCTGAATATTCATTGGAAGGACTGATGCTGAAACTGAAGGTCCAATACTTTGGCCACCTGATGTGAAGAACTGATTCACTGGAAAAGACCCTGATGCTGGGAAAGACTGAAGGCAAGAGGAAAAGGGGACGACAGAGGATGAGACAGTTGGATGGCATCACTGACTCAATGGACATGAGTTTGAGCAGGCTCTGAGAGTTTGGTGAAGGACAGGGAAACCTGGTGTGCTGCAGTCCATGGGGTCACAAAAAGTCAGACAAGAGCAATTGAACTGAACTACGTCTTTTATTATTGTCCCATAGTTCTTGGGTGTTCTATTTTTGCTTCTATTTTTTCTCTTTGTAGTTCAGTTTTAGAAGTTTCTCAGCCTTTAGAGGTCCTGTGTCTTTGGACTGTGACCTTCACAAATGCTTCTCCAATGGAATAGGTTTTTCTCTCTGCCACCTACTAAGAACAGTAAGCTTTGCTTACAAGAATGTATTGGTATAAAGTTTTGGGAAACAATTGTGTTTTGAAGGCATTTTGGAGGAAACTGATAAGTTATCTATGGAGATTACCACTTAAAAAAAGAATAATCAGGAGGAAAAACTTATTTGGAGCAGTGCTCAATGACTACACTTAATAAATAGTATGGTAAATCTTTTGCTATGTATATTGCCAACAATTTTTAAAACATTAAAAGACTTTTTATCATTTATATAGAATTTTGTGCGTTTTTTTTTTTTTGCAAAATCTAATTGTTCCAAGTACTTTTACTTTTTCTATGTTCCCTCAGCAATCTAAAAGTGCTATTGATTTTCTCCACAAGCTATTAACTAAAAGACGCTTGTTTTTTAAAGGAGCTGTGGAAATTGATAATAAAATAATTAAAAAAGCTTTTCCCCTCCATTTTCTTTGCCTTCAGCAGAAACCTCTCATTTGAACCATAAGCAGATTAAATGAAAATCTCACTGTAGCCCTCTGGCTAGTCAGATCAACAAAGTAATCTAAATCTACCATAATCCCATTAGAAATAGCCAACAAAATATTTATTGTTTAATAATATGTCCCAGCTCCAGAGCTGTACCAGTTGAAGTCAGAACACAATTTTGAGTTGTTTCCACATTATACCTACTCGTTTCCTGTGATGTAAACAGGGGAAAATCCTGACAATAATGGTTAGCATTGAAATAACTTTATGCTTCCCAAGTGGCTCAGTGGTAAAGAATCTGCCTGCAATGAAGGAGACGCAGGAGATGCGGGTTTGATGCCTGGGTCACAAAGATCCCTTGGAGGAGAGCGCAGTAATTCACTCCAGTATTCTTGCCTGGAGAATCCCTACAGACAGAGGAGCCTGGCAGGGTACAGTCCATAGGGTTGCAGAGTTGGACATGATCGAAGCGACTGAGCACGAATAAAGAAAATTGTCTCCTAATTCAAAGGCAAAACATCACACATAAATTTACCCAAATGAATGTTTAATTTTGCATTTGGGGTTGGGTCTTCAGTATATTTTAGAGTTGGATTATTAGCAGTTAATCAAATCTCATGTCTATGAAAGGCAACCTGGATGAGATGCCACCAGGCAAGTGTCATCCCCACCCCCCATCATCTTACCCATAACTAACTTTATGCTTTGATGACTTGTCCTTAAAGCTCATGTTCTACAAAGGGTAGAATAAGAAGCATCAAGATATGGATGGCTTGCTGTTGATAATAATGCCTGTTATTCAGTTATGACCCATAATATCACAATTATACCAACATTTCAAGATTCTTCTGCCATGTGTGAAATTTTGTAATACTTTCAGAGTTGCAGCCCTGGAAGGCCTTTAGAGGAGCTTCTGTGGTGTACTTAGAGATGACAGATATACCCACGCTAACAAAGAGGACATCCGAGTCATCTACACAGGCCTATACTTCCCAGTTAGGAACGGATGAGCCAGACTTTAAAAGGAGATAATGAAAAGTTAAGTCCCTAAGCACCTCCTGAGCTATGGATCATGTTACCAAAGAAAACAATAGACAAACTAACAGGCAAACACAACTTTACAGCAAACGTATTTTGCAAAGGAATAGAAGAGAAACAAATACATATTAAAAAAAAAAAAAAGGACAGTAGTAACAATACATGCTATTTTTGTAGCTTTTTCTCTGAAATAAGTATCACTAATACATGTTATGTCATTAACTCCTGACAAAAGTCCTTATGAACTAGGAGCTTTCATTATGCTATTGTACAGATTGGGAAACTGAGGCAGGAGAGATTAAGTAATTCACTGAAGGTCACAATAGCTATGACTGGTGTGATTTATGAAGACCCACATTCCAATACAAGAGTATTTATCTTAACCTAGGTATCAGACTGCTTCTTGGAGACTGCTTCTCCAAGAAAATGAATTTCAATTGCTGACTTCAGTAGAAAGAGAACACTTTTGAACTTATTCCTGAAATGTCCAGTGTGTGTGTGTGCTCAATCAAGTCCAACTCTCTGTGATCCCATGGACGGTAGCCCACCAGGCTCCTCTTCTGTCCATGGTTGCTATTTCCTTCTTCAAGGGATCTTCCCAATCCAGGAATCAAACCAGCGTCTTTTGTGTCTCCTGCACTGGCAGGCAGATTCTATACCATCATGCCACCTGGGAAGCCCAGCATCTAAAGTCAATCCTGCCTCACTTAATATTTTTCTCCTCTTTCTAGGACTGAACAAGGTTAGAGCAATTGCTGTACTTTGTTACTTTATTAATTAGTCACCTAAACTCCTTTTGTTTTCAATTGGGTGATGTATCTGAGCATCTAGGTAATACTGTTATTTATCTGAACTAGGGAGGAAAGCAAATATTTGCCAATATTTCAAACAAAGCCTGGATCCACAAGAGACTAAACGGTGCCTTCCGTGTGCAAACATTCCTAAGTGAACAGTGAACGTCCATTGATCTGTGGACTTCTCTGTTGCTGCTATGGTGATGGAAGGGGCTAAGCCTGGAGAATCTGCTTCTTATGCAGACTTTCACTTTGATTAATCAACATTTCCCCATTCCTGTCACCAATCATCACTTATCCACCATGGATCAATGATCCTCTCTTTTTTAAAACTGTACTTCTGTCTACCCATATTTCTGCCTCTGGTAATTTTCATACTGACTCTAGTCTGTCTCCTGGGTGGCCCCTTTCTGCATCTCTTGCTGCTCTGATCTCCAGCGACACCTCACCCCAATCCCAAGGAACCAGTGCTGATGAAATACAACACATTGATACACAGGAGAAACAAAGGGGCTTGTGAACATGCAATTCATAAAGCCTCAGGGAAAAGAATTCAGTAATGTTGGTGAATCTGCTCAATCTACTGAGGGACACTCGACAGTCTGGGGGAGTAAATTATCAAGAAGGACAATTGAGCTGGACTTTCAGGACATATATCCAGAGAATCACTCAGACACGGCAGAGCAGACATCACACAACTTATCTTTCCATCCAGGAATCTTTGAGACTTGAGTTTGTTACTTTAAATTAGTGAACCAAATTGGAATGGATTTTCTTTTGTGCAACATCTATCCCTTCAATATCTCCCTGCATGTATCAGATCTCTAGATACACATAATAACATAATGATAATAATAATATAAAATAATGTCATTTACTTTTTCACTAGATTCAGAAAGATAATGGATGCAATAAAGTTCTGTTATATCGAGGTTATATACTTGGAAGATTACAGGGTTGGTATTTTAAATCAATCATCCTGAGTAATAACTAACTCTCTTCTGCTGTTAAAAAGCCTTTCATAACTGTTATTAATCAAGTACCTCTAAAAAGCATGAAAGTCCTTATTTGGGACTACAATTAAAATATTGCTTGGGACTACAAAATAAAATATTATTTGGGACTACAATTAAAATATTGCTATTTGAAAGAAAGAATAAAAAAGAAACTGGAAGATTTGGTAATATAGTTCCTGAAAACCCAATCAAAATAATATGCACTATTTTTTTTAACCTCTCTTATTAGGGACTTAAGGGGGAAAAAACAAATGACTATTAACAAGATATAGGAAATTACTTTAGATCTGATTGCATACCATAGCTCAAAGAATGGGGCTTCCCTGGCAGCTCAGTGGTAAAGAACATGCCTCAAATGAGGGAGACACACATTCAATCCCTGGGTCAGGAAGATTCCCCTGGAGGAGGAAATGGCAACCCACTCCAGTATTCTTGCTTTGGAAATCCAATGGACAGAGGAGCCTGGTGGGCTAGAATCCATCGGGTCACAAAAGAGTCAGACACGATTTCGTGACTAAACAATAAACAACAACAGTTTAAAAAACACACACACAAATTAATTTATTTTCACCTTGGGAGGAGTACTAATGGATTAGGAGGCATGGGAAGAAAGGAGATACAGTTGTTCTTCTGTGTCCCAGACACAGCCCCATTTCCATACCAAAATCCCCTGAAGCTCAATTTGTATACAACCAACACATATCCTCCCACATACTTTAAATTAACTCTAGGTTGTCTAATATCTCATACAATGTAAATAATTGCTAATACAATGTAAATACTATGTAAATAGTTGCCAGCTCACAGCAAATTCAAGTTTTGCTTCATGGAACTTTCCAAAAAATTTTTTTTCAAATATTTTTGATCCATAGTGGGTTGCATCCCAGGACACAAAACCTACAGATATGGAGGGCTGACTATATATATTTTACTTTTCCTTGTTTGACTTTTTTTAATGCCATTAATTTTCCAGATATTAAATACTGATTACTTAGTGGACATTTTACATTTTATTAGTTAGCATCTGGCAAACAAAAGAAAACAGAACTAAAATTGACATCTTATAAAATGCTATATGTCAATTATATCATTAAACCAGAAGAAGAGATGTGTGGGAAACAGGTTTTACAATAAAACTGTTTTCATACCCTGACAAAAAAACCTGAACAGCTATCTTCTTATATCTTCAACTAGAAATTCACAAAGAAAGGAAAGGAGAGTAAACCTTTACATAACCAAAGTTGCCTTTTAATTCATATCATCTTTGATTCCTAATCTCATGTGTGGCTTGCTTGCAATTCTGCACACTCATTTTGAATTAGCCTATATCTACATACTTAAAATTTGGGGTCAGAATTGTCTGGATAATGTCAACTTTTCTCTTCCCCATTATATAAGGCATCAATTACCATTCTTCCACCTCTCACTCTCCTCTCATCTAGTTAAATGTAGTGCCTACAATGAACTCATGAAAAAGATATCATTACTAGTGATGGTTGCAAGAATTAAAAAATTATATTCTCAGATGTAAACCTGCTTTTTGAAGCTTTTAAAAGATGACCTTAGAAGCCTAAAATTTAAAATGAACCTATTAAAGTATTCATCTTGTTGCTATTTAGCTGCTCACTCATATCTGACTCTTCGCGACCCCATGGACAGTAGCCCGCCAGGCTATTCTGTCCATGGAATTCTCAAGTTAAGAATCCTAGGGTGGGTTGCCATTTTCTTCTCCAGGGGATCTTCCTGGACCAGGGATTGAATCAATGTCCCTTGCATTTGCAGGCAGATTCTTTACCAATGAGCTACCAGGAAGTCCATATATAAAGACAGGTCACAGTAATTTGTGGACACATTCAGGGAGAACTGGCAGTCAATAGAATATCTTCTTTCATTTTGTATCATAAAAACCAATGTATTCCTATTTAAAAATTTCAGTCCCTGGTCTATTTGTAATGGTCTTCAGTCTACTTTATTTAACCTGAACTGTGGTTTCTATTTTTCTTGTAAGTTTTTCATAGTTAACTACTTTCTCTAGTTTTGTAAAATGATGAGCATTTGTCAGGTAGGTCTATCTGCTTATACCACCTATTTAGTCAGAAGAGACCAGCTGAAAATCTATGATTCAGAAGTTCTCTTCCAAGCTGCTCTTAGCTTTACTCACCTGTGTCCTAATGAATCCTGTTGCCTGAAAACCTTTGCAAACACAATGATTAGACAACTCAAATGATGTGCCCTTCACTGGCTTCTTTCTTTACCTTTAAACCTGCCTCTTTCTTTACCTTTAAACCCCTCACCTTATCCTATCCTCCATTACCAGATCAGGCCAGATCTGTTATTTACTCAAAGAAACCCAGTGCTTGCTGGATATCATCCAGATGTCTAAAGTTAAAAGTATTTTACACCACTCTTCCCAGTTCCCATTCACTGAACTCTTACTTTGAGTCTCCACTCAAGACAAACAGATTTACTTGACAGCCCTCCAAATATGCTCAATATGGACTCAGCAAAGTCACTTAGCTCAGCATCCCTTTGTCTAGAATATTCCTTCCCTCTTCACCTCTTTTCAACCTGCTTCTCTGCATACTAAAATTACACCTTCCTTTAAGGCCAATGTCAAATGTTAGCTTTTTTACAAACCTGTTTCTGATTTCCTCAATAAGAATGACCCTCTCATGGGGCACCTTTCTGATCCTCCAACACTCACAGTCAACCTTGTCTTATCACTTAGTCACATAATCCTTCCTCTTCTTAGATTCTAAGCTCCTGGAGGAACCACAGTTTATTCTTCTCTGTACAAACCAAAGTATTAATGTTATGTACTGTGTCTTTCACATAGGAGGGACTCAACCAAAATTGATTGAATAAATAAACAATGGAGGTGTAGACAAGCTATTTATTTGGTTGGAAACTTTTACAAGAGATTCTGGTTCCATTTTGGAGAAGCCTAGGTCAGTGTCTAAATTATCTCATTTGTGCCTCTCTAAACAGGGTATGGATTTATATATGCAAGTGCCATACTAGCATTTCTTAAACAAAAAATAGAAAAAGGCTTTTTTACATTATTGTTTTCTTCAAAGAAGATAGAAATCATTCAAGACACCAGATTTTTCTCTTATTTTGAGGATCTTTGCAAAGAAAAAAGGTATTTTGAAGCAGTAAACATGACATAGCCATCTGTTTGGGTTTTTCCCCACCAACTCAGCTAAGGGAAATCTTACTTCATATTGGCTAAATTGCTGACATGACTTTTAAAGATAAAATGATTTGAGAAACTGAAAATGCAAAGATGCCCATATTTTTACCACTGTGTGTACAGATTTTGAACAAACATAATTAATGATTCACTTTTAAAAATTCAGTAGAACACTGGTAGCCTAAGTCTCAGAAAATATGCTTAATGTTCATATTATGAGATAACATGTTTACACCATACTTTAAAGATGTGAGTGGACATGAAGTAATTCATGGTTTATAGGAGCAATCTTTTAATTTGCCTTTCTCCTTTTCATTCAATCCTTCAACATATTAATTAAAATGTCTATTAAATGCCTGGCAATATACTAGCACAGAAATACACAGTGAACTCATTAAGACAGAATCTGTGTGTAAATTTTACTTATATATAGGTCCGTTTTTACATAAAATGTAATAGCTTCTGGACTGAAGCCCTAAAAACAGTTCTTTTGCTTAGAGTTTGTAAATTTTTCTAATAGCATCATTTCTCTCCTATGGTTTGAAGCCACAGAATTACCAAGGTCCTCAATGGCACCCCACTCCAGTACTCTTGCCTGGAAAATCCCATGGATGGAGGGGCCTGGTGGGCTGCAGTCCATGGGGTCGCTAGGAGTCGGACACGACTGAGCGACTTCACTTTCACTTTTCACTTTCATGCATTGGAGAAGGCAATGGCAACCCACTCCAGTGTTCTTATCTGGAGAATCCCAGGGACGGGGGAGCCTGGTGGGCTGCCATCTATGGGGTTGCACAGAGTCGGACATGACTGAAGTGACTTAGCAGCAGCAGCAATATTTGTCACACTTTCAACTATATGCACTAACTTCAGTCTTTTTATACTTTAAGGCATTACAAAGTATCTTGATTCTGCTTTGTGTTTTTATTTTTTTAACACCAAAAACATTTTATATTGGATTATAGCCAATTACCAGTGTTGTTAATGTTGTTTCAGGTGAACAGTGAAGGGACTCAGCCATACATGTACATGTATCCATTCTCTCCCAAACACCCCTCCCATCCATGCTGACACACAACATTGAACAGAATTCCATGTGCTATACAGTAGATTTTTGTTGGTTATCCATTTTAAATATGGTAGTGTGTACATAACCTTCCCCAAATCCTTAACTATCCCTTCCCCCCAGCTATCATGAGTGTGTTTTCTAAGTCTGTGAGTCTCTTTCTGTTTTGTCAGTAAGTTCATTTGTCTCATTTTTTTTAGATTCCACATATAATCTTGGTTATGCTTCTTAAGTTTATCACTTATCTAATCAAGGACTAGTGACTCTAACTGACTTTTGAGGCAGTGTACAAAATTGTCCCAACCTGCTTTTCACATCTTAACATTTTTTTTTTTAAACCTACACATCCAGCTTCATTCAAATTCGGTTATTTACTGTTTCAAAATACTCCACAAATTTTCTCTTCTGTATAGTATTTATTCAAGATATTCTTCCCTGTGACTTACTCTTCTTTCCCTACACAATCACAGAAATTCTAACTTCCTTCAAGAAATATCTTAAATAATTTTTCTATTAAGTCTTAAAGGATTCTCACGTTTGAGCTTTATCATCTCTGGAAACTCATATTTCATCATTTGTATTTTCTAAGGAACTCCCCCACTCTGCTTCACCTTGTGTACTAGGTTACATGATCCTAAGGCAGAGGTAGCTTTGTTTGCCAGTGCTTAGAGATGGTGCTTAAAACTTTTCCTTGATTATTGGTATTCCTGATTACAAATCTTCCTCTGAATCCTATATAACTTCTAAGTCTTTTACTGAAATATGATGAGTGACCAACCTGGTTTCCATACCATCCAGAAGACCAAAACCCAGGGAAGGAAAGGGACTCTCTCTGGTGCTTTAGTATGAGCCATCCACAGACCTTTCATCCTATCTGTGTATTTCATTTATTAATAATTTGCTTCTTTACTTTTCCATTTTTATGTTTTTCTCTCTTTCTCCTACTTTATCTACTGCTCCTTATTAGGCAAACAGTAATATTCTCTGGCATTTTGCTTATTTCTGCTAGTAGCATTCAAGGAATACATTTTTCTGACTCCTATATGCTATAAAAACAGATAATTGCATTTCTAGGCTATTGCTAATCTCTAAACTAACCTCCAAAGTTTGTGGAGAAAAATAAAATGAAGAGAATTCAAACCGAATTTCAGTGTTCATTTTTAAAATTCTCAGTCAACTTAGGTGGCATTAAAGGGGGAGGAAACAACCAAATAACTAAAGCTAATAGAATGTGTGTGTGTGTGTATACACATATCTCAATCTACTACATAAGTTAAAAGAAAATGATACACTTCTATAGCTTCCTTAAGCACATTTTCTTTATAATTCTGTTCCCTTTCATATAGTCTTCCATATTATCAAAAATGAATGAAAACTTGAAAAGAAAGCAGAGATGAATCTATGCTGAAAATTATTATAAGTACATTTTTTTTTTCTACAGAAAAGTTTTCCCCATAGCTGTACTTTTCTTAGGTTTTATTTATACCCATGACTTTTTGATAGAAGACAATGGCTTTCCCAATAAATGTCCCTTTTGAAATATGGAGTAAATTAAAAATAATAACTGTAGTGAAACTGTAGATTATTTAGAGTGAATGGGTAGAAAACCACTTACCCCCAGTTGCCACAGTGATTTCACGTAGGAAATGGCCATAAAATGGAAAATCGAAGGACAGATTCACTCTCTGCAAGGAACAACAACCAGAAAAGAAAATCAATAATGTGCATAATAGTAAATGTAAAATGAAGAGCCTTCTACCTTAAAAAAAAAAATGCTTCTACTTTACCCCACTATTATTGTAGCTGACTTTTTGAATCTGAATCTTGGATGGAAATAAAAGAATTTTTTACCCTCTGATAATTAAATGTTTAAAATATGTGAAAAAATAAAGTTGGGCTGTTATGATCTGTTAATCTGTTCTTCACTTCCAAAGAGAATCTAACAGTTTCAGCTCTGAATCAAGCTTTTCTCTTTAACATCACCACTACCTTTCAGTTGATCACTACAAAGCAGGTCAACCATCATGATCAACAATTTATTTAGGGTTATTTTTTGTTGGATTAATCTTCTCCAAAATAGTAGAGCATGTTACCTGTTCAGTTTTACTGAATAAAAAGTAAAAATATTTTAGTTTAGGCAATTACATAGTCAACTTATCTTCTGTATAGAACAAAAGGCAGTTTTATAGAACAAGATACTTTGCACCTACAGATCTAAACCTGCAGATATTTTTCTTTTTCAGATTGTGATAAACTCCCCTGATTCAGTATACAAATGACCCTTGAACATGGGTTTGAACTGTATTGGTCAGTTCTACTTATAACATGTTTTCTTTTTTTTTCCCCCCAATAATATAGTATCTGTGTTTTCATTAGAGAGATCTTTAAATTATTGCAGTGTTGAGAAAAGTTTGATTAGAGATCACAAAGTATGAAATCAAAAGGACTAGGGTTTGAGTCCAGATTCTATCCTGCCCTTGGGTGAGTCACTCATTAATTCCTTTGTTTTTGAGGCAGAGGTACCACTGTGTGGATTTTCAACTGGGTGAGGGCTGGCAGCCCTGGCCCCCAGTGTGTTTGAGAGCAACCACTTTATGTACACTTTTAAAGGCATGGGATACCGATAATTAAAAAATGTTGGTTACTAGAAAGCTACTTTTACTTTGTAGAGAGGAAAACTGGAGAGACTGAGGAATAAAGTTCATAAATTTTGCCCCTCTTTTTTTCTGAAAGAAGATCTGAAGCTTTGGATATATATATATATATATTTATAATATATCTTATTGTTATATATTATACATACATATGTATAGTAAGATAAAAAACAAGACACAAAAAAGCAAAGCAAAGAAAAACAAATCCTAGATTTTTCATATGTTTGAAATGATATGAATCAGATTTATTATTATTAGGAAGGAAACAAGAAAAAAACAGTGAGCTGTAACAAAGATGATCAACTGAAATAAAAGGATCCATAGGGAAATTAATTAGCTGATTTAGAGCCCAATAGAATGTACAAACCACCTATAATAAAAGGCTATTATGTTAAAATTCAACAATTTCAATATTATATCTCTCCTAACATACAAGCTAAAAAAATAGAGCAGTATAGTTAGATTGAATTTGGCTCTTTCCAATTGTGCAAATGATTGCTTTTTATATCCATCAGAGATTCCTAATGACTTATTTGGCATGATATTAATCATTTAAAATTTACAGTGACTTTCAATTAGTTTTTTTCCCTTTCCTTTTTAATGAAAGCTGCATCTTCAGAAGGGTTTATCTTCATTTTTTAATTTATGCTGACTAATAGGAACAACAAAACCTATTTTTACAGCACTGACTGAAATGAGTGGTTACTAATAACCCTAAAATAAAAGCTTCAGGGGCAAAATCATATATTTCAAAGAAGACATCAGACACAGTTTTATAAAGGCACTTGGTCTAGTATATTGTTCTCCATCAGTCTAATTTTTTCCATGCCATGGACAAATTGGTAAAATTTGGAATTCTCACTTCCAGAATAAGAGTTTGGTTTAAACATCTATCACTAACAAACTCTATCAATTACTACCAAAGATGAACCAGAAGAATATGACAATTTCTCAGCCATGACAAATATTTAAATATTTTTAGAATCAAACTGAGAAAAACAAATACATAAGTTAAAGACTATTTTTGATAGTAAGTTTTCACAGAAAAATTTGCTAATATATTATCCTGAAGCACAATATCAATGATTGAAATGTCTCCCCGTTTACTGTCTAAATGACCAGCTTACCTTAGTTATCACCATGGCCTGCTTTGCACTAATAGCAATGACAATTAATAAAGGTGTTACCTTCTCAATAGTTGTGAAATCTACCCTTTTCTCTTCAGGTACTACTGACACCCTTCCCTAAGTGTAGGTCAGTTTTATCTCAATGACTTGCTTACAGGTATCTTGGTTCCATTTTCCTTGGAATTTGTTTTCCTATACTATCTAGATAGAATATCACTCCCCAATCCAAATCTTTCGATCTAGAATCCCACTGACCCTGGAATCATGCAAAAATAGTGAAAACGAGTTTTAAGATCCACCACTAATTGGTCTCTGCTATCTTATGGTTCTCCCTTCACGTTCTCTACCCTGGCCAGCCTTCTAGAACAACTTTTACTTCCTTGAAAATGCCACCCTTAATCTTGGGCTCCAGTTCTTCAACATGATGTCTCTCTTGACTGTAATGATCTCTCAACCTTGGTTGGCCATGGCTCCCATATTCTTCAAGCCTTGGCCTAGTTTCCTTGGTACCGTAAACCTGACATAAGGACTTGGGGCAGATAGTTTGTTTGGAAGGTGATCCTAGGAAGCATTTGCTAGGGACGTGGAAAAAGTGAGACACAGAAAAGAGAAAAACCAGTAACAGTTACTGGATGTGTTACCACTATAGCCAGGTCTCCCTTGGAGACCTTCTGGGAGACAGTAGGGAAAACATGACTCAGAATCATCTCACTGGAGGTTGGGAGGTTGAGATATTGATCCATCCACTCTGATCTCCTGTTGATTGGCAGCGGGCAGATGATTCCTTTCTTCCCCAGGATTATTCTCAGGCAGAAAGAAGAGACACAGCACTTGAGTTGGGATGTTAGCTGGTATCCTGGAAATTGCCTCCCATAGTTTCAATTTTCATTGAGCTCAGGGAGGCAGAAGGAATGTGGGGCAAAGGATCAAGAGGGACCACAGAGTGTCATCCTCAGAGTCCTACCATTACTTCTTGCAAAGTTATACCTCCTACCGTATCTCATCAACCATTCTCTCTATATGCATGTACACATAAAACAATCACATGGGGTTCAGATTTTAACTGCTTCAAAGTGAAACTAACTTAGCACCAGAGTCGTTAAGAATGGCCCAAAGTGTCAGTTGCTTAGTCATGTCAGACTCTTTGTGACCCCATGGACTCTAAGCCCACCGGGCTCCTCTGTCCATGGAATTCTCCAGGCAAGAATACTGGAGTGGGTAGCCATTTCCTTATCCAGGGAAAAATGGCCCAAGTGGGACACCAAAACTTGAACCCAGATTTGAAAGACAACAAAGGCAATGTTCCTAATTACTGAAATATTGAAAGTAAATAAAAAGTATCACACTTAAGGGCAAATTTCTGAAAATTATCATCCCTCTTTACAACACATATAGACACAGATACACAGAACAACACATCCACACAAATTATTAAAACAAACAGAAATGATTAAATGCTAGGATTTCATGGGACTCTTTGAAGCTAAATTATTATATATTCCATGTAATTACTCCTGGGTAATTGGTTCATTATTGCTTCCTCCCCTGGTAGCTCAGATGGTAAAGAATCTGCCTGCAATGCAGGAGACCCAGGTTTGATCACTGGGTTGGGAAGATCCCCTGTAGAAGGAAATGGCCACCTACTCTCGTATTCTTGCCTGGAGATGTCCATGGACAAAGAAGCCTGATGGGCTACAGTGGCTACAGTCCATGGGGTTGCAAAGAGTCAGACATGACTGAGGAACTTCTACTTTCACTTTCTTTTCATGGTATATTAAACAGGTATTCAGTGAAGCTAAAGGAGAGTTTTATTCATTCATTCATTCATTCATTCGTGTAGTCAAAAATCATTGATCCAACACCTTATACATACCAGGCACTAAATCCAAGGATGAGCCTCAAAGAGTAAGACCCAACCAGTTTCTCCCTTCAAGGCGTTAAGAAGGTGATGCAGGAGAGCAACATGGAAGGAGAAACTAATAGGCCCAGGCAGGAGCAGAGTAAGGACCTGAAGAGGACACCTAACCCAGAGGAGATGCACGGAAGCTCTTCAAAGGGGACTGCCAGACACTAGTCAGATGAGACCTGAAAGCATGGGAGTGAAAGGCATGGGTAAAAACATACGTAGAAAATAATACTGGAAGGATCATAATTAATTGAAATCATAATTAAAAGTTGGGCTTCCCAGGTGGCTCCAGTGGTAAAGAATCTGCCTGCCAATGCAGGAGATGTAGGAGACTCCAGTTCGATTCCTGGGTTAGGAAGATCCCCTGGAGAAGGAAATGGCAACCCACTCCAGTATTCTTGCCTGGAAAATCTCATGGACAGAGGAGCCTGGTGGGCTATATTCTGTGGGGTCACAAAGAGTCAGACACGACTGCGAACACACACACACACACACAAGTTGGGAGTGAGGGAGAGAAATCTAGAATAAAGGACAGGTTTCTAGCTAGGTGACTGGCGGACCATAATCCACTAACTGAGATGATGAATACAGGAAGAAGACCTATTTTGGTTAGGTGTGAGAAGACCTGTTGTGTCACTAGTTAATTACACATCCTTTAACCACATCATTAAAATTTTTTAGAACTTGAATATGCAACAAAAACTCTTCTGCAACCAGAAATGTAAACAAAATCCTGGACAACATCACAAAAAGCCACTGCAAACAAGAAGCATAATATTGGAATTCACTAGATTTAATTGATGTACATGACACAAATGGTGAATATTTTCCTATTTTGGATCTCATACAGTAAGAAATATCTAAGGTAAAAGAAGGGCTTCACAGGTGGCTCAGGGGTAAAGAATCTGCCTGCCAATGCAGCAGATGCAGGCTCAATCCCTAGGTCAGGAATATCCCCTGGAGGAGGAAAATGGCAACCAACTCTGCTGTTGCTGCTAAGTCGCTTCAGTCATGTCTGACTCTGTGCAACCCCATAGATGGCAGCCCAGCAGGCTCCCCCATCCCTGGGATTCTCCAGGCAAGAACACTGGAGTGGGTTGCCATTTCCTTTTCCA
The DNA here is from genome assembly GCF_055505025.1 of Bos grunniens. Lineage (NCBI taxonomy): Eukaryota > Metazoa > Chordata > Mammalia > Artiodactyla > Bovidae > Bos > Bos grunniens. The sequence continues at coordinate 61,982,406 of NC_141177.1, forward strand.
ATGCATGAAAGTGAAAAGTGAAGTTGCTCAGTCGCTCAGTCCTGTCCGACTCTTAGCGACCCGATGGACTGCAGCCCACCAGGCTCCTCCATCCATGGGGTTTTCCAGGCAAGAGTACTGGAGTGGGGTGCCATCGGCTTCTCCAGCAACCTACTCTAGTATTCTTTATACATATTTTTCTTATGATTGTTGCCATCTGGGTTCTAATTATTATGATCTCTGCTAATTCTTTTTTAATAACACAAGAATTATAATCCTATGTAGAGAATGATCCTGGAGAATCCCATGGACAGAGGAGCCTGGTGGGCTACAGTTCATGGAGTTGCAAAGAGTCAGATATGACTGAGCGACTGAGCACACATGCACACGCACACAACATAAAAGGAAGAAGTGTTTAGAAAATTGTCATGTAAAGACAATAAATTAATTAATAGAGCAAAATGTAAAATAAAAACTCAAAAGTGAAACTGTAAAACGCATGTGTGACATACATAAAATCAACTGAATTTGCTAATTCCTTATACTTGGCAGAAAGCGAACTATTTGACAGGAGAGGTATCATAATTCTGAGACAGGCATAAGAAGTATCATATGCGGGACAAGAAATTTGTGAAGCGTTCTTTGAAAAGCTTGTAGAAGTAGGTAAATAGGGGTTAGATGGTGTGCTGCAAATTTATAGCAGGTACAGCCACATATGACTGTGAGTTTTGAAACCGAATCATGCTATTCTACAACTTGCCCCATGGAATCACTGTGGGGAATTGACTATCAGGGGGAATTGACTATCAGAGGAAATTAGGGCCATATTAATAGATTTCTTTTTTTCCAGCCATGCCACGCAGCTTGTGGAATCTTAGTTCTTCCACCAGGGATGGAACTCAAGCCCCTGCTTTGGAAGGGGGAGTCTTAACCACTGGACCACCGGGGAAGCCCCTCTCATAGATTACTAAGCACGTCTACCTCTCTTATTGCGTCTGTTACATATTTTTCTTATGCTTGTTGCCATCTGGGTTCTAAGTATTATGATCTCTGCTAATTCTTTTTTAATAACACAAGAATTATAATCCTATGTAAACACTGCTCCAGTTTTACTTGTTTGCCTATTTCTCAGTGGTATTACAAAGATAAATTAATCAATGCTTTCAAGACCTTGAAGACAGAAACCTCCTAATAAGAGTTAAAAAAATCTGAAGTGGGTGCATTTATAATCCTAAAAACCATTGAGAAAGTCACTCATAAAAAATGCCTTTTGTTTTAAGACAGCTTCTTGTTTACAGGAGTAAAGTTACACTCTTATGGTTCCCTAGCCTCCATTTCATCTTTATAAGGTATAATCCTCATGAAGGCAGCCTGTTAGTGGAGAAGGAAATGGTAACCCACTCCAGTATTCTTGCCTGGGAAATCCCATGAAACCTGGCGGACTACAGTCCATAGGGTCACAGAAGAGTTGGACACAACTTAGTGACTAAATGACAATGACAAGCTTTTAGTAATTGCTGATCTCACAAGTTCACGACAGCAACAAGTCCAAAGAATATAGGTGGTGTCCATTTATTTAAGAATAAATTCATGGGTTAATCATTAATTTCTATACATGTATTTGAATGTGCTATTTTTATTTTATTTTTTTTGAACGTGCTATTTTTAATCATTCAAATAATTTCATGTTTGTAGGGCACGTGTTTGTATCTTGAAGCTATTAAATAAGCAGGATGAAGATGGTGATGATTGACAAAGTGAGATTTGTATTAATTTTTCCAAAAAATTAGGCCAAGTAAATTGGAGTGATAGCATTTTCAGTTTGTTTATTGATGCCAAGTATTATTAAATATTATATTAATAACTTTGGGAGGAGTTGAAAATTTAAAGGAAAAAATACATGTTGTTTTATTTACATGGCTATTTCTAATGATACGGGTTTTCATCCAAAATACCTGAATAAATGACCAAATGACACCTGGACCTTCATAAGCTCTGAGTCAATGGAGTCAATGATGGTTAACATTGTATTATATACCTGAAGGGTTTGGCATAGCAAAAGTTCCTTAAAACTAGTTTCCTGAATAATAACAGCTCCTTATCTGATTTCTAATAAGGAGGTGGAAATGATTTGATACATGTTGTTTCTAATAGCAATGGAGGCAAATTGCTTTTGTAATAGAATCACATCACAATTAGATATTATGTTTCGCAGAAACATTATGATGGCTTCATTTTTGTTATATTGAAATGATCATAACTAGTGTATTTACTGGTGTTATAAGAATGGAATTAGCTTTTAATGTATCAGACATCATTCTAAGTATTTTGTCTGCATTAAATAAGTATGAATGCTAAAACTAGGTGAGAGTATGACAAGAAAGAAGATGTTTTGTATGCACAGAGTATCTCCTCCAAAGATACTTAGTAATTAGAAAAGGAAAAATAGTAAGTTTACAGTAAAGAAACAAAATCTGGTAGACATCACCTTAAGCAGGTGATCAAAGTTAACATGGCTGGTAATGAGACGTGATGACATCAGGTACCTCCTGATGTATGCATGATGACGGACAAAATACCATTCCCTGGGTATTCTTTTTTTTTTTTTTCTTCCACACTATGTATCTTGTGGGATCTTACCCCACCAGAGATGGATCCCTGGTCCTGGGCAATGAAAGCCTGCATGTTAACCACTGGACTGCCTGGGAAGTCCCTCCCCTAGTATTCTTGCTAAAATAGAGACCTGTATTTAACCATGAAGCAGCAGTAGACAAACCTCAAATCAAGATCACTGTACAGAGACTGGTAAAGACTCTTCAAAATGTCAAGTTCATGAAAGATAAAGAAAGACAGAAAATGTGTCATAGATTGGAGGAGGTGCGACTAGAAGATTTGACAAATAAATGCAATGTGGGTCCTATATTGGATTCCAAATAGGAATAAGGGTGGTTTGGGGACAGTTCACAAAAGGTGAATATAGCATGTAGATTAGTTAAGAGTATCACACCAATGGTAATTTCTTGGTGTTAGAAATTGTACCATGAGTATATCGTGTTACTACTTGGGGATGCTTGTTGAAAGCTATATGGGAACTCTTCGATAAGTTTTCCAAGTTTATTTACAAGCCTGAAATTATTTCAAAACAAAACTTTACAAGTTGTTCATTCGCTCAGTAATATGTGACTCTTTGTGACCCCATGGACTGCAGCACACCAGGTTTCCCTTCACCATCTCCCAGAACTTGCCCAAACTCATGACCATTGAGTCGGTGATACCATCCAACCATCTCATCCTCTGTCATCCCCTTCTCCTCCTGCCTTCAATCTTGCCCAGCATTAGGGTCTTTTCCAATGAGCTGGCTCTTCACATCAGGTGGGCAAAGTATTAAAGCTTCAGAATCAATTCTTCCAATGAATATTCAAGATTGATTTCCTTTAGGACTGACTGGTTTGACCTCCTTGATCAAACTTTATAAGAAAGGAAAACTAATAAGTTCAAAGCACCAGAAGCAGTAGAGCCAGGATTTCAATCCAAATGTGCTTGACTCCAAACTCCTAAATCTTGCCCACTACAGGACATCACTCTCTCTCCCTTATACTAGGTGATCCTTTTCCTACCTATTTTCACATCTTCTACAGGCATTTTCTACTTGGTACTCTTAACGTTGTCAGTAACTGATGTTTTTGTTCTTAGTTAACATAACTTAATTTTCTTTAAAATTTAATAACAGCGGAAATAGAAAGCTCCCGGATGCCTGAGGCTAAAGCCACACACGCAAAAAGAAAATCTGGAGAAGGTACAGAGCAGTCTTTCTGATGAAATCACAGGGACTGGACTAGACTAGACTAGACTCGACTCAACTCCATGCTGGGCTGCATGGAGCTGTCATGAGCTGCACACCATTGAGGTCTGATGGTAACGTGGTGGTCTCTTCTCACTGGATGATGGGAACAGCCTGAACTACTCATTTTGCGCATTTGAGGATTAGATGCTTCCATTTCTTATCTGCCAAGGATAGATCCAAGGGCCTGTTTTCTAAACTTACACAACATTCATTTATTTATTTATTTATTTTGTAAATAGACTCCTAATTTTTTTTTATTCCTTTTTTTTAACTTTATAATATTGTATTGGTTTTGCCATATATCAACATGAATCCGCTACAGGTATACACGTGTTCCCCATCCTGAACCCTCCTCCCTCCCTGTACCATCCCTTTGGGTCACCCAATGCACCAGCCCCAAGCATCCAGTATCGTGCATCGAACCTGGACTGGCGACTCGTTTCATATATGATATTATACATGTTTCAATGCCATTCTTCCAAATCATCCCACACTCTCCCTCTCCCACAGAGTCCAAAAGACTGTTCTATACATCAGTGTCTCTTTTGCTGTCTCGTACACAGGATTCTTATCATCTTTCTAAATTCCATATATATGCATTAGTATACTGTATTGGTGTTTTTCTTTCTGACTTACTTCACTCTGTATAATAGGCTCCAGTTTTATCCACCTCATTAGAACTGATTCAAATGTATTCTTTTTGATGGCTGAGTAATATTCCATTGTGTATATGTACCACTGCTTTCTTATCCATTCATCTGCTGATGGACATCTAGGTTGCTTCCATGTCCTGGCTATTATAAACAGTGCTGCGATGAACATTGGGGTACACGTGTCTCTTTCAATCTGGTTTCCTCAGTGTGTATGCCCAGCAGTGGGATTGCTGGGTCATAAGGCAGTTCTATTTCCAGTTTTTTAAGGAATCTCCACACTGTTCTCCATAGTGGCTGTACTAGTTTGCATTCCCACCAACAGTGTAAAAGGGCTCCCTTTTCTCCACACCCTCTCCAGCATTTATTGCTTGTAGACTTTTGGATCGCAGCCATTCTGACTGGCGTGAAATGGTACCTCATTGTGGTTCTGATTTGCATTTCTCTGATAACGAGTGATGATGAGCATCTTTGCATGTGTTTTACAATTGTCAATGGTAATGACTTTTCACTGGTTTATTCACCTGTTTAACAAATATTCACTTATAAAAGTAAAATAAACTGAAAGATATAAATATGAGTATATGGGCTTCCCTGGTGGCTCAGATGGTAAAGAATCTGCCTGCAACGCAGGAGATCCAGGTTTGATCCCTGGATCTGGACGAACCCTGGAGAAGGGAATGGCTACACACTCCAATATTCTTGCCTGGAGAATTCCATGGACAGAAGAGCCTGGAGTACTAGAGTCCATAGGGTCACAAAGAGTCAGATATGACTGAGCAACTAACACTTTTCAAGTTGGTATACAGGTGTATGTATGTACATACAGATAGAAAAATTTGAATTAACAAGTTTCTACAGCAAGTTACTACCAAAGAGAGAAAATGTACTATGGAGAGGCATTTCCATGTGGCCGATAGCAATGCAAGCTCTTTTGATATATCCTAAAGTCAGATCCTGCTTCAAGGCCATAAATGAGCTGAGTATTTGCCAGGAATAAAATAGCTGCAGTGGGCAGGATGCTTCACGCCACTTTTACCATGTGGAATTTTTACAAAATGGAATTTAAACAAACTCTCCCTCTTGCAGGGCAATGAACAGGATATGGGTCGTTAATCCAGTGACAGAAAACACTGGAAACCTAATTAAAAGGTCAAATTGTTCAGGAAAAGGGGCTAATCAATATGCAAATATACAGGCAAGGGAGTGGCTCCTTTCAGAAATAAAGCCCATCAATCGAATTGATTTTCTGGGTTAGAAATTCTAACTGCTTCAGCACTTTTTTGTAACCGACAACTTAATTAACCCTGCATATTGAACGACACTGCATGGGGCTACATGTAAATTAGAAAATAACATATGAACATTTTGCAGTTACCCATTGCTTGTTCATATGAACTTGAGACTGAGTGAACATCATATCTTTTGATCTCTTACACTTCCTGGTTCCCAGCAACACTTGGCTTATGGTTGCCTGCCTATACTTGCACGTTTTGAGAATTATTCAAATGAGTTATGTGACTGTTTACCATTCAGGGAGAGTGCAGAGCATAAGTCTGTTTAAGGGCACAGAGGGTAAGAATAACCAGGATTTATAAAGGAGCCCTGGGAGAGTCAGTGGGGGAGGGGAGACCCAGAGGTCACATCCGGATTTTCCACACTGCTCTGAGAACAAGGCAGTAATTCTACCAGACTTCTCCAACCTGAGTGTGCATGGTAATCACTTAAGGTTCTTGTTAAAAATAGACTCTGCTGAGGATAGTCAGGGGTGGGGGGAGGGAACTAAAATTCTGCATTTCTAACAAGCTCCCAGTGCTCCTGAGACTGTCCCAGAAACCCCACTTGGAAAGTCAAGACTTTGTGTCATATAAATGGTCTTTGAAACTCTAAAACAGTGCTGTAAGGAAGCTTTGACAAGCGTGAAATGGGTTAAAAGGATAAGTAGACTTGATTCTGGATAACATCATCTCACTTTGCCTGTTAGCACTCATCTGACCTGAAATTTTCCATTTAGGGCAGGAAAGGATAGGGATACCTCCTAGCACAGCACCTTTAAAGTAATGATTTGCAAAAGCTCTTTGCAGCCTCAGTACACCTAAGGACAAGGACATGGTGGCTACTTCCTTGACCAGTGACCCTCAAACAGGGCAGGACAGGAAATGTATTCCTATGAGTTTATCCGGGACAGTTTGAAAATGCCCTTGCTTGTCTCCGTGGATCATAATCTGTCCTCCCTTCTCTCCTGTCACTGGAAAAATGATTGTTTTAGAGTTAAAATGTCTGTATGACAGTGATTAGTATCAATACTAACAGTCATCTAGAGCAGCCACTGCTTAAGCATAGTACAAATGTTATTAATAAATCATTCCATTCTAGTGAAAATCTTAGAAAGTAGGTACTATCATCATTCCCATTTTACAGCTGAGGGAAATGATTAACATAAAGTAAAAACACTGTAAGTTACCCAGCTTTTAGCTGGCAGAAGTGGAGACTCTTGTGTAGGCAGCCTGTTTCTAAGTAGACATGCTTATACACTCTATCAAGCTGCCCCTCAGCTGACATTGAAACAGCTCGAAACACTGACCAACTGAAACTGGTTTTGCTCCCTAAAATCAGGCTGTTGAATAATCAAAACCTGGGTTACTTTACAGAAACAGCAGTGCACATGTGCAAGATAGGAACCGGTGTCTCCAGACTGACCCTAAACCAATAAACTTCAATCTATGGATCTCAAAGAACCGATAAGTTGCCACTGGAGCCCTTTACAAAGTGAGAAGTCAGCTTCCAGCAGCACAGTAACTAGAGACTAGCCAATCAGCTTCCAAGTTTGAAATCCCCTGACCCCTTAAATTTCGCCCCAACCTTGAATCTGAGAGACAGGTTTGAGCCTTGCCTGTCTCCCTGCAGGTCAACCTCGCAATAAAGCCCTTTTCTTTCTCAAACACCTGCGTCACAGTATTGGTTTCTATGCACATCATGTAGGGTATTAGGATTTGGAATTCAGTGCAGGCAAATCTCAGCAGAAGGGTGACTAAATCATTCAAAATTTGACCACAGGTTGAAATGAAAATTTAGGCCAGGTCCAATTTTAACTCTTCATCCTCCTCCACTAACATCCCCTCTTTTATTTATTTATTTATTTTTAACATTTTATTTGGAAATAAATTCAATGAAAGTTACAATAATCCAAAGAGTCTCCTATATCTTTTATTCAGATTCACTGGTTTTTAATAGTTTGCCAAAGTGGCCAACTTTTGGATTTTTCAAAAGCTAAATAAGTAAATTGATGCCTCTCAACACAGCTTCCAAGAGCTGCTCCTTTACCCACCCTACTCATGTCTACAGCTGGTCCTGCAGGGATCAGGACTCAGGTAGCTAAACTCAGCCTGTCTATCAGGAGTGAACCTTACTTGACATTTGTGTCAGACACTGGCTGCATAACAAGAAATTCCTTGCAATTTATCACTCATTGAGAGTGACTAAAAGTGTTCTACTTCCGGTCCCATCGGCATAGGAACAGAGCACCTTCAGTGAAGAAGGGATGAGACCTACATTCTGGGGCTGGAATTTCAGGCACAACACATGTTCCTGATGGGGAGGCCAACTTATAAACAAACAATGTGAGATCTTGACTATTTCACCGAAAGTAATCATCCACCTAAGTCATAGGCTATAATTTAGTAAGAAGAAATGGACAAAAATAAAGTTACTGAAAACAGACACCAAAAAATATTTTTAAAGGATACTAGAATACTAACTTGTTCAGGAAATTTCAATTCCAAAATGTCTGAAGTCTTTTATCTTCTAAGATTTTCCACAAGACTTATACCTAGCTGCTTTTCGTTGTATTTACTCTTAGGGAACATTATATTCCATCTACATTTTGCTAACTTTTCTGTGCTACAAAATGTTTTCCTTGAAAAGAGTCCTGTGGAAGCTTTATCATTTAATAACTTCAGGATGAGACTATGTTTTACACTCATGTTATCTAAAATTAACCCTTGTTAAGTCTTCATAGGGTCCTAGACAGATCAGAAAGGATGATTAAAAATGGGTTTGATAAGACAACCTATGATGAAAAATAGGAGTAACTGGATTTATTTATTTCACCTGAGACACAGCTGCTTGACTGTGGGATCCCACTTTAGCAGCCCTAATTATAGAAGATTAATGTGAAACCTCCAAGTATTTGCCTCACTTGTGACTTTAAAAAGTTGAGTAGATAGTTATCTATCTAGATTTACTTTACAGTCATCACAGACAACGGCGAATGTATGATTACTTCCTATGACTCTAAATTTATGTAAAGAATGGTGCCTGTCCTCTACTAAAGACACAACATGGAGAAATGGGATGAAATTAAACTGAAATATGATGAACTCAAGGATGACTTTTAAAAAGAAAGTATGTTCTTGCTTTGGAAAACAAAGGTTAGGAATATGCGTAAAAATTGGCCACTATCTTCGAGAATTTCCAAAGTCGCTTCCATGACTAAAATATTAGATGGGAATGTTTAGCCTGAGTCATTAACACCATCTGTGGAAGAGGGACTAGATCCTTCCATGTCCACTGGCTTTGGGACAAGCAGACCAGCTCACCTGCATGGCATGCAAAGGAATTCAGTTACTCTGATCTCAGATTGGTTTTGTGGAATGGGGGAAAAACACAGCCTTTCTTTTCCATAAAAGGCCCTCAAATAATACTTTCTTCAGGACAGATAATTATTCTCAAAATTTATAATTTCAATATGATAATATTAATAGTAAAGTGAATTAATTAGACAAAAATTAAGTTAGAGAAACAGTTGTACAGACACAGCTTATCCTAGTCTGTTATTAAACTAGAGAAAAACCCCATGAATGAAGACAAGTAAGGACAGGTTGATGAACTGTGTATGTCTTGTGCCTGTGTGTCCAGTCGTGTTCGACTCTTTTGCAATGCTATGGACTGTAGCCTGCGAAGCTCCTTTGTCCATGGAGTTTCCTAGACAAGAATACTGGAGTGGGTTGCCATTTCCTCCTCCAGATGTATGTCTTACTTGAAATGAAACAACTCACAAGAGAGAATGCAGCAAGTTTATTTACCAGTCAAAATAAAAATAAAAGCAACTTATTGTTAGACACTGTGAATAGGATACAGATAAAAATGTGTGGTCCAGATAATAGCCCGATAGAGATAGCAAATTAAATTGCCTTTTGAGTTAATAATTTAGAAAAATAATCACTTATCAACAGATTTTCTAATGCACAGGAAAAAATAAAATTCTGCAATATACAAAAACAATTGACTTAAGTCACCACAAGCATCGGAATGTAGTTCTCCCAACATCAACATTATGCAAATTTAAGACCAATGGAAATGCTAGTCAAAATGCTGTTATTTTTCTGGGGAAAAAGAAAATACCTTCAGAAAGCCTAATTTTTGTTAATGAAGGTTTCGGTACGTTTTTGAGTAGTCTGAAGATCCCCACAGAGAACAATCCAATTTTTAAATTTTAAAACAGTCTATCATCAAAACTGTACCAGTCTCATCAAAAACTTTACCAGCTTTATGGTAGACAGGAGAGCAACAATTCATTTCATTTTGCTAGTGTTTCTTATATAAAGAATCAATCTTCCTACTAATACATAGAAAAATAGTTAAAAAATTTTAAGGGCAGGGTATGTTTATGTCTGACAAAAAGCACACTGGCAATTTCCTGGCCAAAAAAAATTATTTAAAGATATATGGATATAAATATATGGGTGCATATCTATCTATAGAAAGCGACTCTGAGAGATTACTTAGGAATTAATGTATTTAGGGTTAATATGTTTTGTTGTGAAGAATTAGGACTCAAACAACAATGCTTCATTACTGCCTCATTGTTATTTGATGTTTGCAGTGTCCTTTCATATTTATTTCACTTTTATTCTTGAAATAACACTGGAGGGGAGTCAAAGCAGGCACTTTCCCCTTTGTTCTAGGTTATAACATTGAGGTCCAAAGAGGCCTGAATCTAAGAAAACGAGTTTTGGAGTCAAGGTCTCATAACGTCTGTAACCCCAGAATCCTTCCACTGGGACAATGGCGCTTCTGTAGAAGTTGTGAATCAGAACTTCATAAACTGTGGTTTCAAAAGACACACGAATTATAATTTGGTTGTTGAATCAAACTGTGTCCAGCAATAAATTAAGTTAGATGGACTGAGAAGTACAGAAGAAAATCTCAAAATGGTGGCATTTGAAGGTCTCATAGAAATTAAAAAAAAAAGAAGAAGAAATTTCAACTGGTTCCCAGGTTTGTAGTCAGAAAGTTCTAGGTTTGCAACCTGATAACTATGGACTTTAAATAAGGAACAAAAAACCCAAATAAGTACCACTATTTGAAGGTAAGGTGCTTGACTCATTGCTTGTCATGTGATAGGGACTTATGCCAATTTTTTTTTTCCTTTAACTACTGTTTGAAGACATGCTTCTTCCTTTAATGTGTCCAACTGGAAAACTAGGTTTTAACATCTGTTTTTACTGCAAATATGATTTAAGAATTGTTATTTAACTCAAAAAGAACAATGGGGATATTTAAACAAAAAAGGACAAAGGGGAAATTGAAGGAACATGTAATCAAATTACTACATACATATATATATATCAGATCAGATCAGATCAGATCAGTCGCTCAGTCGTGTCCAACTCTTTGCGACCCCATGAATCGCAGCACGCCAGGCCTCCCTGTCCAACCCCAACTCCCGGAGTTCACTGAGACTCATGTCCATCGAGTCAATGATGCCATCCAGCCATCTCTTCTTCTGTCATTCCCTTCTCCTCCTGCCCCCAATCCCTCCCAGCATCAGAGTCTTTTCCAATGAGTCAACACTTCACATGAGGTGGCCAAAGTACTGGAGTTTCAGCTTTAGCATCATTCCTTCCAAAGAAATCCCAGGGCTGATCTCCTTCAGAATGGACTGGTTGGATCTCCTTGCAGTCCAAGGGACTCTCAAGAGTCTTCTCCAACACCACAGTTCAAAAGCATCAATTCTTCGGTGCTCAGCCTTCTTCACAGTCCAACTCTCACGTCCATACATGACCACAGGAAAAACCATAGCCTTGACTAGATGGACCTTTGTTGGCAAAGTAATGTCTCTGCTTTTGAATACGCTATCTAGGTTGGTCATAACTTTCCTTCCAAGGAGTAAGCGTCTTTTAATTTCATGGCTGCAGTCACCATCTGCAGTGATTTTGGAGCCCAGAAAAATAAAGTCTGACACTGTTTCCACTGTTTCCCCATCTATCTGCCATGAAGTGATGGGACCGGATGCCATGATCTTCGTTTTCTGAATGTTGAGCTTTAAGCCAACTTCTTCACTCTCCACTTTCACTTTCATCAAGAGGCTTTTGAGTTCCTCTTCACTTTCTGCCATAAAGGTGGTGTCATCTGCATATCTGAGGTTATTGATATTTCTCCCGGCAATCTTGATTCCAGCTTGTGTTTCTTCCAGTCCAGCGTTTCTCATGATGTACTCTGCATATAAGTTAAATAAACAGGGTGACAATATACAGCCTTGACGGACTCCTTTTCCTATTTGGAACCAGTCTGTTGTTCCATGTCCAGTTCTAACTGTTTCTTCCTGACCTGCATACAAATTTCTCAAGAGGCAGGTCAGGTGGTCTGGTATTCCCATCTCTTTCAGAATTTCCCACAGTTTATTGTGATCCACACAGTCAAAGGCTTTGGCATAGTCAATAAAGCAGAAATAGATGTTTTTCTGGAACTCTCTTGCTTTTTCCATGATCCAGTGTATGTTGGCAATTTGATCTCTGGTTCCTCTGCCTTTTCTAAAACCAGCTTGAACATCAGGAAGTTCACGGTTCACATATTGCTGAAGCCTGGCTTGGAGAATTTTGAGCATTACTTTACTAGCGTGTGAGATAGTATAAATACTAATCATTTTAGTTTACATTATTAAAGCAAAGAGAAATTAGGGTGTTTTGGCACGTGAAGAATGTGAATTAAATAGTAAGTTTTACTCTGACAGCATAATAGTATTGTGGATGGGAGAAAAGAGACAACTGTTACTCTATGTCCAATATTCCTCCTTTTCTAGAAAATTAACCCAAGATCCCAAAATACTGTTCAGACCACATTTATAGATGATAGTGGTGAAGGGGATAATATTCTTTAAAAAGTTATGTTTCCAGGTCAGACACTCCTGTGTCTTCCTGTGACCTACTGGGAGGAAGTTGGGAAGGGCAGCCATCCCAGTTTTCAGCTTTCTGACTTCCTTTCCCTTTGCCCGGGGCTGGTTAGTTAATCAGCTGCCCTTGAGTCTCCCCTAGGCTAGATCTTTCTGTTCTCTTCTTTTGTCTAACTGGCTGACAGAAAGGATGCCCTGGGTATGCAAATTTCATCATTTGGTGTTAAGACTTAAGAAACTCCCCTCTTCCCTTAGAGGTTAAACTTAAGTCCTGTTTCCAGCCAAACTACCAGAGGGGGCCTGCGTGCTGTCGCTTCAGTTGTGCCCATCTTTGTGATCCCCTGGACTGTAGCCTGCCAGGCTCCGCTGTCCATGGGATCCTCCAGGCAAGAATACAAGAGTGGGTTGCCATTCCCTTCTCCAGGGGAATCTTCCCAACCCAGGACCGAACCTGCTTCTCTTACTTCTCCTGCATTGGCAAGCAGGTTCTTTACCACTAGCACCACTTGGAAAGTCCACCAGAAAGCTCTGCATCAAGGATTTTGATGATTATATCAGGAACCTAATCTATGAAGTGGATCACTGTTTCCCATTTGCTGTTTTCCCTTGGGGTTAAGCCTCTCAATAATATCACAGAGGGGAGAGTAGCTGTGGCTGAGTGTCTGTGTTGTGTGTATGGAGAGGGGTGGGGGAAGAGGCTGTATGTGGGCATCGTTGAGTCCCTGGCCATAACACTACCTTAACACTGCAATTCTGTCATCACCTCTAAAACCTGGTTCTACTCCAAGGCTGGCATAATAGAGAGGGAGTGAAGAGAACAAGGCAGGATTGGAAAGATGAGCAGACCAGTGGAAGAAATAGTGAAACATGGATCACTTTCTTCAATTTTTAAAACAAATATATAACATCGTATTTCTGAAAGAAAGAATGTAGGAAACTTTTATAAAATATTCTAGTAAGAAAATTTGTAAGTTCCAAGATATAAAACTATTTGAATGAAAAAGTCTAAATGGCAAATTTTTCCTGAAAAAAAAGTAACTACATGATATTATCAACTTTATTGTTATAAACTGAACTTATTAATATGTACTTGGATGTGAATGCACGCGCGTGTGTGTGTGTGTGTGTGTATGTGTTCTGTTGGTGGTGATAGGGATAGTGGATTCAGGACTAATTTCTAGCCGGAAGAAATTCTTGACAATGGTTTAGATTCTCACGGAAAACCAATGGCACAGTAACTAAAATAAAGGTTTCTATCAATGATATATATTTAAAAATCAATGCATGGAGCACCAGATAAGTTTCAAGCTCAAGCTCGAGTCTTTCCATCTGTGTTTTAGCCAATCTTTGGTGTTGAAACCAACAAGGTCACAATCACAGTAAGAAAAAAATAGATCTTTATATCATCATATTTTTTCTTGAAACTATCAGAAAGTTGTTACGAGGCAACAAAACTCTATTCCAAAGAGAAAAAAAAATCTTCTTTAAGGAAAGACAGGACACACGAACTACCGCCCCTGTGGGAGAACATTTGAGAAAGTCTAAGAAGAAATCAGCTAACATTATAACTGATGAACTTTTTCCTTTGCTTACAGACAAAGACCTAGGTCATATTCTGGAATCTCCATGTGGACATGCCAATGTTCAAACTCTTATAAAGTATATATTATATTATTAGGGACTGTGATATAGTGGGAAGATTGTCAAATGCAATACATTCCTGAAAATCATGGTATTAATCCAATATTTCTCATTTTCTCTTCTTTTGAAGATCTGTTCTAAGTCAGACCATGAATCATTTCCGAATCTGTCATCTTCTCTGAGACTGCTTGAATATGCAAAGGAAAAGGAATGATGTAATTCAGCAAGGGGTGGTGGCTACTTCATCTGCTTCTGAACTTCAGTGAAGCATCATGATACAATTAATTTCCATTTTCACTGTTAGAAGGTGATCTCCTGATATAGGAACATCTACATATACACAATGAAGGCTGATGGTCAACATTTTTGATATCTTATATTTACCACATCAATGCCTCTTTAAATCAGATCAGCCATTACTCTATTAGTTCTATCTTTGTGTCAATAATATCTGGCAATTGCACTTGAAAAGGTAAAGTTATTTTGTTTTCACTGCACATCTTTCTAAACTGAACAGGACATTGCTTCACGATAGTAAGATCACCACTGTAATCAGCGGCAATGAAACTAAATAACGTTTGAAATGTTAAATCAGGAATCATCTTTGACAAAATGATTATCAAGGAATATTCTGAGAACCGAGAGTGGTAACGTTTACACATACATTTTGAACGAGGGACTGACTGCCTAGGTTCGCACCTGAGTCACACCACTTACTAGCATGAGAACCTTAGAGAGGCTGGTTATTCCAAGGTTAAGTTCTTCTATCTGCAACACCTAGATGGTAAGTGATATTTAAATTATAGAACTGTTGTGACAACTGAAAAAGCTGGGCTTCCTCGGTGGTTCAGTGGTTAAGAATCTGCCTGCCAAGACAGGGACATGAGTTTGATCCCTGGTCCAGGAAGATACCCCATGCCACACGGCATCAAAACCCGTGGGCCACAATTACTGAGCCCCCACTCAAGAGCCTGTGCTCTGCAACAAGAGAAGCCACTGAAATGAGAAGGCTTCACACCACGTCTAGGGAGTCTCCCCAGCTCTCCACAACTAGAGAAAAGCCCTTGCACAGAAACAAAAACCCAGCAGAGCCACAAATAAATAAAACTTTTAAAAAAAGCTAATCCATGTAAGCATTCAACCTGACACGAAGAATATGGTATCAGTGACCATGTAAGCTAAGGGAGACCTGCTTCAATATCTCCTGTCCTCCCCACTGTATAGATGCAGAAACTGTGCCTCAGAAGATTTAAATTACCTTTTAAGGAACCACCACTGGAAAGTGATTTAAGCTTGGGCTTGAATTACGTTTGGAGCCTTCTGGATTTAATTAATTATTTTCTTTTATATTAAACTTCTCTGCTTACCACATGGAATTTAGTCTACATGTGTTATTTGAATTATGAATGTGTCTAGTTAAATCATCTTCAGACCAAGAGTAATAAACTCATATAAAATGGAAGATTGTGAATTAACTGTATTAAAAATGTTGTCTAAATGCATGGATTACAAGAAAACTGAAAAGTATCAAGATAAACCTCAACTCTGAATGGAATGTGCAACTCATGCTACTTACTGGATAAATCAGTGGACAATTAAATTAATTAACTAATGGTTAAAAAAATACTGGCTTCTCAAAACAATTCTTTATCATATTCCACAACATCTTATCTGTAATCTAAACTGCAAATGCAGAACTAAATATATTTGAAAAGTGATCACAACAAACAATGTCAGTATGTCAGGTAAAGCAAAAATTTTTTCACAGCAGGAAAAAAAAAGAAATTCGAAATTTCAAAGCACTTACTGCAGCCTGGCGATGAGTATTGGACAGTATTCCATGAATCTTCACTTTGTCCTTTTCCATTTGGTCTATGTTCACCCACAAATCCCGGCTGGCAGAATCAGATGGACCATATATCCGAGATATATAGTAATTATGATCTGTGTCCTCCTGTAATGATAGAAAATAAGGCACATCAAGAACACAGAAAATACAGACAGACTTTGAGGGTATTGTACCAAGTGAAATGTCAGCAAGAGAAAGATAAATGCCAAAGACCTTGTGGTATCTCTTATATGTGGAATCTAAAAAAGCCAAACTCATGGAAACACATGAGAATAGTGGTGATGAGGGGCTGGAAGGGGGTAAAATGGGGAGATGTTGGTCAAAGGGTACAGACTTCCAGTAATAACATGATTTGTTCTGGGGATCTAATGCACAGCATGGGTGATTATAACTAAAAATACTGTACTATAGAGTAACTATATGCAGGTCAAGAAGCAACAGTTAGAACTGGACATGGAACAACAGACTGGTTCCAAATCGGGAAAGGAGTACGTCAAGGCTGTATATTGTCACCCTGTTTGTTCAACTTATATGCAGAGTACATCATGAGAAACCCTGGGCTGGAGGAAGCCCAAGCTGGAATCAAGATTGTCGGGAGAAATATCAATAACCTCAGATATGCAGATGACACCACCCTTCTGGCAGAAAAAAGAACTAAAGAGCCTCTTGATGAAAGTGAAAGAGGAGAGTGAAAAAGTTGTCTTAAAGCTCAACATTCAGCAAATTAAGATTGTGGCATCCAGTCCCATCACTTCATGGCAGATAGATAGGGAAACGGTGGAAACAGTGGCATAGTTTATTTTTGGGGGGCTCCAAAATCACTGCAGATGGTGACTGCAGCCATGAAATTAAAAGACGCTTACTCCTTAGAAGAAAAGCTGTGGCCAACCTGGACAGCATGTTAAAAAGCAGACACAACACGTAACCAACAAATGTCCATCTAGTCAAGGTTATGGTTTTTCCAGTAGTCATGTATGGATGTGAGAGTTGGACTATAAAGAAAGCTGAGCACAAAAGAATTGATGCTTTTGAACTGTGGTGTTGGAGAAGACTCTAGAGTCCCTCGGACTGCAAGGAGATCCAACTAGTCCATCCTAAAGGAAATCAGTCCTGAATATTCATTGCAAGGACTGAGACTGAAGTGGAAACTCCAATACTTTGGCCACCTTATGTGAATAATTGACTCACTCAAAAAGACCCTGATGCTGAGAAAGATTGAAGGCGGGAGGAGAAGGGGACAACAGATGACGAGATGGTTGGATGGCATCACTGATTCAATGGACATAAGTTTGAGTAAACTCCGGGAATTGGTGATGGACAGGGAGGCCTGGCGTCCTGCAGTCCATGGGGTCGCAAGGAGTCAGACACAACTGAGTGACTGAACTGAACTGAACTGAGAGTAACTATATAGTAACTTTTCCAGTAGTCATGTATGGATGTTAGAGTTGGACCATACAGAAGTCTGAGCACCTAAGGATTGATGCTTTTGAACTGTAGTGTTGGAGAAGACTCTAGAGAGTCCCATGAACTGCAAGGAGATCAAACCAGTCAATCCTAAAGGAAATCAATCCTGAATATTTATTTGAAGGACTGATGCTGAAGCTCCAATACTTTGGCCACTTGATGTGAAAAGCTGGCTCATCAGAAAAGACCCTGACACTGGGAAAGATTGAAGTCAGGAGGAGAAGACGACGACAGAGGATGAGAAGGTGGGATGGCAACACTGACTCAATGGACATAAGATTAAGCAAGCTCCAGGAGATGGTGAAGGACAGGGAATCCTGGCGTGCTGCAGTCCATGTGGTTGCAAAGAGTTCGACATAGCTAACTGACTGAATAACAATATAGTAACTTGAAAGTTGCTAAGACTGTATATCTTAGAAGTTATCACCACTAAAAAAGTAATGGTAATAGTATGACATGTTGGAGATGTTAGCTAATGCTCTATGTAAGTGTATCAAATCAGCATGTTATGCTCCTTAAACTTACACCATGTTACATGTCAATTACATCTCAATAAAGGTAGGAAAAAAAGAGAAACATTTATTTTCTTTTCAGAACCTACTCAGTACTAGCTAAATTTGCCTAAACCATTTTACTTTCTAATTTAGAATATAAAAAAAGTATAGTTTACTTATGACCTTGGCAGCTTGAAATTTCTCCATTTCATCAGTTTATTTTGCTCTTTCCCTAGAGTTGTTTAAA
Organism: Bos grunniens; assembly: GCF_055505025.1. NCBI lineage: Eukaryota > Metazoa > Chordata > Mammalia > Artiodactyla > Bovidae > Bos > Bos grunniens. The sequence continues at coordinate 62,000,747 of NC_141177.1, forward strand.
CATCATTTTACCCTAAAATTGAGAGTATGTCAGAATTGTGGCAAGCAAAGATAGAGGTAATCATATTTGGTTCTTGTTATAAGCTTTGTGTTGATTCTGACTGCTATTTTAAATAATACTTCTAAGATGAATCCACTTGTAACAATTTTTTTCTTTTTCAGGTGAATTTAGTGCTACATTCAATGTTTTTTTTTTTCACATCAGTTAAATTTTTAATACTTTTATTGTCCTAGGATCAAAAAATAATTTTCTTTCTTCCGATTCCCTTTTAAAAAGAGAAATATTAAAAAAAAATAAAAAGAGAAACATTTAAATCATTATACATCAAAATTACATAATTTAAAGAGTTATATATAGAGTTTTGGGCTTCCCGGGTGGGGGTAGGGGTAAAAAACCTGCCTGCTAATGCAGGAGACTCAAGTGACATGGGCTCAACCCATGGGTCGGGGAGATTGCCCTGGAGGAGAAAATAGCAACCCACTCTAGTATTCTTGCCTGAGAAATCCCATGGACAAAGGAGCCTGGCGGGCTACAGTTCATGGGGTTGCAAAGAGTGGGACACAACTGAGCACACACACTCCACCTGGAATACTTCATATACAGTTCATTATAAAGAAGAAAAAAGTCAGCCCCCAAAAGAAAAAAAAAAAGAAGAAGAACAGAGGTGTTCCTAAAATTCATAAAAAAACAAACAAAAATGATTCTATTGGAATTAGAAGTGTTAGTATTCTTCAAAATAGCCAAATGAATTAAATAATCTCTAAGGAAAGTGGGGCTTCCCTGTTGGATCAAAGGGTAAAGCATTTGCCTGCAATGCAAGAGACCCGGGTTTGATCCCTGGGTCGGGAAGATACCCTGGAGAAGGCGATGTCAACCCACTCCAGCACTCTTGCCTGGAGGATCCCATGGATGGAGAAGCCTGGTAGGCTACAGTCCATGGGGTCGCAAAGAGTCAGACATGACTGAGTGACTTCACTTTCACTTTCAATGAAAGTGAATTAGATTTTTAAAATATAAAAGTAATAAGCCTCTTTAGAATAAACTGTTACATAAAACCAAAGCATAAAGGCTAGTGAGCAATCTGTGTACAAGGGTCTTTCCTAAACCAGTATGTTAGGTTTCTATTTGCTGCTGCCTAAACAAAAAATGTCACTTTTGGAATTCAGTACAGTCTAGTCACACACAAACACATTCTTTGCCACCCCATGGACTGCAGCACCCCAGGCTTCCCTGTCCATCACCAACTCCAGGAGCCTCAAATTCATGTCCATCGTGTCGCTGATGCCATCCAATCATTTCACCCTCCATTGTCTCCTTCTCCTCCCACTTTCAATTTTTCCCAGCATCATGGTCTTTTTCCAGTGAGTCAGTTCTTCGCATCGGGTGGCCATAGTATTGGAGTTTCAGCTTCAGTCTCAGTCCTTCCAAAGAATATTCAGGACTGATTTCCTTTAGGATGAACTGGTTGGATCTCCTTGCAGTCCAAGGGACTCTCAAGAGTCTTCTCCAGCACCAGAGTTCAAAAGCATCAAATCTTCTGCGCTCAGCTTTCTTTATACTCCCAACTCTCACATCCATACATGACTACTGGAAAAGCCATAGCTTTGACTAGACAGACCTTTGTTCATCCATACATGACTACTGGAAAAGCCATAGCTTTGACTAGACAGACCTTTGTTGGTAAAATAATGTCTCTGCTTTTTAATATGCTGTCTACGTTGATCACAGCTTTTCTTCCAAGGAGAAGCATCTTTTAATTTCATGGCTGCAGCCACCATCTGCAGTGATTTTGGAGTCCAAAAAAATAAAGTCTGTCACTGTTTCCATTATTTCCCCATCTATTTGCCATGAAGTGATGGGACTAGATGCCATGATCTTAGTTTTCTTAATGTTGAGCTTTATGCCAACTTTTTTGCTCTCCTCTTTCACTTAAATCAAGAGGCTCTTTAGTTCTTTGCTTTCTATCATAAGAGTGGTGTCATTTGCATATCTGAGGTTATTGATATTTCTCCTATCAATCTTGATTTCAGCTTGGGCTTCACTTGGCCCGGCATTTTGCTTGATGTTCTCTGCATATAAGCAGAGTGACAATATACAGCCTTGATGTATTCCTCTCCTGATTTGGAACCAGTCTGTTGTTCCACGTCCAGTTTTAACTGTTGCTTCCTGACCTGCATACAGATTTCTCAGGAGGCAGGTCAGGTGGTCTGGTATTCCCATCTCTTTAAGAATTTTCCACAGTTTGTGGTGATCCACACAGTCAAAGGCTTTGGCATAGTCAATAAAGCAAAATAGATGTTTTTCTGGAACTAGTCTTTTCTAATAATGTGAACTATAATTACTACTGAGTGACAACAAATTCAAACTTCTCCTTTTAAACTAGGATTTGCCCCTGCTTTCATTGAATGGTCATAGAAATTGAGTTTTCTAGACAGCATATTAAAAAGTCTAGATAAGCTTATTAAAAAGCAGAGATATTACTTTGCCAACAAAGGTCTGTCTAGTCAAAGCTATGGTTTTTCCAGTAGTCATGTATGGATGTGAGAGTTGGACCATAAAGAAACCTGAGCAATGAAGAATTGATGCTTTTGAACTGTGGTGTTGGAGAAGACTCTTGAGAGTGCCTTGGACTGTAAGGAGAGTCAACCAGTCCATCCTAAAGGAGATCAGTCCTAGATATTCATTGGAAGGACTGATGCTAAAACTGAAACTCCAATACTTTGGCCACCTGATGTGAAGAACTGACACATTTGAAAAGACCCTGATGCTGAGAAAGACTGAAGGCAGGAGAAGGGGAAGACAGAGGATAAGATGGTTGGATGGCATCACCAACTTGATGGACATGAGTTTGAGCAAGCTTTGGGAGTTGGTGATGGACAGCGAGGCCTGGAGTTCTATAGTTCATAGTCACAAAGAGTTGGACAGCACTGTGCAACTGAACGGAACTGAACTGACTGAGAAATTGAGATAATACGTCTCTTCCCTATAATGCGGGTTGCTGAATGCCATTTGTACTTGAGTTATCACTATTGATATCAGTATGGTACCTGTCACAAAACCTTTATTTTTCTTGTTTCTCACTCACTGAATATTTACATGTTTTAAAAAGCATTTTTGCTAAGGAACATTCAGTAAAATCATATTATTCTTGACTAATTTGAAACACAATTAGGTTTTCTGTGGTTTATTTTCTCATGAAATGTAATTTGGCTTATCTATTTGAGGAGTCTCTAAACAGAACCCACTCCAGTGTTCTTGCCTGGAGAATCCCAGGGACGGGGGAGCCTGGTGGGCTGCCATCTATGGGGTCGCACAGAGTTGGACACGACTGAAGTGACTTAGCATTAGCAAACAGAACATATTTGAAAACACTCAGGTATATGTAAGATTTATGGTTAGTGAACAGAGGGTCTATGATTAGAATAATAAAATTTGGGATAAATTTTATCTAATGCATTTATTATTTAAGTGCTAATTATATAAAATATAATTATCCTTGAGATCCAGTCTAAATAAGAATCCCATGTACCTTTTCTTAAGTACCATATATGGTACTTACCCTAACCTTAACCCCTACATAAAGGAAAGGAATATGGTAAGCAAAATCCTAAATAGATCTTTAATTAATCCTAAATAGATTTTGCTTCATGACTAAAAGAAAAAATATGACCCCAAGTGTAAATCTTGAGAAATGTGATTAAATGTTAACAGTAAATTAAAAAAATAAATCCTAGGAAAATCTCCAATTAAACTCTATCATATACAAATTACATGTATACCCATGATTAAAGATAAAGTGCAGTGGAGAAGAAGAAAAAAGGAAATACAAAGAAAGAAGTAGGAATAAGAGTCTGCAACTCAAAGGAGCTTCCATCTCAATGATTTTCTGGCCCTCCCTTCCAGAAGGTGATGACACGGACGGCCCGGGTTCTAGGAGAGTAACAAGCTTTGTGGTTGTGCTTCAACTCCTTCCATTGTCTGGGGAAGCTTTCAGTGGTGAGTACCTTTCTTGACTTTGGGCACAAGTCCTTCTACAAGTGTCATACTTCTGGCAACAATGGCTGATTGTTAGGATGAGCGTATAACCTAAGGAGGACCAATTAGTGAGACATCCAGGGACCTATGTAGAGAGGAGATAATTTCCCTGATTCTGATTGTTGAAATGTGTACCTGTGAGACTTGGAACCACTGCCACCATTTTGCTACCAAGGGGGAACCTTGCCTGAAGACAAAGCAAACAGATAAAGACAGAACCATAGCCCATATGTAATGCAAAGAAAGAGCCAGATCCCCAACCAGTAAAGTGTGCCAGCTCCTAGACTTGTTCAACCACTTAGATGAATCATTAAATCTCTTGTATTGTTAAAACACCTTGAGTTGAGTTATTATGAACCAAAAGAATCCTGACAAACAAGTTTTCTTAACTTGCATGAAAAGAGACTTAAGCAGTGTTGAATAAGACAACCTTATCTACACATTTATAGATCTGGATAACAAACATCTCCCACTCGTATCTAGTATTCCATCAAATCACATAGCAGGAATGAAAACTTTTATCTAACCTGCCAGAAATCATCAAGTCTGAATAACAAATGATAATGACTCATTTAATTTTTCAATGAATGGTATAATAGAGTGGTTTTGAAGAAAATATTCAATGAGTTTAAATTAAAAAATTAATTTTTCTTCCTATTCCTAGTATTTTTACAGAGTTCAGCATCATTGAGGTAAGAGATATAATCTTTATATGAGTTATGTAACAGATTTTATGATAGTGCCAAATTCTTATATAATTGCCAAATAGATATTTTCTTTAATATTACAAATTTTCAGTATAGAGTTCAGTATAATTGTTGCAATCAACATATCTAAAATGACTTCTGTATTTCCTTTAACCTCTAAGTCTTTGTAACGAATCAAGACATAGTCTTGAAGTTAACATAAAGAATAAGAGTATCGTTATGCTAAACAATGGACTTGCTGCAAAAATATACATTTTTGGGTCTGTAATAAGTAATTATAATTACTGATATGGCTATGTGAACAGACATTTACATTTTCACTTAAATCGGAGCTTCTCAAAACAATATTACATCTTTGAAAATACTGAAAGCTAAAGCCTTTTGACTTCTTGGTGTTTGCCTTCTATAGCCCAAGCTTGCCAGGTTGTCATGGAAACTTCTATTCAAAGAGGAAGACAATTTATTGTTTACCTAGGAATTCAGAGACAGAAGTTGTTAAATTCCTGGGAGAGGTGTTTGGCTCAGCTATTCAGGAACACCATAAACTAGATGTCTCAAAAATATGACATCTTAGCACTACTAAATTATTCAAACGACATCTTGTCCTTTATAGGAGTAACGGTACTTAAAGCTTTGCCAAAAGCCACTTCAGGCGTAAAGATTTTCCTATTCTGCTCAGAAGTAAACTATTTCTAACATCATAGAAAATAAAACAAAACACCACTGTGATATGACTACTTGCCAATTCATTTAGGAAACCAACTGTTACTGAAAGTGGATGGCACAGTAGGTAGCTATAAATCCTATAAGTCCATGCTTTTCAGACACGTCTGGAAATGTGCAGCTGTAAACAGAGGACATACACCAAAAATACAGAGAAAACGTCTTTGTGACTATAGCCTAACCATTCAGCAACAATCAGTTCACTCAATTCCTAACCCATGTGTGGTCTTCTCTTGTTTTCATAGGTATTAAGTTGATTTTATGTTAAATAATTTTTATGGATGCCTCATATTGCCTTTTGTGGTAATAGCATTTGAATTCTAAATTCATTTCATTGAGAATTATTTTTAAAAATCATGAGTATATTGTACGAACATCACTGTGCTAGTCATCTGAAATATACAGATACATAAAACATAGCCAAAGATCTTAGGTAAAGTTATTTAGCATTTAATGGATTGATCACCTTTCAAAGATAGTTTCATAATAAATAAAGAAATATTATAATTTGAATGGTTCTTGCCAGGTGTTAATATACACCAAATATGTTATATTCTTATGTTAATGATTTCACAAGGGTCATATAGTATATTTAAAGGTAAAGCCATTTTAAAATATTACTTGTGTATATAAACCTCCTTAAAAACAATAAGTAACAAATAGTGAAATGAATAATCAATTTAAAAAATCATGTTGATATAAGAAACCAAAAGGATATGAGCAAATTACAAAAAGAAGAGAGTGAGCTGACAATTACAAAGGAAAAAGTTACGAGATTAAATCATTAGTAGAAACAAGAGCAGAATATGTGTGTGTGTGTGTGTGTGCACGCCATCCCTTAGTTGTATCCAACTCTTTGCAAACTCCATGGACTGTAGCCCACCAGGGTCCTCTGTCCATGGGATTTTCCCAGGCAAGAATATTGGAGTGGGTTTCTATTTCCTGCTCCAGGAGATCTTCCTAACTCAGGGATCAAACCCACTTTTCCAGCATCTTCTGCATTGGCAGGCAGATTCTTTACCACTGAGCCATCTGAAAAGCCCAACAACAGCAGAATAAATGTAATTAATTACCAGTCAGGACATAGGGAAAAGTCTTGAGAAAGACACAAAATGAAATGGAAAAGAAGAATGAAGTATATATATATAAGAATGATAATAAATTATTTTAAAATGACATACATTTTAAAAACTTTATATATTTTAAAATAACTTGATATACATACACACACGTATATATCCACACACTTAGTTGACTTAGATAAGTCTCTTTAATTATGTTAGAATAATTTTTTTCTGAGATAAAGACCTGAATCATACACTATGTCCCAAGTAAATTTGCAATAGAATTTTGAATATTAAGAAATCCTCTGGTGAAATTTCTCGAAGGTTAAAAAAAAAAAAAGAATAAGAAATCTTGTACATATCTAGCAAGACAAATAGAGTCATGTATAAAGAGTAAAAAACCTTGGTTAGGCTGATACTTCTCCATAATTTTCAGTGGAAACAATGGCTGTACCATGTGAGAGAAGGAAGTTGGGATTCAAGGAATTTTTGCCCGAGTTGTAATGTAATTATAAAGGCAACACACATATTTGTAATACCCACAAATACAGAGGGATATTAACCAAGATTTTCACATCTGGGCTCCTGAGTCCATGGGATTCTCTAGGCAAGCATACTGGAGTGGGTGGTCATGCCTTTCTCCAGGGGATCTTCCTGATCCAGGAATCGAACCCTCATCTCTTATGTCTCCTGAACTGGCAGGTGAGTTCTTTACCACTAGTACCACCTGGGCAGCCCTTTCTTAAAAATGGAACACCTAATTACACAACCATTTCAACTGAGGAGTGCATCAAACATGGTCACAAGAATAGAGAAGCTGTTATATTGTTTTTTTCTAGATGATGGGATTTGGAGAGTGTTTTGTCCCCTTAATCTGTGTTACTGAATTACTGAATTTTGAAAATAAACATTACATGTAACCACTTTCTTTTTTTACATAAAATAATAACAAATCCTTGAAGATGCTTCAAAGTATTAATTGTTGATTATTTGGAATCAAATTACCACAATATATCAAGAGACACAAGACTACAATGTTATACACTGATCATGTAGAATATCTATAATAAGTACCCTGAAATAAGTACCCTGCTTAAAGAAGACTATAAATTAGATAGTCATACTCAGTGAAGAGCTTCAAGGTCAATAAATTTAAACTGCCCTGTGAAAAAGCCAATATATAGATTTTCATTAAACCTTTTCTTTAAAATACTGGTTTTAACAACCTAATTGATATAGAGTGAAATTTTTTTCACTACTTAAGGAGAATGAAATCAGTGTTAATAGAAACATGAAAATAGTCATTTCTACTAAATTTTGAAGGAGAGGTTGCTTAGAGTTTGAATCTGTATAAAATGAATTTATGTTTAAGCATTTTATACAAGTATTACTAAATTTTCTCTCTTCATTCATTATGCAGAAATCATTTGTTTCGTGTGTAGAAGACACAATATATTTTAGCGAGATACATTTTGACAGAAAATACAGGAGGTAATGCTGAAGAATTCTTCAATGGTACAGCTTCATCTTGGCAATGGCTATAATTCTACCCAGAGACTTTTCTTTTTAAAAAATTGGAATACAATTGCCTTACAATGTTGTGTTAGTCTCTGCTGTATGAAGTGACTCAGCCACATGCATGCATATATCCCCTCCCTCTTGGACCTCTCTCCTCCGTCTCCCCAGCCCACCCATCTGGGTCATCACAGGGGACAGAGCTGAGCTCCCTATGCTAGTATACAACAGCTTCCCACTAGCTATGCATTTGACACATAGCAGCGGTGGGCTGCCATCTACGGGGTCGCACAGAGTCAGACACGACTGAAGCGACTCAGCAGCAGCAGCAGTGTATATATGCCAACCCCAATCTCCCAATTCGTCCCACCCTTTCCTTTCCCTGCTCTGTCCACACGTGCATTCTCTAGGTCTGTGTTTCTATTCATGCCTTGGAAACAGGTTCATCTGTATCATTTTTCTAGATTCTGCATATATGTGTTAATATACGATATTTGTTTTTCTGTTTCTGATACTCCCAAATTCCTTATGAGAGACTTTTAATGAGTTGCTTGTGCTTTGCTTTTAGTTATTATCCTAGTATAATCTCCTGGCTTATTTCCAGGAATGTTATGAAGGATCTCAAAAAGAGGGAATATGCTGAGGCGCGGCTACATTCTGACAAAGTCGCGGGCAGAGGATGGAAGGCAGGGAAAGCTGCGGGGAGGGGAACATGATGTGGACTACAGCATTGAACGTGAAGGCAGGTGATCTGCTCCGTGGTTCTCACACGCTCGGTCACTAATAGATTCTGTCAGTTCAGTGAAGTCAATTACGCCTTCAGTTCATTTCAGTGGACTCAAAGTGTGAACTTCCCTGGGCTCATAATCCTTCTTTGGCCAGAAGTAAAATCACACAGGGGATGGCAGGGGTCCTGGACCTGCAGGTACTGCCCAGTTGATCTTCCGGGAGAATTGAAGACACTATTAGACAGCAGTAGATACACGGAAAGAGAGGTGGATGAAAAATCCACGGTAACCTCCACTTTTCCCAGCTACATTACAAGAAGGTGACCTACAGGGAAGGTAGTATAGGAAGATAGTTAGGTCACATGAGCATCTCTATTAATAAAAAGCCAGTGAGAGGATTTAGCTTTCTGTCACTACGTTGCCAAAGAATGAAATTAGACCAACATATTTAAGCACATTTGAAAAGCATATGGACAGAATATAAAGAATTATTAAATTAGCCCCATACAATTTTACCACGATAGGGACAATTCCATATTAGCTTCAAATAGCCTTTGATATACATCAGCAAGTACTATAGCAATACCCTTTTTCAGACACTCTGAACAATTATGCAGGAAAAAATTCAACTTAATGTTATGGTGTCAGAAGAAGTAAAATCAATTCTGTCTCCTGTTGATTATATCAGATCATTGTGCCAGTTCTCATTATGCATATCTTTTATGCATTTTCAGTTTCTCACAGATTCCTCTACCATTTCTCTAAGGGTTTTTACCTACTTGATCTATTTGCAGTGCGGTCTATCTCCCTAGAAATCTTGTCTAGACTCTTTAATTTATCAGTCCTTCATAAGAGTTTAGTTAAATGACGATCCAAGAATGTAAGATTAGTTGGTGTGTGTGTGTGTGTGCTGTGTATGTGAATTTATTGTGAGGTCAGCTTACTATGTGACACAATAAAATGGGATCTCAGCAATATTTCCATTATAAAATAATTTTCATTTTCCCAGTAACAGTTTCTCTTAGATGAGATCATGTCTCATGCTATGTAGAGAGAGGTAAAGTATATGGACAAGCAAGCATAATACATTCATTTATGATCTTTCAAGGTAATAACAAAACCAAAGCTCCATAATTCAGTTAAGTGGCTGCTTAGCTCTCCAGGCATTTTGGAATATGTTGGTATGTGTTTGTGTTGACTCATTTATTAAATGAAACAAATAGCAATTTCTATCTGGATATATTAATAGTATACATTTATCTCCTCCTGGTAGAAACCTTTAACCTTTGGAAGAATAAACTTGGGAGAGCACTCCCAGTCTTAGAAGGGTGAGAAAGAATCCACCAGAGAGAATCTGGGGTAGTTTTGAGTGAATCAACATCTCAATTTACCTTTTATAAATACAAGCAAGTGAAACCAAATCAGACAGTGGCCACTTAAGAGATGCATTGGCAATTTACAGAGAACCTCTGAAAGCTCAAAAAAAAGGAAAGAAAAACTACAGAAAAAAACGTATGCATGAAAAAAATTTTAAAATATGTAGGAGATTTCTATTTAAAAAACGCAAAATTAGCATCACAATAACGTTGCTCAATGGAGATTTGGGTTGAAGTACAGTTTTTGTCTCTTAAATAGCCACTGTAAGTTCTGGACTTCATTCTATGTAAGAAATTGAACTAGATGTCTCTTAAAATGCCTTTCAGGTCCCAAGATCCTAAAGCCACAAGAAAAATGGGAAGACATTGCTAGGGATGAATCAGAAGACTTTGGTGATACCCACCAAAAGAAATACAAGTGTGCAGTTTGAAGAGAAGGCACGGGTCTCTAGTTATAGTAACTGGATAGTATAGTACAATTTCAATAGGTCCCTAACCATTTTTGTTGGTAAGTTATAGACTGGCCCCAAAATTGGAGGCAACTTAACAGACTTGTTGCAAGGAGTGTATGAATCCCTGGGGACACTACATTATCTGTGCAAACTGAAAAAAAATCACAGGTCTTGTATTTGTATGCATTATTTTTTAATTTGTATTTGAATGCCTTTTTAAAATGCACAATATATCATGATGCATAAAATTTGTGATCATTTGATAGTATCACTGAATTTCTCTATAATTCTTGGTATATTTTTCTCATCAATTGCAAAAGACAATGGTGTAAGGGACCTCAGAATGTTCTGGTAATCAGAAAAAACCATCATAATTTAAAATTATGAACACTTCTATTCTAGATGTAGCATTCATGCTAGGGCAGGAACCAGGGCACCATAAACATACTGTCTTAGTCTGCTCAAGCTGCAGTAACAAAAGACCATAGACTGGCTTAAACAACAAAAATTTATTTTTCACAGTTTTGGGTTCTGGGAAGCCTAAGATCAAAGTTCTGGCTGATGTGGTCTTTGTGAATGCTGTCTTCCTGGCTTGTAGATGACAGCCTTCTTGCTATGTCGTCAAACGGCTGAGAAAAAGTTCTTTAGTGTCTTCCTCTCCTCATCAGGGCTTCCCTGGTGGCTCAGATGGTAAAGAATCTGTATGCAATTTGGGAGACCCAGGTTCAATCCCCAGGTCGGGAAGATCCCCTGGAGACGGAATGGCAACCTACTTCAGTATTCTTGCCTGGAGAATGCCATGGACAGAGGAGCCTGGTGGGCTATAGTCCATGGGGTCGTAGAGAGTCGGACATGACTGACGGACTATCACTTCACTTCACTTCACTTCACTTCTCCTCTTATAAGTACATCAATCCCATTGGATTCAGGCTGCACCCTTAATGACCTCATTTAATCTTTACCTTGTAATGGCCCTATCGCTAAACACTAGGTTGGCCATAAAGTTGACTCAGGTTTGCCCATATGATGTGACAGGATAACCTGAATGAACTTTTTGGCCAACCCAATATAACCATGTGGGGATGAGGGCTTCAACCTACGAATTTAGGGAAGACAAAATCCAGTTGATAGCACATACAGATAGTTCGTTTATTAACTTTGGATTTGTAAAAACAAACAAAAAAAACCCCTAAATTTAATACCTTTGAAAATTCATGTCATTCTCTAGTATTAATCAAAATTGCCACCCAAGCTTTCTAAAATAAGAGGGCTTTTTGAAAATCCATACAGTTCCCTGTCTTGGCCTATTTCTTAGGAAAAAAACTGAGAAATAACTACTATTTATATTTTTACAAGAATTATGGAAAAATTTACTCTAGAGCAATTTCTAAAAATTATAACTCAGTTGACAGTTTTCACATAACCATTTGTGGAAAGGCTGGGTAATTTCCTCCTATGAACTGACCAATCTTTTCATTTCTAAGGTGACTGTTACAGTCTCCAAACTATCCAGTCTTGTATTTCAAGTGACAGGTATTAATATAATTATCCAGCTTTTTTTCATATTATTACATCTTTAATGTCAAAGAATAAAATTTTCCATGTCTTCTTTGCAACCTCTCATATCTTTAAAAACAAAACTTGAGACATTTTATATTTTATGCTACTAACCCTTACTGAAGCATGAATTCTCCTCAAACATAATAGTTTCCACCCCTGAACAAAATCCACCTTTTCACCAAATTTCATGTAATTGCCTTGCCATTTTTATTATCAAAATATTTCTCTAAAAGCATAGAAAGTATAGCAAACAAAGAAAGTAATTTCATCATTAATAGTATATGTCACATTATGCTAGTAAAGAGAAGCACCAGGATATTGAACCTAACTATGTTTGTGAGAATATTGCTGGCTATTACAGAAAATTTGGTATCCAGTTCTATCAGTTATATAGCTGCTGCTGCTAAGTCGCTTCAGTCGTGTCCGACTCTGTGCGACCCCATAGACGGCAGCCCACCAGGCTCCCCCGTCCCTGGGATTCTCCAGGCAAGAACACTGGAGTGGGTTGCCATTTCCTTCTCCAATGCGTGAAAGTGAAAAGTGAAGGTGAAGTCGCTCAGTCATGTCCGACTCTTAGCGACCCCATGGACTGCAGCCTACCAGGCTCCTCCATCCATGGGATTTTCCAGGCAAGAGTACTGGAGTGGGGTGCCGTTGCCTTCTCCATATCTAGCTACAGGGACTGACAATTACCTCTAAATAAAATTATATTAATGTCATTGGAATTTTGGAATTATATTTGAAAACCTAACATTAGGACAGATAAAGAGGATATGTTACTTGGGTAATTATTTCAAATTTCTAAATTTGGTGAAATAACAGATAATTCTTCACACTGTCTCCATTTATTTAAATATATTTTTAAGCCCTCTCCATCACAATTTTCACATCTTTCACATTAAATTTTTTAAAAAATTAATTGATAATATATCTCATATTATTTTAGTTTTTCTCATTTGCAAATTTTATAGTACTGGTTTTGAGGCAAAATTAATATGTGGAAAATAGAACAAGAATTAGGAGAAAATACAGCTTGGAAGCAAATTGTATATGTATATTTGATCTGTGATAAACATACTTTACAAAACTGTTAAACCCAATAAAACATGAAAAGAGCTATGTTGCTTGGTAAACTAGAAGTAGATAAATATACTCTCATACTTGGAATGACAAAATGATGGGAAAATAGTCACTTACTTTCTGTGTTTCAGCAGCCCCTTATTAACTGGCCTGACCAAGCATCTATATCTAATATTGAATTAGAGTTCTATAGTCTCCACATATTGAAGTCATTTGCTCTGTCTTTGCCATCTATTATTGGACTTTAGCTAGTAGGTCTTTGTTTTAGATCTTTTACTTTAAAACTAAGAAAATGTTAATCACATATTTATGAGAGCTGGTTAATAAGTGTAGCTAACTCTCATAAGTGCAAATTCTCAGCCTGGCACATAATATGCATTATGCATATAATCTTTACAAGTCAATAAATTGTATGGATACTAAAGTTCAGAAATACCAACTAAGTTGCTTGGCATCACATAAAACCCAGGGATATACAAAAAAAAGCCCTATATCTCTCCAATGTCTATGTTCTTTCCACTTCTAAAATGCCTGATAGGTATTAAATTCTCTTGGGACCTCAACAAATATTACCTTTGGTCACATTGCTTTCATGAGGCTAGTGCTCAGGCCTTCTGTAATAGCTGTCTCACAGGTCTCCCTGCTTCTCATCTTGGTTCCCTTTAGTTTATTCTCTACAAAGTAGAGTAATCCTTTTAAAAGAAATCCTTTTAAAGCAGAAACCTGATCATATCCCTCTCCTGCTCTAACGAGATTTCCCTTCACACTTTAGAATAAAACCCAAAGTCCTTACAAACACTGGAGCCATCCCCTCCCCTTCATCTTCCTCATGACATTCCTCACCAACTCTGCTGGCTCTCCTGCTGCCCCATGAGCACGCAGTGCACCCCAACACCATACTGTGCACCTGGTCTTTTATGCACTTCTCCTAGTCTGCCATGCTTTATTTCTGAGTCTGCTTTAATTTCCTTTGTAATTTTTATCTTTGGACTTAAAAATTTTTTACTGTCCCCCTGTTTAAAATCTCTCTCTCTCTTTTATTGGGTTCACAGCTGTATTCTAAATAGTAAACATCGGTACATCATACTCAGTATATGCAGGTTATAGACCTTCTTTATATTTTTCAAACCTAGTTACTTGGGCCTTATTACCTCCTAAGAAAAGATGTTACCATGGTTAATTCTTCTTAATAGCAAAGTACAAGTAAAAAATCATATACAAACCAATCTAATTTACTTATATATTTTATTCACTATTCAGTTTATTATTCTTGAAATTTCCATGATCTATGACAACCCCACTGCCCTCCCACCACAAGCTACTTCTGTCAGGAGTTATTGCTGGATAACCAACGACCCCCAAACTCAGTGGCTTGAAACAACCATTCTTTTGTGCAGGATTCAGCTGAGGTGAGACTGGGGGCAGCTGGGCATTGCTTCTGTCCTACATGGTGCCAGCTGGGTTCACTGCTGGTCTGTGGCCAGTTCTCATGTCAGTTGGTTCCACATGGACTTGGTCACCCATTTAGGGTCTCTATCTCATTGTGCCGTCTCAAGCCCAAGGAGAGCAGACTGGGCTTATTCCTAAACTGAGAGAATCCAAGCAAGTAAGGGTGGAGGCTGCAAGCATCAGGAGGCATTGCTCAGAAGGAGTTCAACGTCACTTCCGCCTCGCCATTTGATCAGAACAAGATACAAAGCTTGTCCGGGGTACCTCTTCACGGGATAAACTGCAGGAATTTTCAGTCCCATGGACGGAGGAGCCTGGTGGGCTATAGTTCATGGTGTCGCCAAGAGTTGGACACGACTGAGCGACTAAGCAACTTTATTTTTCACTTTCATGCATTGGAGAAGGAAATGGCAACCCACTCCAGTGTTCTTGCCTGGAGAATCCCAGGGATAGGGGAGCCTGGTGGGCTGCCATCTATGGGGTCGCACAGAGTCAGACATGACCGAAGCAACTTGGCAGCAGCAGCAGCAGCCATGCAAATGTTCTGTGCTTGAATGGTTGAGCTGTTCTGCTAAGTATACATAAAGTTATTTTGACTATACTATTTCCACTTCGCTGAGAAACCATTTTGACAATACTTGTGGGCAGCTTCAATTAAAAAAATCTGTAGTTGCTTTTCATTTAGCATAGAGGGACTTTCAAGACTGTAAATCTTCCTACTGCTTTCAAAATACGAATTTTAAAAGCCCATTTGAAATTATAAATTCTTCCAGGATTCCATTTTAGAAGATGGAAAATCTTGGTGCAAACTCACTGAACTCAAGGTAGCTGAGGCACAGGTCAGAGAAGGGCAGATCCAAGGCAGAGAGGCTGCAGTCGTTTCATGAGCCATTAAAAATAAAGAAGCAAGAGGAAAAACACAATCTGTTGAGGTTTTGTTTTAAAATTACCAATTCTAGATTCGGAAAAATATTTTCACAATATGGTTTTTGCTGACTTTGCAGAGAGATTCCCTCTCAGATCTATAAAGCTGGTATTTATCTCTTGCAATCAAATTTTAAGATAGAGAGGAGAGATTTTATTCCTGTACAGTCTGAGGAGCAGGCTTTCTTTTTTTGCTTCTGTCTTACAAAATCACACAGGGGAAAATCGGTGTTATGAGCTTCTCACTTTCCTAAGAACTAGCTGGAAAGGCTGCCAGAAAAATGCACGGAGGTAAAATATTCAAGAGAACATAGTCTAATGTAGAAGGTGCTATAAAACGGCCTATTTATTTACAACCATTTCTTTTAGTTGTCACTCATACAAGCTAACAAGTATTTATGTTTATGTATGTGGGAGACCTTGAGCTGGCTGCTGGGAAGGGCGAAAGATGCTCAGGACACGGTTTTTGCTCTCCAGAAACCTGCAACAGAGTGACATAATGCAGGTACTCAGATCTCCCTACTCCAGACCAGCAGAAGATAAGGGCTGTACTAATGGCAGAGTCATTTCCATAAGCCTTCTCAGAAGGAGAAAATCTCAGTCGGCTTTAGTTATAAAATATAGGGTTCATAGAAGTCATGATAGTTAATCTGGGCTTTAAAACATGAATTGAGAGGGTAATTCTCCGAAGGACTGGTCTGAGCCCAGGGGAATGAGCAAGAAAAAAACTGAGAAGAATACAGAAACTAACTGGAACAACAGGGGAGTAATGTGAAGTGAGTGCAGTTAGATAGGTAGAACTTTGATGGTATAAACCGTTAAACATCAATCTTGAAAGTCTGAACTTGATTCTGCATAAAATGAGAGCCTTGGAAGTTTTAAGTGTAGACTTAGAAGAAACAATCTAGAAAATAGAATGGGCTGGATAAGAGAGAGATCAGAATTATACATTGGTTGGAAGCTATTATAAGAATAAAGAATAAAAAAATGAACGAATTAATTACTTTTTAGAAAAAGAATAAAAGAATCAAGAACAAAATCGTAACAGCTCAACCAGATGACTAAGAGAAAGAACAAAAGGGAAGAGGCTGTTGTGAGAAAGACTGAAGAATCCAACAGACATGCCGGTATTTATGAGGGAGAAGAGCACTCAGAAATGACCCTGCTGAATTTAGTCAGGATAACTAGGACCGCCTGGACAGCTGAGAGGAACGATGCCAGTTAACACGTCATTATAAATGCTAACAAACAAGTACAGAAAAATAAATATCACTGGTTCCCACACACAGCGCATATACCAATGGTCACAGAATAAGGCCCAAGGAGTAAGCAGATGCGAACCAAGAAGCTCTCCCAAATTCAAGCTGGGCTTCCCAGGCGGCTCAGTGGTAAAGAATCCACCCACCAACGCAGGGGACGTGTTGGGGTTGGGAAGATCCCCCGGAGAAGAAAATGGCAACCCACTCCAGTATTCCTGCCTGGGAAATCCCACGGACAGAGGAGCCTGATGGGCTACAGTCCATAGGGTCACAAAGAGCCAGACACAAGTTAGTGACTAAACAACAACAACTTCAACAACAAACAACCCATATTCAAGTAACAACTGTATTTCTTTCTCTCACCGAGTATTCAAATAAGTGCTCAAGGCAGAGGCGGGAGGAGTACAAGGCCATGAGTTAATGAATGCCCTTGAACTGCAGCAGTAGTTCCCAAACTTGTCTGCACATTCAAATCAACTGGAGATAATCTACAAATTTCACAGCCTGGATCATATTCCAGACCAGTTAAGTCAGAATCAGGGCTGAATGCAGTGTAATCCAATGTGCAGACACAACTGGGAAACACTGAATAAGAGCAAATATCACCCTATTAGCTGAAATTCCCAATATGCAACTGAACATGTTCTATATCTATATGATCATACCAAAACCAAGACTTCAGAAATATATAAAAAATTAAACTTTTCTCCAGTGAGTTTACCAGAATTTAAGAATTTCATTTCTTAAAACCTTGAGCTTAGCACTTTCCAAAGCACACACAGCAAGGTTTACATTCCAGAGAACTGTAGGAGTAATAAACAGCCCTTCATCTGTTTTTGAAATGTTGATCCTTAAAGTTCCCAATAAAGATGGCTGAGTCCAGATTTCTATTCCTTAGTGAATATGACATCTGGAGAACTTCTGATTTCTCAGATCTGGAGCTTTCTGAATGTTTCACAGGTTGCATCTATACACGTCCCAAACAGTATAAATTTGGAATCTTCATATCATGGCTTTGGATGAATTCTTTAGACATACAATTTTATGTATTTTTTCCCTTCAGGTATACTAGCTTTGAAACAAGTGTAATGAATGTGCTGTAACGCTTTGAGAGGTAAGGTGAAGTCGCTCAGTTATGTCTGACTCTTTGCGACCCCATGGACTGTAGCCTACCAGGCTCTTCCATCCATGGGATTTTCCAGGCAAGAGTACTGGAGTAGGTTGCCATTTCCTTCTCCAGAGAATCTTCCCCACCCAGGGATGGAACCCAGGTCTCCTGCATTGTAGGCAGACGCTTTACCATCTGAAACACCAGGGAAGTCTATTGCTTTGAGATATCAACACAATTTTAAAGATCATTAGTCTTCAAGCATGATCATCAGACTTTGCATAAACATGCAGTGCAAAGAATTCAGTTCAGTTCAGTTCAGTTCAGTCGCTCAGTCGTGTCCAACTCTTTGCGACCCCATGAACTGCAGCACGCCAGGCCTCCCTGTCCATCACCAACTCCCAGAGTTCACTCAGACTCATGTCCATCGAGTCAGTTGCGGTAAATTGAATGTGACTATTTGTTGTTCAGTGGCCAAGCTGTGTCTGACTCTTTGCAACCCCATGGATGTAGCCTGCCAGGCTCCTCTATCCATGGGATTTCCCAGGTAAGACTACTGGAGTGGGTTGCCATTTCCTTCTCTAGGGAATCTTCCCCACCCAGGGATCGAGCCTGTGTCTCCTATTTGGCTGGTGGATTCTTTACCACTGAACCACCTGGGAGGCCCTCCTGGATATAGTGGAGACTCTATATAACTTACGATGGCCTAGAGGTTTTTGGTTGCAAAAAACGCCAACAACGGTTTGCAAAACATGCAGAGAAATAACAGGCATAATTTTTAAAGCCAAGGAAGAAAAACGAAAAGATTGCCTTGAAAACGGAAAGTGATCATTTCCCCCAGAGTATTTCATGAAGCAATAAAATCATTTGCTGGTCAATCTTTTAAATGAAGGAGTTTTGGAAAGTGGCTACGTGAAAAATAACTTGTTTGCATACTTATCAAAGAATTTAGGATAGAGACAAAAATGAGATCCACAGTAATGAATTCATAATACAGTGGTTCTCAAAGAATAAAATGCGAGAAAATGACAATAACTTAATGAGTTTTTTAAGATACACTTGGTTATTCACCTATCATTACTCTAATATCATGTTCTATTTCTTGTTAATGCTTTCTCTTTCTGAAAAGATAGGTTTTATAGATAACGCATATTTTAAAATGCCATTAGTTTGCAAATGAAAACGTTGAGTCTTTTTTTTTTTTCACTTTGGTTTTATGATATCCAAGTTCCAGAGGCCACTGCCACAGTGCTTTTTCCCTTCCTCTTCAGAGCAGATTACATCTTTAAAGAACCGAAAATATTGGTCATAAAACTGGTGAGCTAAAGCCTAGAGAATTTCTCATACTCCTCATACTCTGACAAAGTTAACTCACAAGGACTCTAGGAAAGTTACAAGGTTTTCATCTTCAAACTCAGACTCCCCCCTCACCTCTAAAAGCCACAATAAAGAATCTAGCATATGAGAATTTGCATGTGTTTACACTTCCTCTTGGTAGGAAGCTCTAAAGGACTCCCAAGGTCACTCCGGTGCTTAAGAGTGGCTGAAGGGCTTTTGTGCAGGCATAGAGAGTGGCAGTCACCTCCTCAGAGCAGGGATGTGGGGGTGGCGAGAGTATTTACATGGTACTGATCTTCTAATCCTTTTTCCAGGAACCAGCCTCTGAGGTCCTCTGGGGATCAAGCTGTTCCTAGTACAAATAATGCACAGGAAGTAAATTATGCCCCAAAGATATGCAGACTCCTTCACCGGGCTTTCAAAGATCTCTGGACTTGGACTTGAATTTCAGGTTCTCTTCCTGAGCCAGTCTCTCCCCACCCACCTTGGAACCATGGCCTTCCTCCAGTTCCTGGAATATAGCCACCTCCTCCCTACTCACTGCCTTCTCAAAATGCCGCTTTTCCCATCTGGAATATTCCATCCCTGTGGCTCCATCATTTAAGTCTCAACAGAAATTTCATCCATCGTATCTCAGAAACCCCTGGCATCCCCAGCTAATGACTCTTGTCTCTTCACCTGCTTTGTTTCTTCATCTTTATGATTCTAGATTTCTTTATTTACTTTTTATTTCCACCCCCACTTAATTGTGGGGCTTCCCTGGTGGCTCAGATGGTAAAGAATATGTCTGCAATGTAGAAGACCAAAGTTCAGTCCTTGGGTCAGGAAGATCCCCTGGAGAAGCAATGGCTACCCACTCCAGTATTCCTGCCTGGAGAATCCCATGGACAGAAGAGCCTGGCGGGTTAGAGTCCTTGCGGTGTAAAGAGCTGGACAAGACTGAACGACTTTCACCATTACCTTACCACTTAACCGTAGCTCCAAGAAGGCCCAGTTCATATATGCTTTATTTATGAGAAAAAACAAAAAACCTAGCAATAAATATTTGTTGAATGACTAAAATAAATGGATGAATGAAACCTAGGAACTTTGCTTTATTTTATTAAAAAAAATGTATTTTGAGTTCCTACATGTCAGTTTCTAAGTAAATGTATAGAGTCTAAACAGATTGCTACTACTTTCCCAATAGTAAGTTGAGGGACAGTTGCTAGTCTGCCCCATAATAGTTTCTTGACAAATTCCTGCTGAGTACAATTGTGAGTTCAGCATTTTAATAACAAATGAAATAAAATGTGGCTAGAGGAGAAAGATCTAAGTGGTTGAGGTTCTGTAGGTCAAGTCATGTGAGAAATGAATGGGAAAGAGTCCACTGGATGGCAGAGAGGAACTGGACTTACTTTACCCAAAGGTCAGAAGCACAATTCATCTGTGATTTTCTGTGGATGAAATATTCAGGCAAGGATAAGAAAACAGTTTAATAAATTAAGATGTCAAAACCAAAATTTTCTCTCTTAAAAAAGGATAAATTCCCATTAGAAGACTTTGAGCAAAGGCTGTTGGGACTATTATGGGTAAAGTTTCATGTATTTGTATAAGAAATGCATTTTATACTATCTCAGATTATTTTGACTATCTTTAAGCATATTTAAACTATATTTAATTTAGCTATATTTAAAACTACTTCCCGAAGTAATTGGTGACTAAATAAATAATTTGCTGTTTAGATAAGAAATAAGCTGAGATCAATCTGAATTTTCCAAAAAAAGACCTAGATTATTTTTCATCTTCACCATCTTTCCCTTCCACATTCTATCTCTGACTTGTACTCATTCATTGGGGTCAATGCTCTTAGGACACTCTTTACCTTATATGATGTCTCATTCTAAATAAACAAGGCTATCTAGGGTACCAGAAGAAAAGTATCATTAATTGATATTTAATTTTCTCACCCGGCACTAATGATTATTGAACGATATGTGCAACTCTGAGTGATTCTAGCCACACGCACAAACTTCGAAGGATTTAATTAGATAATTCAGTTTCCAAAACACTGTAACCAAAACTTTCAGACCATTAAGGAAATGCTGTTTACAAATAGGGAGTCCATATGAATAAAGAGAGAAAGTGTGCACAATGGTAAATTGACCTTGCTACTTTTCTTGGAGAGAGAAATTATCATGGGTTCACTGGAAAATACACCATGAGGAAGTGGGGTGGAAAGAAGATACAATAAGAGATTCTATTGTGGGGATCCCTGCAGCCAGTCACAGGACTGAAGAGAGTAGGATTCTCATTAAGAAAACAGTACCACCTAAGTTCAGTGGTCATGTATGGATGTGAGAGTTGGACCACAAAGAAAGCTGAGCAAAGAATAATTGATACTTTTGAACTGTGATGCTGGAGAAGATTCTTGAGAGTCCCTTGGACTGCAAGGAAATCAAACCAGTCAATCCTAAAGGAAATCAATCCTGAATATTTACTGGAAAGACTGACATTGAAGCTGAAGCTCCAATACTTTGGCCACCTGATGCGCAGCATGGACTCATTGGAAAAAATCCTGATTCTGGGATAGATTGAAGGCAGGAGGAGAAGGGGATGACAGAGGATGAGATGGTTGGATGGGATCACTGACTCAATGGACATGAGTTTTGAGTAAGCTCCAGGAGTTAGTGATGGACAGGGAAGCCTGGTATGCTATAGTCCATGGGGGTCACAAAGAGTCAAACATGACTGAACTGACTGGCTGACTAAGTTCAGATTGGAAGGTTACATGTTCTAGTGTCAGAAGCTTCAAAGGACCCTTTTAAGAAAACGTCATGGAGTAAACTGTCTCTTCACACTTGCCAGGTGTCTTAGTTCATTCAAGCTGCCATGACTAAATACCATAGACTGAATGGCTGTAACAACAGAAAGTTATTCTCACAGTTTTGGAGGCCAGAAGTTTCAGATTAGGGTGCTAATGCCTGCAGATCCTGGTTCAAACCCTCTTCCTGACTTGCACACAGCTGCCTTCTTACCATGTTGTCAGGCTGCCTGATCTTTTCTCAGTGTGTATCTGTGGAGAAAGAGCTATGTCCCTCCTGCTCTTTGCCTGAGACCACTAACTTTATCAGATTAGGACCCCACCCTTAACCTTGTGCTATGCTTAGTCATTCAGTCATGTCCCGCTCTTTGCAACTCCATGGAATGTAGCGCTCCAGGCTTCTCTGTCCATGAGATTCTCCAAGCAAGAATACTGGAGTGGGTAGCCATTCCCTTCTCCAGGGGATATTCCCAACCCAGGGATTGAATCCAGGTCTCCCACATTGCAGGCAGATTCTTTACCAGGTAAGCCACAAAGGAAGCTCATTAGGTTTAACCTTAATCAACTCCTAAATTTAACCTTAATCATTTAACCATTTAACTTTAACCTTACCATTAACCTAATCAACTCCTAAAAGCCCTACCTTCAAATACAGTCAGACTTGCGATGAGGGCTTCAACATCTGACTTGGGGGAAGGATAAGACTCAGGCCAGTGCACCAAGTATCAGTTATCCTGGCGTCAAGGTAAAGAGCTACAATGCAGTGATGAGTGGGGAGGGACTGGCTGACATCAGGGGCAGAAACAGGGGATGTCAGTCCTTATCCTGGCTCTGCCAGTGATCTGAGCTGAACGCAGTTACTCCATCGGACTTCTAAAGCAAGTGTGTCAGGTAAGGTGCCACTTGTATCTGGTGCAACATCTATACAATTGAAAAGAAAAAAAGTCTCTATAAGTGTGCCCCGAGTCAGTTTATTTGAGTTTCAGTCTCATTTTCCTCCATATCTATCTGCAGATTAGAAAGGCTGTGGCTATTTTATACATACACAATACTACTGAATACATGGTGATCATGCAGTTATACAGTTTAATCCATTTGTTATTTATTTAATTTTTTAGAAAGCTAGTTATAGACATCATGAAAAAGTAGTGAAAGTGTTAGTCGCTTCGGTCATGTCCAACTCTTTGCAACCCCATGGACTGTAGCCTGCCAGGCTCCTCTGTCCATGGGATTGCAACATTTCTAAAGACCAAAAAATAATCTTAGAAACATTCTTCGACATAACCAGTGAAGGTGAGACCTTTCAAACCATCTTTTACTTCTTGTTTTCAACATCAAGTCATGTTTACAAGGGACACAATAGGAAGCAGTTCATCAGCACTGTACTTACATAAAATAAGGGTGGAAGGAAAGTAGGACAGAAGAGATCTGGGATAGATCTCCAAGAATCAGATTATATTCGACTGAGTTTAACTCAGTATAGAGTATGCTGCCTCTGGGGTACACATAAAGACAACAGGGAGGTTCCTCTCAGAACTTGGCCCTCTGGGATATGACCTAGCAAGTTTATATTAATTATTTTATTATTAATATATCAGTTATTTGTTTGGTATAGAGTAGAAATAGTCTCTGTGTGGATCATTGGGTCATCATATAGTCACTAAGTCGTGTCCAACTCTTGCAACCCCATGGACTGTGGCCTGCCAGGCTCCTCTGTCCATGGGATTCTCCAGGCAAGAATACTGGAGTGGGTTGCCATTTCCTTCTCCAAAGGATCTTCCTGACCCAGGAATCTGGGTCTGAACCCAGGTCTCCTGCATTGCAGGCAGATTCTTTACCAACTGAGCTACAAGGGAAGCCCCGGACCATTTGATAGATGGGCCTACGGACATGTTTTATTTTGCCATCATTGTATTGGTCCAGGTGTGATTAAGAAAAAAAAAAAAGAATGAATGAACAACTTTAGAGCGTTTGGGTATCTTTTGAGAAACTAGAAACTCTGGCAATCTGTGCCCACACTCCCACATGGTTCCACTCTGTTGCAGCTGCCACGGTTCTATCCCCATGCCCCATCGTTCTCCTGTACCCAGGAATGCAGTAAATCATACCACCTGTGATGAAATCTCTGGTTTGGTTTTTTGTTTTTTTTAAGTTTTTGGGAATTTTGCCACCATGACCCCAAGGGCTGAAATTTGCCAACCAAATGTAAATCCAGTGATTGTCTTCAAATACAGGACTGCAGAGTTTCAGATCACTCAGAACCCAATCAAGGCAATTGTACTTACATGTCATGACAACAAATCTGGCATGTGCTAGTATAATAATTAGAAAGGGATTTAATGAACTAGATGGAATTGTGTTTGGAGGAAGTCTATGTAAACCAAAAGGGAGTCATCAATCCAAAACAGTGGTTAATACAGCCATTTTAAAAAATGGAGTTTTATTACTTCATGTTAGAAGTAGGCAGATACAGAATCCCTCAAGAAAATGGGGGGAGAAATTCCAGATTGATCACATCAAAGGGGAACTTGAAAACAGGTCTCTCCTGATTCCTGATAGGAGGCTAACACGTGGATTACTCTATTAAAAGAAGCCTTGCACCACGGATGACTCACCAAGGAGTGAGTGGGTGCACAACCCTGTAAGGGCCCAAAGTTATGCTGAACCTTTCCCTCCCTTTTCTACCCAGATGCCCAATGGCTGCTGCCCACCTGGAAGCATTATAATATTGCTGTTGTCAGGGAAAGGCCAATTAGCACCCAAGGCAGGTGGTCTAAGATTCCCAGCAGTGGTTTCGTGTTTTCCATCATCACTGGCAGGGACAGAAATCAGTAAGGTGCTTCTCTGTTCTCTCTTTGCCTCTCTCTGTCTCCAGGCATGTGTGCTTTTTGCAGCATTTCCTTTCATTTCACTGCAACAGTCAGAGGGGAAGCAGAAGGAAAGGCAGCAAAGGGGATAAGAACAGCCGCAGGAGAGGCAAATCGACTGAAGTAAGAGCAGCAGCGCCAGAGCCAAGGGGACGCCTCTCTTGCAGGTGCACCCTTGTTTTTGCAAAGCATGGTGGCTTCACTGCTCTGCTCCAGAACACTGCGTGGATCCGATGCTGCGGATGCCAGAACTGCTGTCGCCTCTTACTACTACTTTGTATATGTGGACAGCTTTAAATGTAACGCTTCAAAACACAGTTTATAGGGGGTGGGGGAGCAAATTTGTGCAGGTAGCAGGAGCTTCAATCAGTGCAAGTGGATGGGGACTTAGTCCAGCGGAAACAAGCCAGGGTTCCAGGTAGGCACTGAGGAGGCGTCACTGTGCCTGAACCCGAGGGAAAGGGGTTTCTACACCACAACCATGAGAAAAATGCTTTCTCGGTAACCACTTATCCTCATTCTTCATCTCTTCTTTTGCAGAAAAAAATTGTATTCAGATCATTTGAGTATGAAAACAAATTTACTGTCATAGGAAGAATCCCAGTAGACAAGCAATGATCACATACCCCACTTCACTACTCATTCAAAGGTGGAAATAGCCAACGACAATGTCAGGCTTTTGTTTGGTCATCTAGTTCTAGCCCTTGGCACATTCTACTTTATTTACAGTCCAAGCCACAAGTGAATCTTGGTTTTCTTGGTCAGAAAGGAAGTTGAGTCTCTCTACCCTTTCTGGGTTTTACGTCTAACCCTCAGTTAAATAACTGCTCTCCCTGCCGCCAATAAAATTTACTTCAAATCGATGAATGATTTATGAATGTCAACAAAGGATGCAGCATTGTTTCATCTTTCACAGAGGCTGTAATCTGAGTTAGATTTCCCTAGACTGGGTCTTTTGAAACAATCTGGTCATTTCTTGGCTATATGATTTAGGTGGATATTCACAGAGTTTCTCTTGCCAAACTATGCTTTAACTAAAGAGGCCCTTTCACTTATTCTAGAAGAGAATCTACTATTTTTCATAGGAACTTGCAGGAACAGAGAGACAGGATAATGACTTCAGACTATAGAAGTTGTTAGCGGTAACACGAGCTTCCAATCAAGAGAAAGCCTGGCTGCTTCTTGGTTGAGAGGAAGGGGAAATTTGCCCCCAAGGGAGAAGAGGGGCCACGGAGATTGAAACAGAGCCAGGTGAACCAGGGCTTTGTGTGCATGTGCTGAAATTTGCCCCCAAGGGAGAAGAGGGGCCACAGAGATTGAAACAGAGCCAGGTGAACCAGGGCTTTGTGTGCATGTGCTGAAAGGGGCACAGTGAAGGAAGACAGGACTGGAGAACCCTGGCTGCCCCACTGTCTTGGGCTCATAGTCACACCTCCCTTCCAGTTTTCATAATTTCTGATTCCCATTATTTCAAAAAGCCCATTATGCTTTGATTTCCTTCACTGTGTCTCATCCTTCCCTCCAGAACTATAATCTAAAGAACATATTCAAAGCTTAAGCCATTCACTGAAGCAAAGGGAACCTTAGCCATGTCTTCCAGGTTGCTGTTTAATTTTTATTGTCTCTGTGAAAAAAAAATATATATATTGGTTTTTGCTCAGAGAAATAAGTGTCTAAGTATAATGGAGAAGGAGCTATCCAGCCACTGTTTATTTTCCCCCACAGAGGTAATTTTTATTTACAATGATTATGAATAATGTAGACACATGTATATGTCTACAGACACACACAAAACATACACACCCAAACATATATAGATAACACATACATTTACAAATGACTAAAAGTTCTTTTTACAGGCTTTGAAAAAAAAATCTGTAGTTTATAGCAACCTTGCCTACACAAAAGGATTTTTAAAACCACTACCTACAATGCCAAATTCTTTGGTTTTTAATTTTGCAACTTCAGCCCAAAGGAAGACCAAGACACTTTGGTACAGAGGCTACTGGGCAGATGGAAGATCACTGGTGGAAAGCACTGCTAGAATGAAAAGGAACAAAGTGAGAAAATTAATGTTTGTCCCAGATTCTGCTTCAGTGCTGTCAACTGGCTTCTAGCTTTGTTTCAGGGACTGTTTCAAAGTTGGAAATCATTTTCTCTTACCAGAGTCTGCATTACCAACTCTTACAAAGTCAACAGAAAATCAGGAAGAACAGTCATTTACCACTTACTCTAATTTGCATTCAGAAGTAATCACCAACTGAAAAAAAAAAAGTTTCCTTTGAAGATGTTTAAACATTTTTCTTTTGGAAATTAAAATGCAGAGTTATTTTTTCTTTTGTCCTTTGATGCAAATGATTTAAATGCAGAAAATGTCACCATTCTCTTTTTAAGAACGAAGTTAGAAATACACCTTTACAAAGCGAAATTAAAAAAAAAAAAATCCTTCAAGTGGCAGTTATGATGGTTCAGCAACTAAACTGCCTGAATAAAGCATATCAAATACATTTGAAATCTGCTCAGACCGTGGCAAACCTATTCGATGAGGCAAAATAACATTTCAACCATCGTGGCAAAAGTGATTTTGATTTCTATTTAAGTTCTTTGTGGAGCAATAAGTAACTGAATTGCAGCTGTTTTCTTTGTAAAGTCTTCTGCCTAAATACAGTCACATTGGCTGGACTATTGGCAGAAGGAAAGAAGGGGGGCTTTTCAATGAACTGATCACTTTATTTCCTTAGGTTTATGGTAGAAAATATTACTTTCCACAGAGTTTCTGAGGAACAGTGACAATATAAAGATTTGTCTAAAATTTTTAACTTTAGAGGATAAATTTCTTATCACCAGGTCAAAACAGTAATGTGAGAACAGTTTCCACTGAATACTTATTTTGGCCTGCACATTTCTGTATTTATTCATAAAGTTGTTTTCTTACTCTTTGAATTACACCTTTCCCATCTGAATATGACATCCTTCTACTCTGGTAAAGATTGATCTCATTCTTTGTAAAAATGAAATAAATACTACTACTACTACTACTACTACTACTAAGTCGCTTCAGTCGTGTCCGACTCTGTGCGACCCCACAGACGGCAGCCCACCAGGCTCCCCCGTCCCTGGGATTCTCCAGGCAAGAACACTGGAGTGGGTTGCCATTTCCTTCTCCAACGCATGAAAGTGAAAAGTGAAAGTGAAGTCGCTCAGTCGTATCCGACTCTTAGCAACCCCATGGACTGCAGCCTACCAGGCTCCTCTGTCCATGGGATTTTAATAAATAAATAATAAAATAATAAAAGATTAATCTGCTTCTTGTAAAAATAATCTGCTTGCTCAATGGACAGAGAAATTTGACAAGTCATTTTTTGTTCAATAAGAAGGAGAAAAATGATTGTTTATACTTGATTTTTTAAGATAACAGATCATCTATAACACTATTTACAATGAATAAATGAACTGTTTTGAGTTCCTTGGAGATGTTTTTTATTGTTCTCTGTAAACATTTTCAGAAACTAAAATTTTAAATCATCTTTTGCTCTATATTAGTTTTATATGACAGAACTAGTAAAGATTTGCACTCGAATATGAATACTGGGCAAAGCACTATAAATTAAGAAAATTGGAAAATATTATAACCTAAAATGTTCTCGGAAAAAAAAATCTGATGATCATAAATCATAACATTCAACTTTGAGAATTACAAGAATTTATAGAGTAGAATTCATGAAAGCTTAAAAGGTAGGCAGTATTATATTTAACTGGAAAAATCCTATCAGAAGATGAAATATTTTTAGTTTGGCAAATATCTAAAAGACTTCTTTAATAAAAGGTGCTGTGACTAAGAGAAATGTTTAAACAGTAAAAAATTTGCTTGCTAGTTTTTCATTCAAATTCCTTTGGCCACAAGTGGGATCAGCATTGTGAATATAGAATTATATAGCTAGATAAATGATAGATAGAGATATTGTCTAAAAGGTGAATGTTAGTGTTTTCCATAGCTTTGCTTTTTAAGCTAGAGATCATGTAAATATATGAAGTTTACAAAAGAGCAAAGAATTACTTGTAAAATAGAAATAGTTTCAGCAGTATTTAATCTGTTCATTCAATTCAGTGCCATGGATTCCAAACTATTTTTTCAATTTAATAGCTCAGGCTTGAAATACCATCAGAAAATAGCTCAAAACAACCGTTCCCAAGGGCTGCAAAGTTCAATTCTTTTCTCGTTTCTAGACAGATTCAGACATCTATGCATTGCTGGGGCATGAACAGAAAGGTTTTCTTTCGGACACACAAAAAGAAAATTAAGGCATTCTCTGTTCATTCCAAATGTTAAGCACCCCTTCTTAAAAAGACCTTTGGATATTTGATGCCTTCCTGAATACAGTAGAGAGTGACATGTTGGAAAATTTCTTTATGACAAATGCGAAAAACAAAGAATATAAATATGCGTATGCATGCTTTTTTATAGAGAGACTTTATCTACATTATACTTCTCTGGTGGCTCAGATGGTAAAGAATCTGCCTGCAATGCAGGAGACCCTGGTTTGACTCCTAGGTTGGGAAGATCCCCTGGAGAAGGGAACGGCTACCTACTTCAGTTTTCTTGCCTGGAGAATTTCATGGACAGAGGATCCTGGTGGGCTACATGGGGTTGCAAAGAGTCAGACACAACTAAGCAACTAACACACTTTCATTTTATCTACCTTAAAACTGCTTCAGAAATATACAAGGTGAGATAAAAGTTCCCTGAACACTTGGCAAAATATATTATACATCATTGTTTAAGAATAAAACTATACTTTATCATACTGTAAGTTTAAAGCAGAAAATTTTAAATACTTCCTATATAAGCAATGGCCCACTTATGTGGAGACCTAATAACATCTCGATCTAAGTCATAATATTTGGCAAAGACACATGAGACGTCTTTGACAAAGGTCCATAGAAACTTCTGGGTGCCATACAAAATGCCAGATCATCGTTGTTTATCAGAGGCCTTGTCCTTATTTTTTCAAAGCATTGGTACTAAACTGCAGAGTTTAGTAACTAACATTAATTTGTTAGATAAAATAAATGGCAAAGACTTGGTATGATTTAGTGAGCTCAGTTGGTATTAGTATTTCTAAAATTAAATAAGTTAATTTTACTTAATAACATCATAGGGGCTGGCAGATTCACTATGCCACAAATCTTCAGATGATTAAGTAGTGGCCTCAATACTCTTCCCGATGTAGTAATAAAAATCATGTTATTGGCATACCTTTATCAATCCAGACTTATTGAGCCTTTGAGCTACAATTAAGGGCTTCCCTGGTAGCTCAGCTGATAAAGAATCCACCTGCAATGCAGGAGACTCCGGTTTGATTCCTGGGTTGGGAAGACCTGCTAGAGAAGGGATAGGCTACCCATTCCAGTATTCTTGGGCTTATCTTGTGACTCAGACAGTAAAGAATCTGCCTGAAATGTGAGAGACCTGGGTTCTATCCCTGGTTTGGGAAGATACCCTGGAGATGGGAATGGCTACTCACTCCAGTATTCTTGCCTGAAGAACTCCATGGACAGAGGAGCCTGGCAGGCTACAATCGATGGGGTCACAAAGAGTCAGACATGATTGGGTGATTTTCACTGAGCTACGATTACTTATATTATCCTGCTTCTGAAAGAGTCACATAAAAGACTAATCCTTAAGGCATAATCCATTAATACAGAATAGGCTGTCCAGTGACTGACCCCCAAAGCTGTCTCTTTGTTGCCCAGAAACTAGATAGCTGAGAAGATGAGCTATGTACCCAGCAAGGAGAAGGACTAAGCCAGAACCCAACTCTGCATGGAACCTGGCAAGACCAGCCCAAGGTACTGGCACTTCTTAATCCACTGGTGGGTCAGTCTGGGCTGCTTGGCGCTTGATCCTAAAGTGTGTCTTTCCCCTGTACAATGCTCCTTTTCAATTTGTCCAATAAAGAGGAAAAGCAAACAGGACACAGCCCTCCTGAGCCACTGTCCACTGGCAGACACCCCTCCATCAGATGCCAGGAGAACAGAGGACTCTACTGGCTTTTCTGCTACCAACTTCTAGTCCCTCCTTAGTGATCACTTGTTCCTTTACCCTAGCCCCTTCCTCAACATACAAAGACTGGACACATTCTGGACTATCAAACAATTAATCATTTCTTCAGCATGATTTTAAAAAAATCAGTTGGATAAATGATATAGACTAATAACATTGAGCTGTACTATAATCTTGATAATAATAATAATTTTTATGAAAGCATATTTTAAACATCCTGTTGGAAGTTAGCCTAAGGAAAGACAAAAAAGAAGATTGCAAGATGACAAGACAGAAATTCAACTGGTTAACCTAGTGTTTCCTGTATTAGAAGTTCCCTATCACGATCCTATTAATGTGAAGAAAGGTAGACGATATGATACAGCCCTCATGAATGGCTAGGAAACTGAGGTTGGAGAAACTCAAGAGCAAGATTCTATTAATCTCAGGTTCCTGGTGAGGGGAGGTTAAATACGATATTTCTTTTCATGTATGGAGAATGTAAGAATATTATTCCAAAATAAAATTCTTGTTCTAAAAGTAAATCATATGACTATAACACACTTAATTTTCAGTTCAGTTCAGTCATGTCTGACTCTATAACTCCACGGACTGCAGCATGTCAGGCCTCCCTGTCCATCACCAACTCCCAGAGTTTACTCAAACTCATGTCCATTGAGTCAGTGATGCCACCCAACCATCTCATCCTCTGTCGTCCCCTTCTCCTCCCACTTTCAATCTTTCCCAGCCTCGGGGTCTTTTCAGATAAGTCAGTTCTTTGCATCAGGTGGCCAAAGTATTGGTGAAGATTCAGCTGAAATTTTACAACCTGTATATATCTCTCTGAAGACTATTTACATGCTCTTACTGTAAGCAAACTCAATTAACTAACAGTGAAGCATCATAGAGATAATTCCGTTATTCTTTATGGAAATCTTTAAAGGACAGTTATGGATCTTTTTCCATTTTTGTTTCAATAAAGAGCTGACATGTCAAGCTCAGAATAATCTATAATTGAGCAAGATATATGACACTCTATTTTAATCCTCATTATCTTTTTAGAGGGTGAGCAATAATTGCAGATAAGTTCTGCCTGATTTACTATTTTCAGTGGATTTTCTTCCTTGAAAACTGAAAGTCATCATCATCAAGATTCTAAAAGAAAATGAATGGGATTAAATCATAAGTTTGAAACTGTGTGTTTTTGCCAATTTCCCCCAAAAAAGGAAGTGAAACAGATTTTGTTGTCAGTTCACATAACCTTTGGCAATACAGAGTTGAAGACATGAGTTCAATTCCCAAACCATATGAGATAGGTGCTGTCAAGGTTGTAGCTGGCCACCCTGCCAGGGAAGGAAATGACCAGGATCTGTAATTGCCCTCAAAATCAAGCAAACACCAGAAGTTTGGGTATAAACTTGATCATAGTGGTTAATATATGTTATTGATTAGAAATCTAAATATTCCTGAAATTCATATGCTCATTAGCAGCATTCCTCTAACTACTATTTCACTTTACTTCACAGTAATTCTCATCTAAATTTAATTATCTTTCCACTCCTTAGATTTGTGTTTTCAGATCCACTTCTCCCTCAGCCCCCCATAGTAATATTTTTGGAGCACCAATACAGTCTCGCCTTTCCCTATTTAAAACCTTTCAGTAGCTTCCAAGTACCTTCCTGATAAATCCCAAACACCTTAGCATAGTGATATGAACTGAACAGTTGTGTCTCTCCAAAATTCACATGTTGATACCTAACCCCTAATGCCATGGTATTAGGAGGGGCCTTTAGGAGGTGATTAGGTCACGAGGGTGAAGCCTTCATCAGTGGGATTAGTGCCCTTATATAAGAGATCCCTGAAGAGCCTTCTAGCGCCTTTAGCCATGGGAAGACACAGCAGAAAGAGAGCCCCCCACTATGAACCAGAAAGTGGAGTCACATCAGACACCAAATCCGCCAGCTCCTTGATTTTGGACTTCCAGCCTGCACTGTGAGAAACAGAAGTCTGTTGTTTAAGTCACCCAGTCTGTGGTATTTCTGTTGTAGCAACCTGAACAGACTAAGACACACAGTATATAAGGAAGTTTGGAATCCTGTCCCTGCTTATCTGTGCAAAACTCTCTGGCTAGAAATACCTTGATACCTGGCTTCCTTCTAACTCTCTCTCCGTGACTGGGTTCAGATGCTAACTTGTCTCTACACTAATCCTGGCTCTCTACAGAATAAGGGTCTTCCTCTGGGTACCGATTAATTTATGCAGTATTTCTGCTCCTTTTTAATCAGAGGCCCTCACCAAACTTTCTTTCTCATATTTTGTGGAAGCTGATCTGACATCCCCATGCATTTAGGAAATTTCAGTTCACTCTTGAGTCAGAGAAGTGTGCTTCTTCAGGATTTATCTTAGTATTCCCTTTGCACAGCTTTCTGATTCTGCAACCACAGAGAGATACCTCCGCAAGTTTAAGATTCCCCTGAGATGGAAATGCTTCATTAAAAAATCTACACCAGCTTTTCACATTCATAATAAGTATAGTAACAGAAATTTCCAGTATCAGGTGAGACTTTTCTTTCTTTTGAAAAATGTCACAAATCTGTATTATAATCACATCCTTCTCATCTATAAGGACTGTCTTCCATGAGTTCCCTAAGCAGAACAGTGGCCTGAGGCAGAATCAGCATAGTAGTATTTTGCAAATTTCCATTATTTCTGTGAAATGGGATGCTGTGTCTTATTACTTCTACTGATATTTCTATTTAGAACTGTTATTGTCAGATCTCTGAAATTAAGAAAGCATATCTAGGCTTGAGACACACAAGCAGTAGAATTTCATTATCTAAGAATATTCTGATGCATTCTCTATCCTGTAAACATACCAAGGAGATTATGCCCACATGAGACATTATGAAATTTGCCTTTGCTTTGTAAAATGCCATTAAAGCAACCACACTCTCTTTTAGATCAAGGATTTGCCAGTGACTTCTTTCTTGGCAAACAGAGTACCTACTTATGAACTACAATAAAATATTCGAATGCATACAATAACCTGTGTGCAGCAATTAGCAACTGCTAGCTTTTTCAAGAAATACAGAATTTGTGACAATATGATACAGATACAATTGACAATGTGCCACAGCAGATGATCAAAAAAAGAGCTTTTATATACGCATTTGGGGAAAAACAGTTGATCTCTAGTTTTTTTTTTTTAAGATTTATTTATTTATGTATTTGACTATGCCTGGTCTCAGTTGCAGCACCCAGAACCTTATGGCATGTGAACTCTTACATGTGGCATATGGGATCTAGTTCCCTGATAGGGATGGAACCCAGGTCCCTGGAATTAGGAGCTTGGTGTCTTAGCCATTGAATTACTGGGGAAGTCTTTGATCTCTAGTTTTTAGCTACAACTACAGCACATTCTTGGGGCTTCCCATGTGGCTTAGTGGTAAAAAAAAAATCTGCCTGCAAAGCAGGAGATGTGGGTTTTATCCTGGGTGGGGAAGAAGATCCCCTGGAGAAGGAAATGGCAACCCACTCCTGTATTCTTGCCTGGTAAATCCCATGGACAGAGAAGCCTGGAAGGCTACAGTCCATGGGGTTGCAAAGAGTCAGACATGACTTAGTGACTCAACAGCAATATAGGGCATATTTGCTAACCATTCTCCAGGATACTTTCCTTAAAGATAAGCTTTAATGTAAACAGAGGTGACACAATTGCTAGATGTGCCTGCAATTTTTATTTGGTATAAGAATGGGAAATCCATGAGCGATGTTGGTAGTCAGTGCAGTTTAATCTAGGATTTTTCAGAAACGTACATCCTCAAACCTAACAGCTAAATCTGCTCTGAGCTCTAACTCCTTGCAAGGCCAAGTGTGGCCTATGGTTTGGCCATATCTGCATCACCAGAGAGGTGCTGGTCAAGTTCACAGTGTCTCAGTCAGTCTGGATCATGGAGTTACACTTATATGATCCATAAATCCTATTTTTAATCTTCCCTTCTTCAAGTCATCCAGATAATACGGAATCAAAGCCAAAAACAAAATCACACTTGACAAGCCTTTTCAGAAATATATTCACCGGCCCAAGAGAAGGAATATGAAGTTCCAAACACTTCATGTGAAAGAAGTGGTGAACATGTGTACACCCATGGCGGATGCATGTTGAGGTATGGCAAAACCGATACAATATTGTAAAGTAAAAAAAAAGAAAAAAGAAAAATAATAAAAATAACAAATAATAATAATTAAAAAAATAAAAAAATAATAAAAAGGAAAAAGTGGTAAGAACCACGTATTTGCTTCCTTGCATTAGAAAGGAATTTGTGACTGATTTCTGTAAAGTGAGGAACTGTAAGTTACCAACAGTATTACACAGGAAGAAACCCAAGAACCATAGCTCTATAAAGACTGGCCATTCTCACCAAACACTGCGTAAGCCTCCTCTTTCTTACAAGGCCCCCTCAATGCTGTAAGGGTTCCGCCCCAGAAAACAGAAGGGCAGTCAGCAGGGAGGAGAAGGTCCATGTGTTGCTCATCCATGCATGTGTCCCTGGGGGCATGGAATTCACTGAAGACTGCTCAAACAAGGCCGAATCATGAATGGAATTCAGTCTTACCTGAAATTCCTTGAAGCCCTTATGTTCCCAAAGTAATTACAAAAAGCACGCTAGTGACTGCTTTAAATATCCACTAATCCGAAGGAAGTATGCTGCTTTCGATCTGCCCAATTGGATCCCTTCTGTTCAAGTGGTCATACGTCCACATGGTCACACGTCCACATGAACAGAGAAGATACAAGAAGAAAGTTCTCGTGTCAATTAACATCCAGATCAACAGGGGCACTTGTCAACTACTGAGTCCCCACTTATTCACCAGGAAATACAAATAGTTTCAAAACATCTTTATATCTTCATGAAAAGAATGTAAAAAAAAAGAAGACGATGACAACAACAACGAACCTTCCATTGGAAGCATTCTTTAACTGGGATACTAAGGTTTATAATCCCTCCATTATCTGTTCTCAGGCAGAGCCAGAAAAAATACTGTCACAATTTAAGAGAATAACAGCCTTTGTTTATTTCAGAATGAGCCTGTGCCAAAAGAGTAAATATACTATTGTCTTTTGTTTTCTGTCTTTGTTCAGTGAAACTGGGATATAAAGTCTAGACGGTGGCAGAAGTTGGGGAGAACACGCACATGAATGCCATTCTGGGTGGTTTAAATCTCACTGGGATACATATTATTTTAACAGCCGCTGCTACAGTCAGGCTCTTACGCAAAATAATTCTGATTCCTGACATCGACTTTGGAAGCTTCTAAAAAGAAAAAGCATACAGAGTCTCTCATGCTTATTGCTTGTATTACGCAACATAAATCAAAATGCTTATTCCTAAAAGATAAGAAAGATCTTGTCACAATGCCCAGGGCAGAGCAGTTACTGTCTAACCATTTGGTTCCTTTCTTTCTTATTCCCATTTAACACAACCAGACAAAAGTATTCCGCCCCCAGCCCCCAAAGAGATGCAACAGTGTTCATAAATACTATTTCAAGGGCCAGGATAAATAAACTTTGCTGAGAAGTTTCAGATGTAGGCTTTTGCTTCCAGAACTAGTGGCGGTGCCAAGGAGTGACTTACGGAGCTTTAGATTCCCAATAATCTCAATCTATCCCCAGAACCCCACAAAAACAAACTTAAAATAAAAGCAGTCCTCTTGTTATGAAATCTAGCTTCAAGAAAATTCCCCTTCCACACAGATTGAAACCCCAGAGTTACTCTATCGATATTCAGGTGCTGCCACTATCCAAAAAAATTACCCCTCGTGTTAGAGGAAGTCAAGTAATAAGGCTGTCTTGAGAGCTGGGCAGCCCTGGCTTGAAAGCCAGCCCTTTATTCATTAATGAGAGAGCTTAAGAAAAATACTAAACCTAAAAATCTGCAAGTCCCCTCATGTAAATCACTGAGATTAGCCAGTGAACCTGGGGACGCAAGTCCTGTCTGGTTGATGAGAGGACCAGGTGAGATGATTCCACAGGGCACCTGGCAGGTCTCAGCACCAAGAGAGTACTCAGCGAATAGCTCCCTCCATCACCCTTCCTCCTTTCTACTGGTTCAGAATCTCTGACATTATGTGGTCTCCCTCTATTTTTATTTTATTTTATTTTTTAACTTTACAATATTGTATTGGTTTTGCCATATATCAACATGAATCCGCCACAGGTATACATGTGTTCCCCATCCTGAACCCTCCTCCCTCCTCCTTCCCTGTACCATCCCTCTGGGTCGTCCCAGTGCACCAGCCCCAAGCATCCAGTATCATGCATCAAACCTGGACTGGTGACTTGTTTCATATATGGTATTATTTATGTTTCAATGCCATTCTCCAAAATCATCCCACCCTCTCCCTCTCCCACAGAGTCCAAAAGATCACAACAGACAACACAGAAATGCAAAGGATCATAAGAGACTACTATCAGCAATTATATGCCAATAAAATGGACAATGTGGAAGAAATGGACAAATTCTTAGAAAAGTACAACTTTCCAAAACTGGACCAGGAAGAAATAGAAAATCTTAACAGACCCATCACAAGCACGGAAATTGAAACTGTAATCAGAAATCTTCCAGCAGACAAAAGCCCAGGTCCAGACGGCTTCACAGCTGAATTCTACCAAAAATTTAGAGAAGAGCTAACAACACCTATCCTACTCAAACTCTTCCAGAAAATTGCAGAGGAAGGTAAACTCCCAAACTCATTCTATGAGGCCACCATCAGGAATCCCTCTATTACGGTAGAAAAAGAGAAAAAGTGGCTGAATAACAAAATCATGACTATACTAATGACTAGGACTAATTTTGAGAAGTCTTCATATATCTCTGAGCAAAAGGACTTTTCTATTTGATAAATGATAAGAAAAAGTCAGCATCCTGCACAGAGACCACAGAGTTCTAGGAGTCCGTGTTCTCCCCTTTTAATCTCTACAGGTTACTAGCTTAGTTCTAGGCAGAGAGTAAACAGCTCTGCTTCTGTTCCGCTCGCCTTGCTTTCTGCTGCACCCTGGCCAAAGAGCAGGTCAGAGAAGAACTGCGTTGCCCACTCTGAGTTGCTATAACTACATTGTTGACAAAATAGCAGACACCCTGCAGGAGGCAGAATGGCCTCTTGGAAGCACTATATGACTTCTGCTACTGGCACATCCTCTGTTGCCTGTTAAGGGGCTGACTTGGGGCATCCAGAGATCCCCCAAAGTCACACACTAGCTAAGCGGATGGAGAACGGCTTTAAAAATCGCTGGGACTCTCACATCCATAGAATCCCAATGGCCTATGCTTCAGATCTGAAGATTGCTCTTACCCTGAGGGAACAAAACAAAGCCTTGATACTATCTGCAGAACTATGTCGCATCTGCTTCATGAAGTTGAGTTCTTCCTAAATAATGAGTATTTCAGGGCACCAAAAAGAATGCTGCCTGGTTCTTTAAAACATAAGCGTATTACCTAGATGATGGTAGGAACTAAAACTTCAGATGGAGAGAATATACAAATGGACAATGTCCACACCATGGATAAAAACAGAAGTCTGACCTCAACTTCTAGAGCAACTAATCCAGGAGCCAAAATTCAATCCTGGAAGCAACTGTACCAGAATGGGCAGGACTTTATTGACAACTGATGGTTTTTCTTTTTTTTGTCATTACTCTGCCCAACTCTGGACCAACCATGGAAAGCCAAACATCCCCCAGACCAATCCCACAAGATACTTGGCTTCTGACTAGCACACCTCTGGCTTCTCCATGCCAACCACCTCCAGGCAGAGCATACCCGAAAGCTTCTTTTTTTTTTTTTTAAACTGAGAAGCTTCCTACTCTCCTTCCTTCTTTGAGTCTCTTCTGAACGCCAGTGATGAAGGCTCACTCCCTTGCTGTAACAAACTGAACAAACAGCTCAGTTCTCATTCCAGCGGTTTTCGCTTATTTCCATACGATTCATTTGTTTCTTTTTGTTATATCTAGTGTACTAACAAGATCATACTTTACCATCTACAATGCAAAGGACCGTGGAAACCTAGATGCTTTTGAACTGTGGTGCTGAAGAAGACTCTTGAGAGTCCCTTGGACTGCAAGGAGATCAAACCAGTCAATCCTAAAGGAAATCAACCCTGAATATTCATTGGAAGGACTGATGCTGAGGTTGAAGTTCCAATACTTTGGCCACCTGATGTGAAGAGTCGACTCACTGGAAAAGATCCTGATACTGGGAAAGACTGAGGGCAGGAGGGGACGAGGGCAGTAAGATGAGATGGTTGGATGGCATCATGGACTCAGTGGACATGAGTTTGAGCAGGTTCAGGGAGACGGTGAAGGATAAGGTGTGCTGCAGTCCATGGGGTCACAAAGAGTCAGACATGACTTGGCAACTGAACGACAACAACAATGGGAACCCAAGCAATGCAACACCACACTTGAGGCCTCTGGGCAACCCCAAAATCTGCCTGGAATGTGCCTTCAGCAGCGTTCCATACTCACCAAGCCCACCTGCAACCATCCTTTTCTTTCCACTTCATGGCTCCAATTATCATAGAGAATTACATGTAATAACAGAGTAACCAAAAAAGATGTCCTTTTCATTATAGGGGACTAGAATGCAAAGATAGGAAGTCACATTTGCCTGGAGTAACAGGCAAATTTGGCCTTGGAATACAGAATGAAGCAGAGAAAAGGCTAACAGAGTTCTGCCAAGAGAACACACTGGTCATAGCAAACACCCTCTTCCAACAACATAGGAGAAGACTCTACACATGGACATCACCAGATGGTCAATACCAAAATCAGATTGATTATATCCTTTGCAGCCAAAGATGGAGAAGCTCTATACAGTCAGCAAAAACAAGACTGGGAGCGGACTGTGGCTCAGATCATGAACTCCTTATTGCCAAATTCAGACTTAAATTGAAGAAAGTGGGGAAAACCACTAGACCATTGAGGTATGACCTATATCAAACCCCTCATGACTTACAGTGGAAGTGAAAAATATATTTAAGGGACTAGATCTGATAGACAGAGTGCCTGATGAACTATGGACAGAGTTTCGTGACATTGTACAAGGAGACAGGGAGCAAGACCATCCCCAAGAAAAAGAAATGCAAAAAAAGCAAAATGGCTGTCTGAGGAGGCCTTACAAATAGCTGTGAAAAGAAGAGAAGCAAAAAGCAAAGGAGAAAAGGAAAGATATACCCATTTGAATGCAGAGTTCCAAAGAATAGCAAGGAGAGATAAGAAAGCCTTCCTCAGAGATCAATGCAAAGAAATAGAGGGAAAAAAATAGAATGGGAAAGACTAGAGACCTCTTTAAGAAAATTGGGAATACCAAGGGAACATTTCATGCAAAGATGGGCTCAATAAAGGACAGAAATGGTATGGACCTAACAGAACCAGAAGATATTAAGAAGAGGTGGCAAGAATACATAGAAGAACTGTATAAAAAAGATCTTCACGACCCAGATAATCATGAAGATGTGATCATTCACACTCACCTAGAGCTGGACATCCTGGAATGTGAAGTCAGGTGGGCCTTAGGAAGCATCATTGTGAACAAAGCTAGTGGAGGTGATGGAATTCCAGTTGAGCTATTTCAAATTCTAAAAGATGATGCTGTGAAAGTGCTGCACTCAATATGCCAGTAAATTTGGAAAACTCAGCAGTGGCCACAGGACTGGAAAAGTCAGTTTTCATTCCAGTCCCAAAGAAAGATAATGCCAAAGAATGCTCAAACTACCGCACAACTGCACTCATCTCACATGCTAGTAAAGTAATGCTCAGAATTCTCCAAGCCAGGCTTCAACAATATGTGAACCGTGAACTTCCAGATGTTCAAGTGGGTTTTAGAAAAGGCAGAGGAACCAGAGATCAAATTGCCAACAT
Source organism: Bos grunniens (assembly GCF_055505025.1). NCBI lineage: Eukaryota > Metazoa > Chordata > Mammalia > Artiodactyla > Bovidae > Bos > Bos grunniens. The sequence continues at coordinate 62,041,697 of NC_141177.1, forward strand.
CTGTTGGATCATCGAAGAAGCAAGACAGTTCTAGAAAAACATCTATTTCTGCTTTATTGACTATGCCCAAGCCTTTGACTGTGTGGATCATAATAAACTGTGGAAAATTCTGAAAGAGATGGGAATACCAGACTACCTGACCTGCCTCTTGAGAAACCTGTTTGCAGGTCAGGAAGAAACAGTTAGAACTGGACATGGAACAACAGACTGGTTCCAAATAGGAAAAGGAGTACACCAAGATGTATATAGTCATCCTGCTTATTTAATTTATATGCAGAGTACGTCATGAGAAACGCTGGGCTGGATGAAGCACAAGCTGTAATCAAGACAGCAGAGAGAAATATCAATAACCTCAGATACTCATTTGACACCACCCTTATGGCAGAAAGTGAAGAACTAAAGAGCTTCTTGATGAAAGTGAAAGAAGAGAGTGAAAAAGTTGGCTTAACGCTCAACATTCAGAAAACTAAGATCATGGCATCTGGTCCCATCACTTCACAGGAAATAGATGGGTAAACAGTGGAAACAGCAGCTGACTTTATTTTTCTGGGCTCCAAAATCACTGCGGATGGTGATTGCAGCCATAAAATTAACAGACACTTGCTCCTTGGAAGCAAAGTTATGACCAACCTAGATAGCTTATTAAAAAGCAGAGACATCACTTTGCCAACAAAGGTCTGTCTAGTCAAGGCTACGGTGTTTCCAATAGCCATGTGTGGATGTGAGAGTTGGACTATAAAGAAAGCTGAGCACCGAAGAATTAATGAACTGTGGTGTTGGAGAAGACTCTTGAGAGTCCCCTGGACTGCAAGGAGATCCAACCAGTCCATCCTAAGGGAGATCAGTCCTGGGTATTCATTGGAGGCACTGATATTGAAGCTGAAACTACAATACTTTGGCCACCTGTTGCGGAGAGCTGACTCATTTGAAAGGACCCTGATGCTGGGAAAGATTGAGGGCAGGAGGAGAAGCGGACGACAGAGGATGAGATGGTTGGATGGCATTACCGACACAATGGACATGGGTTTGGGTGGACTCCGGGAGTTGGTGATGGACAGGGAGGGCTGGCATACTGCAGTTCATGGGGTCACAAAGAGTCAGACACGACTGAGCAACTGAACTGAACTGAACAGAGTAACCAACCATCCTAGCTTGCCCAGAACTTCCCCATTTTAAGCACTGAAAGTCCTACATCCCTGGAACCCCCTCAGTCCCAGGTAAACTGGTATAGCTGGTTGGTTACCATATGAGACTCCATGCCTGTCATCCTGACAGTCAGCCTTTGAATGTGTAATTCATTCTGCCAGCAATCTTCTTTTACTATTAACAGATTATCAGCCTGCTGAGCTCCTCTCAACCAGTTGAGCCTGAGCTTAAATGCCCACTCCTAAGCCTCTTCGCCAGCAGTCCATCCCCCAATTGCTAGCAGGTGATACCCCTCCTCCACACCACACTGGCCTGTACATACTTCTGTGCATATCACGTGGCTATGGCAGCTAGACTTTCTGACCCTCTGACATACTGATCTCCCAGCGGGGAGGAGCTTTATTCTCTCCCTTCACTGTCATCACCACACCAAGCCCCTGTTTGTCTGTTTCTTGAGTAAGTGAATCTGTGGATGATTAAATAGCTTCGCTATTTATTTATTTATATTAATTAATTAATTCTATTAATTTATTTATAATGAGTAATAATAATTACTTATCATTGAGTTCCTGACTATCAACAAATTGTATAACACATAATTATTGTTATATATTGTGATTATTGTTGTTACCATCATTAATCAATTATTAATTAATGAATTAAACTGATCCCTGCAACAAGGTCCAAAAGTTCTAAATTGAGCCAAAGAGACAGCATAATGTGGAATTTGGGTGCCTTCCAAGAAGCATACTCATTAATCCACCTCAATCACCCAGATTATCGACCCACCTCAATCTGGGTGGTGTTGTCCTGCCCATCGTCCAGGATCAGGTCCGTGAAGCCTCTGGGCTCTGGGGAGTCTTGGCCCAGGCTGGCTCGGTTCGAGTCTACGGCCTTGATAGAATCCAAGTTCCTTTTCCACCGGTGGCTGAATGCATGTGCATCCACCTCCACCTCCTCTTCTGTCTGTGGGAAGGCTTGAGCTACCTGATACTGCCCATCTGTTTGAAAAAATAAAATAAAATAATGAGTTACTACCTGTCAGACATCGTTCGCATGCTTTCTCATAGAGAAGAAAAATATCCTGCCACTCATGAAAAGAGGAAACTAACTCAGAACAGTGAAACTCGTTTAACTGTAATATTTTGAGTTTGGTATGAACAACTCTGAGTAGAAGGCAATTTCAGGACATGCCATAAGTCATGACAATGCTTAATGTGCAGATCCAGCAGAGTCCCCAAAACAGATGTGCTGCCCTAAAGCAATGCATTTTTATTCCCTTCCTTCCCCGCCCTCCACACACACACTTCATAAACATTCTCTAGTTGTTCCGAGAAAACAAGCTGCAAAACAAACAAAGGAATGGAACTAAGTGACTCCCTGCACATTTGAAAATACAAATCCGACATCATTAACTTGCAAGTTTATATTGTTTCACATAAGTTATGCTGGGCAGCAGAGAGATAACAGAGCATTTGAACGGGTTAAAAAATACATGGGATGATCTTCACGTCAATGTGATAACCTGCCTTGCAGCTCACAAGTCAGACTTGGTTCACTGCCGAATTCATTTAATAAGCAACGTCCCTGGGAGGCATCACAAATGCTTTGTTCATTTGGGCTGTTCTCACCTTGGAATCTTGTCAGAGTGGTTAAGGATGACAGTGATAGGCACTTAGAGAAACGCAAGGAGATCAAATCACAGAGGTATTTTAAAGCCATCTGCGGGGACTGGCTTTGCTGACCCAGCTCATGCTGCTTCTACGGGGGGGGGCGGGAATTAGATTTCATCATTACTTCTAGTCTTTCACTTCAGTGGGTCAGCAGGAAGGTGTTCCACAAGTGTGGGAAATTCAGCGTCTGACCAAGAACAGTTCTCCTCTAGGCAACGATTACCAAAAGATATGAATTGACAGCCTTTATAACCGGCAGGACATGGGTTCAAAAGGGCTAAGAGAATGGTGATTAAATCACAGCTGTGATGTTGCTATCAATACAAGAAGATTCCAAGAAACCAAAATGTATTTAATGAAACTTATATTTTGGCCACCTGATGCAAAGAGCCGACTCATTGGAAAAGACCCTGATACTGGGAAAGATTGAAGGCGAGAGGAGAAGGGGAAGACAGAGGATGAAATGGTTAGATAGCATCATGGACTCAAAGGACATGAATCTAACCAAATTCCGGGAGACAGTGAAGAACAGGGGAGCCTGGTGTGCTGCAGTCCATGGGGTTGCAAAGAGTCGGACATGACTTAGCAACTGAACAAAAATAACAACAAATAATACCATTAAATCCATTACTTTGAACTCTAATAACCAAGTAAAGGCTACCACTACTAGTCACATGCAAATGTCTAAAACATCTCCCTTTGAAGTCCTGAAGGTGCTAATCATTTCTTCTTGAGGGGATATCCTTTGATTTCACTGTGAATTTAAAAGATCTGCCATTGTTTAATGCCTTAGTAGAGACAGCCTAGAGCAAAATACTACCGTAGTGTAGGCCATCTAGACCTTTCCATGGGCTTGGAGAATATTAGAGTGTAAAAGAATCATGGAAATGGAAACGACCAAACATTCCATAGAGAGGTAGCTGAGAGCCAGACAATGCAGCACTGTGCTCAATTCACAGAACTGTTATAAGGCTAAAGAAAAAACTCGGGTACATGGAGGGTTGATCGCAGTGCCTCCCACCTGCCACGCAGTAAATTTCAGCAAGTATGTCTAAAGAGGATTTTACAGAAAATGTTTCTTTTTTAAGGTGTTATACCCACTGGCCATTGAATAGTGCTCAATAAATGTTTGTTGACTGAATGAATGAATAATAAATAAATTGTAGACAAAGATGATGAGAGCAGGCAGAATTAGGTAAGGGAAGAAATGCAAGGATTCTGGAGAACTGGGGTGGAATTCTTTCTGTTAGGTTTGCTGAATAGGGGATGTTGAAAAATTTATAAAACTCTCTGTGCTTTTGTTACCCTTTATTTCAAATGGGAATGAAAATATCTCACCTGCAAAAGCAGACCACTTTTATTGAGTAGGTGTCAGGCTCTAAGACTTATGATTCTAGGTAAAGCTACATAAAGCAATTTGATTTGATTTATTTAGATGTCCTGCTTCATTACTAAAAATATATGATGTAGCTTACAACAAAAGTACACAGTAAAGTTTTATAACAACCAGGTAAGGCCTCATAGCACAACACTTAGACTAAACTTTAGAGCCATGCATTCACTTTGCCCTAGGGGTGGTGGCGATCTGAATATAATTATGTAGGAACAACTGAAAACCTATAGTATCCGTATTATAACATCAGTCTAGATAAGAAAGATAGCAAATGGAGAGGGTGGGAAGATTTGGGAGAATGGCAATGAAACATGTAAAATATCATGTAGGAAACGAGTTGCCAGTCCAGGTTCGATGCCTGATGCTGGATGCTTGGGGCTGGTGCACTGGGACGGCCCAGAGGGATGGTATGGGGAGGGAGGAGGGAGGAGGGTTCGGGATGGGGAACACATGTATACCTGTGGCAGATTCATTTTGATATTTGGCAAAACTAATACAATTATGTAAAGTTTAAAAATAAAATAAAATTGGAAGAATAAAAAAAAAAAAAGAAATATGGAACTAACTAAATAAAAAAAAAAAAAAAAGAAAGATAGCAAATATAATGCAGTCAATGGGTCAAACAGTCCTAGATATAAGTGTTTTTGTTTTTTAACATCACAGAAAGGGAAAGGCTCCAGCCAGAGGTTTATCAGTTCTTTATAATGTAAATCAGAAAAATGTACCTAAATCTTCAAAGTAGTAGTCTTCATTAAACTCTTCAAACCAGAAATTCAACCCCACTGTAGGTTTCTTTAAAATAGATGTTATCATTGGATATTCACTGCCCAACTTTAACTTCAACATTATCCTTTTAGATTTTTATAACACAGGACAAAATACAGTGCTTTTCATGAAACTGTTAGGTCAGAAACATCACGCTAGCCCCTGTGGTCCTGGCACAAGGCATGTAGTAGATGAAATAATGAACAACGAAGGAGCTGTCTGCATAGGAAGTCCCCTTTCTCCTTTTCTCCCTTTCTGGCTTCTTACCCTAGAGAACAAATAAAAAGAGCTTCAAAACATAGGGAGGATAAAGTCCATGTTCCCCACTATTAAATTAATTAGACAAGGAGGCCATCAGACTGAGGAGTCTTTGATGGCTTTAGCAGCCTATGTAAGCAAACTTAAAGCTGAGCCGGTAGGTGCCTCAAGTCTGAGAAATCAAAACCTAAGGACAACAATCACAAACTCCCTACTAGACTTTTCTGAATCAGGCAGACATTTAAGCTACAGCCAATGAAATAATTTCCCTGTTTTCTTCTGCCTTTTCTCCATAAAATCTCTCCCCTAGTTGGGGTCCTTGGAGTGTTCCTAACCACTTTTGGCATGCCACTGCCCTGTTGAAACTGATTTTTGTTCAGGTAGGCTCTTAAAATGTTTAGTATGCCTCAGTTAATCTTTTAACACCACTTAAGCTGAAATTTGGAAAGTCTGATGAACGTGTCAAACTCTTGTTTCAGTGATGAACATTCCACCTCATCCTTTAGCTAGATTACTGGGGAAGGTGAATTTAACAGACAGATAGGCCTTCCACATAAAGCAGGCATAAATGCTTCCTCTGGAATTTATTAGGTTGGCCAAAAAAAGTTCATTAGGGTTTTCCTGTACCATCTTATGAAAAACCTACACAAACTTTTTGGCCAATCCCATATAAAGGTAAGTCCCCAGACCCATATAAAGTATCTGATTTTTACTTTTTAGTGATGTTACATGCTTTTTTTTTTTTTCTTGCTTTCTTTACTGTTGTATTAACACCTATTACAGCTGTTGATTAGTTTGCTTCCAAGATGGAAATGCTTGCTCCTCCTAGAATTTACCACCTTGAACTCTGAAAACCAATCGCTCAATCACTTGCTGGCTGACTGTGAAGAGTAAACAAAGGCTAAGGAAGGACCTATGGGGCTTCCCTGGTGGCTCAGCTCGTACAGAATCCACCTGCAACGAGGAAGACCTGGGTTCAATCCCTGGGTTGGGAATATCCCCTGGAGATAGGGAACGGCTACCCACTCCAGTACTCTTACCTGGAGCATTCCATGGACAGAGGAGCCTGGTGGGCTACAGTCCATGGGGTTACAAAGAGTCGGACATGACTGAGTGACTTTCACTTTCACTTTTAAGAAAGGACGTAAGGGCTTTCCAATGACAAAATTTATGAGTGTTAGAGCCTAGACTCTGAATTTTCCTTGGGGTTGTTGCTTTACATGTAAGTTTTCTTCTCTGCTTAGGTTATGGATAAGCAAAACTACCCAATCACGCATAGAGGAAACATTCCCTATTTGTTCATGACTCGGTAGTACATGGTTCATTAAGACGAAAGTTTGACATTGGCTTCGATTTTGACCCCTTTTCAGAATGATTTTTAGAGGAGATAAAACAAGTCAAAAATGGAAATAAAGATGGAGAAAAACTGGTAAAGCCACAGTCTGGTTATCTACATTGTAAATTATTCTTATTCACTTCATGGGCTTTCCAACTCATAAAAATATTTCAAATAATTCTTTAAATCACCACCAAAACAGATCATTCTGAAGCAAGAGGAAAGGATATATGTAAAATAATCTTTCCCTTCCCAGCTGTAGTGAAAATGAAAGCAACAGGAGGGATCATTCAGTAGTCTGGTTGAACAGATTGTTTGCTTTCTGTCTGCTGTATGTTAATTAAACCACTGATGGAAAACCTTCCAAGATAATTTCTGCTAACACACTTTGCTATAGTTGTTAATCACATAGTTCATGGAAACATTAAATATATCTAAGAACTCCCATTTGGATATAAGGAGAGAAAGCTAAAAGACACATTTTTGTACATTTAATACATAAATTGACCTTAACACATTCTTGAGATATTTTATTCAATAAAAATTGCAGATAAAATATTATTGAAAAAGGTTCTTCACTACCTTTCAAATAGATCATCATTATGAAACCCAATAATGTCTAGTTAATCTTGAGAGCAAAATAAGAAACTCATGTACCCCTTCATATTATTCTTTGCAAAACTTGCAAGTTTCTTTTATGCTATCATCTACTATAAAATAAAATCATTTAAAATAAAAACAAAAGGGAAGAAAACTGTTCTGGGTTAGCTATGTTTATATTTGCATCTCATCCTAATGACTTTAATTAAATACCTTATATTCAGTTAATAGTTGAATGCATTTTTAACTGCATTTTTTTTATTATAACCCCAGCATGATTTTTTTCTATTGTTTATTTACTTTTAATTGGAGTATAATTGCTTTACAATGTTGTGTTAGTTTTAGCTGTACTATATTTCTTGAGTCTTACATACAATCATATACACAATATATGTCAAATGAGCAAGGAGTAACTACATAAATTGACATGTATTTTGTGTATGAGGACCCACCATGACTGTACCTTTTGGACACACACTTTGGCTTGCACTTCACAAATGAACGAAATCACTCTTGTGGATCCTGTGCAAAGACTACAATTTTTCGCTACAAATAGATTTACTGGCTTGATTCATCCAAGAATAGGCAAATTATTCAGCTAAGGTAGACTGCTGTATGCTTTCACACACCTCAATTTATGGAAGTGAAGGGGAAATTCCATACAAATGGTTCTATTACTGGTTCTGTCCAATGACGAGCTGGTTATGTAGTGGGCTTGGAGGTTTTGCCTGATAGCATTACAGAGAAGATAGCTACAGAAGAGCAAGCATGCAGAATGTTTTGTTGAGAGGCAGTAGAGGGTTTGAGTGGGACCTGGACATTATTTTCTGGTTAAGCTTCACACATGTTTCTTCATGTCTCCCAGTTGAGGACCACTGCTCCATGCTCTTGTCTCACCACAGGTGCCTAAGGTCACGTCTTCATCATCTCTTGCCTCCTGCCTGGTCTTACTTTCTTCAAACTCTTCCTTCTCCAATATTTTCTCCATCTGCTGTCAGAGATAGCTTTCAAATTTATTCATTTCTCTCTTTTTATTAAAACCTCTAAGGCTCCTTACCACCCAACAAAATGATAAAGCACTTCATGCTCTTGTTCTAACCACTCTTCCCTGACTCTGCCTCCCTCATCAGCTCTATGCTCCCACCACACAGAATCTCTCAATAACCTCTTTACCTGCAACAAATACCTTTGCATGGGGGGAAAGTCCTTCCTTATTCCAGGCTTTGGGAAATCTCACAACTCCTTCAACATCTAGTTCAAATAGTGTCTTGGTAAATGGAGCATCCCTTGACTCCTCCAAGCAGAGCTGATTAAGTTTTCTTCTGTAGGCCAATGCCTCTTCTCATCTGATTCTTTAATCATTCTTCCACCTATGCCCACTTCAATGTGAGACTGTACAGAAAATAGTTGAGACAGCAGGTCTGAGACTGCCATCCTTAGTAATCTTGTTTGTAAGGTTGGCCCTTGGCTGGCACCTGGGAACTGAGATTCGCAGGTGGTGGTGGGGGGGTCCCCACCTTTCCCTAACAGATAAGAGGGGTTTACTGTGGCTAAACTGCCTGGGCAAACAATATTGCTTATGCTGACCACCTGTCTTCCTTCCAGGAGTGTGGAATTTAGGTACATGGCAGACAGAAAGTGGTTATGTGAATGGTTCCCAGTACAAATCCTTGGGCACTGAGTTTCTTGTGAACCTCCCTGGCTGACCATATTTCAACAGTTGTTATCACAACTGGTTGCTGGAGGAAGTAACTGCTTCCCCTATGATCCCACTGGAGAGGCTCTTGGAAACCTGCCCTGCTTTTCCCAGACATCACCCTGAGTGCCTTTGCCCTCTGTGGATTTTGCTCTGTAGCCTTTTGCTGTAACAAAGCACAACTGAATCTTGTGAGTCCTCCTATCACGTCACCAAAGTTGACAGTGGCTTTGAAGTCTCCCAACACAGAGATGTTTCAGAACAGGACTTCGATCTTATTTATACTTTTTGTCCCATCGGTACAAACATGGTCATTGACATATGATAAATACCCAAAGTTTTTTCTTTTTGAAAAGCAAATGAGTGAATGAGTAAGCGAATAGTTGGCCAGGCTGCTGCTCATCTGAGACAGTGTCTTAAAGGATTATGTATGTGATCCGTTGTCCAACTTCTTAAGACTTTAATTATGTCTCTTGTTCAGTCAGATGAAAGGGCGGAAGGAGAAAATTATGGGAAAACAAAGCTATAGCAGCTTCTCCTTATCAGATATGAGTTTGACTCAACAAAAGCTCGCTGGCCAGTTGGGTGACGTTCAGCAAGACTCGTGGTTGCAGTTCTTCCCGGTTCATGAACTCAGTAAGAAATAGAATACAAGTCTTTGAAGAACATGGGCATGGTCCAGTGAGGTTAAAAAGGTATGAAGTACTGGAAACAAGGACATTTAAAATAAAATGTGGAAAATAAATGGAGACTACTCTACAAGTCTGAAGCATTAGTCCAGTCTCTGAGGCACAGAGTAGAAGAACCACAAAGACCGAAGACAAGATTAAGTGTCCAGCATACCCCGACTCTCCACTCTTCCCCTTCTCTGACTTCTGAGTCATCACAGGGTTTTTGGTTGCTCTGCAGTATTTTTCCAGAGAAGAACATTAGGTGGTTCAAGAAAAAACACACAGGAAATGAAAGAGAACAGGAAAATGGAACCAAATAGTCCAAAGTATGTACAGAAAAAATTTACACATTAAAAATTTAATAGTTTTCTAACTTTACTATTAAATAAGATAATATAATCTTATATATAAAATGGTTAATTATCCTATGGAAAACATGATTAGCTTTATGAGCAAAGGTTAATAATATTTAAGACAATGTTAAGGTATTGGTCCATATTTACTAAAATCTTAAAAATAAAGAGAAAATAAAACTGTGTTAACAGTTATAGAGGTGATCTATGTACTGTTTCTAATAATGGGTTAATAATAATAATATTAGTAATAATAACTGATCTTCATTTAGGATTGGCTGGATGTAACGCACTGTTCCAAACATTTGCATATGTTAATGTACTTGGCATCTACTATTTGGCATTTCCTATTTCACATATGAGGAAACATGTATATGACAGGGTGAGTGATACACTAGGAAAATAAGCAGAACTGGACCCACAGGCTTGGTATTAACTGTCATCTAATCTACTTCAGACTCCACTCCAGTCCTCTTGCCTGGAAAATCCCATGGATGGAAGAGCCTGGTGGGCTGCAGTCCATGGAGTCGCTAAGAGTTGGACACGACTGAGCAACTTCACTTTCCCTTTTCACTTTCATGCATTGGAGAAGGAAATGGCACCCCACTCCAGTGTTCTTGCCTGGAGAATCCCAGGGACGGGGGAGCCTGGTGGGCTGCCGTCTATGGGGTCGCACAGAGTCAGACACAACTGAAGCGACTTAGCAGCAGCAGCAGCAGCAATCCACTTCAGATGAATCTTCGAGGGGTAGAATTAGACATCTGTCAGAAAGTCTAATGATATGACACAAAGAAAGCACCCTGATGCTGGGAAAGATTGAAGGTAAAAGGAGAAGAGGGTGGCAGAGGATGAGATGGTTGGATAGCATCACCGACTCAATGAACACGAACTTGGCAAACTCTGGAAGACAGTGAGGTACAGGGAGACCCAGGCATGCTGCAGTTCATAGGGTCACAAACAGTCAGAATGACTTAGTGACTGAGCAACAACAATACGACACAAAGAATCTAAAAGAAAAAATGTATCAGACGAAATACACTATTTGAAATGGCAAAAATATGTAAACAGTCCAGCAGTGAAAGCAAATAAAGAATATAATATTTCATTTTCATCAAGTTGACTCTGCCAATGGGAAGAAATGAAAAAATGTTGATGTAAAAACAGCAGAAAATAAGAGCACTTTAATACCGATTATATTTTTTAATGCCTTGAAAAGTTTCAAAGTGCTTTAAAACAGATAATTAATCTTGTTAACTGAGTATTTTCTATTAAAACTCCCTAGTAGGAATTTGAAAGAAAAACTGAATTCCTTCAAGTAGACTTCAGCACTTGTTTTACCATGATGATAGCCTTCTATTTTATTATAACAAAGATGACTGTCAGAGAACTCAGGCTATCCACTGATTTTTTTCCCAATAAATCTGTCAGATTTGGAGAATAAACTCATTTCTACATGAGCCATAGCCTACAAATAACCTATGGATAGTGAAAACAGCATGTAATTAAATCTAAGGGTCTATCTTTTAATAAGGTTTTAGGCTTTTCTGCAGAAAACACAGCATCATAAAGCCAGAAAGCACATGGAATTTTTAGGTTACATGACCCTAGCCATGTGTAAAATAAGAAGAGGCAGATTTATAGCTTTTACAGTTTCTCCTAGCTTATAAAATTCTATCAACTATTTACTTTGTCTACCTCATGCGAAGAGTTGACTCGTTGGAAAAGACTCTGATGCTGGGAGGGATTGGGAGCAGGAGGAGAAGGGGATGACAGAGGATGCGATGGCTGGATGGCATCACTGACTCGATGGACGTGAGTTTGAGCGAACTCCGGGAGCTGGTGATGGACAGGGAGGCCTGGCGTTCTGCGATTCATGGGGTCGCAAAGAGCCGGACATGACTGAGTGACTGAACTGAACTGAACTTGCTAGCTAAATATCTCATTAACATACTTGAGGCTATTTGGAATCATATATTAAATATTCTATACATTTGTTTTCAGGTTAACTATTTGTGAGAATCCATGTATTATAAAACTTTTGAGTTGCCACAGCACAATAAAAAAGTAAAGCTATTTGATGAAACACCTCAATATTTCTCTTTATTATTGGCCATCCGCAACTACTCTTTATTTCTTGTATTCAGACCGATGTAAAAACAAAAGGTAGATCCAATGTATGAAAAGTGTGACTCTGCCAGCCAATGGAGATGGAAATTTCTGTAAACACGGACCAGTCGTGGCCAATAGACTCTAAGGCAAGTTTAGTCTCCTGAGCCAAAATCAGGGCAGATAGAATCAATTGTTATAATGGTGCCCCATGTCAAAGATGGGGCTTCCCTGGTGGCTCAGAGGTTAAAGCATCTGCCTGCAATGCGGGACACCTGGGTTCGATCCCTGGGTCGGGAAGATCCCCTGGAGAAGGAAATGGCAACCCACTCCAGTATTCTTGCCTGGAGAATCCCATCGGCGGAGGAGCCTGGTGGGTACAGTCCACCGGGTCGCAGAGAGTCAGACATGACTGAGCGACTTCACTTTCATGTCAACGATAACACCCAGATGCCTGTGACCCAAATCACTAAGGGCCTTCCATTAAGTTATGGCTGCCGGATGTCTGATAGACTCAGTTTCACAGCGTGTTGTCATCAGCCCATATTCAGTTTGTGAGGTCAGATCCATAAAGGAGGGCTTCCCAGGTGGCACTAGTGGTAAAGAAGCCACCTGCCAATGCAGGAGATGTAAGAGATATGGGTTCCATCCCTGAGTAAGGAAAATCCCCTGGTGGAGGGCATGGCAACCCAGTCCACTATTCTTGCCTGGAGAATTCCATGGAAGAGGAGCCTGGCAGGCTCCATAGGGTCACAAAGAATCAGTTGGATACAACTGAAGTGACTTAGCACATATGCATCCATAAAGGAGCCCAGACTGACTTAGCCAATGACCACAGATGACAGACAATTCATGTATTAAATGTATTAATATTTCTATCAGATTATGTTTTTGTAACTTTGATTTGAAAGTGAAGTCACTCAGTCATGTTTCACTCTTTGTGACCCCATGGACTGTAGCCTACCAGGCTCCTCCACCCATGGGATTTTCCAGGCAAGAGTACTAGAGTGGGTTGCCATTTCCTTCTCCAGGGAATCTTCCTGACTCAGGGACTGAACCCAGGTCTCCCGCATTGCAGGCAGACACTTTACCATCTGAGCCATCAGGGAAGCCCAATATAAATCATACCATTATCAAAATATCCCCATATTTCAACAAATTAACGTATTAACTGCACCCCACTCTCTACTTACCCCCAAAATAATGAGCAATGCCCTTCACATAATCCAACAACTAAGGAATTAAAGACCTGGTTAGCAAGGTCAAGGCTCAGCCCTATAGCCTGTTCTGTTCCCATTATTACTAAACAGATAATATTAGTTGTTAGTGTTGAATATCATTCTTGGATAAAGATGAAAAGTACAATCACAAACTCTGGAATTTTTGACTTTCTACTGTTGCCAGAGTTGATAATATAGGCTCAAAAAATATGCTTAAGGTGCTCAAATTTGAGCATCAAACACACACATAAAGACATTAAAAAAACATTAAGTAGAAAATTAAAACAATCCCATTTCAGTTTTATATACATTTAAAAGGCCAGCAGGAAAAACATCAATAGCACATATTAAGATTAATACTATGTATATCTATTCAATTTTTTAAAATTTTATTTTATTTTCAAACTTTACATAATTGTATTAGTTTTGCCAAATATCAAAATGAATCCACCACAGGTATACATGTGTTCCCCATCCTGAACCCTCCTCCCTCCTCCCTCCCCATACCATCCCTCTGGGTCGTCCCAGTGCACTAGCCCCAAGCATCCAGTATCAGGCATTGAACCTGGACTGGCAACTCGTTTCTTACATGATATTTTACATGTTTCAATGTCATTCTCCCAAATCTTCCCACCCTCTCCCTCTCCCACAGAGTCCATAAGACTGTTCTATACATCAGTGTCTCTTTTGCTGTCTCGTACACAGGGTTATTGTTACCATCTTTCTAAATTCCATATATATGCGTTAGTATACTATATTGGTGTTTTTCCTTCTGGCTTACTTCACTCTGTTTAATAGGCTCCAGTTTCATCCACCTCATTAGAACTGATTCAAATGTATTCTTTTTAATGGCTGAGTAATACTCCATTGTGTATATGTACCACTGCTTTCTTATCCATTCATCTGCTGATGGACATCTAGGTTGCTTCCATGTCCTGGCTATTATAAACAGTGCTGCGATGAACACTGGGGTACACATGTCTCTTTCCCTTCTGGTTTCCTCAGTGTGTATGCCCAGCAGTGGGATTGCTGGATCATAAGGCAGTTCTATTTCCAGTTTTTTAAGGAATCTCCACACTGTTCTCCATAGTGGCTGTACTAGTTTGCATTCCCACCAACAGTGTAAGAGGGCTCCCTTTTCTCCACACCCTCTCCAGCACTTATTATTTGTAGACTTTTGGATCGCAGCCATTCTGACTGGTGTGAAATGGTACCTCATAGTGGTTTTGATTTGCATTTCTCTGATAATGAGTGATGTTGAGCATCTTTTCATGTGTTTGTTAGCCATCTGTATGTCTTCTTTGGAGAAATGTCTATTTAGTTCTTTGGCCCATTTTTTGATTGGGTCATTTATTTTTCTGGAGTTGAGCTGTAGGAGTTGCTTGTATATTTTTGAGATTAGTTGTTTGTCCGTTGCTTCATTTGCTATTATTTTCTCCCATTCTGAAGGCTGTCTTTTTGATCTATAAAATTTCAATCATGTATATTTTCCTTAATATACACACGTATATCCTATTTAACAAATTTTTTAAAAAGACTAGTCCTCAAATTTAAAAAATAGGCAAATTCCATAAATAGATAATTCACAGCAAAGAAATATAAATACTACCAAATATATTAGAATATTTAACATTTTAAGAAGTCAGAGAAATACAATAAACTGTAATTTTTTATATACTACACTCACAAAGATTTATTGTAAAATTGTACTTGTCAGTATGTGATAAGGTTATTTTATGAAAATAGTATTGTACTCTCTAACATTGGTAGGCAGATTCCAATTTTAATCAGAATTTCATATGTGCATATTTTCCATCTGTAGTAAAAATCTTCTAGGATTTGATGCTGTGGAAATCTTAGATGTGCAAAATGATTTATGAATAAGTATAAAAAACTGCAATAGTATTATTTGAATTGGTTAAAAGGAAAACCATACATATGCACACAAAATTAAAAAGAGAAATACATTATAGTATTACTAGTGATTTTTTTCTGTTATACAAGTTGTAAGCAGTCAATTTGATTTGTTTTGTTCTTTTGGCATATCTTTATTTTGTACATTTTCTATAATGTGTTACTTCTATAGCAAGGGAAAAAATTCCTATGTCTCTACCTTTTGAAAGTCAAGTTCAAATATTCTGACTTGGTGAAACCTTCCCTCATCACCAATAGAAGATTTTCCTAGGCAGAGTATTTTAATGTGATCTCATAGAACTTTAATCAAACCCATTTCTGTGTTCTTCTCATGAAAGTGTAATTCTTGATTAAATGCCATTCCTTCACAAACTACCATGAACTTATCCATGGGAGGTGTCATGTCTTTATTCATCTTTGTGCTTTTTTTTGTTATTATAATAGATGTTCACTAAAACTGCCCAGGCTATTTCCTTGTGATACGTCCTGATACACTTAGGGTGGTGACCAGGCATTTTCTATCATAGCAGCTCTTGCTTAAGGCACTCTCATTTCTCTGCTTAAAATTCTTAGCCTTGTATACTTATATTTTTGGGGGTTATTTCTTGAGAAAATTAGATGTAGCCCTATCAATTTCTGTGCAATTTCCTATATTTTATCATCTTTTTCTACATGTGTTTCATCAAGTAAAATATTAGTGTTACAACATTCTATCTGTAGCATCCTTTAAAATGTTCAGAGAGATTAATACAGCAAGACAAAGTGATTTTCCCCCAAGTTATTCTACTTCTCACATTTAATTCATACATTTAATGCAATATATTTTCACATGACCTGAGAACCACAAAGCAATGGGCAAAACTATTCAGCTTTGACATCTTCAAATAATTTTACAAAAAGTTCTTTAAAAGAAATCACAGGAAAGATTTATGCTTCTGAATATCAAAGGCATTGTTAGGCAAGGATTCATAAATAATATATTAGTTACAGTAGGAAGCATATAATTCTTTAAACAAAACTGACACTTTGCTATCTATATTTAAATAAGAAATACTTTATATACAAAGATGTATTCATTTCATTAGAACTTCTTGAGTATTTATTAGCTGAAAACTTCCATGATTCATCTCCTTGCCTAATTCCCCTTAAGACAACTCAAGATAGTATTGGGGTGAAATATCTTGACACAGAAAAAATATTTCTTTATGTAGACCTATGATTTTCAGTTTAAAAAAATCATGTTCCAAATAGCCTCTTTGATAATGATAGAAATACTTCAAGTAAAAAACTGGGACAATAATGAGGAATAGAACTGGGAATAAGAGGAATAATGCAAATTTAGTCAAGAAATTTTGATGTTTTTACAAACTGTATCATATTTATAATACTATATTTTTACTCCATTGAATTCACTGTATTTTTCCCTTTTTTTTTTGAAAAGAGAAATACTTAAATTTGAATATCAACTACCATTCCAATAGCAGTTTTAAAATACAGTTCCAAGAATTTCTAAAATGCTATGAATATCTGAATTCTGTAGCTACTTTCTTAAATAACATTGCCTAATTAAACTGCTTGATTGCATACATTTATGCTGATTACACAATTTAACTCACATTGTAAATAAACCACAATCAACAAAATTACATTAAAAAAGAAATTAAGACAGTAAAACTGTACTAAAGTTAGATTTCAATTTCTCTGATATATTCCTGAAATAGTCAAACCACCAGGTAAGAATTAAGCCACCAAAGTGAGATAGAAATCCAAAGCAACATTTTAACCATGTATAGATCAGGAGGATGCTGAAACTTTTTTTTTTTTTTAAACTTTACAATATTGTATTAGTTTTGCCATATATCGAAATGAATCTGCCACAGGTATACCTGTGTTCCCCATCCTGAACCCTCCTCCCTCCTCCCTCCCCATACCCTCCCTCTGGGTCGTCCCAGTGCACCAGCCCCAAGCATCCAGTATCAGGCATCGAACCTGGACTGGTGACTCGTTCCATATATGATATTTTACGTATTTCAATGCCATTCTCCCAAATCATCCCACCCTCTCCCTCTCCCACAGAGTCCATAAGACTGATCTATACATCAGTGTCTCTTTTGCTGTCTCGTACACAGGGTTATTGTTACCATCTTTCTAAATTCCATATATATGCGTTAGTATACTGTATTGGTGTTTTTCTTTCTGACTTACTTCACTCTGTATAATAGGTTCCAGTTTCATCCATCTCATTAGAACTGATTCGAATGTATTCTTTTTAATGGCTGAGTAATACTCCATTGTGTATATGTACCACTGCTTTCTTATCCATTCATCTGCTGATGGACATCTAGGTTGCTTCCATGTCCTGGCTATTATAAACAGTGCTGCGATGAACATTGGGGTACATGTGTCTCTTTCCCTTCTGGTTTCCTCAGTGTGTATGCCCAGCAGTGGGATTGCTGGATCATAGAATCTATTGCTTCATTCTTCCTTTATCCTTGAATTATTTTTTCTAAACATTTTTTTGACTCATACAAACAAATTCCAGATAAACTGGAGTAGTCTCCAGTTTTAAGTACTTATTAAAGTAAATACTTTAAGTACTTATTAAAGTAAGTACTTAAGTACTTATTAAAGTAAGTACTTAAGTACTTATTAAGATACATTATAAAGTATCTAATTAGTCATCAATTGTTGAATTTTTAAGTTGATTGTAGAGGTTAACTTTTGTGAGCAGCCTTAACTCTTTTTCAGGAACAATTTATGAAAGAGGAATCTGCACTCTAATGTATTTAAACTCCATCAGTCTACAAAATAACCAGAAGGACATGAAGCCAGATATCCCATATTTTCATCAATCACTTTATGGTATCTTAAAACATTTATTTTTGCTTATTTGTTCAATGAAAAAACAGAATCTCACCAGTTTAATTTAACAATTTTACAATTTAACAATTAAAAAATTTAACAATTTTTGATTGTTAGTGAGTCAACATTTTTAATGCTATTCCCTTGTTTCTTTTTTGCTATCCTATTCAAGCCCTTTTGTGAGATAAGTAACTCATTTTTTAAATTTAAGGGATTGGTCAGCTTAGTAAAAACTCTATAAAATTTTTCAGAAAATCATTCATTATATAAATCTGTCTCAGACAAAGTTATTGAAATCATGATATATTTTCCTATTATATGAGACTATTATGTTGTTTAAGTACCTTTGTATGGTTATGACATAAAGGGAAGATACAGGGATATGTTTTCATATAAAGTTCAACAAACATGGTTTATATATTATGTATACATATATATGTGTGTGTGTGTGTATATTATTCAGCCATGAAAAGGAATAGAAATCTTATGTATAATACAACTTGGATAAACCTTGAAGAGTGTGCAAGCTGAAATAAACTAGACACAAAGGACAAATGTAATTCCATTTATCTGAAGTAGTCAAAACGTTAGAGACAGAAAGTAGAGTAGAGGTTACCAGATACTTAAAAGGCAAAATAATGAGGAATTATTGCTTAATGAGTACAATCTGTGATGAAGAAAATGTTCTGGTGATTGATAGTAGGGATGGCTGCAACACATGATGAGTGTAGTTAATACCACTGAATTGCATAATTAAAAATTATTAAAATGGTAAATTTTCTGCTATGTGTATTTACCACATAAAAAATGAACCCTCATCAAAGAGGCCCATTCTATAGTCTTATAATTTAAGCAATTATTGAATATTTGATGAATGAATGAATGAATAGAATTCATGAAAAATAGTAGGAAATCATTGGTTATAATTCTGGGAGGGTCCAAACTCTTATAAAATATTGGAATGTCCTCCTTTTTTCTGAAAGCTATCCGCCCATCTGGTATTTTCCAGTTTTGAGTTTCCCTAGATATCAGGTAGACTTCCAGAGACTTTCAAAAACACTGAAAGTTCAAAGCCCCAACAAATGAAGTGCAGTTTCATACAACAAACAACTCCAAGAGCAGATATACAAATGGCGAGTCTGGTTCGAAATTAAGGACAAAAACACTGAACTCATTCATCATTTAAAAAAGGCCACAGGAAGAAAAAGTGCAATTATTTGGGGGAAAGATTCCAAATTTTAAACAAGATAGAGTAGGGGTAAAGTAATAGAATATAAGTGAAAGTTATAATGCTGAACTCGTCCATTTTGTTAACAAAAATTTTAAACAAATAAAAAATTAAAAAAACAAACAGCATAAAAAGCTAGAAAGTCAACCTAGGATAAAGAAGGATGGCAGGTATACACTAATATTTAAATTTTAATCAATTTAAACCCAGATATCTATTCACAATACCCTAGACACCAAAAGAAAGAAATTAAGGTAGTAAGGAGTGTAAGCTAAAGTATTGAATGGGTATAAAAACAAGTCATGGGGGAGGTGGGATACACATTACATCAAAGAGCCAGACAAGTCTTTTGATTAATCTAGGAAAAGGAAAGAAATAGAGGTTTTAATTGAAGTATTTAGATCCAACCAGTCCATTCTGAAGGAGATCAGCCCTGGGATTTCTTTGGAAGGAATGATGCTAAAGCTGAAACTCCAGTACTTTGGCCACCTCATGCGAAGAGTTGACTCATTGGAAAAGACTCTGATGCTGGGAGGGATTGGGGGCAGGAGGAGAAGGGGACGACAGAGGATGAGATGGCTGGATCGCATCACTGACTCGATGGACGTGAGTCTGAGTGAACTCCGGGAGTTGGTGTTGGACAGGGAGGCCTGGCGTGCTGTGATTCATGGGGTCGCAAAGAGTTGGACACGACTGAGCGACTGACCTGATCTGATCTGATCTGATTTAGAAGAAAAATGACAAAGTGAGAAAATGACAAAAATTTACAAATTATTTATATAAAAATAATTTGGGGAGTTGATTAGAGAGAATTCTTTTGGAGTTAGCAGCTGGGCTGTCATATGGTTACTCTACGCAGATGTGACCTGCTGTGGTTTGCTCTGCGTCTGGATCTGGGTCCATTGTTCTACGTTCTCCAGACGAAAGGAATGAACCTTGGTTGTCCTTTTACACTATATTGAAACCTGGGTAACGGTTGTACTCCATTTATAGCTTAATTAATTTAACTTAAGAATGGCCACGCTAAGTTGTTTCGGTCTTACTCAACTCTTTGCAACCCTATGGATTGCAACCAGCCAGGCTGCTCTGTCCATGGGATTCTCCAGGCAAGAACACTGGAGTGGACTGCCATTCCCTTCTCCAGGGGATCTTCCCTACCCAGGGTTTAAACCGGCATCTCTTATGTCTAACCTGCATTGGCAGACAGGTTCTTTACCACTAGTGCCACCTGGGAAGCCCTAAGAATGGCCGTACTTGAAAAAAGAACACTGGGAAAGAGAGATATCAAAAAATTAAACATATATGTACATTTCTGCCCCTAACCAATTCACACTTCAAAAACTGGTGATAACTGGCCATGAACATTTCCAGTGTTCATACACAGAAATCACAATTTGAACTGAACTCCAGTCCTACTCCAACATAAGCCTCTTCATCTCTTGTAGAATAAATTAACACACATTAATATGTTTTTATTTCTACACAGATAATTTTTTTTCACATTTCCCTAGAGGAAAACACAAAATGCTCTGAGGCAAATTTTCAAATGTATTGCTTATAAAGAATGGCATGTGAATAAAGAGAAGAAAACGTCAGCTTGTTCTTGCTTTAACTTTATGTAATGTCTCACATCTCACAACACACTGCTCTAGAGTGAAGTGTTTTAACCTGCCTTTTGTTATGAATTACTTGGCTGGGTAACAGACAGGCAGTCTGGGATCATTTTTGTAAAGCCATCAATATCCTTCAGTGCTATTCAGAATGCCAAGAGAATGCTTTCTTCCTTTTTTTACTTATCCATCAAATACTTCATGAAGTTTAATTAAAATTAAGTCAAAAATATTCTGTGTGCTTGTACAAACCTTAAATTTGTTAACCTATTATTGGATTTTCAAAAATACCTGGTTAGAAAACTGATTTAATTTTCTATTTATATGTAAATTTGTTTCTAAGCTTAGATGCAGGTCTGCTCTGAGAATGCTAATCCTAACTTTACCATATTTAAACTCATTCTGGAGCCAATTAGAAAGGCCTCATGCCAATCCATAATACATTTACCAATATCAGACATTTGAAACATTTCAAAGCACTCCCCCCAAATGCCTATGTCACTTCCTGTTTAAGAAAAGAAATGCATTCTTCTCAACTTACTGTACATTCATTCATTCATTCATTTATTCGCATGAATCACATCTTGTTACAGGCCATCTTCAAACTGTCCAAAGGCTTCCCAGCAGTATGTAGAAGAAGCAACCAGAGCTGTGGCACAGGCAGGAAGGGACATTCTACTGGAGAATCTGAAGGAGGAGTAGTGTGTTTGGAAGAGAAGGAGCCTGGGCAGAGGGCATAAGAGTAGGCTGGGAAGTGAGGAGGAACCAGATTACACGGGGCACTAGCAGTGTGTAAGGAAGTGGGGTTTTACTCTGAGACAGTTGGAAAGTCAGTGGAAGGGTTTAACCAGGAAAGGGCATGATCTGACACATGTTTTCAAAAGATCACCTCCACTACTAGGAATATAAGTTGTTTTTTATCATTTTAGGCTCTACTGATAACAGTAAGAAAGAAAACACTTTTATTCTGAAGATGTTCAGCTGTCATATAGAAATACTAACATGTTCACTCAATAAGGGCTTGACTGATTCCAATGAGCTGTCAATTAGCATAAAAGAGTGGACTATGGTAAGAAAAATGAGTAATTAAGGTGATAGGTGACTAAC
The DNA here is from genome assembly GCF_055505025.1 of Bos grunniens. NCBI lineage: Eukaryota > Metazoa > Chordata > Mammalia > Artiodactyla > Bovidae > Bos > Bos grunniens. The sequence continues at coordinate 62,063,635 of NC_141177.1, forward strand.
AACTTAAATGTCTAGGATCATTAATTCTCATTTCATGTATTTAATAAGACACATAAAATATTTGACTGTGAATTTTATATATGAAACATCATCAGCAATGTCTCTAAGAAAAGGAAAAAAACTAGTGTCCACTATAATCTACTACTATAGTATCTCCACGATACTAGAATATACATTTAAATTCCATATATTAAGGTGTGGCATGGAGGAGCAAAGAACAAGATTTGTTCTGTCTTTATTTAATACCACAGTAGGTAGAAAGAATAGCAATTTTGGCTTAAAGTAAAAGAAAAGGCAGTACAGTGCGGGGGGGGGGTGGCCCTCAAAATTTAGGGTGGCTTATTTTTCACAAGCAGAGACTGTGTCCAAAGTTCACATTTCTCCCAAAAATCTAACCAAAGATCATTTTTAAGTATTTATTGCCCTAATAAATTAGGAATGCAAAACTAATAATGAAGCAGTTTTCTTTGACAAATGATAAACCTTTAAAGTTCTGTTAGATGCTTAATAAATTTTTTTGGAAAGAATGAGTTAAATAACATAATCTCAGGAAAAAAAGCGGAAGTACAGTTTCCTTCTAGAAGAGTAAATATGAAAGGGGAAATTACGGGTAGCTGTTATGAAATCAAAAGGCCTATGTGTTACACTTTAATAAATTTTTCCTAAAACAGCAAAAATGCACTCAAATTAGTTTCTCAAGCTTTAGAATGCATCAGAATCACAGTGTCCCTGAAGATTCCTAAAGTCCACTCTCTTTAAGAAGGCCACCGGAGATTCTGAGGCAGGTAGACCAGAGAACAATGCTTGGAGAAACACTGCCATAGTAAAACTCCAAAGAATTTTATCTCCTCTGTGTCCGGAATTAAACATCGTATGTTTATACCTTGGGGGCACCTTTCAAAGTTACGGAATATGGAGGAACATGAAGGAAAACATTAAATAGTCTGTGGATATTGGCTCTGATGTTATTCTGACATAGAAAAGACTTCTCTTCCAATATTTACAGCCTTATTTTAACTCCTTATCTGCCTATACTACTTTGAAAAGTGCTTTCTAAACCATTATCTACTTTATTTTTCTTAATAGCCCTTGAATTATGAAAGGCACTATCATGGAAAATTGAAGAAAACTGCTTCTCTCCTCTCTTTTTGATTTTCACAAGAAAATGGCATTGTCTTCTGATTTGGCTAGATTCATTTAGAAAAAGGGATGGAATTAAGCAATTACCCACTGATTGTTGTTGAATCTACTATTGATATTTATATCAATTGATTTACTAGTGAAGATTCATGGAGAAGGCAATGGCACCCCACTCCAGTACTCTTGCCTGGAAAATCCCATGGACGGAGGAACCTGGAAGGCTGCAGTCCATGTGGTCGCTGAGGGTCGGACACGACTGAGTGACTTCACTTTCACTTTCCACTTTCATGCATTGGAGAAGGAAATGGCAACCCACTCCAGTGTTCTTGCCTGGAGAATCCCAGGGACAGGGGAGCCTGGTGGGCTGCCGTCTATGGGGTCGCACAGAGTCGGACACGACTGAAGTGACTTAGCAGCAGTAGCAGTGAAGATTCAAGATTTAGAATTTTTTCATTATTGATTAAGTTGGGGTTACCTGAAGAGAGTTGCTGCTTAGAAGATTTTTTATCCACTAAATGAGATATGAATAATTTTAGATTTAAAAAATATACTAAAGCCCATATAAATGGAATAAAAAAGCATGTGCTGATATGAACTTTATGATAACATATTTATATTTTAGCAGATTCACTTCTCACAGAGATAAACTGACTTTTAAGAGCTGCTGTTCTTTGTTCAATAATACCAATCATAACAATACCATGCAATGATTCAGTATCCCTTCAGCAATACAAATGATGTCCCTGTAGAATGAAGGTTATATTGTTTATTTCTGTACAATTCTGTTTTGCAATGAGCATCACTAACAAAGAAGCTGATTTTTATTGTGTTTTTTTTTTAATGCAAAACCTGCCAACTAGATGCTCAATAGGCATCTCAAAAAAAAAAAAAAAAAGATGTCCTTCAGGAGGTGAATGGATGAATTCATGGTAGTACATCCAGACAATGGAACATTATTCAGCATTAAAAAGAAATGAACTATCAAGCCCTGAAAAGACATGGAGAAAACTTAAGTGAATATTAGAAAGTAAAAGAAGCCAGTATAAAAAGGCTGCATACTGTGATTCCAACTATTTGACTTTCTGCAAAAGGCACAATTATGGAGACAGTAAAAAGATCAGTGGTTGCAGGGGGTTAGAGGATGAGGAAAGATTAGAGGGAGAATGCAGGGAATTTTTAGGACAAAGAAACTACTTCAATATTATAATCAGGGACATATCTCATTATAAATTTGTCCAAAGCCATAGAATATACAGCATTAATAGTGAATCTGGATGTAACCTATGTACTATGGATAATAACCATGTGTCAGTGTAGGTTCATAGATTGTAACAAATATGCTGTTCTGGTGAGGAGTATTGATAGTGGGATAGGTTGTACATGTAAGTGGCACAGAATAAATGACACATTTTTGTACCTTCTTCTCAGTTTTGCTGTAAACCTAAAAATGCTCTAAAAATAAAGCCTATTTTTGAAAATCTCTTCCTGTTGCCCATAAAAAATTTAGCCAGTGACCATGATTTCCATATTTAAATGATATAAGTGCATTATCACTTTTAAATTAATAAAAAGATTAATTTTGCTCCACTTAACAAAGAATCAAAGTAATAAATCAGACAGGTATTATTATTTGGATTGTATTCCAAATCCCATAGTTGAAATAAGCTCATGAGTATATGATGTTCAAGAAGAAAAATGATTGTGAAGGTTATGACTAAATCAGGATAGTGAAAAGGGCTAACAGAATGCAGGGATGACTCTGACTGCATCCATAGCAAATCAGACACAAATGACCAACAAAGAACTCTAGGATTAAAACAAGTCATGTGAAGTGTTGTTATTTCTTCCTCAAGGAAAAAGATTCTAGTCACCTTAGGTGACTCCCTGATTTGAAGAATGTTTTACAAAAATCCAGCTTCAAAAAAATGAGTGCATATACTCTGTTGGGGGAAAAGTCCTTGTTATCTGTGTCTAAAAGTCAAATGGCAGCATAATATGCAGAGGCCAAAGTCAGTTGAGAAGACTATGTATTTTGAGCTAATGATAACACCATTTGGGATTTCTCTTTTACTCTTTGTCAAAGAACTTTAGTGGTTTTCCCATGTATTACCCATCTAAATCAGTAGTCACATATGGATGTGAGAGCTGGATGATAAAGAAGGCTGAGTACCAAAGAATTGATGCCTTTGAAGTGTGGTGCTAGAGAAGACTCTTAAGAGCCCCTTGGACTGCAAGGAGATTAAGGCAGTCAATTCTAAAGAAATCAACCCTGAATATACACTGGAGGGATTTATGCCAAAGCTGAAGCTCCAATACCTTGGCCACCTGATACAAAAAGCCGACTCATTAGAAAAGACCCTGATTCTGGGAAAGATTGAAGGCAGGAGGAGAAGGGTATGATAGAGGATGAGATGGTTGGATGGCATCATCAACTCAATGGACACGAGTTTGAGCAAGATTTGGGAGACAGAAGGACAGGGAAGCCTGGCGTGCTGCAGTCCATGGGGTCACAAAGAATCAGACACGACTGAGCGACTGAACAACAATTGTATGGTGATGAATGGAAATTAAAATTTTGGTGGTGAGCATGCTACAGAATATACAGAAGTAGAAATACAGTATTGTACACATGAAACATAAACTAATGTTACTTCAATTTAAGAAAATCAAGAAAATAGAACACTCAGTGCTTTCTTTGAAAGCTTTGGAATGTAATCCTTAATAAATTAATCAAGACCAGCTCAAAATACATTTTATAAAACCAGAGGTTATGGACTGAATTTTGTGTTGCTCCAAAATTCACAGGTTGAAGCTCTAACATTGAGTCTGGCTGTATTTCAGATTTGGCCTCTCAGGAAGTCATTAAGGTTAAATGAGTTCATAAGAGTGAGCCCTGACCTCACAGGATTAGTGATACAATAAGAAGAAACAAAAAAAAAAAAAAAAGAAGAAACACCAGAGGAAAAGCTATGTGACAACATAGTGATAAGGTGGCTGTGTACAAGCTAAGATTCTTACTAGAAACTGAATTTGCCAGCAACTTGGATTTCTAGCCTCAAGAACTGTGAGGGAAAAAAAAAATTGTTAAACTGCTCAGTGTATAGTATTTTTTAATAGCAGTTTGAGCACAATAAGACACTAAATCATGTCATCGTGCACTTGTGCTCAATTGTGTTTAACTCTTTGTGACGCCATGGACTGTAGCCTCCTGGGGTCTTCTATCTGCAGAATTATCCAGGCAAGAATACTGGATGGGGTAGCCATGTCCTCCTCCAGGGGATCTTCCCGACCTAGGGATCAAACCTGCGTTTCCTGCGTCTCCTCCATTAACAGGTGGATTGTTTACCGCTGAGCTATCTGGGAAGCTGTAAGACACTAGACTTACCAACAAATGTTACCTGATTCTCTACTGTGTGTTTGGTATTTAAGTAGCTTTTGTGAAGGACATACAAGAATATCAGGCTCCCCCCATCCCCCGCAAATACACCTTGATAAAATACACTGATACACTACGACCTTCAACTACATATATCCACCACAAAGATTCATTCATTTAAGCAAAAAATAGATACAAAAGAAATCATAACATTTTGTTATTTAAAAAAATGCAAAGACCTGCCATCAGATCGACATTCCTTCTCATCTTTTCAATATCTTGTATGTTCACAGTTTAGCAAAATATAATTGAAATAAGAAGCCTGAGGCACTACAAAAATCATCAAAGAGAATTTTAATAACACATAAGATACTTTGATATTACTTCAAATACACCCAGCACATATGACATTTAACTGACAAAAAGAACCATTTTTTAAAGAGATTTTTAATGATATAGACTCGATTGGAAATTGAAGCAACTGCCAACCTCTCAGATCAATCTGGATTGTTTAGGCTTAGCCATTTCTCCACTGTGGATATGTCAGAGGCAAAGTTTATTTCAGGAGATGGTTTAGAGGCAGCTCACATTATTACATATGCGGGAACTTAACTAGCCCCTGGTTATAAGGCAAACCAGATCAGTTGTACCTTCAGTTGTACCTAAGATAGGGAGGGAAAAAAAAAACCTCATACCAACTCAAATGATAATTTGAAGAACTTGCTTAAAATATATTGATAAAAAAGTAGTTTATCCAAGTTGGCTCAGGTTATTTTGAAACTATTTAATGAGTATGTGCCAAATACTGAACGAAGTTCAGGAAACACAAAATTCGCCTTGTGCAGAGGTATCACGAAATAGTTTTACCATACGCCTTCCCATTCCAAGGTGGGAATGAGATTTCAAAGAGTCAGACATGACTGAGCGACTAACACTTTCACACACATGTAGCTTTGGCTTCCCTGGTGGTTCAGGCAGTAAAGAATCTGCCTGCAGTGCCGGAGACCTGGGTTCAATCCCTGGATAGGGAAGATACCCCAGAGAAGGGAATGGCAAGCCACTCCAGTATTCTCGCCTGGAGAATCCCATGGACAGAGGAGCCTGGTGGGCTATGGGTTACAGCCCATGGGACTTCAAAGAGTCGGACATGACTGAGAGACTAACACTTTCCTATTCCAATGGGAGCCTTTCTTAAAGTGCTGTACAAAAACAAAATAAGCGAAACAAACATGTTCTGCAAAAAACAAAGTTTTCAGGAAGGTTTGGTTAAACCAAGTCAAATGTATTCAAAGGCTGAAAGACCACTCATAGTCATTACTATGTTAAAGTGTAGCAAGATTCTCCAACCTGGAGGTTTGGCAACTTGGAGAACTTTTGTCCAGAAGCATTTCATGTGATTCTTGTTCCGCCTGCATACACACATTCATAGACACACACACATATATGAGAAAATGTTCATAAGTAATCATAGTCAATATTACCAAGTTCTTGTTTAGTCATTTCCAAAGTTACAAGAAACAATAGTTGTGAGCATTGTGTTGTAATCAATACTTTGCAGAGTGGTCAATAACCTGTGACTACAAAGCATCCAGCTTGCAGTGTGTGTGTGTGTGTGTGTGTGTGTGTGTGTGCATGCGCGCACACGCTTAGTTGCTCAGTTTTGTCCTACTCTTTGTGACCCTGTGGACTGTAGCCTGCCAGAATCCTCTGTCCATGGGATTCTCCAGGCAATAAAAGTGGAGTGGGTTGCCATTTTCTCCCCAAGGGGTTATTCCTGACTCAGGTATCAAATCTGGATCTCCTGCACTGCAGGCAGATTCCTTTACATCTGAGCCACCAGGGAAGCCCCCAACTGCAATATTACTCACCAAATAGCAGGTCTGGTGATCATTAAAATGCTTAAAGTGCTTGGTCTTACATGGAATTATGATTGATTGATAGCACTTTATAATCTTGTTCAGATGCCAAGTAATTACTCAGGGGTGAAACTGGAAATAAGACACACATGATATTTTTGTGGTTCTGCAACTCTTAATACCCCTAGACCTAACAATGAATTCTGATGGTGCTAATTAACTTTGACCTCAGAACTAGGTTGCAATTAAAACTTGAGCAATAAAATTTCTTTTTATAAAGATTTTTTTTTCCAAAACGGGGTATGTAGAAAATTTCTACACAAATAAATCCTGTTTAACACAGCACTATTTGTTGCTCACATAAAATAACTAGAAATGACAGAGCTCAGATTTTTAAATACTGGGTAAAGACAAATTATAAAGAAGCAAGTAAGTGTACAAATAAATAATAAGATATATTTATTCTATAAAGATAGCAAAGAAATTGAGACATAAAATTTGAGAGTCAGAGGAATTTTAAAATTTAGTCTACTTCTGGTTAAGATGGTAAACTACATCTGCATATTTGCTTCTGATCTTACTTTAAAACCCAATAAATCAGAGTGCAGGACTATTTAAATACAAAAATCCATACAAAAATTAAATGGAAGGGAAAGAAACAAATACAAAAGTTTAGCTGTCAGAAAAACAGACCAGAAACCAGACAGGACCAGAAAAACAAAAGGCTGATTTGCTCAGAATTTGGATATACCTACTATATCAGGAAGTAGGCACAGATGTGGGGCAGAAAATTGGGGAGGATTAAGAAGGCAATGGCACCCCACTCCAGTACTCTTGCCTGGAAAATCCCATGGGCAGAGGAGCCTGGTAGGCTGCAGTCCATGGGGTCGCGAAGAGTTGGACACGACTGAGTGACTTGACTTTCACTTTTCACTTTCATGCATTGGAGAAGGAAATGGCAACCCACTCCAGTGTTCTTGCCTGGAGAATCCCAGGGATGGGGGAGCCTGGTGGGCTGCCGTCTATGGGGTCACACAGAGTTGGATACGACTGAAGTGACTTAGCAGCAGCAGCAGCAAGAAGAAACTAGATCATCAGATTCTCTGTTCACCTTAGCAAAAAGTTGGAGGCATATTATCCAGAAAGGATAAAACAGAAGTGACACCAGATGCTATGTTTATGTTCCCCCAGGTTTTAAATGTTAAAGCCCCAATTTCTATGATGATGTTATTTAGAGGTAAGGTTTGGGGATGTACAATAATTAGGGCTAGATTGGGTCACAAGGGTGGGGACTTTACCAATGAAATTATTGCCCTTATAAACTTTCCCCCATGAGAGGATACAGCAAGAAGGTGGCCATCTGCAAACCAGGACATAAGACTTCACCAGATGCTCCACCTGTCAGCACCTTGATCTTGGACTCCCAGCCTCCGAAATTGTGAGAAACAAATATTTTTTCTTTAAGCTACCCAGTATATGGTATTTTATTAAGGCAGCCCAAACAGACTAGGACTTCAGGCAATAATGAAAGCAGGGACACTGCCTTGTAATCAGGAAGATTACTTAAAAGGTTATCATCTAAACGTGGAAACAGCTGCCCTCTATGCCATCCCTCACTGGCCTCCTAGGATCCTGGTGTCTGGGTTGAGGAACTGCAAGTAAATGAAGAGATTGTTCTCCATGGGATCCTGATAAACAGTAGATTCTTATCAGAAGCTTTGGAGCAGCAGCCAGATGTTCTGTTAATACATTTAACAAGCTTACAGATGATATGGATGCTGTTGGTCACAGCCTATACTTTTAGTGACAAGTCCTAGAATCTGACCAACATAAAAGAAGGATAGAGACTGATATTGAGATTTCTCAACAAATGAGACTCAGCCAGATCAACCTAGAGTGAATGCAGTTAGCTTTATAGCACTCCATTCTATAATAATGAGCGAACAGCCAAGGACTTCCAGACATCTGAGGAATGTCTCTAATATAAAAGAGTTAAGACCAATCAGATACAGACAGGCTGAAGGGAAATGATGTTATGCAATGAGATGAACACTACCATAACTATCCTTAGAAATACCAGAGATAATATTTCACTCATGAAATAAGAACACAATTTTATTTCTTAAAAAAAAAAAAAAAAACAGGGGAAAAGAACTCTAAGAAATCAATTTGATGTTAGGAATAAAAGAAGGCTTAGAAGAGAACTTTGACAGAAAAATTTAGCAAAAATTTTTAAAATGGGTGGAAAAATAAGAAGCAGCAAAGTGGAAAAAAAGAAAGAGAATATTAACCTAGAAAGCCTTACTCTAAACTTAACCCGAATCTCACAACAGGAACTCCAGAAAGGGGGGTGGGGGCACAGATGAAATGGAGAAGAGTAAAACATTAATCAGCCAAGTAAGGAAATTTCCCAGAAATGATGAGTTTCCAAACCGATAGAAACCACTGGGTCTATACACACACACACTTGGCAGAGCAGCAGGAAATTTTTGAACACTGTGGATATGACAACCAAACTATGTTGAAAGAGAGATGAAGAATAGACCACAGACCAAAAGGTGAAAATGGTTTAAGACTTCTCAAAAGTGTAACAGGAAACTAGAAGAAAAAAAAAAAAACCTTCAAAAATTGTGAAGGTAAATGAATTCCAACTTAAAAATTCTATATGCAGTCAATTCTGCATGAAAGTACAACACTTAAGATATGCCAAGTCTCAAAAATCTCTCTCTCAAGCATTCTTTTTCAGGAAACTACTGGAGTGTATACTCCTGTACCAAAATCACGTCTTAAAGGAAATGCTAGACCAAGAACTTATGAAGCTAGAAACCCAATTCAAAAGAGAGATGAAGGGAATCCTAATACATACATAGCTCAGCGCCAAAATGTGCTTTCACAGTCCAAATAATGTTAATGTTTGGAAGCTGGAAAAGATGGTGTGTAATAGGAAGTTGGGGTTAATACAAAGAGCTAAAATCTCATTTTGCAATTGTGTATTATGAGATGGTAAAGTTGAAAAACCAAAGCTAGCACCATAAGCATACTATCTAGATATGTGTTAATAAATATCAAGAGGAATAGTTAAAAAGAAGTGAAAACAGCCACCACTGTCAAGTGGGAAATTATAGGCCTGTGGATGTGGGCTGAGGACGGTTATTTGTGTGTTTTTTTGTTTTGTTTTGTTTTTTGCTGTGGACCATTTTAAAAGTCTTGATTGAACTTGTTTCAATATTACTTCTGTTTTCTGTTTTGTTTTTTTGCCCACAAAGCATGTGGGTGGAATCTTAGCTCCCTGACCAAGGACTGAACTTGCAACCCCTGCATCAGAAGGCAAAGTCTTAACCACTGTACCACCAGAGAAGTCCCCTGATGATGTTTATTCAACTCTTTAAACCATTTGACACACTAGTGTCTATGAAAATGGGAAGAATAACAATGAATTAATCAACACTCATTTTAATCATAAAGAACCCGAGAGACTCAGAATTATGACCTTTTCCTTGGTCCCTCAATAAGTGGCCTTTAAGAATCAGGACCAGAGTATTTCATTGTTTCATTATTTAACCTGGCATAATTATGTTCTTAAACATAACCGCAGTCATAAAACTTTAGATATTTGTTCACTCAGTCATTTCACAAAAATCTACTGAGTGCAAACTAGTTCTCGGGGGTAAAATAGGGAGCAAAACTAGACCCCGTCTCTGTCCCCATGGAGTTTATGAGTTGCTCGGAGACATTTTATATGACATTTACTATTAACTAGAAGACCATAGATTTGGAAATTAAGTCTCCTAGTCATATATTCATCTGTTTCTTTCCTACATTCCTTCTGAACATTTCTACCCACATCCAGTCTAACTCTTGACTTCATTTACTGACACAGTAAGCACTGAGACATTTATTTTTCCTTTCTTTCTCCGCGCCAAGGAAGGTCCGGCCACCACCAGCATTTCAAGAGTGGCCTTTACACGACTTCATGTTTCCATGTCAGTGCTGCTTTGTCGCCAACATTTCAGCCCACAGACTGGCTGACAGCCGCGCCAGAGCCACAGAAACCACCAGCTGGTTGGGGAACCAACGATTTACATCTCGTGGAGCAATGAGGATTCTGTAAGTGGTAGATTTTGTTGAGGATTGTGGAACTACGTGAGAAACTGGCCACCTTCTGACTTCCTGATGGAAATGTGACATACGAAATTCTCTTAAAGGAACAGTACTACAATCTTGACAGACATGGGAACCATTCTCCGACCTTTCAAAAATAACTTCAAACGGCAAACTGTTTGATGTGCTCTGTCAATCTTGCTCTCCTCTTATTTAGGTTCTCAAAAAATTCAAGTATCACATATTTTAAAGTTCAAAATATTATGCATAAAAGTTGTGCATCCTAACTCCTTAAAGTTACTCACAGTTAACTCTAAAGATTCCTTAGTTTCACTCATGAAACTCCCTTGAAAAAATAAAATGTTCTAATTTTAGTTATTTATTCTTTATCTAAAATGAAGGCTTCTTCAGTCTGTTTTTGGAAGTGTTTTAATACTCTTTCATTCATTCTCTTACTGACTGTCCTGAATGTCAGACGGAGGCAGAATGGCGCTCTCCCAGCAAGCTCAGACCCCATAATGATAGGTGTTCAACCCAAGAGTGCTTATTAATGGTTGTTCTTGGGGCTTTCTGGCTGATGGGCTACCATTCCCTTACCACTTCCTCTCAGACTGGTAATTCATCATCAGAGGGGAAATTCCATTACTACAACTTTATTCTGTAGCAGCAAAACTGGCATTCCTCTTTAAAGGTAAACCTGAAGCTTAAGCTTTTGACTCCATAGTTTCCACCAGAGCAACTTTGTCATATATTTCTTCTTACTAATTTTAGGCTTTAAGTAGAAATTAGAAATTTCTAACTAAAAACCGAGAGGCCAAAACATCCTTAGTGTTAGTCGCTCAGTTGTGCCTGACTCTTTGTGACCCCCATGGACTGACTCGCCAGGCTCCTCTGTCCATGGAATTCTCCAGGCAAGAACACTGGAGTGGGTAGCCATTCCCTTCAAAGAGGATCTTCCCAACCCAGTGATCGAACCTGGGTCTCCTGTGTTGCAGGCAGATTCTTTACCATCTGAACCACCACAATATTCTTTTTTTTGCCTCTGAATCCCTTTATGATAATGAAAACATTGAGGTTACCTTGACAGCGCTGGCCAGAGTTCCAGCTAGAAAGCATCCTGTACATTCTCAAATCCCAGAGGATGTTAGACAACCGAAAGAGCTGCATCAATTGCAAATGACAAAATTTCTCAAAAAACATAGAAATTAACTGAAGTTATAGCTTATTTTTATTTTATTTTTGACAGAGTTGCCCAATTCATAGGAGAGTTAATGAAATCTTATGGGTTTTTCCTTTAGCAAAAATAGTAATTTCTTTAACCCTTTCAATATTTTTCTTAATTCTGACTCTCCTTTCCAGGTAGATAGGGAGTAGGGATATTTTAAATTTATTGTCTCACCACTGCCAAAAAATTTTTTTAAAGTACCTAAAGGACATTAATTAGTTCAGATTCCTCCAACTGATCAATTAAATGCCACTTAGTTTTCATTTCAACTTTAACACCATAGTTCATCTGGTTATATTACTTCTACATCCTAATTTCTTAACTGTATCCATTCTCTCCTCACTGAAATCTCCCTTGCTCACTGTTGCTAGATACGTCATGATAGAGTCAAATGACCAGTTCAAAAACTTCTACTGGCTCATAACTATTGACAGAATAAAGGCTAGACCTATTAATCTGATACTAAAAAGACCATTCCAAATGATATCCCACCCGACTCTACAAACCTTCCAGCAAAAATAAACTGCTCCTCCACTCCCAAACAATCCTTGGACATTCCTACCTCAACGCCTAGTTTATGCCACTCCCTTGTCTTAGATTGCCGCTGCCCCCCCTGACCCCCATCTATTCTGTTCTTAAGCCATAGGTCACGGCACCTTTGGAGAAGGAAATGGCAACCCACTCCAGTATTCTTGCCTGAGAAAACCTGTGCACAGAGGAGCCTGGTGGGCTTCAGTCCACGGGGTCAAAAAAGAGTTGGACAGGATTCAGTGACTTAACTGGAGAAGGCAATGGCACCCCAGTCCAGTACTCTTGCCTGGAAAATCCCATGAACGGAGGAGCCTGGTGGGCTGCAGTCCATGGGGTCGCTAAGAGTCGGACATGACTGAGTGACTTCACTTTCACTTTTCACTTTCATGCATTGGAGAAGGCAATGGCAACCCACTCCAGTGTTCTTGCCTGGAGAATCCCAGGGATGGGGGAGCCTGGTGAGCTGCCGTTTCAGGTCGCCTAGAGTTAGACACGACTGAAGTGACTTAGCAGCAGCAGCAGCAGCAGTGACTAAACAACAACAACACGGCACCCGGCTTGATTACTTTTCTCCTCCTCATCATGGCAACTGACTATTCTGACTTACATCACTGGTAATCCCATCTTTTCTCTCCATGATGCCTGCATTGGGCATTGCTGCATTAAAAGGGTTTAATAAATGTTTGCTGAGAGTGAATAAAGGAGAAAACCACATGCCAAGCAGAAGTCTAGGACAACATAAGTTACCTAATAAACCATTAAATGTAGAAAACCCAAATGTGCTTCTTTTGCCCAGGCATTGTTCATTTTCCTTCATCCTAGAATTCTGACCTTAGCAATCTTTACCCTTGAGCGTGACCCCTTTGCAGGCTACCAACTCACTAGGCTATGCAACTTGCCTCTCTTGCCTCAGAATATAATCCCCTCTTCTCAGGCCTTTTATTTCTTCCTTACCTCTGATTTAGGGCATAGCAACCTTGACTGTCAAAGTCGAAACATTAACTAGTCTATAGTGGGCTTCCCTAATAGCTCAATTGGTAAAGAATCCACCTGCAATGCAGGAGACCTGGGTTTGATTCCTGGGTTGGGGAGATCCTCTCGAGAAGGGATAGGCTACCCTTCTATAAAAAAAATCTATAATACTTTCCCACATATTTATGATAAGAGGGAACTGAGATTGTGTGATAGACCCAAATACACAGGGTTTTGCTTTGGTTTTAGTCCATAATTTTCACCTCTTAAAACAATTCATTGATCATGTAATAATTAGCATATTCAAATATTGGTTTATTCTCTCTCTCATAGCGTGCTGAAGTCCATGGGGTCACAAAGAGTTGGACACGACTGAGTGACTGAACTGAACTGATAGCTCCTTGAAAAATAGAAATAATTAAAAGGTAAGCAGTAGAATGCAACAGTAATATATTTGCATAATTTAACAACCTCAAAATGTACAAAATAATCACAAACTGGCTCTGCTATAAATTAATCATATCTATTTAAAAATTATACTTAAACTCAAAAATCCTACTAAGGAAAAGAGAAAGGAGCAGTGCAGGATGTGAAAGACACTGGGAACAGCTGCATAATTTAATCCTAACACATCCGAGGGATTTTACACTTGTTAGGCCCAAGCCAACTTCTGACAAATGACTCTGTGATGTTGGAATGAAAATCGGGGCGCGACTCCCACGGTAGAACATGTTTAGTCTAGATTCCTTGGGACTTGTTCAGGACCACTCAGGGGTAGCAGAGGGACTCCAGGTTTGTCGTCCATGACATTTTCACCACGCTAGTTCTTGGAGGTGCCAGCAAGTTGCATCTTATTCCCCAGAAATCCCTTCCTGAACCATGGTGGTACGCTTGGGGGCTACGAAGCCATACCAGAGGATCTGCATATCTTATAGTCAGGAAACTCTAAAAGATGCCTTATGTTTGCACAATGTAACTGCTGGAAAAATTCAACAACTGTCTCCTAAATAACAAGAGTATGCCAAGGTAATGTCTTCACAGGATGTAGAGGAAGTTACTACATGTGCTTCACAGTCAGAAACTGCTCAGAAATCTGAAGGATTATGTGAGGTAATCCAATAGTGTTTCCATTGGAAACAGAAAGCTGAAGTCCACTTTACAGTTACACACAACACAGAGGCATTCGCTGTCTACTGCTTAATTCTATCTTTCTCACATGAACTGCCTTGGAAATGTCACTGTAGTCTGCCAAGCGACTTACTGTTTCTAAATTTTCATTGTGATAAGATAGTTGATGCATAAGAGGTATGAGGACTGTCAAGAGCAAAAAGTTGCTCCCAAGCAATAAATCAGTCATTCATTACCTGAATAAGCCAATAAAATACAAAGCAGGGGCTTGACAAAACACAATCATGCAAAATGCTTCCTTCCTGTTAAATGATGGCTCAATGTCTACTAAAAACAATGCAACCTGTGAAAGTAAAAGATCTCCCGAGACGGGGGAACTGGCTGGGGGACACAAGGTAATGCACAACTGTAGGGTAAGATTTAAATTCCACCAAGTCTATCGATCACTCTTCACTTAAACTAAAAATGTAGCCATTTTGTGACAGAGAATTCTGCCTTATAGTTTTCCCTATTCCTATGGAGAAAACAGAAAATGTGACACCTCTCTCTGACTCACATGTAGTGTATTGTCCTTTGACATTAACAAAAGACTGTATTTTAAACCATTACATTGTTTTCCCTTATATATATTTGTATCCTTTTTTATGACCTGTCTCAATTGTTATAAGTACAGTATCCTACTGTTTCAACAAAGCAAAAGTTTTTCTGATGAGTTACCCAGGGTATGATAAGAAGAAAATTTATCTCATCATATTAATGGAAATACTGGCCAGTGGCATAAAGGCATCTACAAAAATGTTCCCATGACACGCTAAAAGATTTCTCTCCAAACTGAATAGCCTGCCTTTCCACTAAATCCTCCCCCTCCCCAACATCTTCCAAAGATGCTTTGAAGTATGAGAACCCAAAAGTTGGAAAGTGCCGATTTGGGATAATGTTAGCAATTTAAGTCTTTATTTCTTATCTATCAATTCCCCTATGAATAAACTTTAATTTGCTCCCACATCCATTGGGGAGGGGCAAGAGGGCAGTGGAATAAAATGTCAGAAAGGCTAGTAACATACTTTTAAAATGAGCATTTTCAGTTCAAACCTCCATTTGGTTTTTGTGGGATTTAATTTCCACTGAACAGAAACCAAGTACAGATGTATTTGATTTCTCCTTAAGGGTTGGTTATGGATGAATGCAAGGACCAGAGAAATGCAGAGAAACACTGGAGCAGAGTACACAGAGGAGTGTATCTTGCCTTCTATCACGTGTTTATGAGCCTTTCACATTACAGAAATAAAATGTCTGGTACATTGCAACGTAGGTTAACAAAATAGAAGAGAACAAAACACTTGTCAGAGGTGATCAGCTACAATATATATAGTATATTGAAATTCTAATTAAATAAAGCTGTGAGGTCCTTCAGCTATTAAAAATGTCATCAGCAATTAGGCTAATTTGTGTCTGACCAAGGCTTTTACAGTAACTGATTACTCACAGATGCCAAGTGCCCCAGGGAACTTTTGTCACCTGTTTCCAATCTTTGGATTGGCAGCCTCACCCTCACAAAACTTACCGGTCTAACACTGGGTTGTGTCATCTGTTGCAAGGAATAATCATTAATTTTTACAGGATCCCATCTACATTACCAAAGGACATTTTATTTTAGCTTTTCCCCCATATTCTAGCCACTATTGATAATATCTAAAAATGAAATGTCCCAAATGAATGGCACTATTCAAATGTCACAACCTGACATGTTGTTGAATGAATTCTAAGTGACATTCTCTCCCCTAACCAAATATAGAATAGATATGAGGTCATCATACTTAATCGCTCATGCAAAGTGGAAATTCCTTCCACTATACACCTGAAAGATCGACCTCACCTTCTCTTTGAACATGCCAACATGCTCAGCCATGTCTGACTCTTTTCAATCCATGGACTGTAGCCCGCCAGGCTTCTCTGTCCATGGAATTCTCCAGGTAAGAATACTGGAGTGGGTTGCCATGCCCTCCTCCAGGGGATCTTCCCAATCCAGGAATTGAACCCAGGTCTCCCACATTGCAGGTGGATTCCTTACCAATCTGAGCCACTAGGGAAGCTCAAGAATACTGGAGTGGGTAGCCTAGCCCTTCTCCAGCGGATCTTCCTGACCCAGGAATCAAACCAGGGACTCCTGCATTACAGGCAGATTCTTTACCAGCTGAGCTACCAGGGAAGCCCACAAACATGCTTACAATCTCCCAAAGCAGTCCATTTCTACATTAAAGAGCTGCAATCTTACAAGACCCATCCTGACATTGAGTGGAGACTGGTTTATTTGAAACTTCAACTTGCTGATTGTTCTGCTCATTAAATTGATGTCAGTGAAGCCCAAACCACCGTATATATGACAGTCTTTCAAATATTTGAAATAGCTATCTTTCTCTTCAAGTCTTTTCTAAATATTCCAAATTCTTTCACCTAATACACATGATACTTGTGTTCTTTTCTTCTTAATGTTATTGTTATAAACGAAATCCATTCCGTCAATGACAGTATTAAAACTTTTCTCTGAAAAAGTACACAATACTAAATAACTAAATTTAATAACTAAATAACTAAATAACCCAGCATACAGTCTGATTTTTCCAGAAAAATTGTGACACATTGACACTAATGTGTCAATATTACCTACTAATACATTCACTTTGAGGCATCAGGCTCCATTTTTTGAACATTGTGTGAGCGTTTTTTGTTTTTTTTGTTTTCCCATTTTAAAACAAGAAAGCAAGCAAGGTCTTCCTTCTCTTTAAGTTGTACCATAAAAATTGTACCACTTATCTACTCAAGATTGTTCCAGATTCCAGACACAAATGAGTAAGGTGTTACTAGCAATTATTTCAGTGCACTGAAATGTGTCTCCTTTGTACCTGAAATTGTAAACTAATTTTAAGCAATGAAGTATGATTTCAACATAGGTTATTCCTTCTTCACATGTTTTTAAAAATTATTACTATTAGTACCATTGCTGTTATTATTATTATAGTTGTTTCATCTTCATATGCTTATTTTACCTTTTCTAGTTTGAGTATAGTATATCTTAACAGTAAGGAATGAAGCAGGAAATAAATTAAGTGGTTTTCCTAGGTCTGAGCCCAAATATTGAAATCATACAGTGTTTTGAGCTCGTTTTATTCACTTACTTCATCTTTTCAAACTCCCTTAATTTTCTGAGTTCATCCAGACATAGATAAAATCCTTTTTTTTTCCCTTTGTCTTTGATACTACTGTCATATTTCCATCTCCTGGGACATATTTTTGAAAATCTAGCCCAAAATGGGTGTCTTGATGAACACACCATATAGGTTCCCCATGTTGTTGTTTTTGCTGCACAAGCCCATTTGTGATTTTATGTCAACAAAGGTTAGGAATAAGCAGTTAATAGGAAAACATGGTGCTCTATACTAAAACATGTATATTTAAAAAAAAAAAAAGGTTTTGCTTTTTAGAGCTAAGGAATGTGATGGTGTCACGATGGTCACATTTTACACAAGGTTGGATGTTCCAAGTGCACATAAGATTTGCACCATAAAACAAGTCTCGCCATGAGGTTGCCATCTGTTAGCGCAGACAAAGACAGGCTGGATTTACATCCGGACAGGCCATTCAGAGCTCCGGAACGTGGCTGTGGACACAGCGACCCCAGTACCAGCTGCCGCAGTCGCATTGCTAGGTCCTCAGAGCCATTTCCCCAGCATTTACCCTGCCTTCACATTCCAGGCTGGCCTACCTTGGAAAAAATGTTAATACCAATTGTTCTCTTCTCTGGGAGGTCTCACCCACTAAGGGCTTCAGCACAGTTGGGAAAATCTCAGGTCCAGTGTGGCTGGACTTGAGTGCTGAGGTCCTGCTTTTTTGTTTATCATACTTAAAACGACAAAGAGGAAGAGAGCAGAGGGAAGGGAAGGGAAGTCATATTATTATGACTGATAATAGAATGCAAAACTGTACAATCTATTCATGAGGCAAAAGAATACAATAATATAAGCTCATATTTCTCCTATTTGAGTATAAAGGTAACACATAAACAGCAAAGATTTCTACTTTCTGTTATTTCCTTCTATCCAAAATGATACAGAATAGGTATGCTGAATAATTATAGAATAATTACTGACATTTCACTTCTAGATTTACAGCGGTGGCACTATTTAAAAAGGTAACCCAAATTATAATATTATCTGTTTCAGTATGAATATCATACACCCATATAGACCTATCTATCAATATACATACAGAGAAAGAGATAGCCACATAGCTGTGGTTCAATGTTTGTGTCATTCTTTAGTACCTGCAGTTCTATATTTACATATTTCTCTGATTTATAATCATGGTGATCACAAAGGTGATTATAACAGCCCATCCTACCTTTCCCTAATTCAGGACAGGAGTTCAAGGTCTGCTTGTTCCATTTAACTGATAGCTAAAAGAAGCATCTTCTACAATTGAGAATGGGATCCTATTAGTAAGAACATTGTAAACCCATTTGAGGACTACTGGGATATAATTAAGTAGGAACTTCATTCTAAAACTAGGGCACGCAAGCCCGGGGTTAATAATAGCTGTTCTGGGGCATGCTGTAGAATCTAAACTTAATCATCCTCATATCTGAGATTCATACATTTAGACGACGCCATTTCATTGTATAACAACAACAAAAACCCCAAAAATATGTTTTGCAAGGAAATCTACGGTGCTCTTGAGGATCTGTGGGTCCAAACACACAGTCATAGGTTTTCTCACTGGCTCTGCTTCACCTAAGCCTGGGGATTTGCTGCTGCCATAGACAGAGCTCTGTTATTCCAGATGCAGACGTCACATTCTTTTGGCCACATGATACACAAAAGACATGGGAATGGATTGTCTTTAGGAATCCCAGGTAATTCTAAGGAATTAAGATGATAAAAAGGTCAGTTCAGTATACTTCACTCCATGAGACCAAAGGCACATATTTACATTTTCACTGGAACCAGGAAAAAAAAAGTTGACCCATAGTCCATGCCAATTCTACAGAATTTTCTGAGAGACTTTCTGACTGCAGTAGAACTCCTTCTCAAAAGAGTTTATAATCTATCTGGAGATTTTGCTGCACTAATCACAGCTAAGCCAGGTCATTCTAATGTAGAGTGGCAGAGAAATTTTTAAGAAGTTAAGGAATCTAATGGATTATCTAGTTTAATAGCAGCCTCAGCAAAATGATGCATGCTGCTTTTTAATAAATGCAAATTATTTCATGTTTCTCTGAAATGTGCTGCTATAGAAAAGTGGCCAGATTTCCAAATATTTCATTATGCAATATTCAAAGCCCCATACATTAACTATTGTCTTTGAACTAGAGATCTGCATGCAAGAGGTCTGTTGTAGCATGCCCTCAGCATGTTAAGGGAAGCAGGATTAGGCAGAGGGAAAAATTTAATTGTAATGTAGTTACAGCAGGAAGTGAAAGTGTTAGTCATTCAGTTGTGTCCGACTCTTTGCAACCCCATGGACTGTAGCCCACCAGGCTCCTCTGTCTATGAAGCTCTCCAGGTAAGAATACTGGAGTGGGTTGCCATTCCCTTCTCCAGGAAATCTTCCCACCCCAGGAACTGAACCTAGGTGCCCTTCATTGCAGGCAGATTCTTTACCAATTGAGCTACTATGGCTAACCCCAGGAGAATCTCTGGACTAATGTGGCCCTTCAGATTTGCCCTCTACAGAGGCACAGAACCCATGCAAGCACATGTTGTTAATCAAGAGCTATGCTAAGGTTTGGCAATAAGGATAAAAAAAATGGTGCCTGACCTTAAGGATCTCAGGGTCTACTGGAGCAGAGAGCAGGTAAAGAAGGATACAAGGCAGGGTGATAGGTCTGGAACAACAGTGTGAGGCGCTGTGCCAGTGGAAGTGCCTAGCACACAACCCACAGCTCAGAGGCATTACTACAAAGACATTGCTGGGATGCTGTGTGCTTATTTTCCCTTTAGTGATGAGTTTTCTTTAGTGTATTGCTTCTTTTGAATTTCTGAGTTATTTCTACAGTGATGAGAGATGGAGAGTCTTTTATTACATTGTGTGGAAGCGGGAAGCTAGTAGCTGGAAAAAGTCCAACCCTGAAACATTTTTGCTTACATAAAGGAACAATATTGAAAATCTGAGGGTCATCTTCCTTCCTATTGTTAAGCTCTCTCACCTGAAAATAAACAAACAATAAAGCTGTAAGCTTCTCATGCTGTGAAGCCAGCTTCCAGGAGTCAGCTGTGCACATCTCTTGCCAACGCCATTTTCAGTGATATCTGGTTGGTAGCATAAAAGTGGTCTTGATGGCAGTATCTACACCAAAGAAATTGGCTAGTGCTACAAGTCAGACCTATTTTCTTTCCTCAAAGAGTCAGTTTTTAAACATTTACTGGCACGCTGTTGCCTTATAACTAATGCTATTATTTTGGCAATAGAATTTTCCTAGTTGCCATATTCTCGGCAATGAATTAGCAATTTTTGCATTTACAGGAATCTACTTATCAATGTTGGCAGAAGGTGAAAAATCACTGCTTCTCCTTCCCAAAGAAGACCTTTCCCAGTGGTTAAACTCATTTTCTGACTACAGACATGACCTAAAACCTAAAGAAAGAAGGTTGGCTCTAATCAGTGATAATCAAAAGGGCTCTCCAGATATTTCCCATCATGTCTCCTGAAATCTGTATCCTTGAGTTTAGTACATCAAATGTCAGATGAAAACAATCAGTAATGAAAAATGATCATACCCTTGAGGGTGCAACAGAGTGTGTCACTTCTGATTTCAGGGGACAAGAGTATGGCATGGAATACCTGCCCTCTAAAGTTTATTTCTGAAATACTGTTAAGCCTGCTGTGTCAAGTGAGTTACTAACAGAGTACAGAAGAACCAGGACAAAGGCGTATCCCAGAGTGAGAGGAGGGCTCTGAGCCATAATCCATTATAAATCGGGAGAGGGGAATAAAAATCAATTCACAGAGAAAGATGGCTGCAGACACTTCAGTACAAATAACAAGAAAAAGTCAAAATGGCTCCCCTAAAATACAAATATCATGTAATCAAATGCTTATTAACAGTTCATCAGGATCGATTAGATAAATTAGATGCTAGGCTTCTCAATATTTAAATCCAGATTCTTAATCTATAGCTTGTGTTCCTTTCATTCACCAAAAAACATTTTTGAATGTCTTATCAAAAACTGCCCAATTTGGTGAGCTCTTTAAGAGGAAGACTACATTATAAAAAACAGAATTTAAAATGTAGAAGGGTTTTCTCTTCATTTTACAGTGACATTGGACACACAATGACACAGGAACACTGGACACATAAAAGTATAACACACATCAAATTTTACTAGAACTATGATTCTTCTGTGATAGCATTTATTCACTGAATTACAAGAATGATTGGTTAATATTCACATCCATCCTCACTCACATTTAAGCAGTATCTGACCTTTATTTAGACCAGTGGTTCTTGAAGTGTGATCCCAGACTAGAAGCATCATCCAGACATACCAGTTAGATATACAAATTCTTGGGCTTCACCCTAGACCTACTGAATCTAACCATAACTGACAACACTGTATTGCATAATTGAAATTTGCTGAGAGAGTAGAACTTAAATGTTTTGTTGTTTTTTTTTTTTAAGGGAGGAGGTAAATATGATGGTGATGAGTGTATTAAATAACTTGATTCAAAATGAATACTTAAATCAAGTTCCAAGATGTATACTTTAGAGACTTCCTTTGTAGCTCAGTTGGTAAAGAATCTGCCTGCCGTGCAGAAGACCTGGGTTCAATTCCTGGGTCAAGCAGATCCTCCTGGAGAAGGAAATGGCAACCCACTCCAGTATTCTTGCCTGGAGAATACCATGGACAGAGGAGCCTGGCAGGCTATGGTCCATGGGGTTGCAAGAGTCCGACACAACTTAGCAATTACACCACCACCAAGATGTATACTTTGAATATCTAATAATTTCATTTGTCAATTATACCTCAGTGAAGCTGGAAAAACAAAAAGATAAATAATTTTTTTTGAAAAAGAAGAAATTGGTAGCGTTCAGTGATCTACGCGTTGAAGAACCCTGCAAGTGATTCTGATCTCAAAGTTTGAGAACCCCTAGTTTAGAAGTAAAAGATAAGTCAGGGTATATTCTAATTCACACAAAGATGGACTGATAGATGGCACATGCGAAGGCACAGATTATGTGTATCCTGTATCATTACTATCTTCCACAGTGTCTGCCCATGGTCAAGGTCAGTAAACACTTCCTAAAAGAACAGCCTTCCTTTGCTCTCTTTATCCGTCAAAGAAATGATGCTAACTGAATACATCAAAAAATCCTCAGGCTCCATTGCCTTTAGTAAAATTCAGTTTGGGGTCCTGCCTCAAAATTCCTTTTGATCATGTTTTATCATATTACTATTTTAGATAGAATCTTGTTTCAAATAAATGGTCCAGAATCTATTCCCTTTCACTGTCAGTTCTCCAGGGGAAAATGATCAGGCATGAGAACACCCAAGTGCTCTAAATTCAATATGATTTGACCTGTAAGGCTCATCCTTTTATTTTCTGAAACAAGTCTTTCCAATACAAAAATGTTTACTAAATTTCATGTTTATTGAATGGTTACTAAATGTTTGGCAGGTAAAGAACATCTGATTTATTTCTTTCCATCTTTAAACATACAAAAAGATACCTAGTCACCAAAAGACACCTCATTTTCATTCTAAAAAGGACAGCGTGTTCAGTATCATTTGCTCTGGAAAAAGGAAATCCCAGGGACAGAGGAGCCTCGCATGCTATACAGTCCATTGGATTGCAAAGAGCTGGTCACCACTTAGTGACTAAACAACAACATCAGGAGAGGTGGCAATGAGAGCAAGTTACTCTGTTCAAGTACACAGCAATTGTCACAATAGAAAATGGATCCATTAAGGTTGTAGGAAACTGCTTCTCAGCAAGGGCTTGATACAAAAGACAAAGCATCATTATTTTGAGGGGCTTTCTACCATGGTTAAAGGCATCAGGGTAGAGCAATACAGTTTCAATTCAGAAATCAAGGCAGGCTATGAGGAAGCCAGTCAGATAGAATCCTTTCACAGGTCACTGAAATGCTTCTCTGAGCAAACGTTCCTCCACGACCTCTTTCTGTTTAATGTGCCACCCAAACATCTCTGCACATCAACACCATTTGACTCATATATACAACACTCAAATTAACAGAGTTCACTTTGAAACCTCTGTAACTTGATGGAAATTAACATGGCTCATCTCAAGACACGATTAGTGATCATAAGACAAAAGATTCCTGCTAAGCTTTCTTTGTGCTTCTGATCTTACTGTAATTTTTGTCACTTTGAGTATATGAGATTCTGCTAATATTTCTTCTCTCCTAAGGTTTCTTTAATGCTACCCCTGCATCAAAAATTTAACTGAATGCTAAGTACAAGGGGGTTCAAGTTACACATATTCAAACGTGCTTAGAGCTCCATACAAGTTCACCTGTGGCCTGACACTGAACGTCAGTGCATCACTATCCTATCTGGTTAGACTTCTATGATCTTTGTTGATGCATTTGGTGAAAATCAATGGCTAGTATTTTGATCTTGAAAATAACAAGTCGGCATATATACATTGCTGCTGTTGAGTTATAGCCACATTCATGACCCCAACAAAGTAATCATCTAACTGGAGGTTCTTTAACAGTGTGCAAGAAAATATAGATGTACTATCCATAAACCCTGCAGAAAACTGTTGTGAAAACAAGCAGGGAGTATTCTGCTAACAACAGCTAAGTGAATGCAAACATAATCCCATGCCGTACAGTTAAAACCAGCAGTTTCCAGAACGGCCTAGATATTACAGGTGTACAATGTAAAATGAGGTCTCATGGCTCAAGGTAAGTAACTGACTGCTGCTCTGCTTTCTAATGCACTAAAATAACTGCTACACTTATGCCTTCATAGATGTTATAGTTTTTAGTCTGGTCAGTGAGCTATGTACATTGATGACTTGTACTCCAATTGATTATGCAAAATGACAACTGGGGGGATGATAAGTTATTCATGGCCTCTGCAAACTGACCTTGCGGGCTGTCACGGTTTATTATAAATTTTTTGTTGTAACGTGGTGGAGGAAAAAAAGGTGTACCCTGGCACCGTGGTTCCTTGGCTGAAGGGTGGAAGGGAACTTTCTTTGCTTGGGAAAATTTCTCAACAAGCTTTTGATGGTATAAGTGCAAGTTCATGGGAGCTGGATACCATTTAGTTACAGAGTATCAAGAGAGAAGTTTTCTACCTGCATGGAGAACAGAGCAGAAGAGACCAGAGGAGAGAACAGGGAGGAAAAGAAAAGAGGAGCTATGAAGAGCGTGAAGCTCTCTCCTAACAAAGACTATGACACTGGAGTGTGCAAGAGACACTGCAAAAATGGAGATAATCCCTGTTCCATTTTTCCAGTTTTTTTTTTTTTTATATATAACATTTTATGGAAAAACCCAAACAAACTTTTTGGCCAACCCAATAGTAGAAAAATCTTTAGTTTCTGTGTAAGTAGTCTTTGTGGGGACTCAAAGATGGTGATGATTTTCGTATCTATGCTATATAGCACAGTATGGAGAAAATATGTAAGAAGTGGAACTCTAAAGCTAGAGACAGAGAAAATGTCCTAGAAAATTTTAGAAATCCTGACCATAGCTCTGTATGTCTGTAGGGCATAGAATTGGAGGTGAAGCTGTTGAACAAACTTCTGAGATATTCAAGATATGCAGGTCCCTAAGGTTCTATTTGGAGAAGGCAATGGCACCCCACTCCAGTACTCTTGCCTGGAAAATCCCATGGATGGAGGAGCCTGGTGGGCTGCAGTCCATGGGGTCGCTCAGAGTCGGACATGACTGAGCGACTTCACTTTTACTTTTCACTTTCATGCACTGGGGAAGGAAATGGCAACCCACTCCAATGTTCTTGCCTGGAGAATCCCAGGGACGGGGGAGCCTGGTGGGCTGCTGTCTATGGGGTCGCACAGAGTCACACACGACTGAAGCGACTTAGCAGCAGTAGCAGCAAGGTTCTATTTAGCTTATTGAATATTTTATATTCTAAAGAAATCTGGCATCCCTAAGGAGAGGATATTAAAAAGGGGATACATAGATTCTAGGTTTAGAATGACTGATTTAAATAAAGACCTTTGCAAGTCACTCTACAGCACAGTATATTCAGATATGAATGCTTCTAAATTTAAGTGCCAAGCTACAAACTTTTTCAAGTTTTGTAAATTAAGATATGAACCTTCAACTTACACTGACCATATATTTAATGAAAACCAGGACAAAGTCCTTGCCAAGAAAGGAATCATAAAAACTCATGGCTGTAAAGATACCCCTTTTAGGCGAGTTGTTTTCCTCTCAGAGGTGAAATGTTCTCTAGTAGCTTTTTATCAAAAGGTAAAGTTGGATAAGACTTCCTTTCAATTATTTCTAGTAACATGATCTTTGATTTTATTTTCCTTTTTTTATTAGCAATGTGTTTCTCAGAAACACCAAGATTATCATTGCAGGTCCCTTTATGACCCCTTTAAAAAACATTCAATCCCCATTTTGAAAGATAAAAGGAGTTCATTGGCTGGAGAGTTGGATGATTTTTATCAAGAGATGGTAATCCTTAAATTGTGTGACTTCTTAGGACTACTTTCTTCATTTGAAAAATAAGCATTCAATGGGATAACAGCAAAGGTCCATTATTTTCCCTCTGTTCAGATAACAGAAAGTAAAGTAACTGCTTTCTATTTCTACCTCAGTCAGAAGCCTGCCTGCAACAGGCCACAGAAACGAGTTCAAAATTTCCTTTGTTGACCACAAGATCATATGCCTTGATAGTCTGGCTAACTGCTCCACTTACTTTTCTGGGAACGAGGTCTATGCCAGCATGGGAATTTAATTTGAGGAACAACAACAATAGCAAAAAAAAAAAAAAAAAACCTTACATGAGGCTTATCTAGTCTAGGATTAAACACAATTTTTTTTCGATGATCTATTCTCTCCTTGTACCTCATTAAAAAAAAAAAAATCTCCCCAAACTAATTCTGAACAACATCAACAAAGGCAGCTATGGAATGGACTTCAAGTATTGGGCTTCATCATGGCCTTGGAGAAGATGTGCTAAATCCCAAATGCCCTGGCCAATTATATTTCATAGACAATTCCAATTAATTTTAGAAAGACTGAACTGCTTACAGAGATACTTGGCTTTATCAGACACTTTACTGAACAGACAAAGATGTTGGTTTTTCAATTCTAGCTCATGTGTTTAAATGTCACAGAACAGTATAGGTGCTGGTATTGCTAAGTCACTCCAGTCGGGTCCGACCCTGTGCGACCCCATAGACGGCAGCCCACCAGGCTCCCCCGTCCCTGGGATTCTCCAGGCAAGAACACTGGAGTGGGTTGCCATTTCCTTCTCCAATGCATGAAAGTGGAAAGTGAAAGTGAAGTCGCTCAGTCGTGTCTGACTCTTAGCGACCCCATGGACTGCAGCCTGCCAGGCTCCTCCGCCCATGGGATTTTCCAGGCAAGAGTGGGGTGCCATTGCCTTCTCTGACAGCATAGCTAATAGGTTACAGTGATTTGTTTTAGATCTGTAGGTTTTATCAGTTATTGAATCAAGCACATAAAGAGTGACCCAGAACTTTATCTTGGTTCAGAAAAGGGTCAAACATTTACTTTCCACAACAGTGTAAGTATAAACAAAGTCATGAAATTAGTCATTTGTGTCTCTCTTATATAGTAATTGTACAACAGGAATCTTATCACTATAAAATCAAGCTTGATTATAGTCTGAGATAGTAAAGAAATAGATGATTAAGTTCATATGGTCTTTCTCATATGAAATAGCTGCAAATGTACATAGAAAAATAATTTTCATTTAGGAACATGTGTTAACCCAAGAAGATATTAGATCTAAAGACAAACAAGTTAAGTCTCTA
Organism: Bos grunniens; assembly: GCF_055505025.1. NCBI lineage: Eukaryota > Metazoa > Chordata > Mammalia > Artiodactyla > Bovidae > Bos > Bos grunniens. The sequence continues at coordinate 62,090,972 of NC_141177.1, forward strand.
GTTAAGAGCTGAATTTACAAGAACATGCTGATCTAAGTCAGATAAGTTCAAAGGAACAGTCTAAATATTTCATCACCAGGAAATCACAATGAGAAAACAGTATGCATATCTGCTAGCCTTTCTGGTATCACCCAATATAAAAATAGGTACCAATATTGTATATAACTTGAACATGAAAAAATAAACCTATTGTCCCAATAACTAGATTTGCAAAAATTAGATTTGTATTGCTAGGGAATATGAAAACAGAATATAAACAGGCACAACTTTTCTGAAGACAATTTGGCAACATGTATTAATATCACAAAGAGTTGGACACTTAGCAACTTCACTTTCACTTTTCACTTTCATGCATTGGAGAAGGAAAGGGCAACCCACTCCAGTGTTCTTGCCTGGAGAATCCCAGGGACGGTGGAGCCTGGTGGGTTGCCGTCTATGGGGTCGCACAGAGTTGGACACGACTGAAGCGACTTAGCAGCAGCAACCCTTGCTCCACCAAGGTCATATGTAGAAATTTTCCTGAAGAACCAGTCAGATAAAGGCACAAAGACAAGTGTGCAAGAAACTTCACTTCAGTGTCACTCAAATCAAAAATTGGGAAACATCACGATGTCCATCATCAGGAGCTTGGTTACATATATTATGATGCAACAACTTCATGCAAAACTATGCGGCCATAAGAGAGGTAGATAATTCCATGTGCTAACACGGAAAGATGATATTTTCAGCATATTATTGAATCAAAAACTTATGCAATTGATGCAAGTTTCTTGTAATATTATATACATGTAATCTAAATGTACGTAAGAATGAAAAGCTGCTGGAAATTTGTGTATGAAAATATTAAAGTGGCTAACACTGTGTGTCAAATACACAACTCTCTTTATTTGTGTGTCACACTTTCTATATTTCATATTCTCACGGTGAGCATTTCCCATGCCTACAGTCCACAAAAGAAACTGGAAAGAGATCAATATGCCTTTTAAAATGTGACACACATCAGCAGAATACTCTATCTGCTCTAAAATTAATTTCCACACTGTCCTAGTTTGAAGACTGGAATTAGAGATAGAACGAAATTGGTGTGAGCTGGCTTGCAAACTCCTTAAGTCCCAGTTTTTCAGTAAGCATATATATCTTTGTCACAACTTGTAAAATTTCCAAATTGTTCATTTTCACAAATTGAGTTGCTTTGTAAGAAATGAGACACATTTACGTTGACATTTTACAAATTATACAAGTGTCCAAAGAGTAGGTATCTAAAATTACTCTTTAATTAAATAGAGGTTCCCAGAAGCCCTTCTTAATTGCTAATATTTCTGAGGTTTTCAGTATTTATACTATAAAATAGGGATAACTGTAAACTTTTAACAAAAATCTGACTTCTAATGGAATCATACGTCAGTCTGTACACGTGCATGCTAAGTCGCTTCAGTCCTGTCTGACTCTGCGACCCCATGGACTATAGCCTGCTAGGCTCCTCTGTCTATGAGATTCTGCAGGCTAGAGTACTGGAGTGGGTTGCCATGCCCTCCTTCAGGGGATCTTCCCGACCCAGGGATTGAATCCACGTCTCCTTTGTCTCCTGCATTAGCAGGCAGGTTCTTTACACTAATGCCACCTGGGAAGCCCATGTTGATCGAGATATCCTCAAAATGTGCTATATGAGACAGAATCTTGCCATTACCCAGAAGTGCCACCACTTGTACCACACATGTGCTGCTTTCCTTAGGTATCCTATGATAAATCTTTTTATCATTTTCATGACTGTAGAGTCCCTGGATTTTGAGTATTCCTCAAATGTACACTTTCCTCGAGTATGTACTGTGAGTTCTGTTATCAAAATATCCTTAGAATAAATTCTGGGTTTGAAAGAAAACCCAGGAGACCTACACACTCCATTTATCTTTCAAACAAGTGTGATGGAGAGAAAGAAAGCAAACTTTTACCCTTTCATAGCAATGTGACTTGGCCTTGTTAGAGAGAGGGCATTTCCACAGCAGAAAATAGTTCATTACTGAGCACGGAAGACAGAAAAGTCAAGAAGAAAACTGCTGAAGGATACTTAAAATTGAAGAATACATTCATATCAGGAAGACTGAGTGGCATATAATGGAGTGCAAGCAGAAACTATGCAGAATGCATTTTTGTTTCAGCTGGTTTTGTTTTTGAGACTTCATGGAGGATTCATCAAGTCCTTTAAGACAGAAGGGACCTAGGAACTGCTGATGGGCTACTTTAATTTAATCACCTGAAAGCATAGCTTACCAAACTATCTATTGATTTTATGTGCAAACAGGAGCAGCGAATGCTCTTAAGAACAGCCAGATAGTCATCTTTCTGCATCTTGGGCAAGTAAATTTCCCAATTCCCTTTATCAGAATCCACTGTTTCTCCATTGCATGAAGTCCTCTATTTTCAGTTCAGTTCAGTTCAGTCGCTCAGTCGTGTCTGACTCTTTGTGACCCCATGAATTGCAGCACGCCGGGCCTCCCTGTCCATCGCTAACCCCCAGAGTTTACTCAAACTCATGTCCATCGAGTCTGTGATGCCATCCAGCCACCTCATCCTCTGTCGTCCCCTTCTCCTCCTGCCCCCAATCCCCCCCAGCATCAGACTCCTTTCCAATGAGTCAACTCTTCGCATGAGGTGGCCAAAGTATTGGAGCTTCAGCTTTAGCATCAGTCCTTCCAATGAACACCCAGGACTGATCTCCTTTAGAATGGACTGGTTGGATCTCCTTGCAGTCCAAGGGACTCTCAAGAGTCTTCTCCAATACCACAGTTCAAAAGCATCAATTCTTTAGCGATCAGCTTTCTTCACAGTCCAACTCTCACATCCATACATGACCACAGGAAAAACCATAGCCTTGACTAGACGAACCTTTGTTGGCAAAGTAATGTCTCTGCTTTTCAATATGCTATCTAGGTTGGACATAACTTTCCTTCCAAGGAGTAAGCGTCTTTTAATTGCATGGCTGCAGTCACCATCTGCAGTGATTTTGGAGCCCCCTAAAATAAAGTCTGACACTGTTTCCACTGTTTCCCCATCTATTTCCCATGAAGTGATGGGACCAGATGCCATGATCTTAGTTTTCCGAATGTTGAGCTTTAAGTCAACTTTTTCACTCTCCTCTTTCATGTTCATCAAGAGGCTTTTTAGTTCCTCTTCACTTTCTGCCATAAGGGTGGTGTCATCTGTATATCTGAGGTTATTGATATTTCTCCTGGCAATCTTGATTCCATCTTGTGCTTCTTCCAGTGCAGCGTTTCTCATGATGTACTCTGCATATAAGTTAAATAAGCAGAGTGACAATATACAGCCTTGATGTACTCCTTTTCCTATTTGGAACCAGTCTGTTGTTCCACAGGGTTGCAGAAGAGTCAGACACAGCTTAGTGACTAAACAACAACAACCTTGGATCCCAGTGGTGGGAGAAGCAAGATGTGTACTGCAAGATGGGTAGGATCTATGAATTTCCTGGGGATGGGGTAGGGAATGTTTTTGGGGAGGGGGGAAGTACATTGACCATTGCGGGGTTGGAGGTACCAACGCTCCACACAGTGGAAAATCCTCCTATAATTTATAGCTGGCCCTCTCTATACATGGTCCCTACATACTCCATGTCTGAACCCATGGATTCAACCAACCACTGGTCTCTACTGAACAAAATCCACATACAAGTGGAAGCACGCTGTTCAAGCCCGTGTTGTTCAAGGGTCAACTGTAGTTCAGTTTGGTAGGAGATCAAGGAAGGACAGAACAAGAAACAATTATAGAAGATTAGTATGGAGAAGGCCACTTGTAGTTCCCAACTGGGTTTGTTAGGGTAGAGAGTTTTGAGCTAAAACATAATTCACACATCCACTTTAGGAGAAGTGTCCTGAAGGAAGTGTACAGGACAGGGATGGAGCTGTTGTCATTCTATTGCTCAGTCGTGTCCAACTCTTTGCAGTCCCTTGGACTGCAGCGCGCCACTCTTCCCTATCCTTCACCATCTCCCAGAGTTTGCTCAAACTCATGTCCAGCGAGTCGGTGATGCCATCCAACCATCTCTTCCTCTGTCATCCCCCTCTCCTCCCACCTTCAATCTTTCCCAGCATCAGGGTCTTTTCCAACGTGTTGGCTCTTCACATCATGTGGCCAAAGTATTGGAGCTTCAGCATGAGTCCTTCCAATGAATCATCAGTGTTGATTTCCTTTAGGACTGACTGGCTGGATCTCCTTGCTATTCAAGAGACTCTCAAGAGTCTTCTCTAGCACCACAGTTCAAAAGCATCAATTCTTTGGCACTCAGCTTTCTTTATGGTCCAACTCTCACATCCGTATATGACTACTGGGAAAACCATAGTTTTGACTATATGGACCTTTGTCACTAAAGTGATGTCTCTGTCTTTTAATATGCTGTCTAGGTTTGACATAGCTTTTCTCCCAAGAAGCAAGTGTCTTTTAATTTCATCCTCTTAAGATATCCCTAAAGTGACTAGCTCTTAAGCAGACCAAAAACCATCCTGAGAGTTTTCTGACTGCTTAAGTTATGACAGAAAAATGTTTTTCAAACTTATATCCATCTTTCAATATGAACAGATTATGCCTTTATGCCTACTTGTTCACTATGAAAACAATCTGCATTAAATAGCTTATTAACTCAGAAAAATCAATACATCAATATGCGAATTACCTGAGGATTCCCAGGCAATAGTTTTCTAGTCATTCTACATTAATTTAATTGAAGTAAAAATAAAATAAATTCAAGTAAATGAGGTTATACTGTGAAAATGGAATTACAGCTGTATTTTTGTTCTCTCCAATGAAGGCCTAAATAGATAAGATAGAATACATAGGGATCAGCAAAAGTCAAATATCAGATGTAGATAATAAATTATTCCATTCTATGAAATGGAAATCCTGTGAAATATCTGAATGGACATAGAATGCAAGGTGCTTTCTCCCGATTTTTTCCTTTAGATGGGACATACAATGATTACTTTAGCTATCTATTGGTAAAGATTGGCTTAGAGGAGATTTTCATTCAAAATGTTAGTGCGAATAATAAAGGGTAAAAATTTTGTACTCAGGAAATAGTGTGAAAGGGGCTGACAGAGAAAGTCAGTCAATATGCAAGGCTTGATCTACTTTTTCTAAGTACCTTCAAAGAAATTGCTTTAAAAGATAAGCCCATATATTTTGCTTAACTAAGTCAATTGTGCTTTTTTTACATTATTATTTGCATAACCTCTGCCTGTTCCAATGCCTACATATCCTGTTGGTTTTTCATCAGTTTCAGCTCACTGTATATCATTTGCTATAAATTACTAAACTTCTAACAGCTCAAGTCAAGCTTTTAACATGATTTAAATGCACGCTTCTGTCACCCCTCTCATACTTCCAAAAGTTAACAGCTGTCACTTTCTTTTCTGGACTCTTTGAAATTAAAAGACAATCACCAAGGCTTGGAAGAACATCATTTCATCAGTGAAACAGAATATTCACTGTCGCATTTAAAAGAAAAGAAATAGGTCACTTTCTTTTCATTCTATATCAAGGATGATTTATAGTGAAAAAATTTTAAATCATTCCTAGCAATCACTGAAAACATGGTGATTATAAACCTCTTTAAGGAAAACAATTTTAGTGTTCAAGAAAGATACAAGCTTGACAGCTCTGAAACAGAAATTTTATCTTTCCCCTTCCAATCTTTCTATTTTAAACCAAATCCAAAAGAATGCATTTTGATGCCAACACTTTCAACCTGCTGTAAGTCTGAACTGTTTTTCCAAATTGTAAATAAGAATTGTATTTTTGATAGACTTGTTCTTCTGTTTGACTGTTCAAACCAAAATACAGAAGTTCTCCTCGATTTCTCCTGCTGCCTCATTCTCCATTTCTCTACATGCTCTTCACCCTTAACTACCCAGGGTGTATGTATTCTCTCCCCTACACACAAACACACTCACAAACACATACATGGAATGCTTTAGCAAGTTCTAATGCTTCTGCCCCCAGATAAAACCTCAAATGCCTCTAATCCTCCCCCTCCCCACTCAACAGCCCTCGTCCACATCACCATCACCTGGGCCTGAGCTTCTGCAACAATTGCAATGGTCTCTGTTCTCACTGCTATATCCCTAAAATTCATTGTCTACACAGCAGTCTAAATATTTAAAACTATAAATATTTAAACTATAACTATAAATATCATCTCACATCCTTGACATTTTTCAGTGGCTCCACTTGGTTTCCAAAGTGCTAAAGAAGCTGAACACTGGCTTTGATATCAACTAAGATCAGTCTCATCCTCTTATTCATAAAAGCTCCAATGACATTTCTCTTCAGAGTACAGAAGGCTTTATTTGCCTTAGATCCTCTTTTTCTAGCTAAAGCTGGAACTTTCATATTGTCAGGTTTGGGCTCTAATGCTCTTCCCACCTTTCCTAACCACCTTAAGAAATGGGCAGTTTGACACCCCATGACACCCCATGACATGTCACCCCATGACAGTTATGACACCTAAGCTTGTCAATTTCCTTTAGAGCATTTTAACATTTTATAATACCTGGTTTACTTCTCTGCTTGTTTACCCCTATCTCCCACTAGAACACAAGCCTCATAAAGCAGAAACTTTTACTGTCCATTCTACTGCAGGATATTAAATGCCTAGTATTACGTGTTGACATGTAGTAGATGCTCAATAAATATGTGTTAAATCGGTTCAATAAATCATGCATAAATATTGCATTTGACATAGTTTTGATACATCATTCCTATTAAAATCATTTACTCTTTTCCCAAATATTGGGTTTCCAAAAAAGTTCATTTGGGTAGAACTTTTTGGCCAACCCAATACTATAGAAAATTTACATTGCAAAATTAACTAGTAGCATAAAATAAGGTCTAAAAATGATGACCACAACATCTGGAGTTCTCAATTTTAAAACAATATACAGAAACTACAGAATTCTGTGTTATACATGTAAAGTCAACTAAAAAGAGATAAGATTAAAACCTCCCCCACCCAAATCAAATAAAAAAAGAAAACCTGCCTTTAAGCTCACTGCCAATAGGCCAGACAAGAACAAGTTGGTCTAGTCTGTTTAAAATATGTCCCTATGTCTCAGAAACTTAAAGAAAGTGACAACTAGCCAATTTCTCTGTAGAATTTACTGACAGTTCAATATATTTCCAAGATTGCTGCTTTTCTAATAGGTACACAGGCAAGCAGGTCCTTTCATCCCAAGCAACCATAACAGAATGTCATATATTTAACATATTTTTCCCTGTATATTCTCTGAACCGACCGTGGAGGCAATGCTCTGATTAAGTCTGGAATTGTCTAGGGGTCTTGACTGCTAAATGGAACTTCCTGCATTTCAACTCCAATTAGTTTCATACAGTCAAAGGTTTAATTTTAGGTGAACAACTTTGGGTTTGGTTTTGAGATCCTATGGGAGAATCCACACTGTATTTATTCAATTAAAGTTGAATGAATTGAGGAGGTTGACTATCATTACTTATGTGAGGGTCATAAAAAATCAGTGTCATTTCCTGAGAAATAGCAGCCAGTCAGCTGGTGGAAAGGCTGACTTAATATGTAATCCACTGTATCTTCTAAATAACAGCTGCTGTTAAGTACTCGAGTAGGTCAAGAGAGATCTTTTGGACACTTGAGTTCTTAGATAAGTCCATTTGTAATTCAGAAATTCTTCTATCTGAGTCAGAATCTGACACTAAAGAGAATAACAAACAGACCAGTCTACAATGCCTGGAAAAGCTGACCATGAGGCAGAGGCTACCTGAAGTCATAACAGCAACCTAGAGTGTGATTTTGGCAAAGACAGAAAAAAAAAGTGTGATTTTTTAAAATATCAAAATCTATATTATTGATGAATTTAAAATCACATGAATTTTAAAATGATATAAATCTTGAAGCTTATTAGTCAATTAATAATTAATAATCTTCTAGCTTATTAGTCAGACCTTATATTCAGATTTCTTAAGAGTGTCAGAAACTTCCTCAACTTCCTCTTTCGTTAGGGGTATTTTAATGGAGAAAAAAATCCAGGGAAGTACAATTTTTGGAGTACTTTCAGTACGGACTTCAAAGTTCCCTGAATTAGATGAATCGATATGAACTTGTTTTTGTTTCTTTTCAATTTCAATTTAACAACAGTAGACTGTAGAAGGAACATGAATGACCACTCATCTCTCATATGACTAAAATTGGCCAAATTTGGTCATTTCTAAATTTGTAGAAAACAAATATTAAGTAAATATTTTAAATCATAACCTCTGAAGCATTTGTGTGCAGGATAGAATATCCTGCATCAGCAAATTCAGTAAACTAACTCCTTAAGTCCAAACGATAAGAAGTTATCATTGTAAGTTTCGTAAGTTTCTAAGGAATCATGAAAGAGTTTGTTTTAAAAGGACAGTAACATGCAGACAAAGACGCTTATTTTACTGTAAAGATTGACAGTCTTGTTAATGAATCAATCTCTCAACAAATATTTATGCCAACAAAGGTCTGTCTAGTCAAAGCTATGGTTTTTCCAGTAGTCATGTATGGATATGAGAGTTGGACTATAAAAAAAGCTGAGCACCAAAGAATTGATGCTTTTGAACTGTGGTGTTGGAGTAGACCTTTCAGAGTCCCTTGGACTACAAGGAGATCAAATCAGTCAATTCTCAAGGAAATCAGTCCGGAATATTCATTGGAAGGACTGATGCTGAAGCTGAAACTCCCATACTTTGGCCACCTGATGCAAACAACTGACTCATTGGAAAAGACCCTGATGCTGGGAAGGATTGAAGGCAGGAGGAGAAGGGGATAACAAAGGATGAGATGCTTGGATGGCATCACTGACTTGATGGACATGAGTTTGAGCAAGCTCCAGAAGTTGGTGATGGTCAGCGAAGCCTGGTGTGCTGCAGTCCATACGGTCACAAAGAGTCAGACAAGACTGAGCGACTGAATTGAATTAAACTGAATACTTTGCTCTGAAAGGGATGTTTCAAAGGAACTAGTTACAGAGTTGCAGGTTTTGTTCTTAATGAATCCAGGTGACTACAAGCATGAATTAATCTACAAGCCAAGGTGCTGGTGCAGGTCAAGATTGTTTGGCTAAAAACTACCAAACCAAGGTTCAGGTTCATATACTGATTTTACATTCAGGATTCACTCATGTATATTCAGTACTGAAGCAACCATTTTATAGTCTGGATATAGTAAAATCTTCTACAAGCCACTAGTGTGTGGTATTCCAATAGAGACTTTACTAGGAGTATGCCACAGCAACTAGATCTTGGGTTTGTGAGATGTTTTCAATTATTTTCAAAACTATTCATTAGCTTAAGTAGAGACTCCATTTCATTTTCCAGATTCATAATGAAAATGTCAGAATGATGTTAAACCCAATTTTCCTATTTGGGGGTATCTGGATAAGTAAAGACAATACAAAAAATTGAGTTCCATAGCTTCAGACCAAGGTTGTTCACAGGGAGGCATAGAATTGTAGTTATATGGGGACAAGAGGTTAAATTCAAGATATTACTAATATCCAGACAAAAGGGTTGAGAAATCTGATATGTTGAGATGGGAAAGAAGTTGTACTTGGGGTAGAGGGTGGAAATTTTAGATAAAATGGCTAGGGAAAAATGACTTTTGAAGATCCAAGGAAAAAGTTCAGATGATGTGGGAGATTGATTTCAGAGACATATCACTCCCTGACATACTATTTATCTTATTTGTCTTGTTTATTATCTGTCTCTTATTTGTCTAATTTATTATCTTACAAAGTAAACTGCATGAGGTCGAGAATTTTTGCCTGTTTGATCACTGTTCTTCCCCGCTGCCTAACATATAGGAGGCATTCAACAAATATTTGTTAGAAAAGAAGGAGGGGAGGAATGAAGAGAGGAGAAAATACCACATTAAAGAGAGTTTGTCTTTCAATAAGTCACTTTGGTTCCCAAAAGTTGGGTTATAACAATAAGCCTGCCTATTAAATATGGTTAAAATCATCAATATGTCTTGTACAACTTAGTTTTTCTAAAAAAATGTTATTAGGTTATGACCAACAGGGCACATATACACACACATACACACACACGTATGTTACTGACTCTTTTTTCAAGTTTCTACTTTGTAGTCCAATGTGTAAGTAGTCCCACTGACAGAAAATTCTCCATTATCAAATTAAATTATAATTTCCTATTAGATAGTCACACACAAATCAGTTTATATTGAGAAATGATATTCTTTTTACATCCTAATATAAGCACCATGGGCTTCTTTTGTGGCTCAAGCTGGTAAACAATCCACCTGCAATACAGGAGACCTGGGTTCAATCCCTGGGCTGGGAAGATCCCCTGAAGAAGGGAAGGGCTACCCACTCCAGTATTCTGGCCTGGAGAATTCTATGGACTGTATAGTCCATGGGGTCACAAAGAGTTGGATACGACTGAACCACTTTCATAAGCACCATTCCTATTATTTTGGGCTTCCCAGGTGGCTCAGTGGTAAAGAATCCGCCTGCCAATGCAGGAGACACAGATTCAGTCTCTGGGTCAGGAAGACCCCCTGGAGAAGGAAATGGCAACCCAGTCCAGTATTATTGCCTGGGAAATCCTTTGGACATGGGAGCCTGGCAGGTTATAGTCCATGGACATGAAAAAGAGTTAGACACAGCTGAGCAGGAGCACCTATTATTTTAGCCCCCTAATAGCACTCTGAAACGTCAATTTCATTTATCACATTTCAACTGAGGTTAAAGGTGAATCTCTGATTTACCCCTATTGTTCCTATTAATTGTTTTTCTCTGCATCTAACCTCATGTGCTCCCAGAGGATATTCAGGTACTTATGCTCTGACAAGCACTGGAAAAACGACCATGTCAGTATAGCTGTTAATTCTTTCATTTCTGCATATCAGAATTTTTTCCTACTTGAATATTAAAGGTCAAATTTTCAACTAGCCTTCAAACACACAAAGAATTAGTATTTAGACATGGACAATGCTCCTGCCCAAATCAGGCTCTTCACAAATGAATAAAGGAGCATCTATTCTGTGCATTAAACTAGCTTTGCTATCTAAGTATATACTGTATGTGTGTTCTCATTTATTAAATAATAATATGACACTTTACTCTTTAAAATATAAAAGATATACAAAGCAGAATTTTTGAAAGAGTAATAACTGTTATGTTTAAGATAGATTCTTTTATTATTAATAGCTTTACATAAGAAAAGAGAAGTTTGGGCAAGCGAAGCTTGGCTCAAAGCCGCAAAAGTCCCAAGTGACAAGGGTGGAATCCACATTAAGCTGTCTCTTTCTCCAGAACTCAGAGCATTAATTGAACTAGCACACAAGGACAGAATTTCCTGATTGCAACCACAATTTTCTGTTGAAACTATCAAGCATAATTTATAGAGAAAACTTCCAGCCATAAATGGAGAAGTGGATGTAGGAACCATTGGTCACGGTGTATGAAATAGAATAGAATATCAAAATCAGTCTTAATTGAGGGCATTGCGTTCTCTCTAGTCCTCCAGACACAGAGAAAATCATTCTGCAATGCCATCCTCTGCTTGCTTGCGCTAAGACCCTTGTTTATTTTCTCCATTTTCCCTTCATTAGAGTTTGAGACTGGACACCAGCAGAGGGCTGGGGCAGGAGGAAAGAGAACACGTCTCTGTCTATTTTCACCCTTACTCGAGGCCCTGATACTAATACTTTGAGCATTTGAACCCTGCAAAGGATACCTCTGGGTGCTAATTTTAATATTTAAAAAATGTATTACAAATTGTCAGTTGTGAACTTAAAAATTCATTTTACTGGAATTGCTTGAATAAGTTTATTTAGCCATTTCATCCTTGAACATTTTAAAACCCTTCCTGGGGACATGATTTCATTTATTTATTAAAATGGGTAGTATAGCCTCCAACAACATCTTATGGAACCCTTAATTTTATAAGACTCAGGTTTTTCTGGTGGCCTAGTCATAAAGAATCTGCCTGCCAATGCAGGAGATGTGGACTCAGTGCCATGTGGGGGAAGATCCCCTGGAGAAGGAAATGGCAACCTGCTCACTGATTCCACAGAGATTTAGGGACATCTTTAACAAGTATTGTACTTTCCAAATCCTTAGGGGCGGGAGATTCAAATGTGAACAAAATCTGTCCGTATTTTAAAGGAGTTTAAATAAAGTAAATACAATGCCTGACTACAACAAAATTTGCAACTTGACAAAAATAAAAATGTTAGAGTTGCACCAAGAAAAAAAACAGAGAAAGACATAAATTAGCCTGATGGGATCACAAAAATTTTTAAGGAGGACAGAACATTAGTGCAGGATTCAATAAAATAAGTACATTTTTTCCCCAAGTAGAATTATGGGCATAAAATTAGCAAACTATGATAGCAGTAAAACACAAGATGTTTTTTGGAGAAAACAGTTATCTAGTTATCAGAAACTTCAGTGAGTAGGGGAAGAAAGCCAAATTGCAGAAAACTTCAAGAAACTTGCCCAGGGACACAAAGCTCGTGTCGGCGTCAGGATTCAAGCCTGGCTGTCTGGGTTCAGAGTCTGTTTCCATAACTACTGCACTATACAACACTGTATGAGCTTTTTACTGTTGCAACAATTTAGCATTAACTTAGGAGCTGATCGGAGAAGGCAATGGCACCCCACTCCAGTACTTGTGCTTGGAAAATCCCATGGACAGAGAAGCCTGTTAGGCTGCAATCCATGGGGTCGCTAAGAGTCGGACACGACTGAGTGACTTCACTTTGACTTTTCACTTTCATGCATTGCAGAAGGAAATGGCAACCTACTCCAGTGTTCTTGCCTGGAGAATCCCAAGGACAGGGGAGCCTGGTGGGCTGCCATCTATGGGGTCACACAGAGTCGGACACGACTGAAGTGACTTAGCATAGCATAGCATAGGAGCTGATATAACACAAATTTATTATCAACAGTTATGGAGGTTAGAAATTCAAAATGGCCCCACTGGGCTAAAAATTAAGATTTCCCCAGAGCTGCATTCCTCTTGGAAGCTCTTGGGGATTGTTTGTTTCTCTGCATTACCCAGCTTCTGCAGGTCCCATCACTTCCCTTTCTTGCCTCATGACCCCCTTCCTCATCTTCCAAGCCAGAAGTCTAATTAGCATCTTCCAATCTGTCTCTCAGGCTTCTGACCCTCTCACTTATAAGACCCTTGAGATGACACTGAACACACCCTATTAATCCAGGATAAGCTTCCCACCTCAAGGTGGCTGATTAGCAAACTTAATGCCTTTCTAAACTTGCTTCTCCTTAGGTATAACATAGTCATAGGTTCAGGGGAATAGGGGGTGGACACCTCAGGAGAGGCTTTACCTTACCTACCACAAATAGGATATTATATTTGGTTAGTGCAAAGGAATGGAGTGGAAGCTGAAGATGGAAAGAAAGGTTATGGAGCTCAGTGAATGCTAATGAATCTAGGGTTCAAAGTCCGTATAGTCAAAGCTATGGTTTTTCCAGTACTCATGTATGGGTTCGAGAATTGGACCATAAAGAAGGGTGAGTGCCGAAGAATTGATGCTTTTGAATTGTGGTGCTAGAGAAGACTCTTGAGAGTCCCTTGGACTGAAAGATCAAACCAGTCCATCCTAAAGGAAATCAGTCCTGGCTATTCATTGGAAGGACTGACGCTGAAGCTGAAGCTCCAATACTTTGACCACCTGATGAGAAGAGCTGACTCATTGGAAAAGACCTGATGCTGGGAAAGACTGAGGGCAGGAGGAGAAGTGGGCAGCAGAGGATGAGATGGTTAGATAGCATCACCAATTCAATGGACATAAATTTGAGCAAACTTCAGGAGACAGTGAAGGACAGGGAAGGGAAGCCTGACATGCTACAGTCCGTGAGGTCTCAAAGAGTCTGACAGGACTTAGCGACTGAACAACAGCAAGCGATGAGAGGCTCCTCCATAGCCCCTCCCACATTACTAGAGCTGCATTGTAGGAGTTAAGTCATTCAGGCAGTGGTATGTAGAATTAATTAAAGGACAAGACAATTGGAGTCAGGGGATTCAGCTGAGCTGCTTTGAGAAATTCTCTAATATACCAGGACTGATTCATGGTGATGTTGACAATCTTTTCAAAGTTGAAAGCAGTCTGCCTGAGCCATCCACATCCTTAATTAGTGGGTGGAATAAATTTGAGTGGTTCATCGTATCAGGTCCAACTTGAATGAAGATTCTCTTCTGTGGTCTTGTCCAAAATTATAACAAGGATTTTGGAAGCTGGTGTGAAAATACATTTCCAGTCCTCTGGTAACTCTTTTCAACTCAACAGGGTAGAGGATGATATAAATCTTTCATATCTGATTGGAGTGAATTTTAGGCTCTGTCACATCAACTGAAAGTGCTTTGATGGGGTTAGATGTAGGCTTTTCTCCCTCCACAAGACAGTTAATTCACCAATATCAAGAGGCAATTGAAGGGGAGAGTGGAGAAAGCAACATCAACATATATACTATTAGATGTAAGATGGATTAGCTGGTGAGAAGTTGCTATGTAGCATGGGGAGCCCAGTCTGGAGCTCTTGATGACCTGGAAGGGTGGGATAGGGGGAGGGGAGGGAGGCTAGAGAGGGGGGGCGATATTTGTATAATCATGGCTGATTTGTATTGTTGTAGGGCAGAAATCAATGTAACAATGTAAAATTTTAAATATATATATATATAAATTCAAGATAGAAGAAAAATAAAAATGAAACAAACCAAAGAAAAAGGCAACTGAATTTACTCGAAGCATCTAAGTTCACTTACGAAGGACAGGCAAGACGATGTGAAAAGACTGTGGAGTCCTTTGCAGGTCAGATGAACCTGAAGACAATTCAAGTCACATACAAACTGCTCACAGCTAAGGATTTCACTAGTGCTTCAAGGCTAAACGCTATCCCCCAGCTCCATCAGGACTGCGTAGGGAAAAATAAGACACCCAGGCCAAGAGAACTGAATCCAGGCCAGCGTGGCCTCGGCAAGGCTGATGGTTGGTGAGTGTTGCCAATATGGCATTCATTTCCAAACAAATTGAAGGCTTACAGGATGGGGATAATGCCTAATCACCAGCATGACCACATGACTTCGCTCTACTACAAACACAGTAAGATTTTTTAAATTGTTTCATCAGATTATCTTTTTGGCCACATGGACACTGACAGAAAGACAATCTCCTCAATGATGAGCCTCTCAGTACAGTCAGTAAGTCAGCAGAGGAAGCCCTAAAAGGACAAATAAGACCACAAGTATTCATGTATCTGAACAGCAATATTAATATAAAGTTCATTATGACATGCACCAATCTGAATGGTTTTTTCCAAGAAAAATTACTGAATACAGAAGTTAACAAGTAAAGAAATACATATTTCAAATCTATAATATGTAGCATATCCATGCAAATTAATATATATTCTAAAAGCTTTCATGTCAGAAGTTGGAGAAAAAACAGCTTCTTATTCTGGACCTTATTTCCATGTCTTTAAAATACATCAGCCAATGAGATGTGACAGCTTCTTAGTCGAACTATACCATCATTTCTCTATTTCTCTAGAGAATATTTATTATTACCAGGCTACAAGAAAATCCCTCTAAAGCAATTGTAACTGAATAAAAAAGAAATACTACACCTCCGAGAAAGTATATCAGACCGATTCCTGGTTTATAAGGATGTTACAGATATTTATCTTGCGATTATAATCTAAAATCCTTCAATCATTATCAAATTTACCATGGAGCTACTTCTGCATAACAGCTACCAGGGAGTTAAAAATAGCCCACAACTTTTTAGAGGAAAGGGGCAAGAGTTGATAGCCAGCTACTTTAAGGTACAAAGACCACATTCTATCAAATGTGGCAAGTGATCTTTCCAGTGAACAATGCACAGCAGAAGTCTATCTCCTCCATAAAGAAACACAAATCACCTTTATGACCATCTGCTCTTCCAAGTAAACAAGTCCCTGAAATAATTCGTTTTCTTCGGATGGGTCGATCAGATTTCACAGGTCTAAACAGACAAGAGAATACTTCTCCTATTTTAAGTATTTCTTCAGATGACTGGTACTGTACAAGGGAGACAGGAAGATAGGAAAGAATAGGAAGAAAGTCCAGTGGCACAGGGAGCTTTGTTTGGTCTAATATTTTACAAAGTACAGAAATTATTTTTTTTATTTTTTTTGCTTTAATAGATCTTGACCAGCAAAGCTATGCCCATAGCATATGGCAATGCTTATGTGCTCAACTACTCTGTGAAATAGATCTTACATAATGGCTGCCCCATTAAAATACTTTCACCCTGGCAGAGGGCAGAAGTGAGAGCTCTGTCGTCTACCTTGTTTCTGAAAGAAAGATGGCAAAGACAGAGAAATCCTTAGCATTAGAAGCTGAGAATATTCTCAGAGACCTAAAGAGATTGTACAGACCAATAGAAAAACACTTAGACTCAGCAGCAATTAGGGTACATGCTTACATCAAACAATGTCCTGTTGTTATAAAACTCCTATAGCAGGAAAAATGCCCCATTACATAAGCAAGCAGCCAAGCAGGGTTAAATCTGGATTATTCAGTGGCTAAATATATAACTTGTCGGGGGGACTCCATTCTCTGGCTGCTGCTTCCTTCTCTTTTGAAAAGTTCTCAAGCTACACTCTGAATTTTAGCCATTGTACTATTAATACATGGGCTTCCCTGGTGGCTCAGCAGGTTAAGAACCTGCATGCCAATGCATGAGGTGTGGGTTCAATTCCTGACTTGGAAAGCTCCCCTGAAGAAGGAAACAGTAACCCACTCCAGTATTTCTTGCCTGGGAAATCCCATGGACAGAGGAGCCTGGCCAGCTACAGTCCATGGGGTCCCAAAGAGTGGGACAGGACTTAGCCACTGAACATCTATCAAGTACGTAGAAATAGAAAGTAAGCCTTACTTAAAACCAAAATAGCATCTGTAAGTAATAGTATGGAAAAAAAAGAAGCTTTTTTTCTTTTTTTAAGGTGAAGAAATTATAATTAATGGCTAAAATACTGATTTTGAACAAACTGGGGTCGTCACTCTTCATTATAAGCATCTCCTCACTATTACCAATAAGCACTGGTTGCCTTGGCTTTTCCCCCATAAATATTTAAATTACAATTTGGTCAACTGAAAATGAAACCATATAATATATTTTGGACTGCATCTGAGAAGAAAAGATTAGACTTTTCTTTGCAGTATTTTTGGAGAATCCAATTAGGATTCATGAAAAATCATGAAAAATGTTTGAGCCATGTAAAATAGTATATAAAAAGTTACAAAATTTGCCTAACATAGAGGACATTTATGAAATCTGTTAATGGAACCTCCATAAGATAGTACTCAAAATTATTAGGGAAAACAACTACAAAATATCAGACAACGAAAATCTTGTTATTTCAGGCACAGCAGACAGTGTTGTATAATGCTACTCGGCTCGCCACATGATATTCAACAGCTTTTACCATCTGGACAATCTTTTCTTCTCGACAGCATTTCTTTTCAATAGCATTTCCAATATTTCAACGTAAGTCCATTTATTCTTTCTCTGGCCTTTGGAAAAGATACAGAATGGTTGCAAAATTACTCCCATCTTTACAAAAGAGCAACCATGGCTAGTTATGAAACCTTGCCCTTCAATCAAGATAAATAGCACCGGAGTCTTTTGCTTTTTGTGCACAACTCTTCCATCACTGTGGAAACCTGTCTCTAAAACCAAAGTTCTTAACTTTTGAAATTTCAAACACAATCTAAAAAAAAAACAAAAACAAAAAACGGGTTGACTGAAGAAGTGTACCTCATCTCATGAAAGGCAAAAATATACATTTGGCTGAAAGGAAATAAGAAGACCTATGTGGAACATAGTACATGCCACATAACAGGAATTCAGTAAATGAGAGTTTGGAATTCAAAGATATGAACTGGAGGGGGCGGGAGGGCCAAAGACAGACAAAAGGAGATGAACCTTGGGTGTCCTCGTACATTTCTGTGAATGAAATATAAGGTTCTTTGCAATGTTCATAGTCACAAAAGGCATTCTTCTTTCTCCCATAAAGATGTTTAAAAGGATAAACATGAATTAGGCATCATTTCAAGTAAGACTTCCATTTGACCTGGCTTTAGAGAAGATTTAAAAAAAAATTAAAAAGGAATTTCTAACAAAGATTCACAGGAGACATAACAGATGTGGGTTTGATCCCTGGGTGGGGAAGATCCCCCAGAGGAGGGCATGGCAGCCCACCCCAGTATTCTTGCCTGGAGAATCCCCATGGACAGAGAAGCCTGGTGGGCTACAGTCCATGGGGTCACGAAGTGTCAGACATGACTGAAGCGACTTAGCATGCGGTGTGCTATGACGTAACCCGGTACAGCTGGCTCCCTGGAATGACTAGAACCCAGAACTGGAAAACCAGCCAGGCTCCAGCAAAATTCTCTGCCTATAATTTTCCACAGAGCAGCTTCCTCTGCTCTCAGAGCTATGCAATGCCACCTGTGGGTGCCAGCATTCACTGAGACAGTGCAGGAATCAGAGTTTAACTTTCTGTCACAGTTCTCAGTTCCAGGGGGAGTGGCACTGACTAGCCCATCTCCATTCAGGCTTCCACACTCGGTCTGTGCAGCAGCTCAGGGGCCCACCGGTCATCACTGCTACAGTTCAGGGGCAGACACTGGGGTTGACCATCAGAGCACATGCGTGACACCTGAGAGGGACACATTATCTCCCCAAAGGGAGAATACAGAGCAGACACGTGCAGTGCTGCCTTTATAAATTCCAATTACTTTGAAACATACTTTCAGGGAAGTGTCTTTGAAAGCTCCCATATCTAGGGATCAAGAGCATTTATTCTTGAAATAAAATGAAACAGAGGCATGAGGAATCCTGTTAGGGATTAAGAGCCCTGTTCTTCCACAGCATAGCTTTGTCAGTTAGATCAAACCCAATTTGAGTTCTGCTTTTATTAGTTTATTTACCTGTAGAAGTAGAGCACTGAATTTCTTGCTCTGAAATTCTTTAGGTCTAGAAATAAATGATTCTAGCACTCTATTTCTGGAGAAGGAAATGGCAACCCACTCCAGTGTTCTTGCCTGGAGAATCCCAGGGACAGGGGAGCCCAGTGGGCTACCATCTATGGGGTCGCACAGAGTCGGACACGACTGAAGCGACTTAGCAGCAGCAGCAGCACTCTATTTCATAATGTAATACCAGATCCTGAATCCACAACATAACTTTTGAAGTGTTAATCACCCCACATCCCAGACAGATCTCAGATTAGAAATATTCAATGATTACAATTTGAGAATTTGAAAAGTTATTAACAACTGCTCTTTGAGAGAATTTCTTCAAGCATTTAATTATACTGCCTCAAAAAAAAATTCTTGTTAAATTTCCAAGTACCAAAATGTCTCATTCTTTTATTAAGCTATAAGGGCAACAGGTGATTGGGACATGCTTTTTATCTATTGTTCAAGGAGGCAATAATGTGTGTGTGTGTGTTTTTCCATATTTCAGTTGAAGAGCTCAAAGTGAAAGTAAAATTGTTAGTTGCTTAGTCATTTCCTACTCCCTGCAATCCCATGGACTGTAGCCCACCAGGCACCTATGTTCACGGAATTCCCCAGGGAAGAATACTGGAGTGGGTAGCCATTTCCTTCTCCAGGGGATCTTCTCGACCCAGGGATAGAGTCTGGGTTTCCTGCACTGCAGGCAACTTCTTTACCATCTGAGTAACCAGGGAAGCCCATAGAACTCAGGCACTTCACAACTCTTGACTAAAGGTACTAGTATGCTTTCTCTGCAGATGATGAAACACAATGAAGCTAATCAGAGAATCAAAAAAGCCAAGCAATTCTGAGAACCAATTTAATCTGTCTACTCTTAAAAAAAGCAACTATTGGGCAGAGAAATGGGGTGAAGGAGGAGACCCAACCAACAGAGATGCTCTTTCCTTCTTCCACACAGGTTTAAACACTAGTAAGATCTTAAATTCAACTCTATTGACTGAAGAAAATTAAAACGCTATAAAAATTTAATTATTTCCAGAAAGCTACCTTAGAAATGGTTGAGCATCCAAAAACATCGAGGTTTTTCTTTTACACAATTAAATAAACTTTTATAGTGAAGAAATGTATTTGTACATACCCAACAGGTCTTCCCTGTAGCTCAAATGGTAAAGAATCTGTCTGCAATGTGGAAGACCCAGGTTCAATTCCTGGGTCGAGAAGATTCCTCGCAGAAGGGAATGATAAGCCACTCCGGTATTTTTGCCTGGAGAATCCCATGGACAGAGGAGCCTGGCAGGCTAGAGACCATGGGGTCACAAAGAGTCGGACACAACTGAGTGACTAACATTACAACTACTAAGGGATATTCAATGAGTATACCTGTCTTGTAAAATTCAAGTAAGAAAAAAAAATCTTATTCCTTTACTATCCAATTAATTGAGGCCAAAATTTAGATTCATTTTAAAGGGATAAATCATACAGATGATTTCTTAGTTCTATATATCATTTTTAAAATTAGTGTGTATTTAAAACTCATGACTTCCTAGCACTTTATTTTTACTAAAAAGCTTAACAGTGTCACTCGATAAATCCTGGAGTCACAACACATTTTCTTGTTATGTTGGAAAAACCATGTCCCGCAAGCTAATTTGATGAAATTTAACTTCGTGGAGAAACTCTGACCTGGGGTTGACCTTGATTGACAGGAACGGATGTTTTGTCTCATTAATTTATAC
This sequence comes from Bos grunniens, assembly GCF_055505025.1. Taxonomy (NCBI): domain Eukaryota; kingdom Metazoa; phylum Chordata; class Mammalia; order Artiodactyla; family Bovidae; genus Bos; species Bos grunniens. The sequence goes on from NC_141177.1 coordinate 62,111,760, forward strand.
AGTTCCCAAACAGATATCCCAGAGGGGACATTCAAATGTGTTAATTGGTTAATTTGTTTTATTCAACAGACTTGTACCTGAGTCTCTTGGGTTTCCTGCATTGGCAGGTGGATTCTTTACGACTGTGCCACCTGGAAGCCCATATATGTATGTGCGTGTGTGTGTGTGTGTATGTGTAAAAATCTTACTGCCACAACCGTAGTTAGAAACCTCGCTACTTCCTGGGAGCCTACATCATTACTTACAATACTACACTATTGTAACAGACTTCTCACAGGATGTCTGCATTTTATTTCTTCCTACTCTAATTTATTCTGAGAACACATGCCAGCTGAACCCTCCCATGACCTGAGAGTCAAGCTTCAGTTACTTCTGGTTGCCTACCCCGCTCAGGTCCATCTCTGCAGTTCTATTTCCAGGTCACCCACAACTTGGTCTCCCTATATTTCCATCTCCCTGTAGAACCAGGTAACTGAAAATCTTGTGTGTGAGAGATCAGACCCCTGCCCTAGGAACTATTTAATGCTTGTGCCTGAGTTAGAGCCTTGAGCTTCCCAGCTGTGCGACTGGCATCTGGCAACGTAAGATAAGCTACACCTGCTGTATTTAATGTATTGCAACGTTGTAAGAATAGGTATGGCATTTGCAAATCAGGAAGGCTAGTGATGCCACCACATGAACAGAGGTTTTGAGTTTTTATAACCATTGAGAAATCAAATGCAAAAGCCATCCAGGGCAGAAAGAAATGTGTTAGCCACTGCTTATGCTGGGCCGAAAGCCGCAATTACAATCTGTGTCCCACAAAGCCAATGCCACACCCATAGAAGTGTGTTAAACACTCTCCCAAAGGTGTTCTGGAGATAATCAGTTAAAAGAACTAGTTCCTGGCTTGTTCTCAAATTTCAATTTAACCAGGAGCCCTTCTTCAACCAGAAAGAAATTCTTGTTAGATGTGCCTACCCAGGGATGGCAGACCCTGCTATGAGGCGTGACAATAAGCCCACGTTATTACCTTCTTGGGTTTCCCTGTTTTTCTGGCTTACATTCCAGCCACCTGTTTGTATCCCAGCAGAGTTATGGTGAGATGGTATGAAGAAGCCTCTGTCCTCATGAAACTCGCAACTCAATGAGAGAGGCAGATAAACCAGCAATCGATTAAAACACAATGGGACACACGTTATAACAAATGTTAAGCTCAAATGACCATAGGGACAGATGAGGGTACAATTCATTCTGTTGTGGATGCGATAGGAAGGTGGGTTGGAAAAAAGTCGAGAGTGAGGAGGTATCATGGAAACTGGCCCTTACAGATTAGGTGGAAATGACATGAGAAGATGCATCAGCATGACCAGAGGCCCTGGAGTATGCTGAGCAGATAATGGAGATGAGGGATTGGGACAATACATGACTTGGTGAAAGGGATGATGCCCAACTTGTGGGCACTGGGAACTATTAACATTAGCAAAACTATTCCAGTATTCTGGGAACTATCAACAAATAGATACGTGTCACACTTTGGAAAAGGCAAACTTAATGCCAGTTGTGGAGGACGGGCTAAAGGTGCAGAGGACCAGAGGACATTAGCCAATTCTAGGTGTAAAAAGCTGAGTCAGGTGTACATCTCAATGTAACTGGAGACTGGGGCTGGGGGCAAGTGTCAGAGACGTTTCCAACGTCATCAAGAACATCAAAGATCCAAAATTAGAACATAGAAAGTGCTAAGATGAACTCTCACAATCTGCTAATATCCAGAAATATTTCAGAATATGATCATCATTTTGGGATGAAACAGGTAATAGCAGCACATTGTGGACAGAGGAGCCTGGTGGGCTGCTGTCCATAGGGTCACATACAGTCAGACATGACTGAAGTGACTTAGCATGCATGCATGCATTGGAGAAGGAAATGGCAACCCACTCCTGTATCCTTGCCTGGAGAATCCCAGGGATGCGGGAGCCTGGTGGACTGCCATCTATGGGGTCGCACAGAGTCGGACACGACTGAAGTGACTTAGTAGCAGCATAAAAGACACTAAGCATGTTATATACATTATCTCTGGGTGTTTCCATAATCCCATTACAAATGAAGAAACAAAAGCTAGGAGACATGAAGTGAATTGTCACTAACACCCTATTCTTTCACATTCCAAAGCAAATGGGGAGTAGGGGATGGCATGTTTTGTAGCATTTGCCAGTTTCCATGGTGTAAATATTCCACTGAAGTCACTGATTGCTGAGCTGGGAAGAGATGCGCATAGCTGGTCCTCAGGAGCTAGTGTGAGCTGGCCCCAGTGCACCACTGGATTGATCTCACAAACATACCAGCAGGCATTTATGTAAAGCAGAGGCTGGCAAACTGCAGCCACACACAAATTCAGCCAACATCTGTTTTTGTAAATAAAGCTTTGTTGGAACACAGCCATCCCCAAATGTCTATGTATTGCCTGTGGCTATTTTCACATTGCAATGGCAGAGCTGGATAGTTGCAGTGGAGACTTGATGCCCCCCAAGCCTAAAATATTTGTTGTCTGGCTCATTAGAGAAAATACTTGCCAACTAATGATATAAGTGTAAAACAGGCAAAACCAATTTATATGATGACAAGTCAGAGTAGAGGAGACCTCAAGAGAGATGAAGTGGGGAAAAGTGATCAAAAAAAGCACACAGTACTTCTGGGGTACTAGGAATGTTCTATTTTATCATCAGGGTGCTGGTTCCCTAGTAAGAAGATATCATGCTTACAATTAGAATATGTGCATTTTTATATATGCAAATTATACTTCCATACATAAAAACGTTTTTTAAAAAAGAGCAAGATGTTCTGAGAACAAATTTAAAAATTTTTTTTAAACTTCTTTATTTATATCAGAAGGGAATTAACACATACTTGTCTGTTTCATTTACAACAGATTCTGATGAATTCTATATGTATCCATAATAGCAATAAAGGCATCTATCTGTCGGGTGTTATTCTGCCAAAACTTTCAATAGTTTACACTAGTCTTTTCCCATCTCTACTGCCCTGGCAGAGTTTTCATGGTTCTGTCTCCACAGTTAGTGCTTTCAGAGTTTTCATGGTTCTGTCTCCACAGTTAGTGCTTTCAGAATGTGAATTCGTTTGAATAGCACTCACACCAAAAGGCTGTCTATGGGCTCAGTACACATCCTTGGGGAGTGACTCTTCACTGCTGTGATTATCATGAACTGGACTCAAAAAAAAGCAGGAGGCAGATCAATCATGTCAATGCTAACCCCCTGTTAAGTGGCTGGGCTAAGAGAAAGAGATGCCTGGCTATGGCCGATCATCGGTGGGAACAGCCCAGATGTGTGCACTGGAGCCAGAGGAGCAGCCATGGCCAAGTCTAGGCTCCCACGGGAGATTCTTGAACATGTGCACCTCCCATGACCAACCCAGAGAACCCACATCTCCCTCTGAGATGAAATGAGAGGAGCCGCAGCTCTCGCTGCCTTGGCTCTTCCTCCTGCCAGGTGCCAGCTTGGCCACTTTCCAGATGGGAGAGGATACTCCTCCAGCGCCAGGCCACAACACCTGTCAGCTGTCAGGGCATTGTGTGCTCTGGCTGCAGCAGCCAGCCAGCCTGTTACCTGATGGTGATCACACACAGAGGCACCGGGTGCTGGTGAAGCCTGCGGGGAGACCATCAAGACAGCAAAAGCGCCTTAGGTTCCCTCTGTCAGCATCTACCACCCGTGACTCTAAGGCCAGCCCCGATCACAAAGAAGTATGTGTTGAAGACGCTGTTGTTTAGTGGCTAAGTTGTGTCTGACTCTTTTACGACCCATGGACTGTAGACTGCCAGGCTTCTCTCCAGGCAAAAATACTGGAGTGGGTTGCCATTTCCTTCTTCCAAGGGATATTCCTGACCCAGGGATCAAACTCATGTCTCCTGCATTGGCAGGTGGATTCTTTACCACTGAAGACGAGAAGAGGCCAAAAACCCTAACAGTGACTTGTTTACATAACCATGATTTTTTCAAAACTTTCTCTACTAAATCTTCAGTGGGACCCTATTTCCTCTTTCTGGAAATGGAGCAGCCCTGAGGCAATACTGAGGCCAACACTGCTGCTGAAATACTCTTGGCTTTATGAGTCAACGAGAGAGGGTTTTCTTTGGAAATTTTTCTTTAAAGGAAACCATTGATCAGGATGGAGGGCACATATGTATACCTATGGCTGATTCATACTGATGTAGGGCAAAAACCATCACAATATTGTGAAGTTATTATTTGCCAACTAAAATAACTAAATAAATTTAAAAAATAAAGTACACACTAGGCAACAAAGGTTTACTGTATAGCACAAGGAACTATAGTCAATTTCTTGTAATAACCTATAATGGAAAGTAATTTTTAAAATAATATAAGTGTATATGTATAACTGAATCACCTTGCTGTGTACCTGAAACATTGTAAGTCAACTATACTTCAATAAAATATTAATTAAAAAATAAAATAGACCATTGAAAAGTCTGCTTCACTTTAGTGAGTGAATCACAAAAGGAGCAGAATATCACTTAGGGCTGGATGCTGTGCTGTGCTCAGTTGTGTCTGACTCTTTGCCACCCCACGGAGTGTAACCACCAGTCGCTTCTGTCCATGGGATTTCCCAGACAAGAATACTGGAGTGGGTTGCCATTGACTTCTTCAGGGGGTCTTTCCAACCCAGGGATAGAACCCACTTTTGACTTGATCCAAAGTCATGGACTTGATTCTGCGTATCTCAAAGGTAATGGATTACTTAAGCAGAGCACGATGAGTTCGGGAGAATATCTAATTTGGAAAGGATGGTACTCAACCATGCTCAAAAGGAATGTTTTGTGTTTTTCTTCCCCATAACATTCTGACTTTGGGCTTTGCAACCAAAACCTCCAATGTGAGATATGAAAGTAATCTATCAAAAGATTGCTGCTAAGTCACTTCAGTCGTGTCCGACTCTGTGTGACCCCATAGATGGCAGCCCCCCAGGCCCCCCCGTCCCAGGGATTCTCCAGGCAAGAACACTGGAGTGGGTTGCCATTTCCTTCTCCAATGCATGAAAGTGAAAAATGAAAGTGAAGTTGCTCAGTCGTGTCCGACTCTTCACAACCCCATGGACTGCAGCCTACCAGGCTCCTCCATCCATGGGATTTTCCAGGCAAGAGTACTGGAGTGGGCTGCCATTGCCTTCTCCAAATCAAAAGATTACAATTTACTTAAAAGTCATTTCATGTGAAAAGCTATCTTTTGTGCTCCTTCAATTGACTGCACATGTGGGTGGTGTCTCACTGTGCAGAAGAAAACATAATCCTAAAGCAGAAAATCAAAAATAAAAGGAAATCAGAAAATGCCATAGAGTGTGCCAAACAAATAAAAATAAATGAAAGAAGCTGAAAAGTCTTTGAAAGTATATGTTTATTTTAATATCTGTCAAAAACGATTCGGAAGCTTGTCAGAAGAGCCTCTCTGATAACTTCAGTTGACTGACTGCATGATCTTGGCATAAATAGAAAGTCTAGAAGGTAAGATGATCAAGATCAGGAAAGATACATATTGTATTCATTTCAAGAGGAAAGAAAATAAAGAAACTGGGAAGAAGGACAAGAAAAATGGAAAAATTTGACCTTTGGAAAAATCTAGAAGATAAGTAAATCAGAAGTAAGAATAATACCAGGAATTGAGCTGGTATCTGTTACTTTGTCAAATTTGTAATGAAAATTGCAAAAGCTATGTTCCATGACACAAGCAGGAAGAGACGTTGACCGGACACCCACTGGGATGGGTAGGATATTTAAAACAGCACGTGATGTGATACACACTTGGAAAAATCTGTTTGAACAGACATGCAAGTCCTTTAGGCAGGAAGTTTTTACTAGATTTCATTATTTAATTTAAATACACACACGTACCCAAACTTCCCAAATTAGAAGGTATTTCCTGTTTTGAAGCTAAACACATTAGGTATTATTTCCCAAATTTGTCATCCTTGAAGATCTAGTTATTTATGCGAGTGTGTGAGTTTTCACTAAGGTTCATTCACAGAAATAGGGAACTTGCAGGAAAGCCTGAAAGGACACTGCAAAGCAGGAAAAGAGAGTCAGAGATATTGTAGACAGTTTGCCTCCCTCCTACCAAACCATCTGACCCTCCTGTGAGGCACGCAGCAACAAAATTGATAAGGGACCCTATCTGTTGGGGGAGGAAGGAGACGGTGGGATATATGGAGAGAGTAACATGGAAACATACATTACCATATGTAAAATAGATAGCCAATGGGAATTTGCGGTATGACTCAGGGGCTCTGTAATAACCTAGAGGGGTGGGATGGGGAAGGAGTTGGGAGGGAGGTTCAAGAGGGAGGGGACATATGTATACCTATGGCTGATTCATGTTGATGTTTGGCAGAAACCAACACAATACTTTAAAGCAATTATCCTCCAATTAAAAATAAATAAATTTATTATAAAAATTGATAAGGGAGCTGGTGAAGCTGAATTTGGACCTCTGCAGAGGGTAACAGCTTGAAAATAAAGCTATACCCTGCTTTCAATCCATCAAATATATACAAGGCCAAACCTAGGGTCTGCTGATCGTTACTGACATCATAAAGAGATCCTTCTCCCTTCAAGAAAGATTTGCTATAGGGTTCCTTTAATAAGAAAGCCCACCAGAACAAATATTTAAAATACATTTTTTAAATGATTTACGGGCACCTTTTAAATAATGTATTAACTGTGAATTGCCCAACAATGTGTACCTGTAAAACATGTTTGGCTGAAGCTTAAGGATAGTCATTAAAATCAGCTTGGCTCACAGCCTGGTGCCCTGGGCAAATCAGAGGCTGCTCACAACATTCAGAGATGAGAGTGGAAGGGAAGGAGGCAGCGGTGCATGCTGGAAAGGAGAGGAATGTGCCAGCTGGAGCCCGCTCCTGCTTCTGAGGAACCTGAGTTCAATTCCCAGGGGGAATGGGCTCACTGACACCCTCTTCCTGCACCGCATTAACACTGAGTCAACAAGGGTATCTGAAGAACCAGACAAGCTTTCCTCCCCCTGGTTCTTGACATTTGAGGAGGTAACACATGCTGCTACCTATCCCATCTTTCAACACCTGGAACACCTGTGCTTTTTCTTTGTAAAATCTGTTTTCACTTGTTTAGCCATCTTCCCAAACGTAGCTGACACATTTTACAAAATTAGCCTACACTTCTGCTTATCATGGTATGCTATTTTTTTTTCAGTTTTACTATGTATGTGGAATAAGTCCAGTGTGCTTGAAATTTTTAAAATCTGACTATAAATACCAGCCTGACTGCATTTCATTGATAAAAGTCAACATATCCTCTAAGTCGGCAAATATTCCTCTCGACAACCATGAATTATGCTAAGATCACACAGCTAAAGACCTTATTAGTGGTTTATAGTGAGCTCAAGTGGAAAAAACATCCCAGCTGTTATTTTTTTAAAAAAGAAAGATTTTTCTTTAAACCAGTAAATGTTTGCTCCTGAAGTTCAATTTCCAATTGAGATATAGCATCTCCACTTTAAAAACTGATTTCAGTCATCTTCTTAATGAAATAATCTCCCAGGCTGGAATTATCCAATTGGGGGCCTAGAAAGAGTATATTTCATACTGAAATGGTAACAGGGAATTTGGGGAACTTAAAATGTACCAAAAAGCAAAGAAAAAAAACGTGCTGGGAAATGAAGTCCTTGGGGCAAAAAAAAAAAGGAGAAATGAGAACGTACTCTTTCAAGAGCATGAACTGATGGCTGAAGGACCTTCCTCAGGACACTGGAGAAACTGTCCTTCTGGAAATCTCTAAGCAGACCAATCACCCAAGAAAACTCAATTCTACAGTGATTTCAGAATAACGATTGTTAGAAAAGTTCTAGTTTTAGAGTAATTTTCAACAATTAAATATGAATATCCCAGAGAATGAAGTGAGTTTTCAGAACACTAACATAAACAGGCAATGAAAACTATTCTTTCTTCCCTTTTCTCAGGAGGTGTAACCAATCCACAGGTTCAGGTATCCGGGGCTATATTTCAGAGCACATGCGTACTTGATCGTGTTTGATTCTTTGCTACCCAGTGAACTGCCAGGCTCCTCTATCCAGGGGAGTTCCCAGGCAAGAATATTGGAGTGAGTTGCCACTGCCTCTTCCAGGAGATCTTCCCATCCCAGGGACTGAACCCGTGTCTCCTGCGGCTTCTGCATTGACTGGTGGATTCTTTACCACTGAGCCTCCTGAGCAGTCCATAATTCTGAGTGTCTGGATAAAAAGGCAGATTTGTCTTTTTTTTTTTCTCTTCCTGACCCAAAGCTTTGTGTTAGCCATCGCTTATACTCTGATTCTGGCCAAGAGAAGAAAACCTAATCTCAAGTCTATATGTGTGTACAAATAGCTTCAAAGACAGAAGGAAATTGATTTAGGCAAACTTTAGAAGATGATTTTTAAAAGATTACTGTTTAAAAATGTATCAATCAGTTGTTAAAAGGTGAGAACAAATTTCCACAAAGAAATATAGATTCCCTTGACAGTCTATTTCACATTTCATATTGCTGAAGAAGAATCATATGATTCCATGTACAGAGGCATTTCTAGAATCACTTTAGGCTTTAGGCTAACTCTCACGATGGAAATCTGAGAGCTGGGTATACAGCCAACGTTCAAGCCCCACTGCAGCTTTTCTGTAGAAAACCGACCCCCTCAGGCTTCCTTGGTCCAGGGGTTAGGAGTCTGACTGACAAGACAGGGGACATGGGTTTGATCCCTGGTCCAGGAAGATTCCACAAGTCATGGGGCAAGTAAGCCCACAAGCCACAGCTACTGAGTCCACGTGCCTAGAGTCCACACTCCACAACGAGAGAAGCCACCACAATAAAAAGCCTGCACACGGTGACTAGAGCGTAATCCCCATTTGATGCAATTAGAGGAAGCTGTGGCTGCAACAAAGACCCAGCACACCCAAAGATAAAATTAAAAAATAGATTAGAAGGAAAAACAAAACTGACACCCTCTAGAGAGTGGGTCCATTATTAAAGGATAAAAAGCCTTTATCTCCCTCTGGGTCACTCTAGGATGGAAGAGAGGATGAGGGTCCTATCTACAGTAAAGCCCACCCAGCCCAGACTGTACTCCAGGCTCCCTGTCACAGGAAGTTCAGCTAAGCCCCACCCGAGGGTGACCCTTGGTTCTGTCCATCACCAGATGGACTCCCCAGTGTCCCACCCTGTCAGTGGGATGTAAGTGCTCTTTATCTTCTGCTCACTTGTTTTTCTTAATTTTGCAATAAATATGGTCTGTTAGCATTAAAAAAAATAGGCTATTTCTGTAAAAGCCTTAACATACTTGTTCATTTCCAGATGCCTAAGGCAAAAATCTTATAAAAGGGTGGACAATGCCCAACATAACCTTGTACTTACTTCCTCCTCCAGACTTCAAGTCCTTCACAGCCTATCATGAACTTAAGATTTAGTGCCATTGAACCTCTTATTATTCTACAAAGACACTACACCTTTTCACGATTCTCTGCTATTGTAAATTTGTCTCTTTACCTGAATTGCCCTTTATTCTGCCTTTATCAGAAAAATGTCATCTCATCTTTTGAAAGCCAAGCCAAATACCAATTTCCTCCGGGAAGCTCTCACACACTCTGCCCGCCCTCCCTACCCGGCCACTGTGTGTCCAAGGCACGTGCTCCATCACCTAGCGTGTTGCACTGTGCTTTACCGCTTTGCACGCTAGTCTCTCAATGTGGGGTTTACCTTTCCTTTTATCTTTTTTATTCTCAGAATTCTAGCAGAGCATCTGAAATGTGTTAAACACTCACAGTAAATTGGATGGATGAATGAAAGAGTAAATTTTGTCACGAACATCAGTTTTATGGTGAGTTGGACAGCAGTTGAATAAGGCCAGAGAAGGGAAAGGAATCTGGGACTCAAGCACTAGAAATGAGAAAGAGAAAAACAAATATCATATATTAATGCATACATGCAGAATCTAGAAAAATGGTACAGATAAACCTATTTGCAGAGCAGGAAGAGAGATGCAGACACAAAGAATGGGTGTGTGGACATGGGGTAAGGGAGGATGGGACATATTGCGAGTAGCATTGATATATATACACTGCCATGTTTAAAACAGATAGCTGGTGGGAAGTTGCTGTTTAGCACAGGGAGCTCACCTGGTGCTCTGTGATGACCTGTAGGGGTGGGATGGGGCAGGGAGGGAGGCTCAGCAGGGAGGGGACACGTGTATACATATAGTTGATTCACTTTGTTGTACAGCAGAAACTAATGCAACAATGTGTATTGATTATACTACAATAAAAAAGAAAGAAGGATGAGAAAAAAAAATGGAAAGAGTTGGGACAATAATCATTATCCAAACTGCAGAACCCTCTACATCAGGAGATACCAACTTCTCAAGTCTATCTTAGTAGATAATGCAGTGATCAAACTTTCAAGGGCTGCCATTCACTTCGTGTCAATAGATATGGCAGTCAGCATCCTGTCTCACTGAAATGCCACAGGACATGTCTCTTTTCAGCAGTTCTGCACAGCACCACATGCTTTCTCATTTCTTCCCACAAGGCCACTTTTCTCAAAGGCAGTGTTGGGAATGGGGGAGGACATACTTTAAGCAAGACTGACATTCAAGAGTCCACTCTCATTATAATGTCTCCTCCACAATATGACAACATCCATAGGAAAACATGGAAATAAAGTCTGCCTTGGTCCATTTCCCCCCATCTTAGATCCTTGAGAAAGTGATTCCATCATCCTTTCCCTGAAGTACTAGTACATTTCCCAGCCACAGTGGGCTCAGTGCTGTAGTCCTGTAGATTTCTGCCTTCAGATGCTTCCCGTAAGCAGACAATCCCTTCTCTATGCCTTCTGGTGATTTTCAGACAAAATAATCCAACAGACAAAAAAAAACACAAAAACCGAAAAACATCCTCATGTAGATTGTTTACTCTTTTCAAAGTTTACTCTTTTTACAGTTTATAAGGCCATTATATCCACTAATTAATTTTTCATTTGAGTCCACCTACTCAGTGCAAAACTGTAATGCCCATTAAATTAAGCTAGAATGGTGACAGTGTCCATTCATTTGGGGACATAATCTCACCTGGATCCTTGACTAAGCATGAGTACACATAATTATTTTTCTCACTTTTATTTGCTTCCATGGGATTGGTATAAAGTCGCAGATACAGAAACTGTGGAGACTGTTGTGCAAGAAACTGGCAATTATGCTTCTTTAAATTTACTTCTGGTACAAATCTGCCAGATAGAATTGTATTTTGTGTCACCTCTTTTAGGCTCAAAAATTTCCTCATTTACTCTTATTTGTCCTATATTGAAAAATCAGGGAAAATACCAACCCTATCTTCCTGATATTACAATGCTCTTGTTCTGCTTAACGCACCATGTGGATGCACGTGGGAACTCTTCTTGCAGTGGTAGATGTAATGAATGTACTGCTTAGCTGATAAACCCTGGCACAGAACAGTCAACGAAAAACTTCTCAGGCTACATGCTTTCTCATTTCACTGTGTGGAAAACAGCAGGCAACTCCCACTCAATGAATGCTCCTTATTCCTCACTGAAGTACCACCCTACAGTGGCTGATGAAGGCCTATTTTAGGGATGGGCAGATACGGAGCAGAAAAGCCGACTCAGACACCTGTGATTTCAACTACTGCCCCATCACACTTCGTGCAAAATGCAGGTGAGCTAAGTAGAATATAATTTGGCATAAACTTCCATGATCAAACACTTAGATCTTGTCCTTTTTTTTAAAGGGTGTTCATGCAGATGTCATTTACTTAAAAACAACAGCAACAATAAAAGACCAAGGCTTCCACATGCCCTTCTGACATGGAATAGAAATGAATCAACACTCCTAGCAACTCCCTTACTCTTTTGCAAGTCTGTTATACCTACCAGACTGTCCACACACAAGGCCCATTCAGCACAAAATTGCCTGAGTGCTATCATGTGCCACCAGTGGGCAGAGGCTACTAAGCTCTCCACGCCTTCAGCTTCCTCAGGATGCCAGCTGAGCTGCAATAAGTTTGAAAGACTTTCCTGTGCGACCTGGGTGACCTTCTCTGGCGCTTTGATGTTAAATACAGCTCACTGGTGTCACGGCTGGAAGTTAAGTGAGTTAACTGTGCTGTCTGGAGCAGGCCCACGAATTTATATTCTCTGCACTTGCAGTTTGCAGACCTTCAACTTCACCCTGATTTTGAATTATTTTCCTGCCAATCTCTGTTCCCCTCTGCAAAGCATGGAGAGGTAATAGATAAGAAATACAACTTCATTGTCATATGGAACAAGCCATTATAGTATCTCTATGGATGGCAATAAAGCGGGCCCTAGGAGACTACATCTGCCATCTGGGAAGTATAGTAGGTTTTACTCGTGCTCACTCGTCACCTGAATTGCAAGAGAACCCGCAAACACCAATACCTATGCTATAAATGCAGGAATTGAACCATCAAGAAGTTGAATGTCTTTACCTTGGTAGGAAAAAACTGGATACACATGTTAGGTCATCTTTCCAGATCTCCTCCAAATGATTTACACAGACTGCCTGAGGGTTAAGTACAAGTGTGGGGATTAAAAGCCTTTTTTCAAAAAAGTTTTATTCAGAACCCTATTAATTCCTTCGCTGCTCTGAAAAATTATTTTCTACTTCTGTGTCAATGTTTTCACTATGAATGGATAAGGACATTATAAGCCCTGTTATATAACCCTGCTAAGGAAATAGGGCCCTCCACCCAGCAGGAATGTCAACATAATTGCTAGCTCTATATCAAATCTGAGAGAAGTGGATAAATTGTATATTAATAACTAACAATGGGGGGATCAGTTGAAGATGCTCAACTTTATTTATACAAACATAGAGCAGCATTCACACCTCAGTTTTGGCTAGAAAAAAAGTCAATCAACCTATTCAAGTGGAAGCACCAATGGAGCTTGCTAAGTTCTCCCCTCCCAACCCCTCCTTCTATTGAGTGGCATGAATTTTTTAAAAGTTATCTTTACTTGCCTTAGTGTGGTGGTGATGGTTTAGTCAGTAAGTTATGTCCTACTCTTGCGACCCTGTGAACTGTAGCCTGCCAGGCTCCTCTGTCTGTAGGATTTCACATGGCAGGAATACTGGAGTGGGTTGTGATTTCCTTTTCCAGTACCTCAGTGTAACACTTGGGTAAGACATTTTTTCTGCCAACACTGAAAACAAGTATTTGTTTAATGAGTATGTACACCAATACCAAACCCTCAGAAGAACATGGCACAACATCAAGAAAGATAAATCCTTGGACTGATTTTTACTCCTGTGGGACTCTTTCATAAACTTTTCTCTTCTATTGTGTTGAACACAAATATATTTATATTTTGTTAAAATGATAATCATTGTTTTAATTAGGGGAGACTTTTCTGATAGTATATCTAATGCTAAGAGAAATTTCAACTGTTATGTGATGTTTGGAGTGGACGGTCAGTGAAATAAATCTGTTCACAAACACATGAAACCTCATTCTTTCTAAATAAAGCTAAAACTCAAAAACATACTTTCTGCTTAATGCTGGCGACTGCAACTTCCTGGCTGAAAGAAATAGAGCGCCCAACAGTTTATAAAATGACTCAAAAGATTTCTCAAATATAATAAGTGTCTTTGGCCAAATAGCATTTGGATGAGTTAAAGATAGACAACAACAAAATTCAGTATGTATATTGATACATTGTGATCAGATTTCCTTTGAAATCCCCAAAGTCTCAAGATTAAGAGGTTAAGAGAGCTTTGTAGTTAAGAGACTCACAGGCTTTGAACAACAGCTCATTTTTTCAATCCTCAAAAATGTTTGGTACCACATCTGTTAATAAGGAAACAGTTCGATGAGTCAGTGTCTGAGCTCTCATCGCCTTGAAGGCAGTCCAAAATGGGGATTTCTGGCACTTTGGGCCAATTTTATGAGCTTTAAAAAATATGCTGTAGTTTTAGAATCACTGAGCTATATTTTGCTATTCAAATCACCAACTCTCAGATATGCTCCCTGAAGTGTCATGGTTGATCCTCTCTTCCCAAGGAAGGCTCATCCCAGCCAATTAACCGTAAAGGAGAAGCAGCAGGACCAATCCAGAGGAGGTCCTCAAGTCATCCTCAACAGACGAGAAGAATGACTTCCCACCAGCAACAGGTCATTCCCACTGATCCACAGAACAAGGGCTTGGGCAAAACATCAAGTACACAATGTTGGTTTGTGTTTAATTACTCTCCACTCCTTCCCTGATGGCTTCCTGATGAGCTTCCCTGATAGCTCAGTTGGTAAAGAATCCAGCTGCAATACATGAGACCCCAGCTCAATTCCTGGGTCGGGAAGATCCACTGAAGAAGGGATAGGCTACCCACTCCAGTATTCTTGGGCTTCCCTGGTGGCTCAGCTGATAAAGATCTGCCTGTAATGCGGGAGACCTGGGTTCAATCCCTGGGTTGGGAAGATCCCCTGGAGAAGGGAAAGGCGACCCACTCCAGTATTCTGGCCTGGAGAATTCCATGCCAGAACTTTTCAGTTTCATACTCTAAAAAGCATTATTTGTGATGTAGCCTTTTACAAAATCATCTTAACTTTTACGAGCTAAAATGGACAAAATAGTTTCATAGACATCAGTTAAGAGGGACTATATAGTCCACGGGGTCACAAAGAGTCAGAGATACTGAGCGACTTTCACTTTCACTTCACTTTCACCCTCCACTCCAACACACGGATGTAATTCTACTCTCAAGGAATAGCCCCACAAAGGATAAGTTATGTTAAGCTTTTACCCACACTGGCAAACTGTCCCTCAGTCCATGGTGAGTAGGCAGAGACACAAACCAGAACATTAGAGTCGAGTGTCCCTGCGTTGGGCACTTAGGCAGAGCTGTCCAACGGGCCCCAGGGCACTGGGCTTGGTGAGCAGAATTCAAACTGCCTTCAGCCCCTCACCTCCTGGGGCCAGAGCCTCAAAGGCAGAGCACAGACCTCACAATAGTTACACAGCAGCCCTGTCTAGCAGCATTGACCCCATTCAGCTAAAGCCAGAGCCTTAAAGAAGAGAAGAAAATAATAAGCATAATTGAGAGTTCAGTGAGGAAAAAATGAAGCTAAAATTTACATGTTGTGCTTTGGTTTTTTCCAATTACATATGATGCATGGCTAAAGTCAATTAACCATCTCAGAATCATGTGTTATTGGAATCCTCTCCAAATCCCTGGGTGAATGTCATGCCCATCCAGAGGGAGGAAGGATCTCAGTATTTGGTGATGAGAAGAATGGTCAGCAGAGATGAAACTGCCCCTCTGAAACGTCCACAAGGGAGTAACACTCTGTGCTTAACTGGCTGTCTCCTAATTGATGTATGTGAAACTATCTTTTCCATTTTAGCTCATAAAAGTTAAGATGATTTTGTAAAAGGCTACATCACAAACTATGCTTTTTAAATTATGAAACTGAAAAGTGCCATTTTTTTTTAAAATCATACAAATTGAAGTTGAGTAAAATGTTCCCTTAACCAGAATAAGTGAACTTCCCTGGTGGCTCAGACAGTACAGAAACTGCCTGCAACAGATTGCAGTAGACCCAGTATTTCAATCCCTGGGTGGGGAAGATCCCCTGAAGAATGGACTGGCTACCCATTCCAGTATTCTTGCCTGGAGAATTCCATGGACAGAGGAGCCTGGAGGGCTGCTGTCCATGTGGCTGCAAAGAGTCAGACATGATTGAGTGACTTTCATTTTCAAACAGAATAAAAATCAATAGAATATAGCCCATCATTTTGAACCGTTAAGTATCACAATCATGGATACAAAAAACTCAGATGTCAGGAGACAAAACTCAAGTGTCTAGAGGTTTAATGAGTACCATTAGCATGACAGATTGCCATGTGTAATGAAACCAAGGTGCAGGCACAATGATAAACAGCTATTGGTGTTGGGTCTCAGTGCTGGGGATCAGCACCAGGTAGAGAGAGCAGGAGATATTTGTTTAATTTGTTGTGGGCTGAGTATTTGTGTCCCCCAAATTCATATGTCAAAACCCTCATCCCAATGTGATGGTCTTCAGAAATGGGGCCTTTGAGAGGTAAAGTCATGAGGGTGAAGCCTTCATGAATGGGATTAGTGCCCTTATTAAAAAAAAAAAGGGCCAGACAGCTAGTTAGTTCTCTTTTTGTCACCTGGGGACACAAGAGTGCAGCCGTCCTCTCTGAACAAATGAGCAGGATCTCACCAGACACTGAATCTGCCAGCACCTTAAACTTGGACTTCCCAGCCTCCCACACTGTGAGAAATAAACGTTTGCTGTTCAAGCCAGCAACTTACTGTATATTTGTTAGAGTAGCTCAAATGGACTCAGATAGCCTCAAAAAGTGGTAGCAACCAAGCTCCAGTCACGTATTGCTACGCAGGAACGTTATAAAATTATTTGGGTGTGTGTTTGGGGTTGATAAAAGTGGCAATTGGTTTTCTTTTAATCCATTGGACCTAAATCAACTTCCTAGAATTAGGCAATACATGTATCTCTAGCTTTTAAAACACAGTCTTTCAAATTCTAGTAGGTGGTTTAGGATGTCTTGGCCTAATCTTTCTTCTGCAGACTAAACATTGCTGCACTTTACAATCAAGTACTTTCCCTCTCTAGTTGCCCCCGTGCAGTTTGCTTAACGTCAGTATTAAAGTATGGTGTCTAGAATGGAGTACCAGATTGACTTTAAATACCCAATAGCAAAAGTGAAGGTTTAAGCAACAAACAGCAGGGGGAATAAAGGTAAAATAAACTAGGTCTTAGGGGTCAAAGTATATTTCAGCAGGTATATTTTAAAAGAAAATGTGAAAAACTGACCATCTCCACTAGAAACAACCGTGGATACAATATACATTGCTTCCTTTTTCTGAATTCTTTTTGCTTCCTGTTTTTAATCGGGTAGATTAAGTATCAGCTCAA
Source organism: Bos grunniens (assembly GCF_055505025.1). NCBI lineage: Eukaryota > Metazoa > Chordata > Mammalia > Artiodactyla > Bovidae > Bos > Bos grunniens. The sequence goes on from NC_141177.1 coordinate 62,128,758, forward strand.
TTTGCTAATTGCTTTCCTTAAAACAATTAACTATTAATTATAGTCACTGTTATTAGCTGTCTCCAATTCTTTCAAGCTGCAGATGTTTTTACAGCAGGCTCTTAACTAGATTGGCAGTGTAAAATATTTTCTGCCAGCAAATTGCAGTCCTTTTAGCAAGAGCCTAGGCTCAGTGGTAAAGAATCTACCTGTCAATGCAGGAGATGCACAGGAGATGCACAGGAAATGCAGATTCGCCCCCTGGGTCGGGAAGATTCCCCTGGAGAAGGAATGGCAACCCACTCCAGTATTCTTGCCTGGGAAATCCCATGGACACAGGAGCCTGGCAGGCTACAGTCCATGTGGTTAAAGAGTCAGAAATGACTGAGCACACACACATACCTTGTATATATGTAATTGTAAAGACTGTCCTTTTAAAAATAAGGTTTTGGTGCAAAGGAAATTGAGCACCACCATGTAAATACACATATAATAGCAATTAAAGCTAAAGGGTCTATAATATGAATTTTTATTGTCACTTTTTTGGGATAAAAATCCTACATTGCATTGACTGAAAAACAATTTTCAAAAAACACATTGTTAGGGATAATCAGAAGCCACTTATAGAGAGTGAGACCCTCTTCTGTTGACATTTCTCCATAATTTATAGTCACCGTGGAATACAGTAAACACCACATATTTACAAATGCAAGGTCTAAGTTAACGTGATTGACACTTCACAAGGTGTATACCCTTCACAAAGTGTATACTAATACATCAAATGTCTTCACTAACTGCCCAGGTTGTTTCCTGTGAGAAAACTCCAAGGAACTCAGCAACAGTGATGCATATTTATACTTGAGTTAATGGTTCTCTATATGGCCTGCAACTCCACTTGTACTGCATGCATCATGCAGTAAGTTCTTAATAATTTAGAAACACTTAGCAGTCTGTTACCTGCCACTGAAAAGGAAGTCATCCTTACAGATGCCCTTTAAGAAAGCTGTATTTGCTCTCTGAGCTAAGAAAAGCATATAATGATCAACTTGCTCTGTACTTACCTTCCAGGAGTGTCACTAGTAGAGGACAGAAAAGCAGTGCCTGCCTTAATTTCTTACTTTTCTTTAGTAAGCACTTTCCCACAATTTTCAGCCCTCCCAATCCCTACTCAAGCCAAGGCAAGCCTCCATTTTTTGTTGTCTCAAAACAGGTATTAGTTCAAATTTGTATTCAATTAAAAAACAGCTGCATCAATTTGCTCGGTTTGTGTTTAATATACTTGATGTTAGAAAATATCAGCATGCTCATAGTCTTCCAGACCCATCTATGTTTTTTATCATTTTCACAGACCTTTTACAGAATTTTCTTCCTACAGAAACTGTGGTGATGCTGAACTCTACCTACTCACATGCTTCTAATTACCTAGGCTGTTAGAAGCTCCACCTCCTATGCAAAGATTTTTTTTCAACCATTGCAGCCCAGGTTAATTACATTCTATTCTGAGAAGGAAGGCTGGGACTTCCTGGCTCTGCTATGAACCAGCTGAAAGTCTTCAAGCAACGCTTCCTTGATCTCTCACAGCCTTAAGCTCCTCTCTTGTAAAGTGAAGGACTAGATGAAAGTGGTATTGCATAGTGTAGCAATCTAAACTCAGGGTTTGACTGGCTTAGTATTTCTGGCAAGAAGACAGTGTTTATCTAGTTACGATGCACAAATTAACCAATGGCTAAATGGAGTGTAAGAACTCAGTTCATAGATTGAAATCCAAGAAGGCTGACTCCAGGAATGGGGCACCTGCAAAGAAAGGGTGAAAGCATTTCCCTAGCTCATTCAAGCTGGAGGAGAAACGTGCTGTGCCCAACTTGGCATCATTCACCAGGAGCGTATGTGCTGTGAACTTTGCAAATCAGCTTCACTGCTTTAGTCTGAGGAGAAAACTATGTATGTTTCCTTTGTTACCCAGATCTCTAGTTCATGAGCTATTCAGAGGAAGTTGAAGCATAATATAGGCATTTAATTTATTGTATTAATTTAATTTATTGTATTATAATACATTCAGATGAGTAGGTTAACCCATTAGAAGTAAACCCATTAAAAGGTTTACTCAGCTGTTGACACAGATCACAGACTTTGGAGAATTAAAGGTTAAATTAAAGGTTAAATTGTTGTTCAGTTGCTAAGTCATGTCTGACTGAGTCTGACTGCTTGCGACCCCATGGACTGCAGCACGCCAAGCTTCCCTTTCCTTCACCATCTCCCAGAGTTTGCTCAAACTCATGTCCACTGAGTTGGTGATGCCATCCAACCATTTCATCCTCTGTAGCCCCCTTCTCCTCCTGCCCTCAATCGTTCCTGGCATCAGAGTCTTTTCCAGTGAGTTGACTCTTCGTATCAGGTGGCCAAAGAACTGGAGCTTCAGCTTCAGCTTCAGTCCTTCCAATGAATATTCAGGATTTATTTCTTTTAGAATTGACTGGTTTGATGTCCTTGCTGTCCAAGAGACTCTCAAGAGTCTTCTCCAGCAATCTCTAATAAGACACCCACATTGTCTGAATCCCTATCTTACTGATGTGAGAAAACACAAACAGCCTAAACCTAAAAGGATAGTTATTGAAATTCAAATTGAACATGAGCATTTAACAACTAGAAACTGCATTCACTTCTCATCGCTAAAAGGATTGGAGTTTAATTGAGTCAGACATTCTAAAGAACTGCAAAACCATCTGGGAGAATTCATGTCCAAAAGTTAAAGGAGAGTCAGAGAATTTGATGAGTATGAAGCATGATTTAAGTTTCTGTAGTAGTTTTGAAGATCGGCTTTGGGGTGAATTGAAGGTATCATGGAAGGACACTGTAGTTTATAAGAAGGGCTGGCACAGTTTAAATCACAGCCCACCAAGGACATAAAAGATCCTTCATTTGGTTACAGAAGTACGTGAAGCCCAGGTCCACGCTGCTTCTGTGGCCACATTCAGAGCAATGCTCAGGTTCTGTGAGAGTGCTCCTTGCTCAAATGGCATGGCTGGAACCAAAGCTCTGTGCTACTCTGAGTAACACAAAGCAGGGGTCAGAATTGAGTCAAGCCCTGACTAAACAAACTCCACAATTTTCTAAGAAGAGTTGAGACCTTTTAATACCAGCCTTCTAACTTATATGATGAAAATCAGTTGATTTCTGCAAGTGAGACTTCTATAAAGAAGAAAGGTCTTCAGACTCTTTTGGCAATGCATTTATCATGGCTAAATATTGCCTGTTTTCAACAGCTTTATTTAGCTAGAAAATTTTCCTATGTTCTGCTCTTGAACTTTACTGCTGGAGAACCAGGAACACAGTCAGATCAAATGAACCTTTAAACTACAAAAAAATCATAATTATTCTATATCTTCTATTTTGGAACATCAAGTGTATGTCAGGTACTTCATGTGTTTATTTCTGCTGCTGCTAAGTCCCTTCAGTCGTGTCTGACTCTGTGCGACCCAATGGACGGCAGCCCACCAGGCTCCCCCGTCCCTGGGATTCCCCAGGCAAGAACACTGGAGAGGGTTGCCATTTCCTTCTCCAATGCGTGAAAGTGAAAAGTGAAAGTGAAATCGCTCAGTCGTGTCCAACTCTTCTCAACCCCAGGGACTGCAGCCCACCAGGCTCCTCTGTCCATGGGATTTTCCAGGCAAGAGTACTGGAGTGGGGTGTTTATTTCTGGTGTTTATTTCTAACACAGTGATATTTGAGGGGAAATTTGAGTTCCCGGAAGCACCACTACTGTAGAGCTCTGTGAGACTTGTCTCTGAGCTTCAATTTTCAAGTCTGTTAAATAGAAATAAGAATAATGGTCACTTCATAGAGCACTATGCAGATTAAAATAGTAAAAAGATTAGCAGAGGGCCTGTAAATAACTGTTAGCAGTTACTGCTTTAAGATTTACCTGAGTGTTTTCCCAACTTCAGTTCCTCATCCATCTATAAGTATTTTGAGAAGAAAGCAAAGGAAAAATTTCTTCCACATAATTTCCTCATTGGCATTTTATCTACTTTGCTGCAGCTAACTATATTCTTCCCCACAACGTTTACAAGTCAGATGCACTCTGGACTAATGAGGTGAATACTTAGAGCTGGCTGTTAGACTCTAGGCTCTGAGACAGAGAAAAGGTGAAAGTGAGCTCTCTGTTCCTATGCATGTTTCTGATGTTAGCTAACTGTACTTAAATGAGTAGGGGTGGTGGGGACTTCAGTTCTGGAAGTATGGAGCAAGCACATCTCCCCCTTATCACACCTAAAACCCTGGTTAAAATGAATAAAACCACCAGCAGAAAACTCTAAAAGGTAGAGACAGAAAGGCAGACTTTCTAGGGAACCTTGCTATGCAAAGAATGTCTAATTGACTTGTGTTAAAAGAACTGATGAAAATAGAGAGGGAATGACAACAGAAAAAAACTTGGAACATCAGAGCAATCAACAGAACAGGTAAGAGTACCGGTAAATAAAATATACTACTTATTCTTTATCCAGTTTTTAAAATTCTTTTATAGATATTTGAAAGCAAAACCATAATAGTTTCCAATATGTTTCTCAATATACAGAAAGAAGTTAAACACTTAACACACTGTCAATTACTTCATTTAGTATGAGTGTTCTAAATAGGCCAATTGAAGGAGAGATTGGCAGAGTGGAGTTTTTAAAAATGCTCCAACTATGTGATGTCTATAAGGAGCTCATTTCTAATATAATGATATAGGTAGGATGAAAGTAAAGACATACTATGAAAATACTAATCAAGGGCTTCCCTGGTGGCTAAGTGGTAAAGAATCTTCCTGCCAATCCACGAGACATGGGTTTGACCAGTGATCCAGGAAGATCCCACCTGCCCCAGAGCAAATAAGTCCATGCACCACAGCTACTGAGCCTGTGCTCTAGAACCCGGGAGCCATCGCAACTACTGAGACAAGTGCTGGCAGCTACTGAAGCCCGTGTGCCCTAGAGCCCATACTCTGCAGCAAGAGAAGTCGACGAAACGAGAAGCCCGTGCACTGCAACCAGAGAGTAGCCCCTACTCGCTGCAATGAGAGCAAAGCCCACGCAGCCAGGAAGATCCAGCACAGCGAAAATAAATACATAAACAAAATTATATTAAAAAATACCAATCAAAAGAAAGGTGTAATATCACATAAAGCAGACTTCAAACCAAAGAAAGTTACTGGACACGGAAAGGAACATTATATACTGATAGACGTGTCAATGCACTAAAATGAAGAGTTAACGTTATGGTTTCAAGTATAAGGATATGAGGATAGACCTTGATTATAATACTGGTAACCTTGGACTTCAGTTTTCTGTACATTTCTCTAAGATTCAGTATTCCCATCTCAAAAAATATAGGAATAATAATGGCCATGCCTTGGGTTGTTCAAATGTATAAATGAGGTCAGTACATAAAAGTAGCATGTTTTTGTTTGTATCTCCACTACCATATAAATGCTTTGGTCTGAAAATGGACACAAGAAATCCTCAAAGTAACCTTGACTTTCCAATTTCTGACATATCGCTTCTCATGAATAATAAGCTTTATTCGCAGAGCACAGTGTTTTGCTGTAAAACATAAGAGGAAAAATGTGCTGGTAAATTAATAACAGTCTCGGAAATATAGAATTCCAATTAATTTCAGAAATTACTATGTAATTATGGATAAATCAATGAAAATTCTGTTGACATAGAATATAGTAATTACATATGCCAATAAAGTGGAATCCATAGTGGAATCCATGTGGATCCTTACATATTTTCACCTGCCTCTTCTTTTCAGATTTAAAATAGGAAAGAAAGCTAAGGAATAAGAGAAATAAACTAGACCATGTAATGATTTAGTGGCTCAGCTGGTAAAGAATCCACCTGCAATGTGGAAGACCTGGGTTCAATCCCTGGGCTGGGAAGATCCCCTGAAGAAGGGAAAAGCTACCCACTCCAGTATTCTGGCCTGGAGAATTTCACGGACTGTATAGTCCATGGGGTCACAAAGAGTTGGACATGGCTGAGCGACTCTCACTTCACGTGCAATTATTTAGTATTCCGCAAAAAAGAACAAAAAATTATTACTCAAGTAAACACATTTAATATTTCCTTCCTTCCGTCCTTTCTTCCTTCTTTATTTCTATTTTTCTTTTAATTTTCTGTGTGTACTTCTCATCTTTCTATTTGCTGGGAATGGAGACATTTTTCCTTTTAACCATCATCCTTATCAATGTGTGTGTGAGTAAATGTACATGTTTTAACTACTGTAACTCAAGTGATTCAGGTAGAATTAAAGTAACAAGCTTCAGTAGAAATTAACTTTTCTTATAGATCTAGGCCAAAATTTACCATTCTAAAAGACACTGCTGCAGCTGCTGCTGCTGCTAAGTCGCTTCAGTCGTGTCTGACTCTGTGTGACCCCATAGACGGCAGCCCACTAGGCTCTTCTGTCCCTGGGATTCTCCAGGCAAGAACACTGGAGTGGGTTGCCATTTTCTTCTCCAATGCATGAAAGTGAAAAGTGAAAGTGAAGTCGCTCAGTAGTGCCCGACTCTTAGCGACCTCATGAACCGCAGCCTACCAGGCTCCTCCGTCCATGCGATTTTCCAGGCAAGAGTACTGGAGTGGGGTGCGATTGCCTTAAAAGATTAAAAAGAAAATGAAAAAGAAAAAAAAATGTTCCTCTCCAAAAGGTATACTACTGTTTGAGCATCCCAAATAGTAGGTATCATTATTTTCATCCATCATAACTGACTAAAAGAATAGAGTAAAGCACAGGGATTTACTAATTTATACTATCTAAATTTTAATTTTCAGAAATGACTTAGCTACCAAACGAGTTGCTAAATGAATAATTGAAAATAAATGAACTGAAACATAAAATTTCAAATAACCTAATATTAAGTTTGAAGTTATAATTTATTAATAGAAAAAACTGATGCTCACAGGTTTTTATGGGAATTCAATTCATCGCATGTTGTTGCCTTCAGAAACATTCAGATACTCTAAAAACTTGGGAGATCTCAAACATGAGAGCTTATTAAAAGTCAAGCTGTCCCAGGTCAAAGCTGAAGAAACCAGTCTTTAAAGCTTCATTTTAGATAATTAAACTGCCTTAGGAAACAGTTCCAGATTAAAATAGCTCCAGTTTCTGGTTTTCTCAACTATATACAGTTAGAAGAACTAGTTATTTGAAAATACAATTCGAGCTTTGGGTGCTTATCCAAAGAAAAATTTTACTGTCCAGCTAGATATAGAGCTAACTAGCATATACATTTCTCATATTTAAATGCTGTCATGTCTCTATTTTCATGTTCTTAGATTTTATATACCACCAACTTCTGAAAGAATTTGTGACAGCTTAAAAATTGTGTTAAATGTTACCTGTGTGTGCGTGTACATGTACTCAGATGTCCGACTCCTTGAGACCACATGGACTGCAGCCCGCCAGGCTCCTCTGTCCATGGGATAGCCCAGGCAAGAATACTGGAGTGGGTTGCCTTTTCCTTCTCCAGGGGATCTTCCTGACCCAAGGTTCGAGCCCACATCTTCTGCATTGCAGGCAGATTCTTTACCACTTGAGCCACCAGGGAAATATGAATGTTACCTATGTTTCTTTAAAACAAATACAATATACACCTTTAGAGGAGAAAGGAAAATAGCTGTTACCAGTATCTATTTTATGAAGATATTACTAATATCATTTTTCCTACTGGCCATGGCCACTGAATTTGACTCTGAAAAAAAGTGTTATGATATTAAAGTCAACCGTAAAAGTAGTCATGTATGGATGTGAGAGTTGGACCATAAAGAAAGCTGAGCATCAAAGAATTGATGCTTTTGAACTGTTTTGTTGGAGAAGACTCTTGAGAATCCCTTGGACTGCAAGAAGATCAGACCAGTCAATCCTAAAGGAATCAGTCCTGAATATCCATTGGAAGGACTGATGCTGAGGCTGAAGTTCCAATACTGTTCCCACCTGATGAGAAGAACTGACTCATTGGAAAAGACCCTGATGCTGGGAAAGATTGAAGACAGGAGAAGAAGGGGACAACAGAGGATGAGATGGTTGGATGGCATCACCAACTCGATGAACATGAGTTTGAGCAAGCTCTGGGAGTTGGCAATGGACAGGGAAGCCTGGTGTGCTGCAGTCCATGGGGTCGCAGAGTCGGACACAACTGAGAGACTGAACTGAACTGTACCATAAAGAAATTAAAGCAGTAATTAGCACTTTACTTACATACATCAGAGATGTTTGATAAACAGTTTTTCTATTCACCTCCCAAGGTTTCCTCCTCTTCATGGTATGGCAAAATTCCAGCTATTATAAGGTTAGACAACTTACTAGAATGTTCAAAAGAAAAAAATTCAGATTGATTTCTGTTCATTTGGTTAACCTGACTTTAAAAGGAGTTTGTAAAAATCTAAATTTATAGACAAAGAATAAACTAAGTTTTTGTTTGCTTTTAAATCTCAACTGGTTTATGGAAGGACAGGCAATACGAAGACAAAGTATTTCACATCTCAGCTCTAGTGCCTCTGTATACTCAGACTGAAATCCTTGCAGAATGCCAAGCCAGGGAAATGCTTCAGGGCCATTCATCCAAAGTCTTGAGATGCTGTGATTGAAAGTAGCATGTGGAATCAGTTTGAGAAAAATAAACCAAGTTGGAGGAAAATGACATGCGTAATAAACTAAGATAGAGTGGAGACTATTAAAAAATGGAAATTGCTTCAGGGAAATATTTTGAGATGCAGCAGACAGAAATTTCAAAGCTGGAGAAACAGAATTTGCTTACACAGAACATACACTCTGAAATATTATGTGTCTATTCACTATCTGTATTTGCAGGAAATTGCTTTAAATACTCATCTGTAACCCAAAATATATTGTAATAAATCCCACTGATAAAATACTTTTGTTCTTTAATGAACTGAAAATAGAAAAAGGTGTTTCTTGGCATGGTTGGAAAAGCTGTAAAGTACAGGCAAGAGAACAGGATTCCACCTGGCTTAACCACACATATTGTACTGGGTTCAATGTGGATGTCATTTGGCTTCTCTTCTAAGTATAAGGTGAAATGAGGTGACTTCAATGATCCCCCTTCCTCTGCCTGTGAATCCATAAGTCTAACACTTCCCAATGCTTTTGGTATTTAACAAAGGTTTGCTTGGCTAACATTACAGTTTTTACTATCACAAGGATATTGACTCAAATATAGGGTAAAATATTCAGGAAGTTTTGTAGGGCAAAACAATAACCTTAGGAAATTTGAATGAGACAGGTACAAAGGTCTTTTTAAAAATGATCCCAGAGCAAATTTTAAAGAAATATTTAGAGTTAAAGAGAGGCATCGGGTATTTGAAGTTAAATAAGAATGGTGTTCAGAATATATATCTTAAAATGCATAGACATGAAACAGATGCAGAAAGATAACCTTTAAATCTTTATTCCATTCAGCAGAACAATTTCAATTTTCCCTACTATTCAGAATGATCAAAAAGCTCACTGGTTACAGAAGTCCTATTTGGAAATGTCCTCTGCTTGGTGCTTACGAAGTTTTAACACTCTGAAGAAATGCATCATAGTACGATTCTGATGAATAAAATAGATTGGTTATAAGGAATAGTAAGTACTGAAGTTTATGATCAAGATGGTAAGCATTTGTGTTCCATCATGGGTACACAATAACCCAATGTGAAGAATACTGGTACAAAATAACTACTAATTACCTGGTGATATATCTTACATATATTTTCTCATTTACTCCTCACCAAAGCCTTTAAGACTGCTTTGGAATACTGACCATAGTTTTCCCCACATTTTCAGGGAAGGAGGTATTCAAGACAGAGGTCACTGAAAGCTCTGTTCTTACAGTGGGGAAGATAGTCTTCTTTGTTGAGCATTGTTACTGTTAGGATCAGCTAATTTGTCTTAGTTTTGATCATTAAACAAGTTTTGATTATAATTTCACCACCATATAAAGTTCCTTTCAAAGAAAGAATGCACTGACAAAGCCATCTTCACAACTGTTTGCTGTGGTATGTGTAATGTAACTGTCGGTGCTCTATTTTGTATGTCAGCCTCTCAGGAATTTGCATGGTGTGTGTTATTGTGTGATAACCCAGATTCTATGGGCAAGAACTGAAGCTCTGAAAGGACCTATGAATAAGGCAGTAGCCTCAGCAAGGCTGACAATTCCTGAATCAAAATCTCAGAAATCTTGGTAACTGTTGTGTGGCAGAATTTTATACACACACACACACACTTGAGAACATGAGGCAATCACATTTCTTCGTTTAGATTCCTTTTTATCTTGCCCAGACTAGTTTTTACTTCTGGTTCATAGGAAAAATAGAGTACACCCCAGAGTCTTACCACCTCAGCATTCTAGAATCCAAACTCAACTTAGCAAGAAGAAAGAGATTAATAAAGCTTGTAGAAGCCAGCATATATTCTACCAAAGTCACAAATCAAAGTTGACAGCAGCTTGGCAAGAGACTAGAGGAATGATCAGATGGCCGGGGCAGAATAGAATATGACCAGCAAATTTATTTGCTCTCATTTACTTGCTCTCAATTATTTGATTATTCATTCATTCTTTCATTCATTTATGTATTGAATTACTCACTTATTAATAAACACTTATGGGGTCGAGCAGTGTTCAGTGTACTAGAGGAATCGAGAAGACTAAATCACGATCCCTGCTTTGGGAAGCTTGCGCTCTGATGGCGAGAGGGAATAGACAGGTATAAGTCATCACAAAGATGAAGACGATGATGAAAGCTCCTTCCATCAGCCTGACTAGAAGCCAGGTGCTGTTCTGAGTTCTAAAACTCAGATGCTCTAAGTGCTATAAGATGTGGTTAAGGGACTTCTCTGGAGGTGCAGTGGTTAAGACTCCATGCTTCCAATGCAAGAGGAACAGGTTTGATCCCTGATTGGGGAACTCAGATCCTGAGTGCTGCACTCGATGAGGCCAAAAAATAAATTAAAAAAAAAAAAAAAAAAGACTTGGCAATTCCCTGGTGCTTTAGAACTCTGAGCTTTCACTGCCATGGGCCTGGGTCAAAAAAATGAATATAAAATAGAATCTGAGAATAAAACAAACCAAATCTATTTTAAAATGTAGTTAAAATGTACAGCTCTATTGAACCTGCAGGCAAATAGAGTACAGTTTACTAATTCTTTCATGCTGTTGTCCCTGGAGTTCTGTGCTAAAATGTTACCATTCCACAATGATGACCACAGAGATGGCAACATCACCCTGTACCACTCAGGCCCTTTGAGTGTGTGTGGCTGATTTACACAGACACAAGTACTTTGTTCTCCACAAAATATTTTCTTTAAAGATGGGATTACAGGGTCGCTGGGGGCTGAGGCAGATAATTTAGTAGGAGTATGGCATTAATAGATACACACTACTAAGCAACAAAGATTTACAGTATAGCACAGGGAATTATTTCAATATCTTGTAATAACACATAATGGAACAAGAATCAAATAATAATAATATATATACATATGTATATGTATATATATTACTCAGTCATTTTGCTGCTGTATGCCTGAAACTAACACACTGTAAATCAACTATACTTCAGTTTAAAGAAAAAGAGAGAATTCCAGGGCCCCAACTACAAATGCACCATAACATGTCATCCTAATGAGTGTGTCTGTGTTAATCAGCCATGCACACTCAAAGGGCCTGAGTGGTACAGGGTGATGTTGCTATCTCTGTGGTCATCATTGTGGAATGGTAATATCTAGACAGCAGAGAACTGCAAGGACAAAGGCATGGAAGAGTTAGTAAACTATACTCTATTTGCCTGCAGGTTCAATAGAGCTGTACTAGTAAACTTCTTTCAGATTACAAGTACACCACCCACCAACACTCACCAACATTCACCCCTGCCATCTCTTTTAGAGGTATATTTCCAATATTTTTGCTTTGTATGTTTAAGAACTATCCGTCATAATATATAGTATACTTGGGCTTCCCAGGTGGCTTAGTGGTAAAAAATCTACCTGCCAATGCAGGAGCATGGGCTCGAACCCTGGGTCAGGAAAACCCCTTGGAGAAGAGCCTAGCAACCCAGTCCAGTTTTCTTGCCTGGGAAATTCCATGGACAGAGGAGCCTGGCAGACTATAGTCCATGGGTTCGCAAAGAGTCGGACATGACTCAATGACTAAGCAACAACAACTCAGCGGAACTAGAAACATCTAGATCCTTACAAGAAATGATAATGTGGAGTTACCACCATCATCTAGCCTCAGAACTTCAGGCTCCCAGCTCCCACGAAAATAAAATTCTAGTATCTAAAAATCAAAGGAAAATTTAATAAACACATTTCCATGAGAAAAAAAGGTTCATATGCTACAGTAAACTTTTTATAGTAGTTATGTTGCCATCTCTTTGAAGTTGACCAACTTTGATTAAGTATGAGTTGAATGCATGCTCCCTTAATGTGGGTGGGGAGCAGGGAAAGCAGAGAAAATATATGAATCCTCTAACCAGTGACAAATAGACTTGGGTAAGCGGCTCAAGTGAGGGACTGAAATCCAACTCATGCACTTGCCATCAAACTACAATCTCCAGAGCTATAAGGTCCAAGAGGGAGCATCTTTTCCTTGTTCATACAAAGGTACAAATAAAGCTAATGGTGGCCTGCTTTTTATCTGACTCGGACTTCTCACTTTCCTCTAATCTTCAGAAAATCATATTGGCTCTACCTTCAGAACAGACCCAGGATCTGATCAATTTTCACAAACTTCAATGCTACTAGCTGGGCCCAAGCCCAGCTTGCCTGGATTGTTGCAATAGCCTCTTAACTCAGGCCTCCTGCTACCACCTTATTCCTCCTGTAGTTTATTCTCAGCATAGCAACCAGAATAATCATACTAAAGCATAAGCTGGGTTGTGTGGCTCCTCTGCTTAAAACACTCCAGTGTCCCATTCCAGTCAGAGCAAATGCCAAGTTTGACAGTCCCCACCAGGCCTCTGTGATTTCCCCTTTTGCCCTAGATCTCTGAACTCACCTCTCACTTTTCTATTCACTGATTCTGTTGCGACACACAGGTCTCTGGATCATTCCCTTAAACACCATGCATGCCCTTGCCTGAAGACATTTGCACACACTGTTCTGTTTGCCCAGAGTCCAGACATCCGCTTACACTGAAACACTCTAACACAGGAAGCCCCGAGGTACTTGTTATTTCCAAAACTATAGGGACTTTGTAGAGGATTTTACCTGAATACATGGCATACAACTCTTTTTTTCTGTATTGAAGAAAAGTTTTTGCTTCTTTTAAAGAAATGGCATGCATTTTTCCTAGGGGACAATTGTGAATAATGTAACTGCTTCTTTCCCTTTTGGCTTTAGTCATCAGGAAGGTCACAACCAAAATTTCAACTAAGTGATTGCTGAGAGACATGTAGCTTAAAAATTATCGTTACAAAGTACCACTTCCCACCATATACCTCTTAGTCCTAATTTGACCTTTTGATCCCTGTATTCTTTCTATTTCTCATTTGCATCTATTTGTATTTTAACCTCATTGCTTTTCAAGCCCTTCATTAAATGATATTTTCAAATTAAGTAGGGAAATGAAATCACATTTGTTATGTGGCTTTGCAGACAATCAGTAGGACAGGGAAAAACAATTTTATTGGGGCCAAATTGAAATCCCCAGGAAGTGTGATGGATTTCCTAGCTTCATGTCTGTAGCTTTTTTCCCATCATGATGTATCTAGAAGATTATGAATAAAGTCATGCTCTAACCATGTAAGAAAATATGACAAAAAACTGAATAATCAGAAGATTTTTTAAAAATTTTTATTTATTTGGCTGCACCAAGTCTTAGTTGTGGCGTGCAACTTTTTTTTTTTTGCCACATTATTTATTTTTTAATTGAAGGATAATTGCTTTACAGAATTTTGTGGTTTTCTGTCATAAATTGATTCAAGAGATATAAGGATTTCAAATTAAAATAAAATCAGAACAGGTGAGCCAGAAATTTTCATTAAAATACTGTAGTTTTATTATGCTATTTTTGGGGAAGATCCCCTAGAGGAGGAAATAGCAACCCACTCCAGTTGCCTGAAAAATCCCATGGACAGAGGAGCCTGGTGAGCTACAGTTCAAAGGGCCAGAAAGAGTCAGACACAACTGAAGTGACTTAGCATATCATAAGGGCAAGTTTTAAAGAAATATAAAATAACACACACTGTGCTCTTATACAATGAACTCAGGATCCTATCATCTTCTCACCTTTGGCAAAAGTGAAAGTGAAGTCACTCAGTCGTGTCTGACTCTTTGCGACCCGTGGACTGTAGCCCACAAAGCTCCTTCGTCCGTGAGATTCTCCAGGCAAGAATACCGGAGTGGGTTGCCATTTCCTTCTCCAGAGGATCTTCCCGACCCAGGGATCGAACCCAGGTCTCCCACATTGCAGGCAGACACTTTAACCTCTGCGCCACCAGGGAAGCCCTTGGCAACTATGTGATATTTAATTTGGAAAGATTTTTAAAAATTTGACTTCTTTCCCCAATAATAAGAGTTTAGTGATACTTTCAGATCAAATACATCCATCTGAGGTACCCCTACTAGCAAAGTACTGCTCCTTTCTGTACTTTGATTGTAGTGATTTGGCCTTACAAGATTCTTTTTGAAGCTACTTGATATGGTTCGTGAGTATTTATTCTCATATTAATAGGTGCAATCAATAATCCTGCAATAATTTTGCAGAAATGATGTTTTAATTAGGCAGCAGTTGGCACCTTAAAGGCCAGAATGTTTAACCACCAGAATATCATCAGCTCAAGCAGCAGACGGAGGGCAAGAAGGTTGATCTATATAAATGATCTAGTTGGGAAGGAAATTGGCCATCATGCTTACTATTATTATCCCTTAAGTAGTTAATGTATCAGTGAAGTGTGCAAATCTCCCACAAGCATAATGCAAAAAATATGAGAGACAACTTTAAGAACAAACTGGAGAGAAACAGCTGGTAGAGAGGTCCCAGAGGAGACTGGGGATGATGTTCTGTGATGACAGGAAAAGCAGATGTGAGAGGTAGGACATCTAGGAGGAGACAGCAGAAGTTCAAGTTGGCTTCCTCTTCGCAGAGTCGAAGTGAACTCTGCATGTGATTAACAGGTTATCTTTTGAGTTTTCTGTTTCAGTTTTGTAGCACCAGACAAGATGCTAAGGAAAAGAGGGTTGAACTCCTGAGGGCAAGAACTGCGTATATGGAACCTAGACTAGTGGCAATACTACAGGTGCTAAGTATATACTGATTTATCTCAATCATTCATTCTTTAACATATGGGATGAATACCTGCTGTGTGCAAGGAACTGTTCCAGGTCGAATGTTCAAAACCACAGAACAAATACTTGTGGTTTGACAATTGCGGTCATCTGACTGTGGAACAGTCCTCAGCCTAGACTGATAAGGAAACTTTCTCATCCCCTCTTGTTCCAGGAAAGAGGTAGGACCTCAGAGGCAAAGAAAAGAAGGGATATAGGTTTGCAATCTATGTGTCCTAATCCTCAAATTAAAGTCACCTTCTCTTGTTGCTGTTAAAGTTAACTTTTGTTGTTGCTGTTAATTTTCTATTGCTTGTGCATGACTGACTAATCTAAAATCAGTTTTGGAGGTTGTTGTTAATTAAAGCTAATTTTTGTGGTTGCTATTAATTTTCTACCGGTTGTGCTTGCAAGATTGTAAATTAAGATTAAGACCTGTTTCAATAGTTCCAGATATGATGGAGTGGTAAAATTCTTAAGTGAGTAAGAGAAGTGGTTACATATGCATAACCAGAACAAAAGGTGATAATTTTATTATATCTAAACTCTTTGATGTCAAGTTGGAACTGTCTTCCCTATTCTTAGTATTTATTGAGTGAATGATTCAAGGCTAAGATTTTAGTCATCTGAAATATGAAAATAATGCTACTTATTTTTATATCTAAAAAAAATGAATCCTAAATGGAACTTCCAGAGTATGGTAGCCAAGATAAAATCTATTTTTTTATGAGTTGATGTTATAGGTAGAGGGTGTTCTTCAGTTTTGATGACTGAAAATGCTTGGTAGCTGATAGCATAATTTCTGATGTTGCAAAAGCAAAGTTCTTAGCCAGTCCTGCTACTTGAAAATCACATTATTACATTATTATTTATTAATGAACTACCTATTGCAAGTGTATTATTATATACAAAGATTTATCACATACAATCACATACACTCCAGTTAGGGAAATCTAATATCAATTCCTAGCTCTGCTACTAACTAGCTGTATGATTTTGACCAAGCATTTAATTTCTTAGGCTTTGGTACTTTCAACTGAAAAACTGACAATAGGCTGGATAGCCACACACACACACACACACAAAATATCCCACTATGCATAGTCGAAAAAATAAACATGTTAAAAATTTTAAATACAATAAAAAGCATGAAGTATATTCTCTATTTTCTGTTTCTGAAAATACTTTCCACATTTTTTTGATAACACTAAAGAAGAGAGTCATGAAAGAGATGTAGCAAAAAGAAAAGTATTCTAATATATTTCTGGAATATGGAAGATTCCTAAACAAGACAAGTCTTGAATTCATCCACAGAAGGAGATCTATCATTGCCCCCCTACAGAAGACCATGATTCCAGGCTCAAGAATTTTTTTTTGTTATTAAGAAAAGTAATCCAGTTAAGAGGATCTACAAGGAGATATGGGCTTCCCCAGATGGCTCAGTGATAAAGAATCGCAGGAGCCTCAGGAGATGCAGCTTTAATCCCTGGGTTGGGAAGATCCCTGGAGGAGGGCACAGCAACCCATTCCAGTATTGCCTGGAGAATCCCATGGATAGAGGAGCCTGGCAGGCTACAGTCCATGGGGACGCAAAGAGTGGGACATGACTGAAGCGACTTAGCATGTATGCACAAGGAGATGTGTGAACCAATGAATATCCCCCCTCACCTCACTTTGACCTCTAAGGAACATATGAAAGGCAGAAACTGGAAAGTGGTTAATGCAAACACATCACTGATTCATGGGACTATGACACATAGGGGAACTATGCTATGGAAAACTTAGGGGAACAAATTAACTTCTTAGACTGTGATTGAAAGTGGAAAGTACCAAAAAATAAAAAAATAAAAAAAAAAGAAAGTGGAAAGTACCAATCCTTTGGTTTTCCAGGGATTCCTGTGATTTTAAACTCCAAGGACACCTTGGAAATTCCTTTTTTCATTAACATCTACCTTTATATTCCTCCAGAAGATTTCTCACAGCCCTGGCTCCTGCTGTACCTCCAGCCTGGGGAGGAGTGCCCAGGCTAGTTTTTCCTTCTAAAAATTGGGCTTTGACTTCCTCTGCGATCTCAGGACCAGTGTGTTTCTTTGACTTTATACCGTTTCAGAAATGGAACTCCATCAGGTCCAACCCCTGGACACTGGAGTGGGTTCACTGTTAGCATGGTTGACTCCCACATTTAAGTCATTTATTAAATCCTATTCTTGAATATTCAGGTTTCCTCTTCAAAGTTCACTTATGCTGCTTCAAGAAAGGAATCATTTCTGAAAGGCTGTGTTACTAGTTGATCAGATCCCCAGCTGCCATGTGCTTTTGTGATGTGCTGATGGAATAGTGAAGAGATCCTGGAGAATTGTTTTATTAATCACAAAATTTCACTTCCTTGGGTCTTGTCTCTAAGATTATTTTCAACTGTTTATTATATACACTCTTTTTTTTTCACTATTTCAGGAAAATGTTATTGTAAGAGCAAGGTAAGCCATTAATAATTTTTAAGAATAAAATATCATAGTTCCATTTTCAGAAATACAGAACGCTTTAAGGCTGCAGAGAGGTGAAAGACTGAAAATACTGTTACAATATGTATTGATTACTTCATAATGTTTTAGGACAATCAGTATGATATTATATATGTACCAGTTAGTTTAGCATATGATTTTGTGTCTGGTATCCAACACAACATCGAGGGTGCACAGTCAAAGAGAGATTCAGTTCAGTTCAGTCGCTCAGTCATGTCCGACTCTTTGAAACCCCATGAATTGCAGCATTCCAGGCCTCCTTGTCCATCACCAACACCCAGAGTTTACCCAAACTCACATTCATCGAGTTGGTGATGCCATCCAACCATCTCATCCTCTGTTGTCCCCTTCTCCTCCTGCCCCCAATCCCTCCCAGCATCATACACTCTTAATGCACTGCCCTGATTTCAGAAGGATTGCTTCTTTGCAAAGGAAACATTATTATTATGTTGAACCCAGACATACCTTCTGTAAAAAAAGCCTTAGAATATTCAGATGGATTTGATGGCCATTCTTAAATAAAGGAATACTTCCCCCAATTATTTATGTTATGTGACTTTCTAAAGGAATTTAGGACTTTAAGGATGAGCATTATAAAAATGCATGTATAAACAGTCATTATGTAAAAATTACGTAGCCCAGAGAACACTTTATTATAAGCTCTCAACTATCTCAACTGATGAAGTATCAGAATATGGTACTTTTTATTCCGCCAAACGTTGTTTAATGCTTCCTGAAACAAACATGACAACTGTTATACACTTAAGATGTATATTCAGCCTTGGAAATATGCAGTAAGACTTAATATTCAGAATAACAATATTTTATATGGATACATTGGCAATTTTTTCATCATGAACACAGAAAACTCTGAGCAAAGCATGTTTTATCATAGCCACAACCATTGTAAGTCCTGCATCAAATCAATTCCCCACACCCAGGAGTCCCCTGATGGGCTGTATAAACTGATCAGTAAAATATGATTATGCATGTCAGCCCCACTGAAACAGGAGTATTACCCTTCATGGATGACAGTTGGAGCCAAGCCCTGAGGACAAAAGTTAGATCTCTAAACAGCTATCCAATTGACCTGCCTTACATGAAGCTACCCCTTGTGATAACAATGGTGAATCATTACCGTGGCAAAGGGCACTCACTGCTTCTAAGCCAACAGCCAGGAGGAAGGTTTCCTCCTGCTGTCTAACTTGGGCCTTAGTCTGTTCTGCACACCAAGGGTTTTATTTGGAGATAAACAAATCCATATTGAGACTTATTGCTGCTGTTGGCACACCAGAGAACATCAAAACCTACTGCTGTACAAAGTGACCATCAAAGGTGGAGGCAGTTTGGGGGAGGGAGTGGAAGGAATTTCAAAGTATAAGAAGCCAATGTTTATTTATAGAAAGTATTGTTTCCTTTAAGTAAAATTCTGACCAAAGGATTGAGTTTTAATGACCAAGGATGAAGTAACACGAATAGTCTGAATTAGGAAATCTTAGCAATCAATATTCCTGTATAGGATTATTGATTTTGTGTACATAACAGCCAGCAATTTGGATTGCAGTCACAGTTGTAAGTTTACATCTGAAATCTTCATGAGTAGAATTATTTCATCAGGTATCTTTGATATACAATGTCATGAACAAGCCTGGTCTTTATACAGGGGATGGCAGTATACACAGTGGGAGTAGGAGCAAGCCTCTGGAGCCAGGGTTTGAATTCCCTGCTTAGCTCCTTACTGGTTAAGAGACCTTGAACAAGTTTAAGTCATTTAACCTCAGTGTACCCTAGAGCTAAACCTGTAACTCAGGAACAAGAATACCACATACCTGTTTAAGTGGCTGTGAGGATTAACTAAGAATCCTTGCAGGGTGGCTGGCACATAAAAGAAATATTTCAGTACTAGCTGTTATCATTGCTCAATAAATATGGATCAAGTACCTACTAAGCACAAGGAGCATATGACTCTTCTATAGGAAATGTTAATGTGGCCTGAAATTTCTTTGCACTGGAAATATTAACATTCTATATTTCTAAAATTCCTTGTTTTCTTCTAAAATAGGGAAATGTCTCTTCACATGAGTTCTTTTTTTCGCCATAAACAAGAAAACTGGTCAAGAGAGAACAATCTAACATGAGAATGAAGCTATGCTACCTTTTGTTTCAGTAAGGATCTTTTATCCTATGAAAATAAAAAATCCAATTTTTATTTTTAAATCAAAGAAGCAATTTCCCATGTAATATCACTTGGCGTTTTCTCTGTTCAGACTTGGAAGGTAAAACCAATTCTTTGGGTCACTGGACTTGAGTTTTACTTCAAAAATAAGTTATAACGGGTAAATGGAATTAGTGTAGAAGTAAAAGAGAGATTTCCTTAATCATGCCTAGCTTTAAAATCACCCCAGAGGTGACCAACCTCCCAAAGGCAGTGGGTCTAAAATTAGGCCTAATTTCTGTGTAGGGAAGAGGCAAGGAGCTTTTAAGCAGGAGGCAGAGGTGGGGACCCCGTGGCTTTCATTTGACAAAGCCCACAGCAAGCCCTGGAGGAGAAGGGAGCAGAGCTCAGAAAATAGGATTTCCCACCTTAGAGTCTGTGGCTATGCCGGTCAAAAGCCTGTAAGGCAGTTTAACAGATGTGAAAGGTAATTACAGGAGACTGGGGAAGAGAAACGGGACGAGAGAGAAAGCGGGGGATGGGAGCGGGGAAGCGCAGGAAGAAGCGAGTAAAGAACCAGGTGCGAGTATTCTTTAAGTCAGAAACACTGAAAGCCGACAAACAACAAACTTTTATCCAGAGTAAGTGACACACAAAGCACCATAATGTTGTACTTTTGTATTACCACAAAGGGAAGAGAAATACTAACTACCCAATATTTTTAAGAAAAGAGAACAGGGCGTATTGGGTTATCTCCTCAGTGCTTTAGCTGTGTAATTCTATTTTCCGGTGGCTGGGAGACAAGAGAGGCATTTGAGAGAGAAATCAGGGAACTTGTGGAGGGAATAGCACAAGCAGGAGAAAGCGCGGCAGAATAGTTAGAGAGGACCAAGGGCGATGGTTGAAGCCACAGCTGCTGCAGGACCAGTAGGAGAGTCGAAGATTCGGAAAGAAAGGAGTTAAGTCGGGGAGCCAGTGGTGGGGGGAAGGCTGGGGGTGGGTTGGGGGAATCCAAATCCAATGGCCCAGAGCAGAATATTTCCAGAGGTGACATGTTTTTTAGACTTCTACACACAGGGCATATATATGTTAGAGACGATCAGCATAAAAGGGGGATACACTCATATTAGCTACACATACGTGCATGTACATCCATGTGTCACAGCAGCAAGAACATTAAACTGTGTTAGGTAAAGGTATGCTATATGCTTATGCATAACCTGAATTTAAAGACTGGGACTCCGCAACCCTTGGTTTAAGAAAACCATTCTCCGTCATGACTATAAAGTTTAAAGGAATTGGATGAAGCTCAGAGCTATCCATCCTTCACTCTCAGTAAGCTGTCAAATATGTCACAGAGAGAGCATCAGTGATTGTAAGAGGAATGAATGAATGAGAGGCCACTGAACTGTGGAGACGGAAGGGCTACTGACTCGGCTAGGATTCCAACCCTACCATTTGCCTGGGACTACTCTAAGCTTCAGTTACTTCATCTGTGAAATCTAGGTGAATATAAAAACCTATAGCCCATAGTTTGGGAGAATTCAGTGAAAAAACTGAAATAGAGATTTAGTCCAGTGCCTATACATAACACTTTCCATTATATGGGCTACCTGCTGGCACTGTAATGGAGCCCATCTCAGACTGCAAGGTGTAAGATCTGTCTTGGTCATTGATTTTCTGGTCTGTGGATGCCTAAATTTAAGGTTGAGGAATGTGTTAGATTTTGAAATTGCAAAACTACAAGCTTTTACGATATTAATATATATTTGCAGTTGATACCTCAGCAAGCTATTGGGAAGGCCACAGATAGACAAAAGATAAGAAAGGAACTCAGAAAAGTAACTCAGTTTACTTCCCAACTCTAGCATAATTGTGGTCACTTAACAAATTCCCTTTTCAAGAGTGACTGAGTCATTAAATGAGGATACATTTTGGGGGCACTGGGACACTATTTAATTGCAGGCTCCAGCAAGTTACTAAGAGAGGCCCTAGTGATTTGAAAACAATTAATGCATCATTTAATGAATCGAACACCTGTATATCGGGAGGAGCCCAAGTGGCTTGAATGAGTTAATGCATGACCCTAAATGCACAATTAATAACAGGAGTGTCATGGGCATTAGGAGAAATAAAAGTAACTGACAATGAAAAGAATCAACAGAGTTTGTCACCATATAATTTTAAAGAGTGTACCAAAAAAAAGAGGGAGTGTACCACTTCCAAAAGATTTCAAAGGGCTCTTAAGCATTTTATAAATAAATCCTAACATAAAAGAAAAATGAACACTAGCACTGAACCCTCTTCCAAAAACAACAAAAATTGGGCTCTATTGTATTCTCATAAAAATGTTTCCCAGAGGAAAATGGTATTTTTTTTTTCAACTAAATCCTGGAGAATGTAAAATCAAACCACGGGCTAAACTCAAAAAAGAAATTTTGTATCGAATTAGTCCAAACTATTAAATCAACACACATAGAGCTGAAATTCGTTTGGAGATGGCCTCCAAAGAATGCCTGTTGGCACCATCAAAACCGCCACTCTTGCTCTACATGCTCTGCTGATAGAGGATTGTGCCTGATTTGCAGCAGGTGTCTCTCTTTAATGGCACTTTTAATAACTGAGCTTTTTGTTGATTTTACTCCCCCTCCCCCTCCACCCTGGATCTTCCCTGTAGCTCAGGTAAAGAATCTGCCTGTAATGCAGGAGATCTGGGTTCAATCCCTGGGTCGGGAAGATCCTTTGGAGAAGGGAATGGCAATTCACTCCAGATTCTTGCCTGGAGCATCCCATGGACAGAGGAGCCTGGCGGGCCACAGTCCATGGGATCACAAAGAGTCGGACACGACTGAGAGACTAACACTGCTACTACCCCTCCATCCCAGGTATGGCCAGACCCATCCCAAACGCCTGCTGTCAGACCCGTTTCTCAGATGCCCATTGCTTGGCCATCTCCCTCTGTGCAAGAATGGGCTGTGTCTCTGTTCCATCTGTCTGCTGTGACGTGTCATCTGTATCCATAGTGAACCTCCCTGATGGGGACCGTTTGCCTGTGGCCTGCGCCTTGCTCTGGTTATAATATTGTCACCCGGCCTGCTCCTCTTCTAGTCTCCTCAGGCTACTTCCCTGTCTTTTAGAAACCAATCTAATAATATGTCTAATTCACCCCAATCCATTGCACCCTGCTGTAGGGAATCCACTCCTGAGCATTTTTTTTTAAATCATAATTTTGAAGGCTGTTCAACAGCCTGCTGGAGATCAATAACCAAAATAATTTTTTTAAAAAAGGACTTGTCTAAAAATAAATATGTCATTTATACCCAATCCTATACACACGTGAATGATTTCCCAGTAATTTTAATACTCCCAAAATTCTCAGGGAGCAAAATTCGTATCACCTTCAGTCAGATAAATCTTTATTAAATGATACTTGCTTATCATTCTCCTGGCAAAGCTGACAACTCAGTTGCTAGTTTATGTTTGAAATCTCAAATAAAATGAAAATATGAAAGGAAAGCTCTTCCAATAGTGAATGCTTTAATTATGGTAAATCCATTAATATTTCCCCACAGATGGACACCAAAGCATATTGCACTGGTAGAAGCAGAATGATGTGTATTCTTCTCCCCAGGACTGCATCTCAAAGCAAAATTAAACAGTTATAGATGACAGAATGTGGGCTGTGTAGATAACTCAAAATCTTGTTTCCTTCCCTATTTTAGCTGGCTCAGGGCTAATGTCATCTTTAAATGACTTACATCCTGCTGATGTTGTCTATGTAATTGTAAAAAACTGTCCATCCTATTTCAAGCAAAAAAAAAAAATCTATTTTATTTTTACTTTTGTGTCAAATAACCTGAATAAGTCTTAACACCTTTACGTTCAAGACAGGGGCAAATACCGTCTTTGATACCATGGCTATTTTTTTGAGTGACCCGTATTACTTCATTCTCTACTGATCAACAAGGAATACATTCATGTTTAAAATGTAAAGTATGTACCTGTAAGCACGCTTATGCCCACACATACACTTTTTATATTTAGCCTCTTCACTCTTGAGCCAAACTCTTGCTTAGATAAAGCCCCAGTTTTAATCACTAGTTTCTCTGATGAGAAGAGTATCACTGAATGCCAATGATCCAGAGTACAATGAACACATTATCTGTCACCACCAGAGAGACATAATTAGAAGATTAAAAAGTAAACAGACTATCCAGTTCTCTTCAAAGTAGTGTGTTCTGGGGACCCATAGGTGTTCCTGAGACCTTTTCAAGGGGCCAGAGGTCAAAACTATTTTCATAATATCACTGAGACATTTCAGTTGATACTTGAACAATACGAAGCTTAGGGGCACTGACACCCACTCAGCTGAAAATTCTCACATGACTCTTGAATCTTCAAAAATTTAACTAGGAACAGCCTACTGTTGACTGGAAGCCTTACCAAAAACATAATTGATTAACACATATTTTGTATCGTATATGTATGACATACCTTTTTCTTAATGTTTTTCAACATTTCCAGGCTGCATGGTTAAGATGTCAGTTTTTTCAAATTGCCAAAAATCTCCAATATATTTTTTTTAAATCCACACATAAGTGGACTGTGCTCTTCAAATTTGTGTTGTGCAAGGGTCAAATGTATTTGTCCATTTCACTCTCATTCTATCACGAGTCTGTGGTGGAACTTTCTAGGGGTTGTGTGCATGCTCGGTTGCATCCAACTCTTTGCAACCCCATGGACTGTACTCCGCCAGGCTACTCTGTCCATGGGATTTTCCAAACAAGAATACTAGAGTAGGCTGTCATTTCCTCCAGGGATCTTCCTGACCCAGGAATTGAACCCACATCTCCTGCATCTCCAGCAGGGGCAGGCAGATTCTTAGCCACTGTTCCACCTGGAGTGATGTGTAACGCAACATAAGAGACTGGATGCTGAAGCATAAGGATGAATATAGCCATCTTCCATTAAGCTGAATTGGAGAAATGTACAAACATGCAAAATATATTGCCACTCTTCTTACTGTTTTGTCTTCAGGAATATATTATTTTTTTTCATAAAATGGCATTTATCTAAACCTAAAATGGGTTTGCTATTTTTTTGGGGGGGTTTGCTATTTTTAAATGAACTATTAGGTAAATATTTTAATTCACTTTTCATTTCTAGTATAGTAAATACAGAGATATAACTCACAATAGACAAGTTACTGGAAATTTTTAAAGTGTCAAGGGATCCTGAGATAAAATCAAACATTTGAGCATCACTGATCTAAATAAAGATGAGCTTCTGTGACACTGACATGTTTGAAGAGGGAGAAGCTGGATGATGGAAATGTATATAGAATCTGAGGCCAGAGAATTGAACTGAGTTTTGATTTTCACTATCTTCTCTTGATTCCTATGATTGTTTTCAAGTCTAGGAAAAAAAAATTTTTTTAGAAGAAAAAAATCATAGGAAAAGAGAGATCAAAATGTTGATCTTAGGGAGCACTATTGCAATATTCCAGAATGGAATAAAAAGTGACAAAAGTAAATTTTCAGCATTCGTTTCTTCCTCCTCATAGTAAAAGACCAGCCTTTTGAGATAAACCATTATACACTCATGTAGGACATACAGTGACTTACAGAGAAGTAACAACAGGTAGAACATGATACTTTTGAGTTTCGAGTTTCATGCTGTAGACTTTAAATCTTAACAAAATACATCAATATTATTGAAAAGAAGAAGGTCAAATTTTGAGGACATCTATCATGACCAACTAGGCTTTCTAACAGTGACTAAACAAACACCTTCCATGTTTTTTAATCATTCCTTATAAGCCAAGCATTTTTAACTTCTACTGCTTTTATTTTCTAAATAAATTTTAGTTAACTTGAAGTGTAAGATGAACAAAGAAACCATGACTCAAGTCCAAGCAAACAATATAAAATAGGACTCTCATCTTATTTGTTCTTAATTTTGTGCTTCTTTTAACACTCGTCAAGGGGTCTTGGCTGGCTTTGTCAGAGTGTTGACTAATATTGAATTTACATTAAGCAAATGCTTTTGACATATGTTACTATTTATCCACAACTCATCTATTTGATCACAGTAGTTTCTTTGAATCCAGTGCAGAATTTTATATTTGGTTTTATAAGCCTTTCACACTCTTATGTCCAGTTCATTGACTTACCTCTACCACACAGCTTCATGACATCGTTTATGGAAGCAGGACAACAGCTGCCTGTTGTTCTGCTGCCTGACTTTGGAGTTAGATGGAACTGGGTTTTAGTCTTGGATCTGCTGGCTGACTATCTGATTTTTCCAAAGCCTGACTAAGCTCTTCCTCCATCCTTCCATTATTAGCCTAAACAAAAGGTCTAGATATTGACCTTCTGGACTTCTTATTCTCTTTGATTAAATGATATAAATTCTCTGATCCCTTAGTCCTTATTGCTATATTCAGGTGAACATTCCTACTGCAGAATAATGAATTGATGTCTAATATGTAAAGTTGTAGCAAAAATAAAATGAAATTTTTAAGATCTTGTGATGAAAAGCAAGCAAATCTGAATTTGTGTTACCCTGAATTTTATTATAAACATTCAAATTGCTTCAGTAGTAGCCAGAGTTCCATAATGAGGAATACATTAAAAGTCCACTGATCACTTAACTATTCACTTAGAAATTATTCAAGAGCAACTTTAATTGAAACATGTTGAATTTTATACATGAACTTGAGCTGGAATCAGCAGTCAAAAGCTTACCAAAATATTTGTCTACCATGGGGTTGCAAAGAGTCAGACATGACTGAGCGACTTCACTTTCACTTTTCACTTTCATGCATTGGGAAAGGAAATGGCAACCCACTCCAGTGTTCTTGCCTGGAGAATCCCAGGGACGGAGAGCCTGGTGGGCTGCCGTCTATGGGGTCACACAGAGTCGGACATGATTGAAGTGACTTAGCAGCACCAGCAGCAGCACAAGATAATTGTATGAAGAAATAATTGGAACATTAAGTTAAGCTAAGCTAGGTATTCTTTCAGTCCCATCAGAAAGACAACACTGATAATTTGTAGAGGGTAAATATTTAAATATGGGCTCTGTATAATAATAAGATATATCAAATTTAAAACTACTAACTACAATGCCCTCCACAACATAACAATAGTGGTTATCTACATTTAATCGCAGTTTTAATAATTGAGAAATTTATCATTTCATTTAGCCCTTTCATTGAGCACTAAAGTTCTTTAACCTTTTTCCACTTATCAATAATATGATAGATCTTTAAGTTTTTGCTGTCACATCTGCCTTTTCAAGCAACTGAGAGCAGCTTTGAAAACTTTGTATATGGAATGTTAAAACAAGTTGTGGAAAAGTAGAAAACCTCTGTTAGAAACTCTGCCACCATATAGTTGATGTCAATCAACAAATATAATAGCTATTTCACAAAATTACAGTTACTTCACAGTTACTACTTCAGTCAAACTAGTTTTGTAATTAGCCTCAGCTGTAGGGGTTAAAAAGTCTCACAATGTAAAGAGCACATTGGGGGAAAAAATCAAAAGACTCCATTCTTGAAGGAAATGTACATCTTATACACGAAGTTCAGAGGCAAGAGAAGTGGGAGGTATCTAAGACACCAGTTGCGGGGTGGAGGGGTTGGGGAAACAACTCTTTATAAGACTTAAGAAGCTTCAAAGCTCATTTGAGCACAACTTAACTTTAAATTATTCTTCTGTAAACATAATATTCAAAATCTTATAAGATTATTATAAAAATAAAAGTCTAAAAAATTTTAATTATAAAAATTAAATTTTTGAGATAATAATAGGAAAATGTTTTGAAAACTCCTAAGAACTATAAATACATGAGGGTATTTTAAAAATTATCTAGCTATTGTATTTTAACGATCCTAAAAGAAACAGAAATTGAGATGACAAAGAACATTCCAGGGGTAACAACAGTTTGAAATAAGGGAGAAGCATTAAAGTACAAATATAATGTAAGTTGACTGGGGCATAAGGTCTAGACAGAGAATGAGTTCAAGCAAAAGAAGTCAAAAGATAGACAATTTATGAAAAGCTTTGGATGCTTTATTTCATCAGTTCAGTTCAGTCACTCAGTTGTGTCCAACTCTTTGCGACCCCATGGACTGCAGCACGCCAGGCTTCCCTGTCCATCACCAACTCCCGGAGCTTGCCGAAACTCATGTCCATTGAGTTGGTGATGCCATCCAACCATCTCATCCTCTGTCATCCCCTTCTCCTCCTACCTTCAATCTATCCCAGCATCAGGGTCTTTTCCGAGGAGTCAGTTCTTTGCATCAGGTGGCCAAAGTATTAGAGTTTAAGCTTCAGCATCAGTCCTTCCAATGAATATTCAGGACTGATTTCCTTTAGGATGGACTAACTTGATCTCCTTGCAGTCCAAGGGACTCTCAAGAGTCTTCTCCAACATCACAGTTCAAAGCACAAATTCTTCGGCAGTCAGCTTTCTTTATAGTCCAACTCTCACATCCGTACATGACTACTGGAAAAACCATAGCTTTGACTAGACAGACCTTTGTTGCCAAAGTAATGTCTTTCCTTTTTAATATGCTGTCTAGGTTGGTCATAGCTTTTCTTCCAAGGAGCAAGCATCTTTTAATTTCATGGCTGCAGTCACCATCTGCAGTGATTCTGGACCTCCCCAAAACAGAGTCTCTCATTGTTTCCATTGTTTTCCCATCTATTTGCCATGAAGTGATGGGACCAGTCCCATCACTTCACGGCTTTATTTCATAGAGAATTCAAAAATATCCCTCTGCCTAACACACTATGTATGACTATTAATAATACTCATAATGTTTTTTTTTTTTTTTTATGTTGTGGTTTTTTTGGGCTCTTAGCTTCCTAACCAGGGATGGAAACCAAGAGCCTTGCATTGGAAGGTGAAGTCTTAACCACTTGACCACCAGGGAAGTTCCAGTAATGTGTTTTTAAGAGTAAATATAATTGACAGTACTTTTCTCACTGATTTCAAATAGGAAAGAATTTTTAAAAATCATTATTCAAGTTGGCCTGTCCTGTAATAGATACAAAGAAAGTGAAAGTGAAAGTCGCTGTCATGTCCAACTCTTTGTGACCCCATGGACTATACAGTCCATGGAATTCTCCAGGCCAGAATACTGGAGTGGGTAGCCTTTCCCTTCTCCAGGGCATCTTCCCAACCCAGGGATCGAACCCAGGTCTCCTGCATTGCGGGCAGATTCTTTACCAGCTGAGCCATAAGGGAAGCCCAACAGATACCATAGAACACCAAAAAATAATTCATTAGCATACTTCAAAAAAGTGGCACCCAAGCTTTAAAGTACTGATTATCACATTGTGTTGTTAATGTTTTGAAACCAGGCCTATATTATCCTTAAGAATGGTCAAAAGTATTATCTTGTATTGTAATTTCTTAAGCAGAACACTTCTACTGCCTGCGTGCATGCGTGTGTAAGTCGCTCAGTCATGCCCGACTCTTTGCGACCCCATGGACTGTAGCCCCCTAGTCTTCTCTGTACATAGGATTCTCCAGACAAGAATACTGGAGTGGGTTGCAATTCCTCTCTCCAGGGGATCTTCCCAATCCAGGGAATGAACCTGGGTCTCCTGCATTGCAGGCAGTCTCTACTGTCTGAGCCACTAGGGAAGCCCAAATGCTTCTATTATTCCAGAATAGTGTCACATGAGTCATACCAACTGAGAATTTGTTTCAAAACCCCCCATAGGAAGATTTTTATTTTTCAATTGCACAACAGAAGGAAAGAAAAAATTTCCTAGATCAAGGGTTTCTAAACATTCATTATGGTCAAGTTTCCTAAATCAACTTACCACCAATGAAAATCACAAGTAGGTCAGCCACAGTCTTCCACTGTCTACATGTCACCTCTATTACCCACAGAAGGTTCCAAACTGGTGTCTCACCATCACTTCCTTCATATTTAAACCCATCTTAGAGAACACAGCTAAAGTAATGCTTCTAAACACACTTTCACAGCATGTTTGCAATATGATGTGTCCAGTGGATTCTCAACTTCCTACTGAAGTAAGTATAACCTCCTCAGCTGGAAATGCAAGGCCTTCTACAATATGGTCATGGAGTGGTTCATCTCCTGAGTCCCTCATCTTACCCCTAGGTCTACATGATAGTCCACAATTCTGAACTAATTCTTAATTGTCAAATATGCCTTATGATTTCCCAGAAGTATACCTCTGATAATGCTCTCCCTTCCCACAAAATAGGCACTGCCTGCTTACTGCACTGAACAGCATTAGTCACCCTCCACCCCCCGCCCTTTTTTTACACTTCTACTGGTTCCATGTGCCATCTTTGTCTGGGCAACAGATATCCTTCTAGGGTGATCCTTCACTTGGCAACTCAACTACGCAGATGCTGTAATTTCTTCGACAAGATATGCTGGCTTCAATCTCTGAATTTCTAGAGTACACTTCAGCTTCTAAACTGTTTGCTCACTTGCACTGTGTCCAGTTCTATTTGTTCTGTCCTGCATCTTCTCCCTCACCTGCATCCACAGATCCGTCTGACTGCTCTGCCCCAAATATCTTTTGGAAGGTAGAAAGGCATAATTAATTCAATAAATGCACAATTTGGTTATAGTCTCTTTAAGGCAAAAAAACAATGTTTGCTCACAATTGAGTGAGTGTCCTTAGTGCTTATAAATAACATGGTATCAAAACTACTTTCATTGCAGCCACAGTTTTTTCAGGACCTAACAGACTTATTCGCTCAGTTGTGTCCAACTGTTTGCCACCCCATGGACTACAGCCTGCCAGGTTCCTCTGTCCATGGGGTTTCTCCAGGCAAGAATAGTGGAGTGGGTTGCCATGCCCTCCTCTAGAGGATCTTCCCAACCCAGGGATCAAACCCAGGTCTCCCACATTGCAGGCGGATTCTTTACTGACTGAGCCACCAGGAAGGCCCAAGAATATTGGAGTGGGTAACCTATCCCTTCTCCAGAAGATCTTCCTGACCCAGGAATTGAACCAGGGTCTCCCACACTGCAGGCATATTCTTTACCACCTGAGCTACCAGGGAATACCCCATGCAATACTAAAATAGCTGAATGGAAAAAGAAAGTTTCAAGAAAGTTATACACAAACAGGTTTTGTATATAAATCACTAAACATTTATATTTGTTAAAATACAAGCACCTGGTAAAGTGTCCTAGTCTATAATGGGCATTTCAAATTTAATAATAGAATAATTTGATATATATATATATATTCATACATAGAGATACAAAACTCATGGACTGCCTGAATTCATGAAACATGACATCTAGATGTTCTAGATAAATAAGAACTTGCATTTTAAACAGTAAACCTCAGCTGAATGCATTTCATAAGCCCAGCACTATGCTACCCATGCAATATTTTATAGGTCATTAATGCTAATGAGAGCCTAAAAATTTGTAGTGTAATCAGGCCTATACTTTGCATTTTCCTCTTAATGGTGTTCTGCAAAGTTGCAATTCTCAGAGTTCTAATTAGTTGTCCTTGTATTGCTTTATTCCTCTAAATGAAGTATTTTTCTTTACAGGTGCCTAAGAAATTTGGATCTCCAGATTGTGCAATGATTCTCTGGCTGATACTATTGGCAGAGATAAGAACAGCTCGCTGACTTTAAAGACTGGTCAGGGTGCATGGGTGGTTCAGTGGTAGAATTCTCGCCTGCCTAAAGACTGGTCAGTATACCAAAGACAGTGGCATCAATGAAAACTAAGGAAGTTTAGAAGACAATATGATACAGAGGAATCATTCTCTACATATGTTGGAGAGAATCCTTATGTTCTAGCTTCCCCATGCTGTGACTCAAGTTTGCCGTCAATTCTGAAAGAAAATTAAAATACCTATTGAGAGCTATTTCAAAATAGCATGATACCCAGAAAAAGCCAGAGTTCATTTGATAGTGCTTGCTAATATGTCAAAGAGGACAGGGTGATTTGAAACTGAAAAATATTAGCAGAAAAAAACCCTCAAAAACATTTGCTTGAGCAATAAAAACAAACTGAGCTGTGAAAACTATGCAGTGAGATTAATAAATCAGAAAGACTTTCAAACACTTTGCTGCTGCTGCTGCTAAGTCACTTCAGTCATGTCCGACTCTGTGCGACCCCATAGATGGCAGCCCATGAGACTCCCCCGTCCCTGGGATTCTCCAGGCAAGAACACTGGAGTGGGTTGCCATTGCCTTCTCCAATGCGTGAAAGTGAAAAGTGAAAGTGAAGTCTCTGAGTCTGGTCCGACTCTTAGTGACCCCATGGACTGCGGCCCACCAGGCTCCTCCATCCATGGGATTTTCCAGGCAAGAGTACTGGAGTGGGGTGCCAGCTTCAATTAAATATTGCGGGTCAGGCTAGCTCATTGATGGATTAAATTAACCAAATGCCAATGAGAATGTTATATATTATAGATGTTTGCCTAGAATTGAGCACTGTAGTTATCCAAAGATTTTCCTTTGGGAATTCCAATATTCTCCCCAAAATTATTCTACTTAAACTCGACTCAACCCAGCATTTATCTGTGCAGTGTGCAATTTGCAAAGTTTTTTAAATGTTTATTCCTTTTTCAAAAACTATATACATTTTTTAAAAATCTAAGAAGTGGGAAAGAGCATTTATAAAGATAACATTCTAGATGTGTATTTTTAAAAATTCTTTAACTTAAGATGTAAATCAAAATTCATAAACATTTTTAAAGTGGGAAAATAATATAATTCCAGTCTTCAATTTTTATATAAGACCATGAATAATAAAACGTCAAGTCTGATGAAAAGTGTAAGTGATGGTCATGTGATATTTTCCAAGTATTTATATTTAAACATATCTTATAATTGATATTTTGTAGGAAATACAAAATTTCTAATTTACTAAGTAGTATTTCTGACATTTTTATTCCTTTGCCAAATTCTTTCTTGCTCAACCCAATTCTAGGTAAATTCGCTTACCCATACCTATATTCTCCAATGCATCTTCCCAAAAAAGCAAGGTTGCTGCTACAGCAATGTTACCCGAGGCTGCTTTAAGTTCCTCCCATCCCAAGGTACTTGGCATTAGGTTAAGTAGCACATATTCTTCCACGGATGTTAACCCCTGCTGAAGACCAAGGAAGAGGAAGGAAAACATATCAATGTTTTATAGAATGTATTTTAACTACTATAATAGAGGGAGACAGAAATTAAGGGGGAGTGAGTGGTTTTGCTCCATGAAGTTTTCTAGTGACCCAGCTCCCTTCTACTTTATTCTCTGCTATGGCATTGTCCTTGAATTCCTCATTGAAGCTGGTTCATCAGCCCTCCATTCTAACCCCCTTGGAGGGGAAGCAGTATTTCTAGGCAATGATGCAGGCACTGCAAACATCATTTCTATGATTGGCAAAAACCTAGTCACATGGTCACACCTGGATGAATAGGTAGGTGAGAAAAAAAAATCATTGCTCTCCGGGCGGCCATGTGCCCAACTAAACACTTTATAACCCTGGAAGAAATGGAGAATGAATTTTGTGGGCAAAGAGCAAACTAGAGGGTTGCATTTGAATACAATGTAATAGAAATAATGATAATCCAGGAAAGCTTGATGTAGCCCCAGTTCTGATGCTACTTATCTGCATGGATTGTAAAAATCACTTATCTCCTCTATCTCTGCCTTATTTTGTGTGTGTGCATTAGTCACTCAGTTGTGTCCAACTATTTGCAACCCCATGGATTATAGCTCGCCAGGCTCCTCTGTCCGTGGAATTCTCCAGGCAAGAATACTGGAGTGAGTTGCCATTCCTTTCTCCAGAGGATCTTCCAGACCCCAGGATCGAACCCCGGTCTCCCAAAATGCAGACATATTGTCTATCATCTGAGCCACCAGGGAAGCCCCCTGCCATATTTTGGTCATCTAAAAATTGAAGAGTTTTAACCAAAATATTGCTATTCTCATTTTCTCTCCACAGTATTCAATCTTTTTGTATTCAGTGGGCTATAAAGAACTTTTATATAGTTCTTTATAGAGAACTTTTGAGGTCATTTGTACATCCCTGAATTTGCAATATAAATTAAATCATCTGTTTTCTAGGTTTCAATTAGGCAACCTACAGCTAATGTTAATTTAATTAACAAAAGATGAAATATGTTTTGTATGAGATTTCTTAAGAACCTGCAATGTAATATCACTGATGAAAAATCCAACTTTCACAACTGTAACCTAGCCAAAAGATAATATTTAACCTGACAACAGCGAACAGTTATTAAGAGGCAGAAATGCTTCCATCTGCCAAGAGATTAATGTCATAATCAGGAATCTGAGAAACTGTGAAATTAAATGGAAAAAAAAAAAAAAAAAACCCTGATATATTGTGGCTGCTATAACTAGACACGCTCAGGAGTGATTCTGTCACAACTATTCACATTTACTGATGTTTTGTTTCATCTTAAAAGAAAATCTGTTTTTTAAATTTTTAAAAATCTTTTCCTATTATGAGGAAACCGGGCCAACAGCACAATGTTGGTTGAGAAACCAGACGTTACAGTTTGTATACATTTCACCACAGTCAAACAGGAGAATATAATCTAGTTTCTACAAAGATTTTTCAGTCTTGATACACAAGTTTTTCTTATTGGTTTCAAAATAATTCTCTGAAGTTAGCAAAACTCATTTTACCACAAAAGGAAAAGATCGCTTACTCTGTAATCCTAAATCCCTCCCACATAACCTATTTTTTCCCCCTTTCTGGTTCCTTTTGCACTCTCCAAGAACCATAGTGCAAATAAGACTTGAAAATAAGAAATGGGGAAGGATCAATTATGGACCAGATTTTGGACTCATAATCTCGACCACTGATTACCATCTAATTTTGTGGAGTATACTGGAACAAAAAGCTCCGAACAAATGTCAAGATTTTTTTGTTGTTGTCAAAAGGCAAATGGTTACCAAAAATTTCAGGAGTAAATCTGCATTGAGTGCTCATGCCTATATCAAGAAAACCAACATTCTGAGCTTTGCTCTCAATTAAAATGCCCCATATTTTATATGACTGAATGAGAGATTATAAAATCTCTCTGATTCTCAGATGAAGTCGAATTTTATCTTGAAGGAAATCTTACAGTTCAAGGAAACAGAAGTTTTGCTGTTGATTTCTTAGAAAAGTTGAACTAATTACATTAACTCGTATTTCCATATCCACTGTAAGACACAAATTCACAGCAAGAACTCTAAATCCCATATGTATTTAGCTGAGCATTCTGGAACAAATGGAATAGCAATTAGCTTGTGTGCCCACACACCCATGCACGTGCACACACACACACACACACACACACGTTAGAGAACATCTTTATTTATATTGCAGTTATTCCAGCAACTGTCCCAGAAAATGCCACTCATTCTTCAAACCATTGGTAAGAACATTCTTTTCACTGATTTCATTGGCTGCCATAAGCAATGATAGACACCTGCAATCATAAGTGTGTTTAACTGTGCAAACCAGCTATTTATTGAGGTAAGTTTATCTTCAGTAAGAAAAGTTGTAGTTACATGTAATACCACCTGCTTTTCCTTGGCTACCCACAAGTAGGTCTGAAATTTGAAGAATATGGATACCTGGTTCCATGATTTAAAAAACAAACAACTCTCATGGATCTTTTATCATATAGCCTCATAAGAACTGCAAATTTGTTCCAAGGATTGACTCTCAAAACTTTCCTGACTCCAGATCATTTCAGTTCAGTTACTCAGTCATATCTGACTCTTTGTGACTCCATGAACCACAGCACACCAGGCCTCCCTGTCCATCACCAACTGCCAGAGTCTACTCAAACCCATGTCCATTGAGTTGGTGATGCCATCCAACCATTTCATCCTCTGTCGTCCCCTTCTTCTCCTGCTCTCAATCTTTTCCAGCATCAGGGCCTTTTCAAAGGAGTCAGCTCTTTGCATCAGGTGGCCAAAGTATTGGAGTTTCAGCTTCAACATCAGTCTTTCCAATGAACACCCAGGACTGATCACCTTTAGGATGGACGGGTTGGATCTCCCTGCAGTCCAAGGGACTCTCAAGAGTCTTCTCCAACACCACAGTTCAAAAGCATCAATTCTTTGGTGCTCAGCTTTCTTTATAGTCCAACTCTCACATCCATACATGACCACTGGAAAAACGATAGTAACTTCAGGCTAAGAATAAACACTGGACCCCCAGATGGAACCAGAAGGCTGATGATTGAGATTTCTGAACACCAGCCTGTTACCTCAGTTAGTCAGTCAGTTCAGTCGCTCAGTCGTGTCCGACTCTTTGCGACCCCATGAATCATTTAAGGCAGTACAAAGTTCCACATGGCGCCCCCACACCCACCTAATCCCATTTTGTAGTGGAAATAGGTCTTTGTAATACCAAAGAAGTAATGTTTAATGAAACAACAAATTTTATACATTGTTTACATTATGATTTTTTTAAAATAAACTCTTTGGATCAATTCCAGAATCACTGTAAGTATTGAAAAACACTGGATTAAAGAAGTGATTCTCCCCTAGTAGAAAGCCATGTTAGATCTAAGTTTTACACAGATCTTCTATAAAAGAGAAAACGAACAAGCATACAGCTCTGCTAGGTGTGTAATACAATAAGCATAGACCCAGCAACTTTCCACAGAGCAAAGCTGTCCTGTTCCCAGCACTCCTCTGGGCACCCCTCCTCCATCCTAATCTCTGCAGCAAAGAACCCTGGGAACTCCGAGGGCAAGCATCAGCCCTGAACTGCGGTGCACTTTGGCACATGTGATAAAAACACTGCATGAACACCCTCGTTTTGAACCAGCAAAGACCCTTTTGCAGTATTAGGAGGTTTTCTGTCAAAACAATTCTTTGTGTAAGCAGCCAAAATGTTCTGTGAGGAGTTTGTGCAATCATTTGAATCAGCATAAAGATCAGACAAGTGGAAAAGGGGAGTTAACAAAACAGTCCCAGACTCCTCCTCG
This sequence comes from Bos grunniens, assembly GCF_055505025.1. Taxonomy (NCBI): domain Eukaryota; kingdom Metazoa; phylum Chordata; class Mammalia; order Artiodactyla; family Bovidae; genus Bos; species Bos grunniens. The sequence goes on from NC_141177.1 coordinate 62,165,712, forward strand.
CATCCTGGTGACCTTCAAGCAGATCCAGAGAAACTTTAAAAGCATTTCTCAGGGTGCAACAAAATGCAGTTCTCTACATTTGGGTTGACTTAGCCCAGAGAAAAATCTATGTCCTGTGACCACAGGGCCTCATGGTGGAGAACACCCTGGAGGGAGGTCATGGGCATTTACCCAACCTCAACTATCCCCACCTTGATCCTAACTCTCCACCCTGCAGCCCCTCACTCCACCCTGTTGCCCAACTCAACAGCTGCCGCCCTCTCCCTCTGGAACATTTCAAGACTCCAAACCACATTTGTCTAGGTGTGGCTGAGACGCTTCTCTACTGAGTTGAGCTAAGCCAATGTCGAAATTTTTCAGAGAATTTTACTAGGCATTTAAGGGCAAAACTACAAAAACACAGAAATAAGTACAGGGTGTTCTTAGGATAAAAGAACTAGAGATGGACACCATCTCTGCTGGGCGGATTCTCAAGAAGCCACAGATTCATTCCCTGTCCTGATTGTCATTCCTGCCAGGTTTAGATGTTTCTCTGGCCTGTTGCATTCTCTAACAGGGCTGTCACCACTGTCCAGTTAGTGATATTTTGTGATCTCCCGAAACCTAATCTCAGTATTTTCTTGACATTCGGGAACTCAGCATTATAGGATTGAACTAGCCTGTGATTTTTTCCTCTACTTCAAATCAGTTGCCTTCACAGATGTCATCCTTCACTTTCAGGACTATTTTATGGCTAATGGTCTCAGAAATTCCTGATTTTCTTCAGAAAATCACCAATTCCTCCTAAAGAAAAATAACTCAGCCATTATTCAAAATGAGCATTTCAGCCTAATTATCCCTGAAAAGGTACTTTTCACTCCTTCAACAAATATCTATTAAATTATTATTTGTTAATTAATATTTATTATGCTTAATATGTACCAGGCAGGCATCTAAGCACTGTCGATTTAGGAGTGAATAAAACAGACCTGTTGTCTCTCTCATTTGAAATCCCTCTCTACGAGAAAGCATGAAGTCAGATCCCAATGGTGGTTAATAGCCAGTCTGCCTGGGTTCACATCCTAGCTCTCATCTTGGGCAATTCAGACTAAGTCTCAGTTTGTTCTATCTGTGTACAAAGGAGACAGTGATGGACCCGACCTCACAGAATTGCTGTGTATATTACATGAGCCAATGCATAAAAAGCATTTAACACACAATCTAGTGCACAGTGAGCAGTCAGTAAAATAAGACACACTTTCCCTCCTTAGCTGAGCAATCAAACATCACAGTAGTAACAGAAGTAGAAGCACATAGGAGCGGGAGTAGCAGTAACACTGCTCATCTTCACTGAGTACTCACTCACACCAGGAAATGACCTAATCATCTTACATACAATACTTCAGTTAGTTTATCACCTTCAACTCTGTGTGCTTGCTAAGTGGCTTCTGTCCTGTCCAGCTCTTTGTGACCCTGAAGGCTGTAGCCCGCCAGGCTCCTCTGTCCATGAGATTCTCCAGGCTGGAGTGGGTTGTCATGCCCTCCTCCAGGGGATCTTTTCGACCCAGAGATTAAACCCATGTCTTGTATGGCTCCTGCACTGGTAGGCAGGTTCTTTACCAACAGCCATGCTGCTGCTGCTGCTAAGTCGCTTCAGTCGTGTCCAACTCTGTGTGACCCCATAGACGGAAGCCCACCAGACTCCCCTGTCCCTGGGATTCTCCAGGCAAGAACACTGGAGTGGATTGACATTTCCTTCTTAAATGTATGAAAGTGAAAAGTGAAAGGAAAGTCGCTCAGTCGTGTCCGACTCTTAGCAACCCCATGGACTGCAGCCTACCAGGCTCCTCCATCCATGGGATTTTCCAGGCAAGAGTACTGGAGTGGGGTGCCATTGCCTTCTCCACCAATAGCCATATTTAGAGATAAATAACAGACATCACATTTTCCACTTTCAATTTACTGAAATGCCTTAGTAGTTTCAACCTTTTCCTTAGGAAGTGCATTTCTTCTCCTTCCTGTCGTTTCTTAATTGTGCTCATATTCCATAGCATCTCATTAATTTAAATAATTTTATAATCGGCATTTGGAATAAGACCCCCCCAAAATTGTTTTCTTGGCTACATTTGTGCAAAAACACCTTGAGCAATCCTTACTCTGTCTTAACGAGCCTCCTGGCTTTGCTTTCAGCATTCCTCTGGTGGTAAGGTCTCACCAGAAATCACCTTTACTTTAAAATCATGTGAATTCCTTTACCTTTGATCTCTCAGTGTTTCAAGAGATGCCCCAAACCACTAGGAGTGCTTTTATAAAACAACACCCAATGGCATTCTCACTAGGGCTTATTAAATGTTTTGATGACTACTGCTGCTACTGCTACTTAGCAGTAGCAGCCTTTCTGCATATTCCTGCACTATGAATTTTATTTTATTTTTTTTATCTTTTTATTTTTTTATTGCACTATGAATTTTAAAATATATTTTCATGAGTTTTCTTCACAACAAACAGACATGTTTCTAGCATAATCAGGATGTTTAGAAATATAATGCGTTGCTATTACACTAAGTAAAGTAAAAATGTTTAATGTTCAATAATAACAATAATGTTTATTGTAGATAAACAAACACTACTCTATAATAAAAGTAATAAAATTAATTACACACTTCAACTTAAGAGTAAACATTAAAAAGTAACATAGCAATAACTAACTATATTGTTTACTCTCATTTTAATCTACTCAAGAATTCTGTAATATAATAATATTTTATACAAATAAGAAAAATGTTTAGACAAAAAAAGGTTAGAGAAATTAAATTATCTTGTTCATAATTACTAAGAGTAGAAAGGGGCATAGCAAAATCTTAGGCCTGAAGTTCTCTGACTCAAGACACCTGTATGGATTTATTCTAATCTATTTGTAATAATCTATAGGATAGGCTAGAAGATGCTAATATTTATATAATTAAAAATCACCAAAGGATATAATCAGGTGGTGATAGGAAAAAAAAATCAGAAGAAGCAAAAATATCTTACATGTTTTAACATAAGATTTGCAGTTTCTCATGAAAATTTTTGAATTAATCATAAATATGTTTCATTTTGGTGGTTCCTATACAATCACTATGCACTGAAATAATATTTGAAGTATAGTGTGAAGGTTAAAAAAGAAAAAGTGGGCTGATAAAAACACTACAAAAATTATTTTTAGGATAACAAAGGTGATTCAGTAAGCAAAAGGGATGCTTTTTCAAAAATCAACAGATTTTTTTTTCCTGTTATTTGGGCAATTATTTAACTAAATAAAAATAAAACAATTATGGTTGCATATGTCCTTTAAATAGTGTAGCTTTGAACCTACTTTTTAAGCAAATTTTTGTGGCTCAGATGGTAAAGAATCCACCTGCAATGCTGGAGACACAGGTTCAATCCCTGGGTTGGGAAGATCCCCTGGAAAAGGGAACGGCTACCCACTCCAGTATTCTGGCCTGGAGAACTCCATGGACTATATAGTCCATGGGGTCGCAAAGAGTCAGACATGACTGAGTGACTTTCACTTTATAGTCATAAAATAGACGGCATTGAATTCAGATCCTGTACAACCAGTGTTGTACACTGGTTTTCATTTATCCTCAAAGTACAACACTGGTTTTTATTTTTAAGAGTGTGTCAATAGTTTGGAAAACATGTGAGGAAATCCTCAGTACCATGCATCTCCTTTATTTGTATGCACTTGAAGACAACGTGAATAAGATTTTCTAATCTATGTCTTTGTTGTTTAGGCTCTAAGTCGTGTCTGACTCTTTGCAACTCCGTGAACTGAAGCCTGCCAGTCTCCTCTGTCTATGGGACTTCCCAGGCAAGAATACTGGAGTGGGCTGCCATTTACTTCTCCAGAGGAATCTTCTTGACCCAGGGATCGAAACCCTGTCTCCTGCATTAGCAGGTGGATTCTTTTTTTTTTTTTTAATTGGAGGCTAATTACTTTACAATATTGCAGTGGTTTTTGCTACACATTGATATGAATAAGCCATGGGTGTACATGTGTTCCCCATCCTGAACCCCCCTACCACATCCCTTCCCAGCCCATCCCTCAGGGTCATCCCAGTGCACCAGCCCTGAGCACCCTGTCTCATGCAACAAACCTGGACAGGTGATCTGTTTCACATATGATAATATACATGTTTCAGTGCCATTCTCTCAAATCATCCCACCCTCGCCTTCTCCCACAGAGTCCAAAAGACTGTTCTATACACCTGTGTCTCTTTTTGCTGTCTCGCATGTAGGGTCATCGTTATCATCTTTCTAAATTCCATATACATGCCTTAGTATACTGTATCGGTGTTTTTCTTTCTGACTTACTTCACTCTGTATAATAGGCTCCAGTTTCATCCACCTCATTAGAACTGATTCAAATGTATTCTTTTTAATGGCTGAGTAATATTCCATTGTGTATATGTACCACAGCCTTCTTATCCATTCATCTGCCGATGGACATCTAGGTTGCTTCCATGTCCTGGCTATTGTAAACAGTGCTGCAATGAACATTGGGGTACACATGTCTCTTTCAATTCTGGTTTCCTCGGTGTGTATGCCCAGCAGTGGGATCGCTGGGTCATATGGCAGTTCTATTTTCAGTTTTTTAAGGAATCTCCACACTGTTCTCCATAGTGGCTGTACTATTTTGCATTCCCACCAACAGTGTAAGTGGGTTCCTTTTTCTCCACACCCTCTCCACCATTTATTGTTTGTAGACTTTTGGATCACAGCCATTCTGACCATTGTGACCATTCTGACCATTGTGGTACCTCATTATGGTTTTGATTTGCATTTCTCTGATAATGAGTGATGTTGAGCATCTTTTCATGTGTTTGTTAGCCATCTGTATGTCTTCTTTGGAGAAATGTCTATTTAGTTCTTTGGCCCATTTTTGATTGGGTTGTTTATTTTTCTGGAATTGAGCTGCAGGAGCTGCTTGTATACTTTGGAGATTAATTCTTTGTCAGGTGCTTTGTTTGCTATTATTCTCTCCCATTCTGAAGGCTGTCTTTTCACCTTGCTTATAGTTTCCTTCATTGTGCAAAAGGTTTTAGGTCCCATTTGTTTATTTTTGCTTTTGTTTCCATTACTCTGGGAGGTGGGTCATAGAGGATCCTGCTGTGATTTACCTCAGAGAGTGTTTTGCCTATTTTCCCTCAGGGAGTTTTATAGTTTCTGGTTTTAGGTTTAGATCTTTAATCCATTTTGAGTTTATTTTTGTGTATGGTATTAGAAAGTGTTCTAATTTTATTCTTTAACAAGTGGTTGACCAGTTATCCCAGCACCACTTGTTAAATTCTTTTAGTACTGAGACACCAGGGAAGCCAATCTGTGTATAAAAACATCAGTTATATTTGAATAGATTCTAAAACTGTAAATAACAGCTTTAATTTCTAAATGCAGCATACTTACAGATAATAAGTTTAAACCTAGCTGAGATCCTCTATTCGTTTTTAATATTAATGTTTATAGATTTCATGAGAATCCTGTTTATGAATATTGACAGCAATCAAATTTCATAGGGTCACTCCTTTTGGATTTTCAAAGATAGATTTATAGACACTAAGTATATTCTTCTTCACTGGATTTTCTTCAGTGGAATTACCTCCACCCTGGTTGGTATTCTCACATTTTAGAATACTAAAATGAGAGACTGCATATGATTATCTTTCTACTCAGTTTATCCAGGAAATTTCACCTCATTTCCTCTTGTGTTAATCACCTAAGAGCCAAGAAAACTACAAAGCTCAGCAACATGATTTTCACTATAAGTGTGTTCCAATAATCCTTTTTTTCAGTGGCAATAAAGTATAAACAAGGATGAAGGTGTGACTCCCGGAGCTGACAGAAGAGCACAAACATTTCTGGTATGGCTGAAATAACAATAACCAGTGGGGCAGTAACAGAATCTGTATGTCTGCCAGGAAAGGGAGGGAGGAGGGTGTGAGGGCATCCATGTGTAGGTGTTCATCCTGTGCCTGTAGCTGGAAGTTAAAGCTGTGCATTTCTCAGAGATGCCTGAAAATGACGTGTTAAACAATTGTGAAAACCTGCCTTAGTCTTATGACTGTCATAGGAGTTTGTTCTTTCTAAATGGTCCATTAAAAAAAGAAACAAACAAACAAACAAAAAACTTCAGTTCTGTATAGAGTTTCCTGAGATGAACAAGGCTGAAACAGAAAGTAAAAATCTTCAACTTGAACTTCCATGGGAATATTTAGGAACTTGGAGGTATTTTAGAGGGTTTTTTTTTTTTTTCTCTCCCTATTGTATTTTGGAATGATAAAATGTGGAGAAGCAGCGAAGTAAATGATAATGATGTAAGAAAACCTTAAAAACACAAAGCCAAACAGGGTATCTTTTGATCCATTCATTCTAGTGATGAGAAGGCAGGACCTTCAGAGCATATAAAAGCTTTTTTCTTTTTTTCCTAAATTTGCAAAGTGAAGCACAGCTCAATTCTCTGGGAAAATACATTTCATAAGAATAAAAAAAGTGCTAAGTTTTTCCACCAACCTTCTTAATTCTTATGCACAGGAAAAAAGCAAAAGAATTTAACCCAGAGGGTAGACAAGTTGGGCTTCTCAGGATTCATATCTGCCTGCCAATGCAGGAGACAAAGAAGATGTGGGTTTGATCCATGGGTGGGGAAGATCTCGTAGAAAGCGCTATGGCAACCCACTCAAGTATTCTTGCCTGGAAAATCCCATAGACAGAGGAGCCTGGAGAGTTATAGTCTATGGCGTTGAGAAGAATCAGACACGACTTAGCGACTGAGTACTCACTAGACAAGTTCCCTACAGCATGGAGTATCCAGAAAGGGAATCTTTCCATCGTGCAGGTTTAACTTTGAACACAGGTAAAGTGCCCCTGAGGTTTCCAGAGCTGTTCCAACCTTCATGGCCATGTGTAACTAGATTTACTTCCCTCCCCATTTTTTTTTTTAATCGACATTGCATCTATGTGGAATACAACATTGAGAGACGATCTAAAAACTACTCCTTTGCTGGTAAAACACCTAAAGCAAAACGAGTCTTACCTCTGCTCCCTCTTCTACTGTCTCCTCCAGCCACACTGAACCATGATCTTTTTCCCAAGTGTCATCTTCTCTGTCTCCACAGGGCATTGATTAGGGCATTGATTAAATTGACCTCCACCTCCAGGAAAACCTCTTGTCCAGGCTTCCCCAGCTCTCACTTACCCTTTTGAACTTAGGAGTGCTGTCACCTCTTCCAGGAAGTCCCTCTTGACTCACTCTTTAAATCTACACTAGATATCTCTCATCCCCTTCTCCTCCTGCAGGATAAGAGGATAAGATGGTTGGATGGCATCAACGACTCGATGAACATGAGTTTAGCAAGCTCTGGGAGTTGGTGATGGACAGAGAAGCCTGGTGTGCTGCAGTCCATGGGGTTGGAAAGAGTTGGACACAACTCAGCAACTGAACTGCGATGTCTCTCATATGTGACTAAAGCCCAATGTGAATTCCTTCCTGAGTTCTTTTCCTACTTTCCTGAGAATATATTTACATATTTATCCAATCTATTTTGCTACATTCTCTTTGAAGGATTTGTATACTACGTATCATTGCATCTTCATTGTCTAGCACAATGCATATAACGATTGCCTGTGAATACTCATTGCAAGTATAATTTGATTGGTTAATTCTCATCCAGTGTCCATTTTCCCCTTTTCCAAAACATCAACATCTCATCAGCACTTTCACTATAATCTTCAGAATTAGCAAAAAGGCACATTATTTTAATAAAATGTACTTCCTTAAATTATTCTATTTTTTAATTTTCAAATCATTTATACTTTAGTTTTAGGAACAATACGAAGCTTAAGAAAAAATGGCATTTGGTATATATAAGAATGTTAAAGCAAAATTGTAACTGATTTTTGAGGAAAATGCTACCAAATCTAGGTGTAATATAATTTCCTGTTAAACTATAAGGCAAAGCATGTGAGGAAATCTAATTCTGAGCACAGCCACATTACTAGTCAAGAGGATGTTAAACATAAAGTCATATGACAAAATTTATCATTACTATAAAATTAAAAACAAGATATCCAATCAAATGTATAAAATATCCATAAATAATATGGATATATTATACATAAAAAATAACTTTACAGCAAATGATACCAACCAAAATATATGTGGGGATATTTTCCTCAAACGCTCTTAAAGGAAATACATTTAAATCAGCAGACAAAATCCAATCAAAGTCAGGATACTAAAAAGGCTTTGCAAGTGCTACTTTCAGATTTTACCTACAATGGTGTTAGGTGCCTATTTTAGCCTAAAACATAACATGATTAATCAACAGGAAAGCATGCTTTCTCATATTCAAATTAAAAAATCTTCCTGGATTTATCACAAGTGGCATTTTGTTTCAATTCATTCGCTTGGTCCCTCTCTCAAGAAAACAATGTGTTCTTTGTGTGTGAATAATTAGTGTGAATTGGTCAGAGCCCCAACACATATTTTCATGAATTACCATATTTAAATCACATTTCTAGCAGGACTGATATTCTTTTCCTCTAGTATTTAAATAACATTTTGAAAAGTATGTTTGGTTTATACCTTCCATTAAAAAAAAAAAAAACAGAACCAAAAAAAAATTTTTTTTTTTTGCTTTCTCTCTGCTAATATATGGCCAATTATCTCAAACCAATAAAAAATGTTTGTTTTTAATATAAAACCTATAGAAATTTGGACTCTGTTTTCTTAAAAATACTGAAACAGCAATCCTTTGCAAAGAGACATGACAACAAGTAAAAAATTATACTGAATTAAATCAAGGGATATATTAATAGTTCTTGCTCCCTAAAGGTACTGAATCATTAACTCATTCATTCTTTGAAGAGAAACATGAAGACAATAATTCCATTCTTGGAGTTATACGTACAAAACAGCATTCAAATAAGGAATTGCTGCAGCACAATCCCAGGGCTGTTTGGGTGGAGCAGCAATGCTCATCTGTATCCTAGGAAGTCCTGCCCAATATGCTGTTCCTCACAACAATTATATTAAATATAATTTCTAAGGAGCCCAGCTGTCAGTTCATAAGTGGCAAATGTAAAATGCTACATGCAGTGTATGAGCCCTGCAAACACCTCTATAATGTAATGTCAGCTGGCAGCTGTTTCAGAACAATTCCCAAAACTAAAATATTGTTCCGAACTGGGATCTGCACAGATGTCTTTGTCAACACAACTTCTGTAAGAACATCTACCCAAGGTCCAAGATTCATCTAAACAAAAGTGCAGGGAAAAAGGAACCCAAAACATCATAGCTCAATGTTCACATCCTTAGCCATCTCACATGCTGTTAAAAATTGAAATATACCACGAGGACTCAAATAAGAGAGAGGTGGGATCAGTTTTAGATCTTAAAGATCAAAACCAGCTCCTCTTAGCCTCTAAATACACAACGGGGGAAAAAAAAGGTTCCCATTTGTTAACTTTATGTTTCTTAAGAAGAAAAGTAGAAAAGAGTTCATGCAGAACAGGAACCACTTCAGCAGGTTCCTGCTGAAGGAAGCTCTTCCCAGCTTATTTCTGCTATTCCTCAAAGCAGATTTAGAGTTGGGGCGCCAGACAGCTTCCATCTCTCACTTCTAGATTCTGAAGGAATAGGAGATCAGGCCCCAGGGACTGATGGCGATTAAAAGAAAGCGGATGCAAACCTACAATAAGTCTAAGAAGCTTGGCTAACTCTTGGCAGGGTGTAAATAGATCTTAACACCATTTGCTTCTATTTTCCCTGATTGGAGAGTTCAGTGTTAAAAAGAAAAGAAAAATGAGTTGCTGTAGGGTAGGTGTTGTGTAGCGTAGGTATTATAAAATGCCTTTAATAGCAAAACATAAAGCAAGTAAACTTTCTCATTCACGACTAATGAGCCGATTCAAATTTGTAAACTTGAAGAAGACACAAAAAGAAAAGAACTCTCTTTGTTCCCCCTTCCCATGATTCTATTTCTATCTTTACTGCAACTCTTTAGTTAACTACTGAATTTCTATTGACTGGAAAACAGTGAACATTTAATAAATACCACGACTCAACTAATACTGACTGCAGAAAATCTTTGCTTCTGGACTGAACAGGGTTACTTATATAATCTAGTGTTTTACACAAAAGTACTACATCTGAGTTGGACAACATATAAATACTATCTATTACTATGCTGTATAATTATATATAGATATCTAAATCCAATCTATTTATGCACACTCTATGTTTACATATATAATTACTATTTTTAAATACTAGATAAATACCATGTAAGTACTAGGCAAAAGAGTATCCCCAGCTTCGCAGAGAAGACAAATAATTAAAGCTATTTAATCAAAACTAGTTGGATTATGACACTTCCGTTTAAATTTCCTTGTCAGATTATGCTATGTATTAATTATTATAGTCATTATTAATATCTTATGCCACTATAAGTTCTACAAAGAAATACATGTTTGGAACATATCTAATATTATTTCCCGTATTTAGACCTGAGGATCTTTACTTTCTCTGAGGTGTTTTTAACTTCTCCTTTTAAAAATAGTGTTCTGACACCACATTAAGTGGTAGTGGCATTCTTTTTTTTTTTGGCCATACTGCACAGCATGTGGGATTTTAATTCCCCAGCCAGGGATTGAACCTGTGCCTGCTGCGTTGGAAGATGAGGTCTTAACTCCTGGACCACCAGGGACGTCCATAGACCTGAGTATCTCTACATATCATCAAATAATATAATGATAGTCCCCAACAAATAACACTTCAACTTAATGATTTTTTGACTTTATGACTGTGCAAAAACCATATGCATTCAGTATAAAATGTTCTAATTTTGAATTTTGATCTTTTCCTGGGCTGGCAACATACTGCATAGTACTCTCCCATTCTGCTGGGCAGAGGTCGTGAGCTGCAACTCCCATTCAGGCATGTGGTCAGAAGGGTGAACAACTAATACACTTACAACCATTTTGGATTCAAACAACCATTCTGTTTTTCACTTTCAGTGTAGCACTCAATAAATTACATAACATATTCAACACTTTATCATAAAATAGGGTTCGTTTTAAATGACTGTGCCAATTGTGGGCTAATGTAAGTGTTCCGAGCACATTTAAGGTAGGTCAGGCTAAGCTATGATGTTAGGTGCATTAAATGTGCTTTCTACTTAAGGATATTTTCAGCTTTAATGGGTTTGTGGGAGCGTAACCCCACTGTAAGTCAAGGAATTTCTGAATCTCCTCTATTTAGAGTTTAAGACTCTAGCATTTCCCTAGGAGTTTTAAATTAACACCATTTACTAATCCATATGAATAATCCACAAACAAAACCTTCTCTGTCTGAAAGACCAGACTCTTGATGTAGTCCCAGGTAAGTAAGGAAGCCTCTCTGCCATCAAGTGCATAGTCCAGTGGAGACACTAGTGGGAAGCCAATTATCTTATAATTCAGAAAAGTTATAAAAGATGTGCTCCAACTCTAACTGAGGTGGAGCTGGAGGTCAAGAGAACTATAGGAAAGGTCAAAAATTGGACATTTGAACTGTGGCTTCAAAGATGAGTAAGAAATTGCAAAGCTGAAAAGAGGGGCAGAATGGCACCAGAGACTAGCTGAACAGGGAATGAATATGAGAGAGGATAGTGCGTTTAAGCAGATGCAGGTTGTTAGTTTAGGGGAAGCTGAGAAGAGAGTGGCATGAAAGGAGGCTAAAATGGTGACTTGAATGCTGTGCTAATTGAGGGGTTCAGACAATCTCATAGAGACTAGGGAGACACTAACATTTTAAGCCAGGAGGTGGCAAAGTGAGATTTCTTCACTTCGGAAAAGACCAATCAGGCAAGAAGAGGAAGAAGCAAGAAGACAGTGACCAAAAGAAGGTGAGCTGCTAAGTTGTTGTTGTTCGGTTACTAAGTTGTGTCCAACTCTTTGCAACCTCATGGACTGTAGCCTGCCAGCCTCCTCTGTCCTTCACTATCTCCCAGAGTTTGCTTAAATTCATGTTCACTAAGTCGGTGATGCTATCTAACCATCTCATCCTCTGCCATCCCCTTCTGCTTTTGCCTCAAGGGAGACTCCAAAAAAACAAGTGGCCCAGGAAAGAAACGCGAAGGTACCACAGTTCAGGGGGTAACTTAGGAGCCAGAGAGAACTGAAGAAATTTAAGAAATACTGAGATGGTAAAATGATCAAACTTTGACAACTGTGTGGTCGCAGAAGGGAAGCAAAGGAGATTAGGTAAAACTGACTCTCAGATATATTCCGGCAATGAAGAGTGTATACATAATGATCCCATACCAGAAACACGGAAGGAAAGGGGTGTAGTTTGGAGCACATTCATTACCCAGTTAAATCATGTAGATGGAGGGACCCAGTAAACTGTGTATTTGACAAATACGTATTGAGCATCTGGTTTGTCCCGCACACTGTTAGGCGCTGGGCCCAGTATGTATTGATGGTGAACAAAACACCCATGCTCCCTGTCCTCATGGAAAGAGGGTTTCTCACAAGGGAAAGAGAGAGCCTGACTAGCGAGAAAGATGTCTTCAGAAAACGATGACGCATCACTTCTGATCAGTTCTCTGTTGGCTTTTTTCCCCCAAGTATAGGCAACTCTCAAGCATTTTTCCAAAGGAGCCAGGACACTGCATACTTGGATACCCATTGAACCTTATGAATGTGAGCTCATTCATTCACTTTTTTTACTCCTTGCACCACCTCTATTATTTATGAAGTGTCTGTTCTGCGTCAGACACTGTGTGTTAGACACTATGCCAGATGCTCTTACTGCCAGGGAATTTTGGTGGTGGGGCAAGCACACGGCACTGGTGACCAGACTTGGCTTGCTCTTGACTCGTTTTGCCAAGTTTCTAAATGTCACTGGATTTCTTTCACCAGTAAACAAGTGTAAGTGTTTAGATCACTGACTGCAAACTGCACTGCAGAGCCAGACCTCTCCACAGAGGCCAGACCACCTGGGGGGAGAAGGGGAGGGAGAAGAGGAAGACGTGCTGAATAGGTAGGGTGACCACCCCAATTTGCATCTGTGTCACCCTCGCAAGGCAAAGTAAGATTTTCCTTTTTAAAAAGAGATTTCTGAAGCTAAGTTAAAAACCCACTGAGTTGGAAGATTTCTAAGATGTCTCAAAATTCTAAAATGTTACCCTCTGCATTTTCCCCATAGAAAGACTTTAATGAATGGTGATAGGCCCTTGGGTCAACTCGCTACAACTTACTTCACCCATAATATAATACTATTCTACATAATATAATACAATGTAATATAAAAGTCTGAAATGCAATACTAATGATATGGCCTGAAATATAAGCCTTGGGAACAGGAAAAAATTTAGCAAGGAAAGGAAGGGAAAGATTTGAGGCGTTTTAGGAGAAGGCAATGGCAACCCACTCCAGTACTCTTGCCTGGAAAATCCCATAGACGGAGGAGCCTGGTGGGCTGCAGCCCATGGGGTCGCTAGGAGTTGGACACGACTGAGCGACTGCACTTTCATTTTTCACTTTTCACTTTCATGCATTGGAGAAGGAAATGGCAACCCACTCCAGTGTTCTTGCCTGGAGAATCTCAGGGACGGGGGAGCCTGGTGGGCCGCCGTCTATGGGGTTGCACAGAGTTGGACATGACTGAAGCAACTTAGCAGCAGCAGCGGGCTAACTCCTGGGTACCCTTGCCATTTCTCCTGCATCTTGAGACTTCTAATTTACCCACCTCTCTTCCTTTCTAGTGGCTCCTATTACCATGGCAATGCCTGTTGTTCTCTCCTCCCCCAGTGGACCGACCACTCTTCAACCCGAAGTCTTTTTTATCCCTCAATCTACTCACTTTCCTTATTTCCAAACTCTCCCCCACCCTCAATTTAAATTCACCTGGTGGCTCATGTGGTAAAGAATCTCCCTGCAACATGGGAGACCTAGGTTTGATCCCTGGGTTGGGAAGATCCCCTGGAGAAGAAAATGGCTACCCACTCCAGTATTCTTGCCTGGAGAATTCCAAGGACAGAGGAGCCTGGCAGGTTACAGTCCATGGGGTCACAAAGAGTCAGACACGCCTGAGTGACTTTCTCTTCTTCAGTGAAGCTAATCCCAATTACATGTTGAGAAAAGGGACACTTAAATGTCATTCCCATTAACCTGAGAGCTCCTTATCTTATCAAAAGTATTTATATTTTTTACAAGGCCAGGGTTGCTAATTCAAATGAATGACTGATTTGATGGACTGTATCTTCAGTCCTAAAGTTAAAATGAGACTGCCTTTGAGAAATGATTCTTTCACTTATTCAGCAAGTATTTATTGAGACTCTTGTTTTGTGCTTGATACTGCATCAAGTGTTGTGGATTTCTCTTTGAAAAAGGGGGACTTCCCTGGTGGCCCAGGAGCACAGATTCAATCCCTGGTGGCGGAATTAAGATTCCACATGCCACACAACCAAAAAAAAAGAAAAGGCAGTAAATAATCCACCCTCAGGAGCCATACAGTGCAGTTGGGAGATTGAAATGAACTGCATGGCACAGGCTGCTGGCAGATGATGCACCACAGGAGGAGTGAGTGACGAAGGAAGATAGCTCCGGGGACCAAAGCCAACTCTAGGGAGTTTTCTGCCTGAAAATTTGCCCTCAGAAATCAGAAGCTCAAAACAGTACTTGTTATTCCTGTCTCTCATCTTTCTCCACTTCGACATTGATTCCTCCAAGAAGCCAGCTGGCTGGCTGACTGACTGTCTGCGTGTTGCTCCCAAAACAATAGGAATAAAGGCAAACCAGAAGAAGGGGAGGTAATAGTTTATAATTTCAAGGCCATGTTTAAGCAAGTCAAAAGCAAGTCCAATGAGGAAATGCCCTTTAACAGTCCCCAACAAATTTATTGAAAATACCCAATTTCTGGAGGAAAACATAGGCAAATTAAAATACTCTAATAATGACCCACTGGCCAAGGGTTCATTGATTCAAACTGAGTAAATACTACCTTTGCACATCTATTCCTGTGGCTATCGTTTGGCCAACATACTTCTTTAGAACTTAAGCTTGCCCAGCCCTTGAAAGGAATGAAGAAGAGGCATATATCTAAAGTACAACATCTCTGATGTCTTTGTCAATTTCCTGTGTGAAGCCTGAATTATGATACAATATGTCTTGAGCCACAGATAAAAACTTTCCAAATTAGAAAAAGAGCCTTCTAACAATTGCCACTAGAGATGATTATTCCCTAATCAACACTGAAGGAAATGAGAACTGCCCCTCTGTATTATTCCCAGATATCTTCTGGAAGTGTTGAGAAGAATATTTAAGTGAATGATTGTTAGCCAAAGGAAAAAAAAAAAAAGGACCCAAAAATGAGTGATTAATTCCTCTTAAGTTCTAATTAGGAGCATGAATTATCTGATCCCTTAAATTGACTGTGTGCAGGCTATACTTGTAATATTAATACAGGCTTTAAAAACTGGTAGGTTATGATTCTAAAGTCAAGAAAGATAGATTTAGTTCTAGCCAATCTTTGCTTTCTCCTGACACTGAAATATAAGAACTGTATGATTTTAATTACACTGTGAAAACTGAAATAACAAATAAGTGACTCCCTATTCTGGTAAAGGTCTGCCAGCTCTGTAACTTGCTAGATGTAGGACTTTGGGCAAGTAACTTAATATGTGAATTCTTTATTTCTCTTAATGCAAATTAAGGAATCTATAGTGAGTCTAATGAAATGATCCATGTAAAATGAATGCCCTAATGTGTGGCATATAGTAAATACTTAATAAAGTATGTTTTAAAATATGTTAGCCACAGTAGAAATCCAATTTGTATAGTCCTAGTCATTTTGTACATGTCAATTTTTCCTGATTGATTTTCCATGAGGAAATGATTCAGCAATAATTTTTTTTATCTTCATCACTGCAGTGAAGTATATATCTTGAAGAAGGCAATTAAATGTATTTAAGAATAATAATGAAATAAGAAGGGAAAATTTAAAATTTTCAAAATTGTCAGAATTTCAGTACACGCTGTTTGCATTTCTCTTCTTCATGTGTGCCTGGAATCATGAACTGTGGAGGAAAGCAGACAAAGAGGGTGAAATGCCAGAGCAGAGTTGTCAGGGCCAGAAGAGACAAGGATGTAAGAGATGGATGAGCACTAACACCTCACAAAGCCTGAGTCCTCCCTGAGCTCCAAGTGACTGACCAACAGTCCTTGAGCTTCACGTGGATGCTCAGCACAAAGTTTTCAGTGCTCAACTCTGCTTCCAAGTTCAGCACAGATCATCAAGCTGGCAGATAACGATGTTTGTCAAACCTGATTTCACTTCAAGGAGATACTGACACATGGTGTGAATGTGTGTGTGTGTAAAGTTTCAATTATTGGGTATCTTTAATAAAAGTGATAGTATTTTTATTATAATTTTCTCATGCTAAAGTCTAAAGACCCCAAAGTAAGATTCTGGTTAAAAGTGTGATAAAAAAAAGAGACATTTCTGCTAAAGAAAAAATCACTAAATGATGTGGAACACTTGTGAGAAATATATAGTTCACAAAAAAGACTGGGCTACTAGTAGCAAACATAGTAACTTGACAAAATACCTTCAAATAATAAAATCTGATATGTTCAATTTTTAAATGGCATGTGATACTGAGTGGCATTTTTTAATTGATTTTTTAAATATATTTATGTTTTAACTGAGGGATAACTCCTTTACAGAATTTTGTTGTTTTTCTGTCAAACATCAACAAGAATCAGTCATAGGTACATCCATGTCCCCTCCCTCCCATCTTCCTCCCCATCCTACCATTCTAGATTGTTACAGAGCCCCTGTTTGAGTTCCCTGAGTCATAGAGCAAATCCCATTGGCTATCTATTTTACATATGGAATTGTAAGTTTCCACATTACTTTCCATACATTTCATCCTCTCTCTCCTCCCCTCCCCCATGTCCATAAGTCTGTTTTCTATGTCTGTTTCTCCATTGCTGCCCTGAAAATAAATTCATCAGTACCATCTTTCTAGATTCCATATACATGCGTTAGTATACAATATTTATATTTCTCTTTCTGACTTACTTCACTCTGTATAATAGGCTCTAGGTTCGTCCACCTCATTAGAACTGACTCAAATGTGTTCCTTTTCATGACTGAGTAATACTACATTGTATACATATGTACCATGGCTTCTTTATCCATTCATCTGTTGATGGACATCTAGGTTGCTTCCATGTTCTAGCTATTGTAAATAGTGCGGCAATGAATATCGGGGTTCTGTGTCTTTTTCAATTTTGCCTAGTAGTGAAATTGCTGGGTGCTTTTATTCCTAGTTTTTTAAGGAATCTCCATACCATCTTTCATAGTGGCTGTATCAATTTACATTCCCACCAGCAATGCAAGAGGGTTCCCTTTTCTTCACACCCTCGCCAGCATTTATTGTTTGTAGACTTTTCGACGATGGCCATTCTGACTGGTGTGAGGTGGTATCTCCCTGTAGTTTTGACTTGCATTTCTCTAATAATGAGTAATGTTGAACATCTTTCCATGTGTTTGTCAGCCATCTGTATATCTTCTTTGGAGAAATGTCTGTTCAGGTCCTTTCCCCACTTTTTGATTGGGTTGTTTGTTTCTCTGGTATTGCATCGTATGAGTTGCTTATATATCTTGGAAATTAATTCTTGGCCCATTTTTTCTTTTGCTATTATTTTCTCCCATTCTGAGGGCTGTCTTTTCACCTTATTTGTAGTTTCCTTTGCTGTGAGAAGTGACATTTTTGAGCACTTGGTTTATTATAGGCACTAAACCAAAACCATTCGATTAACTCATTTAATACTGTGGGTTTTATAAAAGAAGAAACTATGACTTAAAAAGTTCAAGAAAATTTCTTAAAGTTGTATGAGGCAGAATAAGGACTCAGATCTGGGTCTGTTTGATTCCATAAATATAAATATCTACAAGACTTAGCAAAGAATATTCTTTTCAAAACTTCAAGGGCCGAAAGTTGATAATAATTTGAAATGACATCAGACATTTCATTGGCCTGATGAGTCTGTTATATCAGTTAACTCAGACCAAAAACATAAAATGGTATTTGAGCTTTAATTATGTGGGTATTTGTATATTACTGTCAGAAACCTCATTTCTACTAATACAGATGAAAAATTATACTCAACAAATATTTACAGGTTATTTGCCCAGTAGTGAGGTTGCTGGGTCATATGGTAGTTTTATTCCCAGTTTTTTAAGAAATTTCCATACTGTCCTCCCTAGCGGCTATATCAATTTACATTCCCACCAACAGTGCAAGAGGGTTCCCTTTACTCCACACCCTCTCCAGCTCTATAATACAGAGAGCCCAGCCTGGCACTCTATGGTGACCTAGATGCGTGAGAAGAGGGAGGCTCAAGAGGGAGGGGATATATGTATAATTATGACTGATTTGCACTGTTGTATGGCAGAAATCAACACAACATTGTAAAGCAATTTTCCTCCAATTAAAAAATAAATTTAAAAAAACCTAACGTTTACTATATGAACTAGGCACAATTTAAAGCTTATTGGATACATTCAGGAATAAAACCAAGATCCCTGCCCTTACAGAATTTGCATTGTAGTTCCATTACAGTTTAGTTTGTCTATAGTAAAAACAGAACACCCAAGGAGATGCCTGATCTTGCATGTGCTTCTGGGAGGGGGCGAAGTATAGAGGAGTCAAAGCCCTATAGAGTGAGTTTTGATCAAAGAGAAACAAAAGATGGGAGAATCCAGGAAACAAACTGATCCAGATAAAAATCTGTTCCAAGACATTATAGTTTCAGACAACTGCTCAGGCACAACTTGTGGGACTAAGCATCCAGCTATGTTTTCTTGTGAAACTGTGGCCACTTCAGCAACACTGTTTATTGGCCTGTCTGCTTTCATTTCTCACTTTCCTTAGTCCCACTCCAGCTTTCTAGGGATTGCACATCCTTCAAAAAAGCAGTAACAAAACACTTCTCAAGCTCAGTATTCTACACACCCCACACTAAGAAACCAAAAAGAAAACGGGGAAGGGAGAGGATCAGAAACAGAAGGAGAAGATAAAATTGTTACAGCAAAGTAGTAATATATATGTCCACTTCTCAGAAGTTCTTGGAGTTCAGATAACAAAGGACTCTGCATTGAATACCTTGTCCAATCCTTTAGACTTTAAAATGGAGCTCTTATTTTCTGACTTTTCTGTATCTGTTGCCTTTATGGAACACTTGAAAACACATACACATCACAGAGTAGTCAAATAAATGGCTTTTTTGAGTGGGGTCCAAGACTCAAATTACTGTGATTAGTTCACATCTACAAAATTAATAAAAAGTCTTCTCACTCTCAGCCTGGTGATGATTACATTGTTTGCTTTATTGTGTCAGCCTAAGACTACGATGCAGTTAGAAACTATCATAACAATATGAGGAGATCAAAAAATATTCTTAATAATCCAGACTCTTTTGCTTAATAGTCGACTCATGATAAGTCACTCGCCTTAGAAGGGCCTTTTGATACGGACTATTCTGCGGTCTAAACAAAATAAAAAACACATTCATAAAAATGCAGATTTTCATTATCTGGCAGGTACAAGTAGTGTCCATTTTACTGAATATATGTTTCGAGGTCTGGATTCTCCTTCATTTCCATATTATAATTCCACAGACTTTAGATGAATTATAAAATGTAACAACATTACCATGGCTAAAAAACTTTTGTCTCTAAAATCCATTTTTATTTCGTACTTTTCAATGATTTATCCTATTTTTCACTGGCTCTAGACTAGATCTTCTTAAAGTTTAATGAATGAACCACGTGCGAATCTTTTTCCAAAGTAGATTCTGTTTTAGTAGGCCTGGGGAGATTTCAAATTTCTAAAAATCTCTCAAGGGAGCCTGATGCTCCTTAAAAATATCCTAAAAACTCCAAGTAGAATACTTTGATTCAGGTCAGCTAAGCAACTCTTTGTTGTGCTTTTATTATGGGAGAGGCCCTAAGCTGTGATGTTACATGATTCTTAATGAATGATGACAAGGGAATAAGAGAAAATCAGTCCTTTGTTTGGAACATGACCATCCCTGGCAAGGATAATAGTTCTCCACTGATGTCCCAAAACAGCACTATAAAATACCATTACTTATAACAATTATCAGTGTCATAAAATGTTTTGTTTATGTGTCTATTTTTGTCTATTGTGAAATCCTTTATTTTTGAAAACTTGCAAAAACAAGAAATAGGTCTTATCATTCTTTGATTCTTCTAGGGTTACATCGGAGGAGGCAATGGCACCCCACTCCCGTACTCTTGCCTGGAAAATCTCATGGACGGAGGAGCCTGGTAGGCTGCAGTCCACGAGGTCACTAAGAGTCGGGCATGACTGAGTGACTTCCCTTTCACTTTTCAGTTTCATGCATTGGAGAAGGAAATGGCAACGCACTCCAGTGTTCTTGCCTGGAGAATCCCAGGGACAGAGGAGCCTAGTGGGCTGCTGTCTATGGGGTCGCACAGAGTCAGACATGACTGAAGCGACTTAGCAGCAGCAGCAGCAGCAGCAGGGTTACATACCTGAATGCTTCATATACTGCAAGCACTAATCAAATGTTTGTTAAACCAAATGGAAGGCAACCTGCTCCAGTGTTCCTGCCTGGAGAAGTCAATGGTTAGAGGAGCCTGGTAGGCTATGGGATCCATGGGATCCCAAAAGTCATCCACGACTGAGCAACTAAACAAGAGGGTTGGCTATCCCAGAACAAGATACCCCTCCTCTAGATCCAACAGCAAAGCACTTGAACTTTAAGTAGAATTCACTTGTCATTTAGCTCTAGGGTCTAGGTTTGCCATTCAGTCAAAAATTCTGAGTAAGACACAATTTGCTTTCTGGTCAGTTGCTCAAAAATTCATTAAAATTCATGTCTCTCCTAAACTGCGGTATATAGAATATTTTTAAATGCATATTTTGGTGCCCTGATAAAGAATTTAACAGATAGTAATTCAAATGCAGATTATTTGCTTTAGAATCTCTCAGGATGGGGTGGGTAAGTAGTGGTCTTGTAGAAACTGATTAGACTGGTCTTTCATGATTAAACATCCATGAGATATTAATCTTTTAAGCAAATTTGCTTTGTACTTTGCTGTTTAATTATAATACCCCGTAAAAGAGAAGAGGTTCAAAAGTTTTAGGACACAGCATCTATAAACAACTCAGCTGACTTCTCACTGAAAATTTTTAAGTAGGGAGACTTTTACTAATGGAAAAATGAGTACTTACGTACTCTAAATTACTGTGTGGGAAAATACATATTCAATTTTTTTTCCTTATTCAAAGAGCGTGTGTGTGTCTGAGGAAATCTGTCAGGCAGGCAGGTGCAGTTTTCTTCTAGGTAAGATAAGGGGTATTTCTAATTCAACTACCCAGAGCAAGAAAATTGACAAGGAAAGCAGTTATTGTCCATGCTTAGTGAGGTTAGCACTGACCTCCTCAGTGAGGTTAGCACTGAGCATAATCCTCCTCCTCTGTGCTCAAAATTAATGAAAGTTGCTGAAGTGGGACGTCAATTATTGATACTACTTTAGGGCTATCAGATTACTCTAACGCAATTTAGGGAGAAAGTACAAGTAACTTAGAGAACTATGTTTAATACTCCCAAAGACTGTTTGGCCTGGACTGTCCCTGCTGCCCAATTCTCCAGACAAAGCAGCCCTCACAGAAATCTGGAAAACTATTTTCTTGTGTACCGTCTCCTGCTTTTAGGTGCTTATTTCACTTCAGACTTCTTGAACGTCAGAATAGTCTACCCCACACACTGGGAAAGGATAACACATATCATATATAATATATCAGAGTTCATTTTGTAGAATTGTTGCTGTTTAGCTGCTAAGTTATGTCCAACTCTTTGCAACCCTGTGGACTACAGCCCGACAGGCTCCTCTGTCCATAAAATTTCCCAGGTAAGAATGCTGCTGTGGGTTGCCATGCCCTCCTCCAGGGGATCTTCCCAACCCAGGGATCAAACCCACATCTCTAGCGTCTCCTGCATTGGCAGGTGGGTGGGTTCTTTACCACTGAGCCACCATTGTAGAATGTGGTTTTCATTAAAAATGTTTATGACTTTATATGTGTGTGTGTGTGTGTGTATGAGAGTATTTGTTTATATACATGTATACTAATTTATATCAATAAGTCTATCACATGGGAAAGAAAAATGTATTTGGATTATTTTATTGTATTTGTATTTATTTCCTTTATCTACAATAAACCTGTTTCTATTGTAATAAGACTATTTTTCATTTAAAATATTATACATGTGTGTATATGCATAGAAAAACTTAGAAATTCTACAAATCACTATATTTAAATAAAAATGCATGGACTTCTAAGGACCATAAAGGAATGATAATCTGCATAAACACATGTGATGAGATATCAAAAAGGCATTAGTAGGAATTCCTTCTTCATATGATAAAAATCTTAATTACCACTTACAGTTTAAAACTTTTGTCCCATAACTTAGACTAAAACAACAAAGTAAAACAGTCTTTTCTGAAAGCTCCCTTTAATGGGATGGAAAGTGAGTTCATTAAAAACTCTGCCATCTCCTTCTTCCCTTCAAAACCCTTTGAGGCAAACAGAATCATTTCAATAAATTCAGGTGCGTGGGTGCAACAGGGAGAGGAAAGACTATGCAATCCTAGTGGGTACTTCATGGAAACGTTTGAAATTCATCTTAATCTGCGTTAAAGGTGTTTGGAAACTCAAATTAAAAAACAACAGTTATCTCCAGTTTTGGTACTTTGACTAAGCATTTCTAATTCATTTTTGCTATTTCACAGCAGTGTTTCAGGTGGGCTCCTCCTTAACCTAACCTAAAACAGTATTCAAGGACTAGGAAGAGAGTTTATAAATATCCTTGTTAGACAACAAGCCTTGTTGGAAGCCTACCAGGTACAGAACCCTGCTGGGAAACTGAGAGAAGTCACCAATAAAAGATGTAGTTCCTCTCTTGGAAGAATTTGCAATTCACTTGAGGGATTCGATGTAGGAGGCATGCAAATAGCGTAAACCCACCAACCTGCAGGAACAGAAGACAACAAAAATTGAAAGCAAATGCCTACAGAAATGATCCATTCCACAGAGAAAATCTGAGAAAGCTTCCAGGAGTTAGGTGCATTTTGAGACTGATTTTAACAGCAGCCACAGAACTGGATTAAGGAAGAACAAAAGCAATATTTTCTAGGTGAGTCAGTACACAGAGGAAGTCGGCGAAGACAGATCAATTTCCCACATAAAATGGGATCCCACTGGGTCTGAGATAATTTTATTCTAACCCAAGCGTTCACGACTTTGCATTTGATAAATATATCAGAGATATAGTTCTGTTCGTTAGGTGCACAGATTTAATTGTGAAACAGGCTGGACCCCAGTCACTGCTGCTCACTAACTGTGTAACCTCGGGAAAATTTCTCTCCATAAGCATCCATTACTTCATCATTAAAATGAAGCTAATTATAGACTTTCTGTTACAGGGTAGTTCTGAGAACAGGATAATGCATGTAAAGTGCTTGGCACACACTATGATACAAATTAGAGCACGGGGAATGTTGGCTAGAGTTAGAGTTGTTGTTGTCTAGTCGTTAAGTCATGTCTGACTCTTTGCAACCCCATGGACTGTAGCCCACCAGACTCCTCTGTCCGTGGGATTTCCCAGGCAAGAATATTGGAGTGGGTTGCCATTTCCTTCTCCAGTGGATCTTCCCGACTCAGGGATTGAACCCTCATCTCATGCATTGGAGGTGAGTTCCTTACCACTGAGCCACCTGGGATGCTATTAGACTGAAATAAATTAAGTTCAGGCCTCAGGAAATGAGAGGGGGGTTTCCTAAAGTAAAGATAAGTTTAGGCGGTGATTCTCAAACTTGAGTATCTATCAGAATTGCCTGGAGGGCTTGTTAAGTCACAGCTTGCTGGTGCCCACTCAAGTTTCCAATCCAGTAGACCTAGGGTGGGAGAAAACTGAGACTCCACACTTCTAGTAAGTTCTCAGGTGATGCTATGCTCCTCACTTTGGGAACCACTGAGTTAAGACATGTATACCAGGCAGGCATTTTTCACCTAAGAAAACCCCTTGCCTGTGTGATTCTCCCATGTGTTCTATAGGTCTGCACGAAGACCAAAGTGGTACTTTTGAATCTCTGGGATGTGTGCTCCATTTATTTATAATGGTTACTCAGAAAATTTGTTTTTGCTATGTATGAAAATCTGCTATTTGAAATAACCTGAACTCTACCTGGGCTTCCCTGGTGGCTCAGAGGTAAAGAATCTACCTGTGATACAGAAGACACAGGAGACCTGGGTTCGATCCTTGGGTGGGGAAGATCCCCTGGAGAAGGCCCTGGCAACCCACTCCAGTATTCTTGCTGGGAGAATCCCATGGACAAAGGAACTTGGTGGGCTATAGTCCATAGGATCGCAAAGAGTCAGACACAACTGAAGCAACTGAGCAAGATCTCTACGTGGGGCCAAAAAGAAAGCATGTACATTCAAATATTTGGTGCAAGAAGCTGTAAAACATCTTATTATTTTCAGTAAGGACTTGAACTAGAATGGAACAAGTAGTGTTAGTTGCTCAGCTGTGTCTGACTCTTTGTGATCCCACGAACTGTAGAATGGAACAAAATGACCCATAAATTCTTTTTGTGGGGATATTTGTCACACTTCTCAAATGACCTCTAGATACCAAGTCAGTGATGTGCCTAAGAATGTTGCCTCAGAGACTCCTCTCTTCTTCCCTTTTTCCCACATTGCGTGTCTTGACGTTGTTTCCCTGAAGACTAACTGATTTTTGTTGTTGTTTAGTTACTACATTATGTCCGACTCTTTTGTGACCCCAAGGACTGTAGCCCAGCAGGCTCCTCTGTCCATGGGATTTTCCAGGCAAGAGTACTGGAGTGAGGAAGGAGAAGGTGGAACGAATGGAGAGAGTAGCATGGAAATATATACACTACCATATATAAAATAGATAGCCAGTGGGAATGTGCTGAATGACAGGGAACTCAAACGGGGGCTCTATAACAACTGAGAGGGGTGGGATGGGGTAGGCGGTGGGAGGGAAGTTCAAGAGGGTGAGGACACTGCCATACCTATGGCTCCTCCATGATGATGTATGGCAGAAACCAACACAATATTATGCATCAGTTAACCTTTAATTAAAAATAAATAAATTTTAAAAAGAAAAGAGAAGGAATACTGGAGCAGGTTGCCATTTCCTTCTCCTGGGGATCTTCCCCACCCAGGGATCAAAGTCATGTCTCTTGCATTGCGAGGTAGATTCTTTACTGCTGAGCCACCAGGGAAGCCCCTCTCTGAAAACGTTTTGGGAGATGAAGGAATCCTGCCATTCAGGGCTTATTATGAGCACAACCAAAAACCTCAATTATGTTTTTGTGGACAAAAACTGTTCCCAGTAAGGTTTATTCCTACAAAGAGAGCTATTATATATGAAGAAAAGATGATTAGAGTGTTTCATATCACTAACACTGTTTTTCAAAAGGTAAAAGGCTCAAGGAGAAGCTGATGCAATAAGACTTATTTTTTGCCCTGGATCTGGATTCAAACACTTCACAAAGCTGCTGTTTCCCCCTTCCACTCTTGTCTCAGGCAAAAATATTGAGTCACAAGAAAATAAAGAAGAAAGATAATTAATGCTTTTTTCCCTTTCATTTTCTCCTCCTCCTCCCCTAAAAATAGCTTTCCTGCTACTACCAGATCCAAATTACTCACCTTTGGCACAAGCACCAGGTTTATATTTACTCATTAGGGTGGTTTCCATGGCTACCCTGGAGGTACCTAGCAAGAAGTGAGAGGTCTGACTCATAAAATCTAGTGCAGCTTGGTAAAATTTTGGTGTGGTCAGAATATTATGGAAATAAGAGAACTGACTTAAAAGAATTAAATAAATGGCCTTCGGAGATGGGGCCCTATTGGTTTGGTAACTACCGACCTGGTGTTACTAACCGAGAACTGTTAACTGCAGGGCTTGACTCTATGATTGACAAGCAGGAGAGGAGTTCCCACAGGTTCCAGCAAACACCTGTTCTCCTCTTGGCAAGGGTTTAAAATTACACTTCACTGCCTGCTGACAATAAATTGCCCCGATTCTACACAGCTTGGCTTAACATTTCATCTGACAAGAAGTCACCATAATTGCCTCTCCAAAGGTGTAGCAAAAAATAAATCCTACACATTTATTACGATCTATCGGGCACCTGTGACAGCCGTATGTTATGGCACACCTGGTAAGAGATCCAGAACTGGCACAAGGGCCTTCTTAGAGAACGTGAAAAACAGAGAGGTGAAGTGACTTGGCTCCATGTGAAGGGTGGAAGGCTCACCAAAGAGAAGCATGTCCAGGACCAGTGGTCTTGTTAAGCGAGAACTTGCAAGTATGTCCCAGCAAGTTCCTACCAGACGTAAGAGATGAATAACCAGAATAAATCAAAGTGAGACATTTCCTGGCACAACTAGATTCCGAAAATATTGAAAGAAAACAAATCTGGGCTTATGTTTGTCGTTCCAATGTCCAGAACTTTGAATTTTGGAGATAATAAATGACCTTGTATGTGACCTTACAACAACATGGGAAATCCCACATTTCTATAATCTTTGGGAAGGAAGATCCTCCTCTATCTGTGAGTGTTGGTAGTTAATAGTTGGTCATTTAACTGAGTGAGTCAAAGCTAGTTGTGCATAGCCTTCGATAGCACCCATGAAAATAATTCCCCTTCCTCCCTCATCTTCTAAGGCAAGATGTTAGCAATTTTGACTGGAGGTCTCTATTCACATGGCTAGAAAACCTTGTTTCAAGCATACATTTACCAGATAAGCTTGATGTTAATCCTGTTTCACCACTAAGTGTCAGATTTATTCCTCAACAAACTGTGCTTTTGCTCTTCACAATCATGTAAAATACCCTAGAAGGGAGAAACTCAGGCAACTGATGTTGAGACCTCTGTCTATGTAGACAAAGGTGTCTTCCTGCATTATTTGTTCTTTACTCACTTGCTCCCCACCCTTGTTTCCCACTTCTTTGTTTCCTAACATATCTTTCTCTCCCAGAAAATATCTTAATAACAAGTCCTCAGCAGTATCCACGTTCTTATGAAGACACTCTGGACATAGCAGTAGTTGATTCTTTAAAATTCACAAGAAAATTTTCAAATATAGAAGAATAAAGTATTGAATAATTACCAATCAGGTCATCTCTAAGGTCTAGATTTTAGTCTATTTGATTTGAAGCCAACATGTACATTAGTTGAGGGCTTCCCTGGTGGCTCAGGGGTAAAGAATCCCCGAGCCAATGCAGGAGACACCAGTTTGACCCCTGGGTTGGAAAGATCCCCTGGAGGAGAAAACGGCAAACACCCTCCAGTACTCTTGCCTGGGAAACCTCACGGACAGAGAAACCTGGCGGGCCACAGTCTGCAGGGGTGCAGAGAGTCAAACACAATTTAGCAACTAAACAACAACAAAAGCACATTATTTTCTAAAGATGTTCATTATGTCATGACGTACACAGGTGGAAAAATAGAACAGAAGAGAAATCAAGAGAGAACAGGCTGTTGGGGGCTGTAATTGTCAGGAAACTATTATGATGAAGGAGGGGTGGGATATGGGTAAATTTAGCTGAACTCTGAAAAATAATCCCAGCATGTAAACCTGCTACTATAGGCCTGTGGTTATTTTAGAGGCTTCAAACTAAAGCATCATAAGATGCCCTTAAGTCACATCTCCTTTCTGTAAGAACACATAAATTACTGTTAGAGAGTACCAAGTTTTCAAAATAACTGGAATCCTATCCCAAATCTGAAATTTCAAAGTAAATATGGTCATCTGAAGATATTGATAAATATTGTCATTTATCTTTCCTGCAAACGTCCAATGTCCTTTGCCAAGTGGTCTCCAACGTGGGGTACGGCAGACCATCCATTGGGATATCTTGTTCCTTTTAATTTCTATTTTCTTTCTCTTTTATAATGTATCCACTACTATAACAGGACAGGCAAATAAGATATAAATAAGAAATGAGGAATACAAATCACCAGCATTTGCTGAGCCTTTACTATGTGTCAGGCCCTCCCCTCTGCTAATCACTTTACATGAAGTAATTTATTTAATTCTCAAAGTCACCCTATGAGGTAGGGGTTTGTTATTGTTCCCATTTTATAGAGGAGAAACATAAGGCACAGACTTCTGTCTGAGTCTAAGGTTAGTAAGTGGTGGAGCCAGAATGGAGCTTCCCAGGGGCTAGGGGTAAAGCATCCGCCTGCAAATACAGGAGACACAAGAGACTCAGGTTCGATCCTGGTTCCATCTCTGGGCCTGGAAGATCCCCCAGAGAAGGGAATGGCAACCCACTCCAGTATCCTTGCCTGGAGAGTCCCATAGACAGAGGGGCCTGGCCAGCTACAGTTTATGGGGTCGTAAAGAATCAGATGTGACTGAGCACTGTATGGCACTAGACCCAGAATGGATGGAATAAAGATGATAGATACATAAGAATTTTTTAAAAAAGAAAAAAAACACATCAAATTCTAATATTGGTCATTTTGGACCATTGAGTAATGGGCAAGATTTTTCCTCTGTGAGCTGCTTTGTATTTCTAAAATATCTATAATAGAGATTGCTTTTATAACTTGGAAGAAGAAAAAGCACAAAATATTAAAACATGGTAACTTGGTAAGTCAAGGTTAAAAAAAAAAAGAGAGAACACTGAGAAACAAGGAAGAAACTTATGTAACCTAGAAAATAAAGAATGAGCATGACATATTCTGTCATAATGCACACAATTCAAATTATGATGGTTAAATAAATGCAAACAAATTTTTTAAAACAAACAAACAAAACCCTCCATCTGTAAAAGTATGCTTTGGAAAAATAATTAAATTACTTTGAAAAAGATCTGATATTTTAGAGAAGGGTTGGATAGCTGATGCTGTTATTTGATACATCGAATCAAAAACGTTTTAATGCACATTTTCTTTGAAATTGTAAGGAGAGAGGGAAAGAGATCAGTGCCTACTCTATACGGCTGAGGAAAATGATTTGCTTCATAAGGATTCCAGGCAGGTTTCTAGAGTTAAATTGGTGGCAGTAATCATGTTGTTATTAGTGTAATTGCTTTCTGACATCTGTTTCCCTGTCATAATCAGTTCTTTGATAATAGCAATGACATGGATGGTATATATCTAATCAGTAATGCTCAATGCTTCACCAAAAAAAAAAATGAAATTATATGCGCTCCTCGCCAAATTCTCTTTGACCATAGATATTAAATATATATTAGATATAGAATAGTTATGAGAATAGGATAGCTCTTTCTATCCTCTCAAAGTAATTATAGTCAGTAATTTTATGATGCTATATAAGAAGATCCTTTATGAAAGACTGGTGGGGCTGAGTTCGAATGAAGATCTGACTCCCTTGTCTTGACTACCAATCAGCACCGCTCATGGCTTGCCCTTGTGACCCAGACCAGCACGTGGTGGAGGAGACCTGTCTGCCCACTATGGGAGTGCCCACAGGCAGGACAGGAGAAGGAACTAGGAGCAGGCAAACCAACAGTCAGCTCTGCAGTGCACTCTTTCCCCCCAAAGCGCTACTGTTGAAAATGGAAAAACATACAGTCCCTTAACCTCCAGGGTTAAAAGTAAATCAGTTCACAAGTACTGATGGAACTCAATGCCCATATCCCTCCTTGCAAGATAGAGAGCAGTTGTCGGAGAAACAAGATTTACACAGGGACCAAGTGAACTGTGAAATGTAAAACTGATCAGCAGATTAACAGGTGTACCCAATACAAGCAGGAACTCAAAAAAAAGGCAAGGGAATGTGAGAAGATGGAAGCCATGAGGTGAGTTGCTTTTCATCCTAATATTTCAGTTTTTGCTCTATAGTAATTGACTTAAGGCATCTGAACTTACAGGTCTCAGAATTGTTTCAAGATCTTCATTAGGTTAAGGAGTCTAACAAGCCGATTTGTCTTTTTTATTGTGACTTAAATATACTTGATTACAAATTTCCAATGCTGTATTACTAGGGCTTCCCTGATAGCTCACTTGGTAAAGAATCCACCTGCAATGTGGGAGACCTGGGTTTCATCCCTGGGTTAGGGAGATCCCCTGGAGAAGGGAACGACTAAATAAACTTGATTACAAATTTCCAATGCTGTATTTATTATTACATGTTAGAAAACACTACAAGGTTAACAAAAATATGTAAAATATGAAAAATTTGTGTTTTCATTATTTTATACATTAACAAAGCATTATATCATCTATTCTAGACACATTAATGTATATTTAGAGCCCGTAAGTTTTACTAAAAGTGACATAAATTCACTGAATTATAACTATTTTTCTTCAAATACAAGTGCTAGAAAAACTAAATGGTTTTATGCTAGTTTATCTCTCACTAATATATTGTCAGATTAAGTAAACAAGAAATGTAAAAAACACAAAAAATTAAAAGGAGAGGCCTGTGTTTCTGATTTACAGGAAAGCATATGACAAAGCCACTAACATAGACAATGATAAATGACCTAACGAGTTCAGTTACAAGCTGAAGGATCACTGTGGATAGATGCATATTTATAATCACATTAGCATTTCTGCATGTCTTATGAAACAAAATTTATTCTGCATTTTATCATTTTGGTCATTGCAATGCATTTCAAAGTTAAAATAGGATAGATATAATTTAAGAAAGCACAAACTAAGTAACTTTATGTATATATCCAGAAATACCATTAGATTATCAGAAAGCCATGTCATTTTTCATCTTTTACTTTCTTCGTCACTCATCACTTCCCAACCCCCTCCCCCAACCCCACTCCCAACCCCAAACACACACACACACACACACACTGTCTCTCTCTCTCTCTCTCTCTCTCTCTCTCTCTCTCAGGCATGGACCAATGTTCCAATTACAAAGAGAAACAAATTTACGATCTTTCCCAGGTGCTGTGGTGGTAAAGAATCCACCTGCCAAGCAGGAGATACAGTTCCATCCCTGGGTTGGGAAGAGGGAGGAAATGACAAACCACTCCAGTATTCTTGCCTGGGTAATTCCATGGACAGAGGAGCCTGGTGGGCTACAGTCCATGGGGTCGCAAAGAGTCGGACATGACTGAATGACTGAGCACGCGATCTACAGCTAAGAGGGTTTTATTGCTCTTGTGTTCCTGTTTTTAATCAGCCTTTAATTAAGGCTGATTATTTTTTTCTTAACTTCAAGCTGGTCAGGAATGTCTTGCTGGGTAGCATGTTACAGATGATAACAATCAGTCCTTTTAAAGGTTTCTAACAATTTTATAAAACAACTGTTGATAAAACTCCAACTCACCTTGAAGGCAATATTGGAAGAAAATAAACACTTCTTTTATAAGAGTTTACTGTTTCCTAGGAGAGAGATCCAAAGTTTTTATGAAAAAGTATTTTGGTCTTATTTCCTTGATTGCTTATATACAAATAAAGGTTAGAAAACTCATAGTTCACAATTATTTCCTGAGTATGTACTATGTGCTGGGCACTATTATAATCACTATAAATATTCATCCATAAAGAGCCATAAAAAACGAACTGCAGCAGGTAAAACAACTCCTTTTTCATAGTTTATTATTTTAATACTGGTCCCTATTGATAAAAGAACAATGAAGTCATTACTCCCATTTCCTTCAGGGTGTGATGCTGGTTTAAAAAAAAATGCACAAAAACTAAACAAGTTATATTTTAAATGCCCTTTTCTCTCATGTACTTTATTTATCATGTTACAAATATTTTGCAGCCCAGGCTAAACTGATAAAATAAATGAAACATTCATTTTTCTTGTTGCTACTTCTTAAGGTGAAATTCTCTTTCCAACAAACTTTATTTCTAAGGTTTCATGGATTTGATGACTTCAGGGTCCACAAATGTGATATAATCCAGCCTTAATTAAATTTTTATTAGATGTCCCAGCAATTTTCTTACATGTAACATAATAAAGGATTCCATGAGTCAAGCTGCATTTTGGGAGAGCTGTGATCATTCTTTCAGAGACAAAACATAGTTTATTATATTTATAGAATATTATATTTATACAGTTTATCATATTTATATTCTCAATCTGCCCAGCTATCTATTGGCTGCTTCCCCTACCTATGTGTACGTGTGGGAGTGTTCAGTGGTGTCCAACTCTTTGTGACCCCATGGGCTGTAGTCCACCAGTCTCCTTGGTCTGTGGGATTTTACAAGCAAGAATACTAGAGTGGTTGTTACTTCCTCCTCTAGGGGATCTTCCCAACCCAGGGATCAAACCCACACCTCCTGCGTCTCCTGCCTTGGCAGGCAGATTCTTTACCACTGAGTCACATGGTCAGCCCTGTAAACAGGTTCAAATTTCCCATCCTGGCAAAACCCTCTCTTGACAGTAAGTACTTCCTCCCCTTCAGTTCTTTCCCAGACATCCTTTTATTTTCTCTAAAGACTGTAGTTTCCTCCAGATCACTAACTTCTCTTACTTTCATCACTTATGAAATCTGGCAAAAGTGGGCCTCTCATTCATCCACCCAAGCTAAATTCTGACTGAATTCCCAGATGCCACTCCTTGCCAGTTCTAATGACCTGCTTTTCCTCAGACAGGTTGGCCTCCCTCTTCAGGTAATTCCTCCTCATTCTCCCTCCTGAGCACCCTCCTCCATACATCCTTCCCAAACCACTTCTCTAGGACTCTGACCTTGACCCTCTGCTCTTCTCCATCTTGTCATGCTTCTTCACTGGTTTTCACTATCACTTAAACATGTGGATTCAACATCTCAGTCTCATCCAAGACCACCACCTGGTAGAGTTGGCATCTATCTCCCCAGGAATGTCCCTTAACCATCTCAATACTCCACATGTCTAAAGCTGAACGCATTTGTCCCTTCCCTAAAGCACCTGGAGAATCTGGGAACTGGTTTAGACGTTCTCCTGTTATTGGAAGTCTTCCTCACCTTTCATCCTTATCAATCCAATCATTTCTAAATCTGGTCTGTCTCCAGGTCTGCCCCTCCCATACCAATACTACTTTTCTGAGAGGCCCACCTGAGTTTCTCTCTCAGCTGACAAAAATCTGTTAATGGCCAGCTGTCACCCGCAGGCAAGAATTCAACACCTTTCTATGACAGAGGAGACCTTTCTTGGTCTTTCAACTGTTTCTCCCCACAGGTAATGGCAGTTGCCGAAGAGCCTGGAATGGCACCCCACTCCAGTACTCTTGCCTGGAAAATCTCATGGACGGAGGAGCCTGGTAGGCTGCAGTCCATGGGGTCACTGAGAGTTGGACATGACTGAGCGACTTCCCTTTCATTTCATTTTCATGCATTGGAGAGGGAAATGGCAACCCACTCCAGTGTTCTTGCCTGGAGAATCCCAGGGACAGGGAAGCCTGGTGGGTTGCCGTCTATGGGGTCACACAGAGTCGGACACAACTGAAGCGACTTAGCAGCAGCAGCAGCAAAGAGCCTGCTGTTTCCTGGCTCCAGGCCATTCTCTGTGTTGGGAACATATTTCCATCTTCTCCACACTCCTAAATCTTATGCATGCTTCAAATCAAGACTGAAATATCTCCTCAAGGAAGTCTCCCTTGACCCTTTAACCTAAGTCCTGTGGTCCTTTTTTTTTCTAATCCACAGTGCATGATCAGAAAATCATGAGGTCCCTTCTCTTCCTCTTACCCATTTTCTTAGAATTATCTCTTTACCTATTTCTAATACTGCCCTGTAACCTCTACCTGGCAGGGACTATATGTTTTCTCTCTTTATAACACAATATTTGGCACCTAGACTACAGCTAACAAATGTTTGTTGAATGAATAAATAATTCTGAGAAATAAACTTCATCAACACCAACTTAATGGTCTATTAATTTCAATGTAATTTATAATGTAAGACACATTTATGTGGCTATATGAGAGGGATGGAACAATTCCTGTTCATACTGATCATCATATAATTAAGCCAATTTCTTCCAGTTAATGGGCTAATCCAATTGGATAATTTGGATATACTGAGAAGTTATTACTTTTGATTATATGAGCAAACAATGTAATAGTCGTTGTATATTAAAATGGGAGCCTAGGCACTATACCCTACAGGGACACACACGGAGACATCGTATACGGGTTTGGTCCTCCAAGCCCACCCAGCTCTCTGCAGCAATTCTCTATCAGCCCCCCAACTCTGGCATTCCTGTTCCTCTGCCTGTTCCTGGCATTCCTGTTCCATACACCTTCACACACACACACACACCTGCACACACAAACTTCACATCGGCATGCACATGCCCACACATGCTCTTAGTGACTTCTTCCTGTTCTTGGTCTAACCGGGGGCCTGCCTGCCCAGTCTGCTTGAACCTGGATGCTATCACTTTACCATACCTGTTTTGCAAGGTTTCAAACAGAAAGGCTGTGGGTGGCTATTGCTTCTCCTTTTATTTTTTTATTTTTTGCTTCTCCTTTTAATACTGACATTTTCCACAACACATTACCTCAACCCAAAACACCACTCTCTGAAGTTAGCAGCCACAGACACAGTAGTGCAGGGGACAGAAGTTGGAAGTTTTTCCATGACTCTCAAATAGCACCGTGAGTGTATTCACCTCTTCCGCCCATGTACGTAGGGCTGGTCTAACTAAAGCACCGAAGGCTTTCTGTAGTTCTGCAGGAAAAATGCTAAATAGGAACTGCTCAGAGAACTCTGGATGTTTAAAGGTTTTTTTACTCATTTCTTATTTTGACATTTCTCATCTTCCATTCACTGATGAAACCTCAGGATAGCTGTCAGGCTCTTACACATATACTGCTTAACTTTTCTGATAAATTCACTAAGACACACGTAGCATTTTGGATCTCTTTATACACAGAACATCATAATAAATCCAACAAAGTTACCTGATCACCGAAGGGAGTTGTGTAATCTTATACAGCAGTTTATTTACCCCAGAAGCAAGTATGTTATTAATAATAAGGTCAAAGAATTATTTTCTTCCTTCAAAGTAGATGACGCAGCAGAATTTTATTTTGTGTCTTCAGCGCAAGCCAAAAAAAAGAAAACTGTTTCTGGGAGCTTCATCTCATTTTACACAACATGAGTCTGTTAAAAATAAATTATTTGAGTGTTCTTTTAATGTACATTTTATTGGAATAATGTTCTTCAGATCCAAAGCTTGCCCTAGGCTATGGCTGAGTGAGGGCGAGGATTCTGAAAACGAGCAGTGTTTTGATTCTGGGACTTGCCATGCAAGTCGGAGCCTGTTGGCGGGGCCTCTGCATGCCATCTGATGCTCACGTGGCCATCAGAAGCACTCACTGGCCTTAATTCTTCCTGCACTTGCAACAGTACCCCTGCCTGTGATTATTACTACCCCAAAGATGATGGTTTAATCTTGGACAGTCTGAAATGGATACCATGGTAGTTAATATCTTAAATTATCACTGAAAGCCTTTTCAGTTGGCTCACCATTCTGTGGAGCACTCCTTCCCTAGTTCTGCCCTACTTTTTCCCTCTTGTTTAGTTTTTCCCTTCACTTACTGCTTCCACACTTCCTTATATTAATATTTCTATGGCAATCTCACCAAACCTGCAGAGAACAGAAATGTTCAGTGCAGATAAGTAATTTTGTTCCCACATTACAGATGAAGAAATGGAGGCTCCAGGAGTTAACATTTTTGCTCATGGTCACTCAACTGGTAAATTGTGAGCCAAGGCTGTCAGGCATCAGAAGCTTCCTTTAACAACCATACAGCAATCAAATGCTGTCTTCCCAAAAGGCCTTCTCCCAACCCCTGCCAACCCCTGGACATGGTTCTTCTATGAGATTCATGCTATGTCTGTGCTTGTGTTTCCCTGTGGGTCACATTCCTTAAGAATAGAAACTAGTTTATATTTTTCCCAGATAATAAAATATGAAATTAAATTGATTGAACAAACACATCTTTCAACTGTTGGGTAGTTAGAATAGGAAACAGGAGTCCAGAATGGCGGTGGCTAAAAGACAAGGAAGAGAAAAGCCCGTGAAAATAAGAACAAAGGAAGGTCCGAGGACCAGAGTGAGGACCTCAGGTAGAACAAACAGCACTCCTGGCTAGCCCAATTTACATAGGGCAGGCCCAGGGGGAGAAAAAACATATAAAAAGAGGAGCCAAAGGGCTAGGGGTCTCTCTCTCTCTCCCCCCCACACTGGGGTGCTCTTCTCTTCACGTCTTTGAGTCGACACGCCCTCACACCTCGAGGATGGATTTTCCTGCTATTATCTAAATAAAATGAGCTATAACACGGAGCTGTAACACTGATTTGTCTGAGAGCTATAACACGGTCTGTCCAAGACCCGAGAGCTGTGACACGCCAAGGGCTTTAACGTCCGTCACTCCAAATCTTTGTTGTGACGAGACAGAACCGAGGGGAATACACTCGCCTGACACAACTAAAATTATCCTATTGGAGGAACAGCTGAACTAATATATGAAAATTGGGTGAACAGAACTTTTAAATGGATTTCAATCATACCATGAAAATGTCATATATTTTAAGCACTCATCACACATAAACGTGTAGCATATGGCAGACCTCAACTTATATATAAGTTACTTACGTATGTGAGATAGAATGGCTAGGTTTCCAATTAATCTACAAGAGCCTATTTCACTTTTTAAAAAGGCATTGATTTATTCCTCCATTTCTTCCTTTTTTTTTATTTGATTACTTATTGAATGAGTGAATAGATAGAGGAATGAGTCAATGCATTTTAAAATTAGAAGTGAAACAGGCTTTTGTGGGTCTTTATTTAATATGTAAGTCAACCAAGTTTAAATTGAGAAGTTACTCTGTGTTGGGTGCTATGTTAGCATGTAATCTTACTATTTTTGTTTCTTTTTTTTACATTTTTTTTTAATGGTCTGGAAAATCCCAATAAAAAAGAATTAAGCAAATAAAATGAATAAGCACTGGCTATGGATCAACTATTTTCTGCTTGATGTTTGTTTGCCTCTGAATCCTGGGTACAGATTAATGGCCTAAGAAAAGCTATGATGTATCATCCATTGAAGAGTTAAGATATTCTTCTTTCTATTGCCTGGAATATATATCTAGACCCATAAGAAAAATAAAATGATAGGAATTTCAGGGAAAGTAAAAGGAAAACACCAAATTAAATGTGAAGAAAGATTAGAAAAATAAGACTCAGGTAAGAGAATTTAATTTGTAGAATGAGAAAGGGACAGAGAATTACTTAAGAAAACCAACAGGGAAAAATCTATTGCAGTTGCAACTTTGGACTCATCTGATAAATCTCACCTGATGTCTGAGCACTGAATTATTTTACCAGTCACTGAGAGAATATTTCCCAAATGAACTTATTCGAAACTTCCATTTAACAAATATTTATCGAGTACTTTCTATATTCCAAACACTATGAAAGGTGCTAAAAAAAAAAAAAAAAAAAACAGAAAACAAATGTGATTCCTACTCTCATGGAGTTTACAGTCTAGTGGGAGAAACAGTCCTCAATCAAGTAATTACTCAAATAACAATATAACTGAAAACTTTGATGTATTTACTAAGACTCAGAGGCAAGTAATACATCTCAAGTGAAAACTGAAATTTCCTGACTTATGCTATCAGGAAGTCTAAAAGTCAGAGGGATCAGTCGTGTCCAACTCTTTGCCATAGCCCACCAGTCTCCTCAGTCCACGAAATTCTCTAGACAAGAATACCGGAGTGGGTAGCCTTTCCCTTCTCCAGAGGATCTTCCTGACCCAGCCATCAAACCTTTATCTCCTGCATTGCAGGTGGGCTCTTTACCATCTGAGCCACCAAGGAAGCCCATCAGGAAGTCTGTCTATAGATGGCTTTAGATGTATCTTTTCCCAATGCAGCAACCCCCAGAATAACTTCTATAAAAAAGACTCTCTCTTCCAGAATATGCATGTAACATTTAAGCATAAACTAATAGGCCTAAAGTCCAAGATGAAAGGTTATTATGAGTATCCACCTTTGGGACATATGCTAAACTATCTGGGGAAGCACAATATAATGACAAAGACCCAAGTGAACAACACAGAGTCAGCAAGATGACCTTCCTAAATGGTGGTGACACGCTGTTTCTAAAAGACTGAACATCCCCAAATAATGAGAAGGTACTGTTACAAGAAGAAGGGGGTAAGAGACACATATCAGATGTTCACTCCATAAAATTAGTATGACATATCGGAAGGCCTTTGGAGGATGTTTCTAGAAAAGCAATAAATAGAAAGATATGGTGAAAAAATGTGCTTGTAGAATAACAAATACAAGTTGTTAAATACATGAAGGATGCTGACCAAAACTTCAGCAAGTGAATCACACTGAAAACCTTGGAAAGGCTTTAACTCACATCAGTGAGGTAACTCCCATTCTGGATACAGATTGATGGCCTAGCAAAAGCTAAGATGTATAAAACATTAAGAAATCTTTTAGGATCTTGTTGAAAAAAATGTCTAATAAGTTGCCCATTGATTTGTATCTGGAACTCTTGTAAGTATATCATCTTAGAGCACATTTTCCAGTTTGCAGCTTTAGCTTTGAAATACCTGGAAAGCTCTTCATGCAGATTTCATGGTTCAATCTCTAATTTCTATTTCATTCACTGTTTATCCATCTATGCTTTTTAACCATGGCATTCTCTCAAGAGAAACAAATGAACCAATTTTAACATCTTACCAGACAATTCAAATTGTTGGATTATAAATCACTAAAGTATCGCTTTCTCTATTCTTCTTAGCTTACTGAGTGACTTGATCATTCTTAAAGCATCATTTGTGAATGAATTCTCAGTTCTTCACAAACATATGACAAATTCCTTTACTCTAATGTCAGTCTCTGGTTTGTCTACAGATTATAATCATGGGTATTTAAATCCAAGGTGTCATGTGAAATAAATTATGAGTGAGACTGCTGCTGCTACTGCTAAGTCGTTTCAGTCGTGTCCGACTCTATGTGACCCCATAGACGGCAGCCCACCAGGCTCCCCGTCCCTGGGATTCTCCAGGCAAGAACACTGGAGTGGGTTGCCATTTCCTTCTCCAATACAGGAAAGTGAAAAGTGAAAGTGACGTCGCTCAGTCGTGTCCTACTCTTAGCGACCCCATGAACTGCAGCCTACCAGGCTCCTCCGTCTATGGGATCCATGGGATTTTCCAGCC
Organism: Bos grunniens; assembly: GCF_055505025.1. Classification (NCBI taxonomy): domain Eukaryota; kingdom Metazoa; phylum Chordata; class Mammalia; order Artiodactyla; family Bovidae; genus Bos; species Bos grunniens. The sequence continues at coordinate 62,204,990 of NC_141177.1, forward strand.
AAGAGTACTGGAGTGGGGTGTCATTGCCTTCTCCATATGAGTGAGAAATTCTGCCCAAAGAAATATGTAGAAATAAGCTACAAACAAAACCCTTTGTCTGAGTGGTAAATCTAAACAAATGAATTGGCTCAGACGGTAAAGAATCCGCCTGCAATGTGGGAGACCTGAGTTCGATCCCTGGGTTAGGAAGATCCCCTGGAGGAGGGCATGGCAACCCACTCCCATATTCTTGCCTGGAGAATCCCCATGGACAGAGGAGCCTGGAGTGCTGTGGTTGATGGGGTTACAAAGAGTTAGGCACGACTGAGCTACTAAGCACCCATTAATAGTACTATCATACAAAGTAGAAGACATAACAAGACCCCTCCATTCTACAAATGTTCAATGGGGCTTCCTGTACTTGGAGCTCTTGAGGCAATGGTGATCAGTCCCAGACAGCCTCTCACCTTGGGCAGCTCACAGTCAAGTGCAAGCACAGCCTGTTACACCACTCATGATGAGTGACACCATGAGCGTGTGCGGAATACACTTTGGTGAGGGACTCATCTCAGTCTTGGAGCTGACAGAGAAACACTGAGGAATGAGTCAATGATGCTGAAAATCCAGATGAAGCTGGGACCTGAAAGACAAATAGACAGGAAGAGAAGGAAAGGATGCTTCAAAGAGAGGGAATGGCATATGTAGCTTCACGGGGAGAAAGTGTGGGAAACCTGGGAGAGCAGGAGGAAGGAAGTGATGACCTTGAACCTGAAGAAGTAAACCAGAATTAGGTAATCGAGGCCTCTGACCTCTAGGGTGAGAGCCTGAGGAAGACTTGAAGGCATTTTCAGCAGAAGGGTAACACAGATTTGCATTTCAGAAAGATCTTTCCAGCTGTGGAATGAAGAAAGGACTCCAGCAGGATGATGTTGGAGTGAAAGTGGGACACTACTGAAATGAACAAGGCTAGAAAGGATGGTGCCTGCCAGAGCTAGGATAAGGGAACTGGGGATACGGAAAGGCAGTCTCAAGTCAAACATCAGTGCTTGGTTTGTAAAAAATCAGTGTCTCATTGGTTGTGCCTATTTTACAAACCGCTCTTCTAAAAACAGCTTGACCAAAACTAAGATTGCACAAATCTGGCTTCCTGTCTAAAGCTGTTTTGCAATGTGTAGACAATGAGACTATCATCCGCAAATGATGTTGAATCACGCTTGTTTTTAAAAATATCTGAAATGAACAACAGATGTTAAAAAGATAATGAAGGCTAAATAACAAAGAAATAAAACAGCCTGCCCAGCCTGTCCATTTACTCCCTATTAAAAAACATCCAGATCAGCAGGCAGGGTTCAGAGCAATGGCCAGACATAAACTGGGCTAAGGAGGAGGTGCAATTAGGATTTTCAAATGAAGCAAATTATAAACCTTTAATTTATTGTCTTACAGTCTAAATAAAATCATAAATTTACTATCTTTAAATGGAAGCAATTTATAAAGTGTACTCTCTTTCAATGTAAATCTGCCATGGAATTGATATTAGTTAAAGAGCAAACATTAAGGAGAATCCTAAATCTAGAGGATTTTGCCATTCTCATCAGAACTGATGCTTACAAAGCAGCAAATTTCACATCTTGCTTGGAACTGCTATGCTAATTGAGATAGGTTACTAAAATGACACTGTAAAAATGTCATTTCCTGGTATTATTTGCCTGGCAGCCACCTCTCATTTGTGATAGTTCCTAAAAAGTTAGGAATTAGCATTCTTTTCTTTAGTTGAATTGTTCATTTTAATCAACCTATGGTTTCCCCCTGCTATTTCCCAAGAAACAGCTAGACGCATGTTTAGTATCATGATGTGATCAGGAAAACAGCACTAACATTCAATCTAAGGACATTGTTTCAACTAAAAAAAGGTCACTTGCCAAATAGTCACTATTAACAATTTGTCATGTACAGTGGTACTTGTTGTGGGTTTAGCTGTTGTAGAAAATAAATTACATCGTTTCCAAGTTGTTTTGAAATTGAAATCTTTACCAAATGACCCTAAGATATAAAGTGATTTCCATCAAAACTTCAATAGAGTTGTTAAAGAAATCTGAAAGTTTATTCTAAAATAGATATGAAAAAGCAAAGAGCCTTCCTTTGTTGTTATTTAGTCACTAAGTTGTGTCTGACTCTTTGCAATCCCATAGATGGTAGCCCACCAGGCTCCTCTGTCCATGGGATTTCCCAGGCAAGAATACTGGAATGGGTTGACATTTCCTTCTCCAGGGGATCTTCCTGACCCAGGGATTGAACCTGCAGGTGGATTTTTTTACCACTGAGCCACCTGAGAAGTCCAAAAAGCCTTTAGGATAGCCAAGATGCTCCTGAAGATCAAGAACAAGGAGGACAGCTTTGTCCCACCAAACAAAGACTTATTAAAAGCTAAAGTAATTAAGAGTGTGGTATCTGCACAGAGATAATCATCAGGGTACCATGCACCTTTATCTTTGAAGCATTATCTTTGGAACAGACCTTTGGAAGGTCCATCAGGGTTTGTCCCAGGTTTTACCTTTTATGGTAGAACATTCACAACCCCAATAACCCATGAATTCTACCTCTAAATAGAAGTCCTACATATGAACATGAAGAGATGTATGCAAGGCTATACACAGTACCAGTGTTCAAACAGCACTGACAGGCCAGGGAAATTAAGAGGTACAAACTTGCAGTTAATAAAATGAGTAACAGGGATGAAATGTACAGTTTGGGGAATGCAGTCAATGACTGTGCCAAAGCCTTTGACTGTGTGGATCACAATAAACTGCAGAAAATTCTGAAAGAGATGGGAATACTAGACCACCTGACCTGCCTCTTGAGAAATCTGTATGCAGGTCAGGAAGCAACAGTTAGAACTGGATATGGAACAACAGACTGGTTCCAAATTGTGAAAGGAGTATGTCAAGGCTGTATATTGTCACCCTGCTTATTTAACTTATATGCAGAGTACCTCATGAGAAATGCTGGGCTGGATGAGGCACAAGCTGGAATCAAGATTGCCAGGAGAAATATATCAATAACCTCAGATATGCAGCTGACACCACCCTTCTGGCAGAAAGTGAAGAACTAAAGGGCCTCTTGATGAAAGTGAAAGAGGATAGTGAAAAAGTTGGCTTAAAGCTCAACATTCAGAAAACGAAGATCATGGCATCCAGTCCCATCACTTCATGGCAAATAGACGGGGAAACAGCAGAAACAGCAGCTGACTTTATTTTTGGGGGCTCCAAAATCACTGCAGATGGTGACTGCAGCCATGAAATTAAAAGATGTGTACTCCTTGGAAGGAAAGTTATGACCAACCTAGACAGCATGTTAAAAAGCAGAAACATTACTTTGCCAACAAAGGTCTGTCAAAGCTATGGTTTTTCCAGTAGTCATGTACGGATGTGAGAGTTGGACTATAAAGAAAGCTGAGCACTGAAGATTTGATGCTTTTGAACTGTGGCGTTGGAGAAGACTCTTGAGAGTCCCTTGGACTGCAAGGAGATCCAACCAGGCCATCCTAAAGGAGATCAGTCCTGAGTGTTCATTGGAAGGACTGATATTGAAGTTGAATCTCCAATATTTTGGCCACCTGATGTGAAGTCCTGACTCATTGGAAAAGACTGATGCTGGAAAAGATTGAGAGCAGGAGGAGAAGGAGATGACAGAGGATGAGATGGTTGGGTGGCATCACCGACTCAATGGACATGAGTTTGAGTAAACTCCAGGAGTTGGTGATGGACAGGGAGGCCTGGCGTGCTGCAGTTCATGGGGTTGCAAAGAGTCGGACACAACTGAGCAACTGAACTGAACTGAACTTGATAACATAACATCTCTGTATAGTGACAAAGGCAGTTAAAAGGTACAAACTTCCAGTTATAATTACTGGGAATGTAATACACAACGTGATAAATGTAATTAACATTACTATACATTACATATCAAAGTTCTTAAGAGAGTAAACCTTGAATTCTAACAAGGCAAAAAAATTTTTCCTTTGTCTTTTACTTTGTACCTATATGTTCATTCAACTTATTGTGGTAATCATTTCATGATGTATGGACATCAAATCATTGGCTCTCTACCTTAAACCTGGGTTCTATCCCTGGGTCAGGAAGATCCACTGGAGAAGGAAATGGCAATTCACTCTGGTATTCGTGCCTGGGAAATCCCATGGAGAGAGGAGCCTGGTGGGCAAGAGTCCATGGAGTCGCACAGAGTGGGACATGACTCAGTAGGCACACGCACCTTAAACCTACACTGTGTTATGTATCAATTGCATCTCAGTAAAACGGAAATAAAATATGCCATGCCCCCGTTCCATTTTAAGAAAAGTACTGATTTTTTATTGATGGAAGATTGGATACACCCCTTATAGAAAAATAACTGGAAGACTATATAAATCGCTTGGGGGATAAATCAACTGGGAAAGTTAGGACCAACACAATTACATGTGATACATATATACAAAATTCAGCCTCAATCAAAATTGTTTCATAACCTATAAAAATTGTACAGTTCTTGCCATATTTACAAATGTCACTACAGTGTTTTGAAACAGGAAATATTATTACATATACTTCACATTAATCTAAAGCTTTCATAAAGTCCATTTAAGTTGAATAAAATAAATAAGCATTTAGAAAACTACATAAAATTTCAAAATTCAAATTATAAATCCAAACAGGTAAAAATACTATGCAAGATATACAATACCCTATGGCTGGATGGCATCACTGACTCAATGGACATGAGTCTGAGTGAACTCTGAGACTTGGCGATGGACAGGGAGGCCTGGTGTGCTGAGATTCATGGGGTTGTGAAGAGTCGGACACGACTGAGCAACTAAACTGAACTGATGATGTTATATCAACATATGAAAATAAAACATTGAGCAATACCTTTATAATGCAGCAAGAACATTTTCAAACTAAAATGTGAAATGGCTTTTTTTTTTAACCTTACAAGTCAACTTTACTTTTATAGGGCATTCAGAGTTTTCAAATAGGTGTTAAAATACTCTCTAAACTTTCGTTGCATGACAATAAACTCAATGACTCTATTCCTACTGCAAACAAACAAGAACCAAAGATGCAAATACATAGCAATATGCCTTTTAGTTCAATTCTTGTTTCTTGGAATACAGAAAATGGTAAATAATTGAAATGAAAATAGATTTGAAATATGTAAATTAGAAATTACTACTACTACTAAGTCGCTTCAGTCATGTCCAACTCTGTGCGACCCCACAGATGGCAGCCCACCAGGCTCCACTGTCCCTGGGAGTCTCCAGGCAAGAACACTGGAGTGGGTTTCCATTTCCTTCTCCAATGCATGAAAGTAAAAAGTGAAAGTGAAGTCGCTCAGTCGTGTCCGACTCTTCGCAACCCCATGGACTGCAGCCTACCAGGCTCCTCTGTCCATGGGATTTTCCAGGCAAGAGTACTGGAGTGGGTTGCCATTGCCTTCTCCAAGGAATTAGAAATCAGTGATATAAAATTAAAAACAAGTTGACTGTCTACTAAAAGGGCTAAGTTACCCTTACAGTTACCCGTACCCTTAAAAGGAAAAAGTAATTATAGGTGTATATTCCCAGGAAGTATATAAATACTAAAAAGTCACAATTAAACTAGCTAATATCAATCAATCATACTTCAATTAAAGTCAATAAATAAGACAGCTAACACCAGATGATATATTTGAAAGAAGTATGCATATTAGTGCCCTATAGCTAATTTTAAACATAAAACTATGGTCTAACAAAATAATTGAGTTTTTTTTTTAATCAAAAGTTCAGTACAGGATTCCTTTAAATATCAAGAACCCATAAGCATTGAAAATATGAGTTAGTATAGCAAAAATTAATTCCTGTACACTTTTTCAGGACTATTTTGCAATGTAGATTACATTGATATAATTTCTTCAGAGACCCTTTTGAATGTATTGAAGGAAATGGATAACAGGTGGAAAAGGGGAGGGTGCAAGCAAAAGAAGTCAGATACTGCTACATCTGCAGTAAGGTCAATAGGCTCTTTTAACCAAACAAACAAAAATATACCAACTGAATAATCAGGTTCATTGGGTCAGTAGTAGCTGCTGTCTAAGCTGTATCTTGGAGAGAATTATGCAAATACGTATGTACTATATGTACACAGACTCAGAAAGAGCTGTACCTTAAATGCACCTACAGGACTATTTTACATCTTGAACATCATTACTATTTATGAATTTCACATTGTAAAATAATAAATTCCACCTAGCTTACTTCCCTTTCAGGGTTTAGGGAAATAAATATTTAATATAATGTCCAAATTATGATTTCAGAGAGAAAAAGTTGGGAGCTACTGCTACAAACAGATACATATAAACACAGGAGGATATTACTACTATCTAAAAATCATCACTGCATACTGCATATTCCAACTGGACCAAAGAACACATTAACCTGATCTAAATAAACCAGGGTATACTTACCAAGCAGCAAGCTTAGAGAGAATTTATTGGCTTTATGTAGACTTCTCCTATCACTGAACACTCCAAGGAGTATGTACAAACTTGACTTTTAAACATTCTGATTCTTATGCAGTTTATCCACAGGGCAAATTCCCATCAGGCTCTCTATAGTCCTATAGCCACAGTCAGCTAAGCACCTTACCTAGAGGATCAGACCTTGAACAATACGTATTCAAGGGAAAATTTCCAATTAATGAGTGAAAAATAATAGGTGGGGGAAAGAGAGGAACTAAGTCATAAGATTCCAGAAAAGTAAAATGGAAGTCATTTTGCATCCCTGCCTTCTTGACCCTCTCTTGACAAAATCACAGGCCACTGTCTACCGTAATGCCTGAAGCAGGGAAGACAGTTGATTTTAATTTGGAGGGGAAAGGTGAGTTACTAGTGCTCAGATGTATTTGGATGGCCTCTGGAGGAAGGGATTGCAAGTCTGTGTTTCAAGGAAGGTCATACAGTTTCTGACCCTGTGTTCAGATCTACAATCCTTAACAGGCTATCCTAATTGCAAACAGGCTCCTGACAAGACCTCTAATTCTATTTAAATACCCAAATCTGTGCCATCAATCCATATCTTATCACCTTTTTAATTAAAGAGGGAAAAATAGAAACAAAGAAAAAACATGCAATGAGTTCAAAGTCTGGCTACAATACAATATAGAATATTTTCTATTCTCCTCTTTCCTTGGATAGTATTCTTTTGGCCAGGCAATACATGACACAAGAAATAGTGGGAAAAACTGTCCTAGAAGAAGCATCACTACAGTACTGTCTGTCATTCTGTAGCAACTTCCTCAGCTGAACAGAATTATAGTCTGGGGGATAGTGAGAGAAGGCCTCCTGTAAAAACCTCAGGGAAGAAGAAAGATTTCTCAGAATGGGATACTAGAAAGAGATAATCAAAGCTTCATGAAATATGTGCTCAGAATAAAGACAAAGGACTGAAATTAGATGAAAAGAAAGCAGAAAAGAAACTTTGTAATATACAACCTTATGTATTAGGGTGATTGCTTTTTATTTACTTATTTCCCCTCTCTAAAACTAATACAAGATTTTAAGTGAGAAAAGCTGGACACAGCTAAATGAAAGTAGGGAAAGACAAGCTGAAGACCTAAGTAAACTAGTACAAAAAATGCACACCAGAAGGTTCATATACTTGTTGGACTCGGGCCACAAACTGTGCTCTGAGCTTTCAAAAAACCTCGTTTTTTTAAAGTAATATTTCTGGTCACTATTCATAATGTCCAAAAGATACAAACAAACCAGTTCACAAGAACTATATCATTGTTAAGACACAATATCTTTCTTTCCCTCCCTCCCTCCCTCTCTCTTACTTGAGGAACAATTACGAGCAAAGCATTGCACCACACCACCAACCGCCTTCCCCAGAAACATTTACCATAACGAGTTTTGTGCTTAGTCGTGTCCAACTCTTTGTGACTCCACGGACTGTAGCCTGCCAAGCTGCTCTGTCCATGGAATTTTCCAGGCAAGAATACTGGAGTAAGTTGCCATTTCCTACTCCAAGCAATCTTCCTCACCAGTGATCAAACTTGCATCTCCTATGTCTCCTTCATTGGCAGGTGGATTCTTCACCACTCCACCACTTGGGAAATCCAATAATGAGTTTTAGGAGACTGTTTTTAAAGCCACCTTCAGTGTAGGTTAATGCAATGAGGCCTAAGCACAATTCAGTTCAAAAGTAATTTCAAAAAGAACTGCTGCTGCTGCTAAGTCGCTTCAGTCGTGTCCGACTCTGTGCGACCTCAGAGACGGCAGCCCACCAGGCTCCCGCACAACTGGGATTCTCCAGGCAAGAACACTGGAGTGGGTTTCCAAAAGAACTAAACTTATTTAATAGTGTTCATCTCCACTGAAAATAGAGCACCACCACTATATACACATAATATGTATACACACACATATATACATACATATATATATACATACTATGAGTATACACTGTACTTTAAGGTATTAGATTAAGTACACGAGAGAAAATATAGTCAGAACTCAGAAGTGTAGCAGAATAGTGCAAGGAACTTTTTGAAAGTTCTATTAACAGAAGGTTTAAGGCCATTATGACAGACCTTTGGATTCTCTTCTCTCATTTTAAACTATTGTTCTGAGGCCTGTTGTATATTCATTTCCATCTTACTGGTAATGGCCATGCTGAAGAGCCTGTTTTTTTGTTTTGTTTTTTGTTTTTTAAATAAAGAAAGGTAGTTATTGGCTCATATAACTGAAAAGTCCAGGGGATATAATAGCTTCAGGCATGGTTGGATCCAGGGGCACAAACATTGTCAACAGGACTAAAGTTTCCCCATCATGTGGCTCTGCTTTCCTCTGACTAGCTTCATTCAGAGGCTGTGGTTCATGTAGTGGGAAACTGACTTAAGATTTTAAATCTCATAATCATGCTTGATCAATTCACTCATCTCTATGAACATTCTGTTTCTACAAGGGAAGATACATTTTAGGAAGCAAAAATTGAGACCAAAACTATTGAAAAGAATCCACAGTATCCACATCTTTGCATGGAAGTATCTGATTCTCGCAGACAAGAAATCTGTGGGGAGTGAATTAGTATTTTCCACTCCTAAGTTTTACTCAAGCACATTCTTCTTGATAAGAACCTCTTTCTAAAGATCAAACTTAAGAAATGCATAAATGGTCCTAATTGTAATGATTCTGAATCTCTCTGCAAACATCCATGAATTTCAAACCTTACTTCTGAACTGAAAATTCGAGATTAGTTATGTCTCATTCCAAACTTACCCAGCCTCAGGCTTCAACTTCTATCTATTCTCTAAAGAAAGAAGACTCTCACATTCCATATTTTAAAAATGATTTATATGCAATTCAGAGTCATTGATAAAAAAAATATTTTTTTAAATTTTCTAATAATCTGACACATGCCCATTTTATAGAGAATATTCACTTGAATTAACCCTCTGTCATAATCTTTTGCTACAGATATGTCTATATATAGTGACAGTACATCTCAACAGAAATACTCTCATAGCAAACTCCACAAATTAGTGGTATTTCAAACTAAGTTTTTAAACTCTAATGAAAGCAGAAAATAATAGAAAAACATCCAACTAGAGAAACAACTAAATGTAAATGATTTGCTAAAAATAAACTACTTCTCTCTACAACAATATTAGAAAGTTTAAAAAAAGTGAAAATTCCTTGGGGCCCTAAATTATCATTGCTCTCTCTATAGTGGTAATGAACTTATTTGTTGCATTAAATCACATTTAAGAGCAATAATGAGGCCAAAGTATAACTACATACTTTTAGACCTTTTTTCCTGATTTAAACTTTTAAATTCTTTAAGATTAATGCATCTATCTCCTTTGACATTGTTACTAAACTTTTACAATCAGTTCAGGATATAAAGATGAATGTATAACAATATGGAAATGATTTGAGACTTATAAAATTAAACATTATTCTAGGCTTATTTTTCTCTAAATATTGGTTGAGGCATACTATTTAGTATGAGCAAATACTTTTCAGATATAAGAATCAATACAACATATTCAATCTTTAAAAAAGTTCACTATACAATAATGAACTTTTAATCATAAGACAGATTTTTTCAAATATATTCTTGGGAATTCCACAATAATGTGGTAATAATTGCCAACAGTGATGAAGAAGAGAGCATTTGGGGTTTTCCACTACTTATTATGCCACAAGAATGTATTCAAAGTATAAGTCTACATGTAGGAAGTACTATATAAATGTTAAATGAATATTTAACTTCAATGAAAATTGGAAATAAAATAAACTCTCATTATTTTAAGTCACCATTCATTTTTAAATGTCAAGTTGAAATATCAACAAATACTGCATATAGGAAAAAGAAAATATTGAGGATCATTAATCCAAGGTTTGGGAAAGAATGGGAAGGAAATTAGCAGTTTCTTTGCCCTCTGGTGGCAACAAAGTCAACTGCAGCATTTCTAAAGTAATGCATAATAAAAATGTTTCTGTTATGAAATCAGGTTTCTCCCCCCTGTGTCAAAATGTCTGTAATAAAAATCCTGATTGCTACATGCCAAATTCCAAGACTGCTGGACTTTTTAAAAATTTCACGTTTTGAACTTTTAGCTAGTCTATTTTACAAAGGAAACTATTTTTTGTCTTCCATTTCATTCCTATACTTTATATTTTACAGTATGCTAACTATTTAATTCCAAGATGATTTCATGAAAGTAATGGAGATTGATATCTTGGAAAGAAGCTACTTCACTTTGTAATATATCTTTAAAAAAAACTGCCAAGAAACTTAAACTATTCCTTTTTACTTAAGCCTATAAATATATGGGCTTCTAGAGTAGTTTTCCATCAGAAATATTGGTTTACAACACCTGCAGATTTATGTTGAGCAATATATGTATTTTATAATCCCCAAAGCAAAAGCTTTTAATTATATGACCAATTTTAGAGTGGAGTGGATTTTTACCCTCAATTTGAGAACTTAGTAAACATATATATATATATATATTGTTCTTTCCTTAGTAACATATTATTAATGAAAAAGGTTCAGGAAAAAATAAACATTTGTTGACTTTTTTTTTTTTTTTTTTACTGCAAATGCATTATTTACTTTGAGTGCCAAAGAAGTTTTCAAATAAACAATTTAGAATGCATTCTGGCACACACACCTCTCTAATCTCCTTTGGGATATAATAAATTGCTTTCTTTAAGCATTTATTTATTTCATGAATATGCCCATGAAAATTACTGTTGCCCTTTTTAAAATAAATGTGCTGCATCCCAGACGAGTAACAGTTTTTTTTTTTTTTTTACCAATGAAATGTATCAGAGAAATAAACAGAAGGTATGATGTACTGATATAAATAACACCTTGTCAGGAACAACCTATGTCCTTCTATGCACAACAAACCGAAATCCAGGAAATTTGCGTTTTATTCACAGCTTTAAAAGTGGTATCTTATTGCCCACTCCCATCCCCAACACACACCCCTCTGATGATAAACTGGAGCACAGTCAGAATCGGTTTTCTCTGTAATATTTTCAGAAGGAGCAGACACAGTGTTTCGGGCTGTCTCAGGTTGGTAAAATTTCATTTAAGGATTTCCTTCTAGATTCACCTCACCTGGAATCCCCAGGTGCTCTCCCTAGCCCTCCCTCTGAGACTTGCAAGTTTGACATTTGTGGACGCCAGAATACTTTCCGAGGAATCACTTATTTCCCCTCCTCGGAATTAAAACAAAATCTTGATTATCCTAACCAGCTAGCGTTTATTTCTCAAGTGTTTTTCCCTCATTCACCTCCTCTCAAAGTCTGTGCATTTCTTCGGGGGGGGGGGGGGCGGGGCGAAATGGGGAGCAGATATTCGGTTCACGGTGGACAGGGTCCCGGAAGGCAGCTGGACCTTCCGCTCCGCATAACCTGGCCGGGAGAAGCCGGCGGGCCCCGGCCCAGGGCTGCATCGCAGGCTCAGAGCTCGACCCCGGGGGCGCGGTCCTGGGCTGGACGCGCACCTGGCTGGCGCAGCCGCCCGAGCAAGGGGCGCCTCCTCTGGGCTGTGCGGGGCTCCCGGGCTCCGCGCGGGGGCAGTGCCAGGCCACTCGCAGGAACCCCTGCACGTTCAGGCCTGTCCGCGAAGCCGGCCGGCGGAGGACAATGGGGCGGGTGGTTGGTCTCCAGAGGCGCGTTCACCCGACCTCTACCACCTCCTCCCCTCCCCGGTGTCCCGCCGCACCCACCCCGCCCCACTTCCAGCGCCAGCTCAGCCCCAGACAGCAAGAGCGAGCCAGAGGTTGGGACCTCCTGCGGGAGGAAGGTGCGGCCACAGGGAATTTTCTCCAGCAGAGGGGAGCGCTGCAATCCCCGGCTGCCACCACATCCGCCACAATGCACCCCCTTAGTTTATCTCGGCAGGAGGCAAGGAGGAGGGGAAGAGGAGGAGCCCGGGAGGACACGGAGCAGGATGCCAGCTCCTGGGGAGGTACCCGCGGGAAGGTTTCTTCTAACACCGAGCCCTCTCAGGACGCCTCGGGGGAAGACAGTACCATCCCCTGCTTACCGCTCAGGTGAAGCAAGTGGTAAATCCTTAAGAAAAACCCTCAGTCCCTACCACCCTACTCATCCAGCCAACCTTCTGCTCATCTGAGAAGCCCAAGTTTACTTGAAATGCAATTGCAGTAACTTTACCAAGGGCAGATAGATGGAGTGAAGGTGGGTGGAGAACTGGGTACCAGAGAGGTCTTCGACTGGGTAGGAAAGCAAAAAGCGAAAGTGCATCTTACCATTGACTTGATTTCCAGGCTTTCCTTCAGCGAACTGAAGCCGGTCCATTAAAAAGTGGCAAAGTAACACAACTCCTGCAGCAGCCAGGTCGGCCCTCCGGAACCTCGCCATGCTGCCGCCGCGATCTCCCGCTCCCCGCCAGTCCTTCCCTGGCGCCCTGTGCTGCTTCGGGGCTCCCGTTGGGAATGGGGACAACGGGGCTGAATGCTGCGGACCGGTCTCGGAGGGACGCAGAGGCTTTTGTAAATTTCTCTGGGATTGCACACCCAGGAGCCGGGACGAGGAAGAAGCGGGTGCGAGCAGAGCGCAGTCCTCTCCGGACCTCCAGGTCTCCCTTCAGAACTTCCCACAACACTCGCAGTCCTCACCCCAGACACAGAACAACTGCGGAGACGAGAGGCCACTTGCAACTGGGGCTGGCAAACTCTCTGTTCCGCACAGGCAGCGCCACCCCAGTGCCCGCAGACGGTGACTTCCGAGCCCCAGCGATGCGCTCCACTGGGTTCAAAACAGATCTAATTCCACAGCCAGCGCGGGTGCCTCCTCCAAATCCAAGAGGGCTCGGAAGGAACTTTCCCCAGTCTTGGGATGGCCCCCTCTAAGGAGGCTTAGGTTTGCGGGAAGGGGGTTAACAGCGGGCTGGCGAAAGCCCTCCGACAAGTTTTTCTTCTTTTCTTCGCCCTACGCAGGGCGCGCGTCCTCGCCCGCAGCCGGAGGGATGAGAAGCCCCTAAGAACTGAGCCCTGGGCAGGCTCAGGCTGCAGCAGTCTGAGGTCCGAAGGCAGAAAAATGTATTGGGAAAGGGGGGTGGGGAGGGGGAAGAAACGGGGAGGAAAAAGTCAGGCTGAAACCTATTGGGATAGGGTTCCTCCTGGCGAAGGAGGAGGTGGACCCGAGCCCCGGAGTTTGGTGGCGGAGGAGGCGCCGCCGCCGCCGCCGCGCTCCCCCGCGCTCCTGCTCCACACTTTGGGGAGGGAAGGCGGCTCGCAATTTGCCAGATCCGCCGCTGCACCCTCCTCCCGCCTCTTCCTTCCCTCCCCCTCGCTCCTCCCGGCGTCTCCCACCTTCCTCCCCGAAACCGGCAGCTAGCACCGACCTGTCCAATGGCTGCACTTTCCTCGGGGCTGGCAGAGGAGTCGCCGAGAGATTAAACCCCGGGAGGAAAGCAAGGGGGAGTGAGAGGGCAACTCCAGCCCGGCGTGCCCCTGGCAGCTCGGCGGCCAGGAGCTCCGGGAGAGGAGGCGAGAAAGGCGAACGAGGAGGGGAGTGCCGGACGGCACCTCGGCGCCGCTCGGGCGCCATCCCCGCACTCGGCTCGCCCCCACCGGCGGCGGGCCAGCAGCGCCCGCACCCACCTGGCCCTGGGCGGCCCTCACGCCCGTCTGCGGGGCTTCTGCGGCCCAGCAGCAGACCCGGGGGCCACTCGCCGCCGACGGGGTCTTCCTGGGCGCTAAAGGGTTAATTACAGCTCGCCATTCCTGGGAGGGCGTGTGCTGCGGAGATTGGGGGTGCGGAGAAAGCAAACCCAAGCCAATTCGGTTACTGACCCAGCGAAGCCCTTTCGGACCCCAGACCCGCGGGGCCGGTGGAGGAAGGGAGCGCGCGGCGGCTCGGACCCGCCGTGGCGGCTTTGTTATAAAGTGTCAGCGGGAGCGAAAGCGAGAGTTTAAAGAAACAGGAGGCCCACAGAATTTCCTACGGGGGCTTTAACTGGCTTTCGCTGGCTCGTTTGTTTTTGTTTTTTCAGCTCGCGGAAGTGCTTCAGCGTTAACCCTTTCCAGCCCTCTCAATAGTCTTGTTTTGAATAGTTAACTTTATTTTAATGGGGGTAAAGATTTACAAAAAAAAAAAAAAAGGGAAGCAGCACATCGGTTAAAATTCTAGAACCAGACTGGGTTAGGATTCCACCTCCCCTACTGATTAGCTAAATGGCTTTGTTTTTCTTAAGTGTCTCAGTTCCCCATCCATCAAATGGGGAGAATTGTAGTTATACCCTTATAAGGTGGTTGCATTGGACTAAATGCGTTAATACGCAATAATTAAAGAGTTGAGAACAGTGCCTAGCACGAAGTACATGACTTTATGCTTCTTAAAGAGAAGAAAGGGAAGGAAGAGGAGACAAGGCGTTATAAATCAAATGGAGAAGTCGCTTTAATGTTCTAAGTGCAAACGGTCCTGTTAGTCTTTTCCATGCTCTGAAAAATTGATGGGTGCCATCCATAACCACCTTAATTTTGTCTCAATACCCACTGGAAGTGGAGCCAGATAATTAAACTACTCTTCCAATTTGATGCCCAAAGAATGCCTCTCTGATGGTTACTTGGCTGGTGAGCAGAAGAGAAACAAAAAGTGTACCCTGTTGTCCTCAACCCCATACTCAACTTGCTATCTATTTTGCAAATGTTAAGCACACACACTTTTTAATGCTCTTTGCTCTCTCCTGAGTTTTCTTCCAACCAGTTGATTGTCCCTCTTCACCTTATTTACACAACCTGGTTCTTTTACTTCTGCCCAAGCAAGCGTTTTTAAGTTCTGGGTAACCTTACACCCAAAGCTGAGTACCTGAGATACTTATCTATTTAACATTAAGTTGAAAAAAGTAATCTTCCTATCAAATTCTGATTGTCATTTAATTAACATTGATTTTTTTTTCTCTGTATCCCTGGTGACCTCACTACTTCATGAATCCCTGAAGAAATAAAACATTCAGTGCAGCTCCATGTCCCATTTATACACAAAATCATGGGGACCCAGCAGGAGCCATTTCAAGAGCATCTCTTCCTTAGTCTGGAGTGTTTCCCCATCCCCTTTCACAGTAGAAAAATGGGTATTTCCTGCTTTTCAAAGAAGAAACAAGTCCCTGCCTCTCCTGGATATCATTTTCTATTTTTCCTTTATTATTATATGTGCAAATTAGCAGTGCTTATTTTTGTTTGTTGTCAGCAATGCTTTGGCCTCCTGATGGAAGCTATATACCCTAAGAGGAAATCTGATGCCAAAAATTGAAAGGGAGCCAAGTGGTAATTCAGAGTGACTCTGGAGAGGCTTCTGTGTGTTTTGTCTATCTCACTGGTGCTGTTTCATTTTACTCATATCTTATGAATAAGTACGTCTTATTCTGAAGAGCAGCCCACACAGAAAATACTTAAGTATGGGAGAAGATGCAGGTAAGCAAAATTCAATCATGCATGATGATTTAGTGCTCAGAACTAAGAAAGAAGTGCACCATCATAATAAAGTTAGGCTTTGGTACATTGCCTTAAATGTCAACCAATGATTATTTGTTAAAAATTATTTTTCCTTTACATTATAGCAGGTGACAAATAACTAAGATATATGTAGGATGGTATGTTCAGGGTGAAATGGAAAGTTCATTACTCATATAAAATCCTGCTAATTAAAGGTAGTATACTTTGTGGCCTAAATGATCTAAGTCTGCCATACATATTTCACCACAGAATAATCTATTTCACTTTCAGGGAAACAAATTAAGATGTCTCGAAGGAAAAGGTTTCATCTTCCATCTCACTAGAAAGAGAAGAGTTACAGTGAGTGGGGTTTGTTTCTATTTACTGTAGTTATAAGAACTGAATTGCTGGGATTTTTTTGTTTGTTTGTTTTTTACTCACTGGCTTAATTTTAACTAACCTTTCAAGGAACAAATGAATCAACAGTCTTCATGGAGCAGTACTTGAGTTCCTTGTCCATGACAAAAGATCTGAAATTCACTGAACACCCTCCTTTTAAGATCTTAAAACTGTGTGTGAGAATCACTCTGGCCAACAGAGAACTTTGGGCGTTCATTAGCACCTGAGGTAATGTCTATACAGATTTCAGGCCTGTTCACAGCCCCTTATTTATACTGACCTTCAGAGCCATTTCTGCACATTTCAAGTGCAATACTATCTACCTGAAGGTAATTACAATTACCCATCTCATCCCACCTCCAAATTTGTCATCTCTCCTAAACTGAAACTTGGCTAACGGGATACTCAAGAAACCATCATGCTCACTTAGAAAAGAATTGAGATGTAATACAGGCTGTGGGGTACTCACTATTTATTGTAACCTATTTTTTGTTATTTCAGGACATTATTATTGTTATTTCATGGACAGCAAGGAGATCAAACCAGTCCATCCTAAAGGAAATCAACCCTGAATATTTATCGGAAGGACTGATGCTGAAGCTGAAGCCCCAATTCTTTGGCTACCTGATGCAAAGAGCCTACTCATTGTGAAAGACCCTGATGCTGGGAAAGATGGAAGGCAGGAGAAGAAAGGAACAACAGAGGATGAGATGGTTGGATGGCATCATCGACTCAACAGACATGAATTTGAGCAAACTCTGAGATGGTGAAGGACAGGGAAGCCTGGCATGCTGCAGTCCATGGGGTCACAGAGATTCAGACATGACTGAGTGACTGAACGACAACAACAAAAGGGAAATTACTATTAGTGGATTCCTTTTATTTAGTCCTAATCTAATATTACGACCTTTTCCTCCAGGTCTAAGGCATTTCCTCTCCCTCACCATTTGATAAAGCTAATCTTTTTATCTTTAGCATACAATTACAAAAGTCCTTTCTTCATCTTGGCTGATTTTTTTTCTCAATTCATCCCAGCCTCTCCTTCCCCCACCCTCTCCATCCCCACCGTGTCTGCAAGTCGATTTTCTGTCTGTATCTCCATTGCTTCCCTACAAATAGGTTCTTCAGTTCCATCTTTCTAAATTCCATATGTTTATGTTAATATACAATATTTGTTTTTCTTTCTGACTTACTTCACTCTGTATAATAGGCTCTAGGTTCCTCCACCTCATTAGAGCTGACTCAAATATGTTCCTTTTTATGGCTGAGTAATATTCCATTGTCAGAGAAGGCAATGGCACCCCACTCCAGTACTCTTGCCTGGAAAATCCCATGGATGGAGGAGCCTGGAAGGCTGCAGTCCATGGGGTCGCTAAGAGTCGGACATGACTGAGCCACTTCACTTTCACTTTTCACTTTCATGCATTGGAGAAGG
Organism: Bos grunniens; assembly: GCF_055505025.1. Lineage (NCBI taxonomy): Eukaryota > Metazoa > Chordata > Mammalia > Artiodactyla > Bovidae > Bos > Bos grunniens. The sequence goes on from NC_141177.1 coordinate 62,222,816, forward strand.
AAATGGCAACTCACTCCAGTGTTCTTGCCTGGAGAATCCCAGGGACGGGGGAGCCTGGTGGGCTGCTGTCTATGGGGTCGCGGACACGACTGAAGTGACTTAGCAATATTCCATTGTATACATAAAATATACATATGTGAATATTCCATTGTACAATAGTCCATTGTACCACAACTTTTTAATCCATTCATCTGTGAATAGACATCTAGGTTGCTTACATGTCCTAGCTATTGTAAATAGTGCTGCAGTGAATATTGGGTACATGTGTCTTTTTCAGTTATGGTTTCCTCAGGGTATATGCCCAGTAGTAGGATTGTTGGGTCAATAGGGTAGTTTCTTGTTTCTTATTCACCTTCTTTGACTTCTGCTCTCAGAATCAACTGAGAATTCATTATACTATTTCTGGATATTTCAGCTTTTTGCTGTTTTATAATCTTAAGTAAAATTTTTAGGAACAGAGTGTTTTGAATGAAATACGCATTTAAAAAATTATATGACAGCTAATAGCACTCTTTTTTTTTTTAGGGACATTAAGTATGCAAGAGTACTTAATGCCTTTTATCCTCATGTCAATAGTACATTTACTATTTAGATGAAATTAAAATATAATTATATTTGGCTCACTCATAATGAAATAACATACTGCATTAAAATGGCATACATGTTTGTACTGTCTTCTGAATCTTAATAAGCTAAAGTTTTTTGACCAGTAAATTGCAAAGTACAAAAATGTGCAGTTCAAAATAGTAGAAAACAAATTATTAAAATGGACTAGTACATCCATCGGAGAAGGCAATGGCACCCCACTCCAGTACTCTTGCTTAGAAAATCCCATGGCTCAGTCCGACACGACTGAGTGACTTCCCTTTCACTTTTCACTTTCATGCATTGGAGAAGGAAATGGCAACCCACTCCAGTGTTCCTGCCTGGAGAATCCCAGGAATAGGGGAGCCTGGTGAGCTGCTGCCTATGGGGTCGCACAGAGTTGGACAGGACTGAAGTGACTTAGCTGCAGCAGCAGCAGCACACCCATATATTATCAGGCCACTCAAGATAGCTGTTCTCTTCCTCTTTGTACAGCCCCTGCTAAACCAGTCCCTGCTTCACCTACACCCCACTCGGGCAAAAGTGCCTGCCCCCTGCCCCAGCTAGTGATTGTTCTAATCTTTAGGTCAGAAAGACTCCACCTGCTAATTTATTAGAAGAAAACATTTGCCCTCCTGATGCTCATTAACCTCAGGGGCTGTAAGGGGCAGGCGCAGGCGCAGGCTGCTGGTTTCCGTGGTAACTGACAGTAAATATAAGGGCAATTCCCCCTATAAATAGCCCCTACTTTACTACTATAAATAGTAGTAAATATGGCTTCCATGTCGCTTGCCTGTCGTACCTTGTCGGGTGTCACAGCATGACCCTTTATTTCAGACAGGTGAGCTCCCTTATCCAGTATTATTGATGTCTCTGTCACTGTTTTGAGGCTCTTTCTTCAGTGTCCAGGCTGGTGAACTACAAGGCTTGTGGACTTGCCCAGTGTGACTCAGCAGCTGGTGAGCTAGTTGGGACGCCAGGGAAAATCCCTTGAGTACAAAGATGTCAGGAAAATATAACAGGGAATGGAAGATTGTGGGGTTAGTCCCAAGGTGGCCATCCACCCAGCATGGGGGACTCGCTGGCAGCTATCTACCACGAGAGAGATCTTTCTCTTCCATTATGTTGATAATATCCTGTTAATCTCAGAGTCTTTGAAGTTTAAGAGTAGCAGTCTTGTGCTGGTGGTTTATCTTGACTACACAGGGATGACTGGTGAATACAGATAGAACAGGGTCATAGATTATTCACAAAATGCAAGCACACCCCTTACCACTGCCCCTAAACTTACAGGCACAAGCTTTAAGGATACTAACTCAGGAATAGACTTGTGAGTTAGACATGGGCAGTCACCTGGGTTTGGCTAGGGGCTGTGACAATGGCAAAATGAGTGTACCCTTTCTCGTCACAGCTATGGAAAGCGGCAAAGCAACAATACAGTAGGAAGGAACGACAGCTACATGCAGTATGCAATGCGTTACAACAGGTGGAAGGAATTACAGAATGCCTACGTGAGTCATCAAGTAATGCAAAAACCCCCTATTCAGGGTATAGAAGAGCTGTGCGCAACCTACGGGACCCCAGGGACATAGTGACCAAGGAACTCAATTCACCTGCCACAAAGTTCAGAAATAGGTCTATGAAAATGACATATGCTGGCGTTTTCTCCTGCTCTCTGCGTTTTATCCTGCCCTCTCAACTTGTGGGCCAGGAGGCTAACTCAAGCCCTAGGAACTATAAAACTGAACATTCCAAGAGCAATCGTCTCAGAGCCTACCTCACATTAAGCGAGAGGCTACTAGTCAACACCTTCAGAATTCAACTGTTGACACCAAAAGACGACTGCCAGTTATAGGTCAGGACAGTAACTTGCTTTTGCCCTAACCATCGGTCTATACCCCCGAGGAACATAAAAAAGTAACCTTGGGACTAGCAGGTAAATCCTCAATAGTTTGGGTTTGCTAAGCTATATGTGGAATAGAATTAGAAAGGTCCTTGCAGTTTTCATCTGTCTTTTCCCTGGACTCACTGAAGACTACTAAGGTAAGTAATCTGGCCCCCCCAAATGAGAAAAGTACCATTATATTAACCTGTGGCCTGTTATTCTATCTCTCCAGTCTATCTGACATTGGCTGTGGGTACGACAGGCCAGGGCGAAAACTACAGGTAGGAATGATATGATCTCAGAATGCTGTTTATGGCTTGTGTTCTGCCTAATGGTCATGATCTTCCCTATACTGTACCTATTAAATATCTTATATTTCGCCCCTTGCCTAAGTAGAGGGAGTCTGTTTGTGGGCTGGGCAACAGCAGTGGCCTCACTCACTGCCAAATGAATTTGATTGCGGGGTCTCTGGCCAGATGTCGTTGTTGTCCTCCTGTGGACGTCCATAAAAAATTGACCCGATAAGAACCTGTCTCCAAAGTTTGCCCACTTCTTAGACTCTGTATTCTATGTGTGGTATCTGGTTGCAGTACGCCTCTTCATACTTAAGCTAGGTATATCACAGAAGAGGGGTGGACCAAGATTGTAAGGGTGGTGCAGGGTGTGTAGGGGTGTGATGTATGGTCAAGCCACTCAAGATGGCTGTTCTCTTGCTGCCTGTTCATCCCCTGGTCGACCAGTCCCTGCTCCAAGTGTACCCTACTTATATGAACTTGTTTGTTTCCTGTCCGAGCTAGTGATTGTTCTCATCCTTAGGCCAGAATGGCTCCACCTGCTAGTTTATTAAAGAGAAACACTTGCCCTTGTGATGTTCTTTAAACTGAGGGGCTATAAAGGACATTCCCAGGCTGCTGGTTTCCCTGGTAACTGATGAACCAACCTGATGTCAATTCCCCCTATAAATGGTAGCTGCCTTCTCTACTGAGTAGTGAATATGGCTGCCATGTCCTGTCTGCCATACACAGTGAGGTGTTGCTCCAGGAGTCTTTATTTCAGACATATAAGATCCCCTATCCAGTGTCATTAACTCTGGTGCCATTTTCAGATTCTTTTTTCATCTTTGGGGCTGGGTCACTGCAAGGCTTATAGGCCTGCAGGGTGCTACCCAGCAACCCCTAAAAAGGGTGAGGGCATTACCTGACATTTCTTTTCATGTAGCAACAATGAGTACTAGCAACATAGACCTTATTCCTCGGTTATTTGCAAAGATAAATTCAACTCCTGCATTTTGCTAAAAAGGAAAATGGGCAAGTACTCAGCAAGCACTTAGTGAATTAATAAATGAAATATGTTAAGGAATATGCTGCATAATGCCTAATAGGAAACACTCAGAAAAGTTCTGAAAATGCTGATTTGTTGTGGACATTGTCAACCCAGGTTTTTCTGAACTGATCAAAATATGTGTGAACCTCAAGAAATATGTTTTCTAAGTGTGGGACCCAGCTGAAGTTGTGCTTCTGCAAACCCCGGGTGGAGACTCTCACTCCTAGCACAGGTCGTGGGCCTTGTGTTCACTGCTGAAGTGCTCTGCACACAAACCACCACGTGACCAATATTCAGCCTTGAAGGCTTCTCCTGCACTTCCTTTTCTCACCTTGCATTCATCTTGTTTTCCTTTTCTCTAAATTTCCTCCTTTGCATCTTCATCACTTGAGTTTTTTATTGGTGTATAATTTAATTGGCATACATAGCTCTAGACTCATTCGTTTAAAGTGTACAGTGGATTTTCTACTTCCAGAACCATATCCATCACTCCCAAAACCTCATACTAATAGTTACTTCCCATTGTCCTCCCCTGGCCCAGCATCTGGCAACCACTAATCTACTTTCTGACTCTATGGATTTGCCTGTTCTTTATCCCTCACATGAACAAAATCAGACAATATGTGATTCTGGGCCTGACTTCTTTCGTTTACTGTGTTTTCAAAGTTCATCCATGCTATTGCATGTATCAATACTGTACTCCTTTTCATTGCCAAATAATATTCCATTGAGTGGATATACTACATTATATATACTCACCTGATGGACATTTGAATAGTTCCCACTTTGTTACTATTATGACTAATGATGCTGTGACATCACTTACAATATATGTGGATACATGGATGATACACTGAGTGTTTTTAACTTTGTGAGGAAATGACCAACTGTCTTCCATAGTAGCTACATCTTTTAAAATTCTCAGCAATGTCTGAGGGTCCCAAATTCTTGTCCTCTTCACTGACACTTGTTATTTCCCATTAAAAAAAAAACTTATATGGCCATCTTGGTTGGCATGGAGTGGTATCCCATTATGGTTTTGATTTATATTTCCCTTCCCTTGTAGCTCAGTCTGTAAAGAATCTCCCTGCAGTGCAGGAGACCTGGGTTCGATCCCTGGGTTGGGAAGATCCCCTGGAGAAGGAAATAGCAACCCATTCCAGTATCCTTGCCTGGAAAAAATCTCATGGACAGAGGAGCCTGGTGGGCTGCAGTCCTTGGGGTTGCAAAGAGTCGGACACGACTGAGCGACTAACACTTACTTCAGATCAGATCAGTTGCCCAGTCGTGTCCGACTCTTTGCGACCCCATGAATCGCAGCACGCCAGGCTTCCCTGCCATCACCAACTCCCGGAGTTCACTCAGACTCACATCCATTGAGTCAGTGATGCCATCCAGCCATCTCCTCCTCTGTCGTCCCCTTCTCCTCTTGCCCCCAATCCCTCCCAGCATCAGAGTCTTTTCCAATGAGTCAACTCTTAGCATGAGGTGGCCAAAGTACTGGAGTTGCAGCTTTAGCATCAGTCCTTCCAAAGAAATCCCAGGGCTGATCTCCTTTAGAATGGACTGGTTGGATCTCCTTGCAGTCCAAGGGACTCTCAAGAGTCTTCTCCAACACCACAGGTCAAAAGCATCAATTCTTCAGCGCTCAGCCTTCTTCACAGTCAAACTCTCACATCCATGCATGACCACAGGAAAAACCATAGCCTTGACTAGATGAACCTTTGTTGGCAAAGTAATGTCTCTGCTTTTGAATATGCTATCTAGGTTGATCATAACTTTCCTTCCAAGGAGTAAGCGTCTTTTAATTTCATGGCTGCAGTCACCATCTGTCATGATTTTGGAGCCCAGAAAAATAAAGTCTGACACTGTTTTCACTGTTTCCCATGAAGTGATGGGACCAGATGCCATGATCTTCGTTTTCTGAATGTTGAGCTTTAAGCCAACTTTTTCACTCTCCACTTTCACTTTCATCAAGAGGCTTTTTAGTTCCTCTTCACTTTCTGCCATAAGGGTGGTGTCATCTGCATATCTGAGGTTATTGATATTTCTCCCAGCAATCTTGATTCCAGCTTGTGTTTCTTCCAGTCCAGCGTTTCTCATGATGTACTCTGCATATAAGTTAAATAAATAAGGTGACAATATACAGCCTTGACGTACTCCTTTTCCTATTTGGAACCAGTCTGTTGTTCCATGTCCAGTTCTAACTGTTGCTTCCTGACCTGCATACACATTTCTCAAGAGGCAGGTCAGGTGGTCTGGTATTCCCATCTCTTTCAGAATTTTCCACAGTTTCTTGTGACCCACACAAAGGCTTTGGCATAGTCAATAAAGCAGAAATAGATGTTTTTCTGGAACTCTCTTGCTTTTTCCATGATCCAGTGAATGTTGGCAATTTGATCTCTGGTTCCTCTGCCTTTTCTATTAAACATCTTTTCAGTTGCTTACTGGGCATTAGTATATCTTCTCTGAAGAACTCTCTATCCAAACTCTTTTGCTCTTTTTTAGTTGGTGGTTTAGTTGCTAAGCTGTGTCCAACTCTTGCGACCCCGTGCACTGTAGCCTACCAGACTCCTCTGTCCATGGGCTTTCCCAGGCAAGACTACTGGAGTGGGTTACCATTTCCTTCTCCAGGGGATCTTCCCAACCCAGGTATGGAATCTGGGTTTCCTGCATTGCAGGTGGGTTCTTTACCAACTGAGCTACAAGGGAACTCCTTTTTAATTGGGTTGGTGTTTTTCATTATTGAGATGTAAATGCTCTTTGTATATTCCAAACACTCGGCTCTTGTCAAGATATATGAATTGCAAACATTTTCTCCCATTGTGTGGACTGCCTTTTCACTTTCTTGATAGTGTCTTTATATGCACAACTTAAAAAAAATCTAATTTAAAATCAATTTAAATATATTTCATTGTTTCTGCTTTAGGTACCATATATACAAAACCCAAGTCTATTTCTAAGTCACAAAGATTTATACCTCTGTTTTCTAAGAGTTTTATAATTTTAGCTATTTTTTTAAGGTTTCTAATTCATCTTGTTTCAATATTTGGATTCAGTATGAGGAAAGGGACCAAAATTATTTCTTTGTATGTGGCTATACAACTGTCTTGGTAATTGTTAACAAAATAATTTTCTCACTGAATGAACTGGCATCATTGTTGAAAATCAATTGGTCATAGACTGTTTTATTTTTGAACTCTAAATTCTATCCATTAATCTATATGTGCATCCTAGTACTAGTACCAAGCTATTCTGGTTACTGGGCAAAAATAGTAGTTGGAATTTTGATAGGGATTAAACTTACTCTGTAGATTAACTTGGGAGACTTTTGCCATGGTAACAATAAGAAATCTTGCAATCCATTTATATGAGATGTCTTTCCATTTATCAAGGTCTTTAATTTCTTTCAAGATGGGAGTTTTCAGTGTACTAGACTTGTACTTCTGTTATATTTATTCATAAGTGCTTTTTTATGTTATTATAAATGGAATTTTCTTAGTTTAATTTCTGAATTGTTCATGGCTAGCATATTAGTTTGCTATGGCTGCCGAAACAATACCATGCTGTGAGTAGCTTAACATAAATTTTCTCAGTTTTGGAAACTTGATCAAAGTGTCAGCAGGTTTGGTTTCTTCTGAGGCCTCTCTCCTTGGTTTGCAGACAACTAGCTTCTCTAAGTGTCCTCACGTAATCTTGGCTCTGTGCAAGTGCTTCCCTGAAGTCTCTTTGTGTAAGTCTTTATGTCCACACTTCCTCTTATAAGGACACCATTCAGACTGAATTAGTGCCTTCACTGACAGCCTCATGGTAATATAATACCCTCTTTAAAGAACTGACCTCCAAATTCTGAGGTACTGTGTATTAGGATTTCAACATATGAATTTGGAGGGCATACAGTTCATCCAGTAACAACTAGTATAGACAAATACAAATGATTTTTTTGCTTATTAGTCATGTACTCTGCAACCTTGCTGAACTCATTCTAAAAGTTTCTTAATATGTGTGGATTCTATAGTTTTCTGTATGTAAGATCATGTTTTCCACAAATAAAGCTCAATATCTTTCTTTTGAATATAAATGGGCTTTTTCCTTTTTCTTTTGGCCTGATTACCTTGGATGGAACCTCCAGTGCAATGATGAATAGAAGTGTTGAGAGTGGTTGTCTTGGTTTTAGAGGGAAACCTTTAGTTCTTTGATCACTAAGTATAATGTTAGCCATGGGTTTATCATTGATTCCCTCTATTAGGCTAAGCAAGATAGGGTCTGTTCCTGTTTTTTTTTTTTTTTATCATGAATGGATGTTGGATCAAGTTCCTTTTTCTACATCTGCCAATATGACTGTGCATTTGTTCCCTTGGTATGTGCTCAGTTGTGTCCGACTCTTTGAGACCCCATGGACTGTAGCCTGCCAGGCTCCTCTGTCCATGGAATTCCCCAACAATAATACTGTCGTGGGTTGCCATTTCCTACTCCAGAGTATCTTCCTGACCCAGGGATCTAACCTGCATCTCCTGAATTGTAGGCAGATTCTTTATCTCTGAGCCACCGGGGGAAGCCTGAAACAGGATACTGGCCCCAGATAGCTGAGGTAGATATCAAAAGAATGATTTCAATGAACTCAGACTCTAGTATATTCCCAAACATAGAAAAGCACTAAATTCAATAACTTGAAATGTCTATTTTTATTCATGTGTGTTTAGTCAGTCCTGTCCTACAATTTGTGACCCTTCAGACTATAGTCTGCCAGGCTTCTCTGTCCATGGGATTTTTCAACTGAGAATACTGGAGTGAGTTGCCATTTCCTCCTCCAGTGGATCCTCTTGACCCAGGGCTTGAACCCATATCTCTTGTATCCCTTAATTCTATTGGTATAGTGTATTGACAAGCAAATCTTGCAGTCATGATATAAATTCCATTTGGTAATGGGTTATACTCCTTTTACTAAGCTTCTGAATTGAATTTTCTAGTATTTCTTGAGGTTTATAGCAGCCATCTTGGTAAGAGATACTGATCTGTATTTCTTCTGATACTTTGTCTAATTCTGGTATCAGGATAAAACTAGCCTCTTAAGTTGGTAACTGTACCCTCTTCTATTTTTTTGAATAGTTTGAAGAATTAGTATTCTTTAAACATATGGCAGAACATTCCAATGAAGCCACTTGGATATGGGATATTCTTTGTGGAAAGCTGTCTTGATCACTAAATCAGTGTTTTTACTTTTTATTAGACTGTTCAGATTTCATTTTTGAATCTGTTTTGGTATTTTGTATCTTGTTCACAATGTGTCCATTTGTCACCTAATTTGTTGGCATACAATTGGTCATAATATCCCCCTAAATTTAGTTTTCATTGGGGAAGTTTGGTAGTAATGTCCAGTTTCATTCCTGAAGATAGTAACTAAAGTCTTCTCTTTTATTCTTGGTCAGTTGAACTAAAGGTCTGTCAATTTTGATCATTCAAAAAAAAAAAAAAAAACTATTTGTCTTGCTTTTCTGTATTTTTCAATTCTCTATTTCCCTCTAATCTTTATCATTTACTTCATTCTGCTTGCTTTGGATTTAGCTTGCTTTCTTTTTTAATTTCTTAAGGTGGGAAGTTTAAGTTGTTTTAGACATTTTTTCCCCAGCTTGACTAAGATAAAATTGACATAACACTGTGAGTTTAAGGTGTATGGTGTGAAGGTGTACCATGTGATTCAAGTATATATTGAGAAATATTGGCCCTAATGTTGGCTATCACATTCATCTTCTCACATAATGATGACTTTATGGTGGTGGTGGTCATGAGAATGTTTAAGATCTCTTCTACTAGCAACTTTCAATATAAAATACAGTAGTGTTAGCTATATTCACTATGCTGTATATTACCAGAATTTATTCCTCTTGAAACTGAAAATTTGTAGTTACAATTAATATCTCATATCCTCCCACCCCTCAGTCCTGGACAACAACTAATCTATTCTCAGTTTCTATGAATTCAACTTTTTTACATTGCACATAAGTGGAATCATTCAGTATTTATTTTTCTGACTCATTTCCGTTAACATAATGCCTTCAAGGTAAATCTATGTTTACCTTGAACAGATTTACTTTTTTTATAGCAGGATAATATTCCATTTTATGATATATATTTATCTCTTCATCCATTGATGGATATTTAGATTGTTTCCATATTGGCTATTGTGAATATTTCTATAATGAACACAGGGGTGTGTTATCTACTTTGTTATCCAATTTTATGATACTGATTTCATCTCCTTTGGATAAATACCCAGAGTATAATTGTTCATATACTTTAAATAAATAAATGCTTTAAATAAACAGCTTTATTTAATTTTTTGAGGAACCTCCATATTACTTTTTCATAGTAGCTGAGCCAATTAACATTCCCACCAACAGTTCACAAGAGTTCCCTTTACTCCACATCTTCACCACTACTTATCACATGCCTTTTTGGTAACAGATAGGAGGTGATATCTCAGAGAAGGCGATGGCACCCCACTCCAGTACTCTTGCCTGGAAAATCCCATGGATGGAGGAGCCTGGAAGGCTGCAGTCCATGGGGTCGCTGAGGGTTGGACACGACTGAGCGACTTCACTTTCACTTTTCACTTTGATGCATTGGAGAAGGAAACGGCAACCCAGTCCAGTGTTCTTGCCTGGAGAATCCCAGGGACGTGGGGAGCCTGGTGGGCTGCCGTCTATGGGGTCGCACAGAGTCAGACACAACTGAAGTGACTTAGCAGCAGCAGAAGCAGCAGCAGGAGGTGATATCTAGTGGTTATGGTTTGTATTAGTGATATTAAGCACTGTTGACCATTTTTATGTCTTCTTTGAGAAAATAACTATTCAAGTTCTTTGGCCATTTAAAAACCAGATTATTAGTATTGGGGTTTTTGCTAATAAATTATTTAGGTCCCTTATATTTGAATATTAGCCCCTTATCCAGAGATATGGTTTGCATGTATTATCTCCCATTCCATAGGTTGCTCCATTTAGTTTTTTGACTGTTACTTTTGTGTAGAAGCCTTTTAGTTTGTAGTTCAGTTATTTAATTTTTGTTTTTGCTTGTGTTTTTGGTATCAGATCAAAAAAAAAAATCATTGCCAAGATAAAACTCAAGAAGTTTTTCCCTTGAATTATTTAGGAGTTTTATGGTTTCAGATACTACATTTAATCCTTCATCTGTTTCAAGTTAATTTTCATGAGTGACATAAAATATCTGTCCAATATCAACTTTTGGAATATGAATATCTGTTTTCCCAACATCATTTTTAAAAAGACCATCCTTTCCTCATTTAGTATTCTAGCATCTCTTTTCAAATATTAACTGTGTATGGTAGGTTTATCTCTGGACACTTGATGCTGTGCCATGGATCTATGTTTTTTTATGGTTTGGTTACTAGCTTTGTAATACAGTTTGAAGTGTGGTACTCACTGCTTAAGAAGAAATTGCTTTCATTATCTGGGCTCTTTTGTGGTTCCATATGAATCTTAGGATTATAAACCATCTACGTGACTGTCTTAAGATTATTTAGATAATCATATGTTTTTTGTTTCTATTAATGTAGTATATTGCATTTATTGACTTACATTTGACAACCATCCTTGACTTCCAGGAATGTTTCATTTGATCATGGTGTATGATCCTTTAAATGTGTTGAATTCTGTATCTTAATACTTATTGAGTATTTTTGCAACTATATTCATCTGAGATATTGGTTTGTCATTTTCTTTTTTATACGAGGGTTTCCCTTGTGGCTCAGCTGGTAAAGAATCCACCTGCAATGTGAGAGATCTGTGTTCGATCCTTGGGTTGGGAAGGGAAAGGCTACTCATGTCAGTATTCTGGCCTGGAGAATTCCATGGGTGGTATAGTTCACGGGGTAGCAAAGAGTTGGACATGGCTAAGTGACTTTCACTTTAAATACTATCCTTATCTTTTGTAACAGAATGCTGCTACCCTCTTAAAATGGTTTTGGAATGTTTTCTCCTAGAGTATTCAATTTTTCTTTTTTTTAGAGCTTGAGAATTGCTATTTAATTCTTTAAATATTCAGCAGAAGTCACCTATGAAAATATCTGATTAGACATTTTAGACATTTTTGGTCATGAGGCTTTTGTTTAATGATACGGTCTCTTGGTCTGTTCAGATTTTGATCATGATTCAAATTTGGTAGGCTGTATGTGTCTAGAAATTTACCCATTTCTTCTAGACTGTCTAAATTGCTGGTATACAGTTTCTCATACTGTCTCTCATGATCTGCTGTATTTCTGTGGTATCAATTTCAGTGTCTCCCTCTTGATTTATAAAACTGAGTCATCTTTCTTGATAAGTCTAGCTAAAAGTTTGTTTTCAAAAAGTCTTATTTTCATTGATTTTTTTTTCTATTTTTCTATTTACTTCATTAATTTTTGCTCTGATCTTTGTTACTTCCTTCCTTTATACTAAGTGGACTTTGTTCTTTTTCTAGTTCCTTGAGGTATAAAGTTGGGTGGCTTATTTTAGATCTTGTTAATAGAGCCTTTATCTTTATAAACTTCCTCCTTGGAACTGCTTTTCCCACATCCCATAGATTTTGGTGTATTGTGTTTCCATTTTCATTTTAAGATATATTTAGATTTCTCCTGATTTCTTGTTTGATCTGTTGGTTAGTCAGGAGTGTGTTAACATCTACGTTTTGTTAATTTGCCAATTTTCCTCCAGTTACTGATATATATCATCATAGTTAGAAAAAGATTTCAATATTTTTAAGTTTACTGAGAATTGTTTAAACCCCTCTAGTAAATTTTTCCATTGGTTATTATACTTTTCAACTACATAATTTTTATTTGGTTCATCTTTACAATTTCTATTTCCTTATCAACTTTCTCTGAGATACATTTTAATAATTTTTAAAAATTCATCTGGGCATAGTTTCCTTTAGCTCTTGTGAACATTACTTAAAACAGCTGATTTAAACTTTTGCTTTCTTCTAGTAAAACATGTGATCTTCCGCAGATTATTTGTACTAATTGCTTTTTCCTCATGCATGAGCTATTCCTTTGTGCTTCTTTGCAAACTTTTGTAAACTGAACATTTTAAATAATGTGACAACTCTGTAAATCAGACTATACCCTCTCCCCAGGGTTTGTTGTTGCTGTTCTCTATAGCCATTGCTATTTGTTTAGTGATATTTCCTGTACTAATTGGGAGAAATCTTTATATGCCATATGTGGCCATTTGAGTCTATTTGGTTGGTCTAGCAATTGTTGATCAGATTTCCTGAAAGGACTGGAACCAATTTTTCTGTCTTTGCTGAGGGGCTTGTGTGGATGTTGTATGCCTTCAACTTTCAGCCAGATAATTTTCAGCTCTACCTTAAGTTTCCACTTTCTGCTGGCCACGGCTTTATGGTCAGCCACAGAGGAGCCACTGCAGTCTTCTATGGTCTTTCCTCAGCAGGCACGCATGCACGTGGCCTTCTAGATTCCTTGCAATACGTCCGAGGTCTTTCAGAGCCACTGTAGGCATCTTATTCTCCAGGTTTTCCTTTTTAAGATTGTTTTGGTCAATCTGTTTTCTCCAAAAGTTGTTTTCTTCAGTAGTTATAAATCTCCCCAGGCAGCTGCAAAGATAAAGCACTTGGTTCTAAATGTTTTTACTGTGTTGTAAGAGAAGAAGGCTTTTAGTATAGCGTATACTCCAAGTTGAAAGTAGATCTTCCAGGAACCCTTCAGATAGGTAAAATAATGACCATACTATGAAAATAAGGCTTTGAAAGAGATCTTGTTCTATTTGCTCACTATAGTGAATGCCATGTTACACCAGAAATGCAGAATATTACCTATTATGGCCACCACTGAGCTGCATAGGGCTAGTGTATGATAAATTGCCCCAAAGCTCACTATTGTTCAGAGTTAACTATTTTTCTTGCATAACACTTATTGTGTTGCTGTGATACTTTGGTTAATTTCCAGAACTCTGAAAAGATTTTTCTGATGATTTTGCCAATTGCTTTTATGGAAGAACATGTTTTTGGAGATCCTGCCTGTACTATTTTTGCTGACATGTACCCCCACTTTTTGTAAAATAGTTTGAAAACTGGGGATTAAGGAGGGTAATAAATCTGAAAGTACTGAAGAATCACAGGAAGAAAAATATGTAAAGCATAAAATATCTGATCTAAGCTAATTCTTTGAAAATGTAGATGAGAATAGCACATGTGCTTAGTCCTTCAGTCGTGTCCAACTCTTTGCGACCCCATGGACTGTAGCCCGCCAGGCTCCTCTGTCCATGGGGATTCTCCAGGCAAGAGTGCTGAAGTGGGTTGCCATGCCCTCCTCCAGGGGATCTTCCCAACCCAGGGATTGAACCCAGGTCTCCCGCAGTGCAGGCGGATTCTTTACCATCTGAGCCACCAGGGAAGTCCAAGAATAGCATAACATTTATATATTTTATTTAAATAAGTTTAAGATTTACAAAATACATTAGTTTTATTACCTTTAATATATTTCATTTGCATGTCAGTATAAAATATTCAGATTTTAAACTCATTAACCTCATGAAGCCTGCTCCTACCTAAAGCAACTTTGTCATCTATTGCTCATCACCCTCTTGTATAATTTTTTTAAGTAGTTTTTCATTTTTATCTTTAAAATAGAAATAACATACATGGAAACTGACTTGTGTTGTTAGGAATCTCAGTATATAATTCAATCGAACTTATTTTCTCACTTGACTTTTTCTGAAGTTCTTTGTAAACAAATTTGTTTCAACTGATTTATGTCTGTTCAATTTTAACAAGGAAACAGATAAAGAATGCAGTATAATATCTAAATGCTTCTTAAAAACAATTCGAAGTTTCCTTAAATGTCTTCATATGCAAAGATTGACTAAAATGAGTCATTAAAATTATAAATTACATTAGATAACGGCTATTTTAATGCTAATTTATAGTGCTCTTAAGCCCACTATAGTGTGCTTCTCCACATCCTTTCTAGTTGGATTTTACTGTGTCCCTAAAGTGACACGAAGATCCCAAATGGACTCAAGATATTTCAAGGTATCTAATCTCTGTTGTGTAACAACTGTGGTGTAATGTACATAAAATTTTTCTATTGTTTTTAGGTATACAAATCATTAGCATTAAAAATACATTGTTGAACAGCCAACATGACTAACCATATTCAAAACTTTTTCATCAAAAACTGGAAGTCTGTATCTTTAGAAGAAAAGTCCTCATTTCTCCTCCTCCACGCCCACTACACCCCAAGCCCCAAGCAACTACAGTTCTACTATCTGAATTTGACTATTGTAGGTACTTCATAAGTAGAATCATACCACATTCATCCTTGTTTCTGACTTATTAGCTTACTTATCATAATGTCTTAAAGGTTTATGTGAATTATATGTATCCGAATTTGATTCACTTTTAAGGCTCAAATTATCAACATAACATATAGTACACTTGTTTATCCATTTGTGCACCAACAGACATTTGAAACCATTTCAACAAGGACAATAATAATCCATTTGAACAAATAAGAACTGAGTTGGAAGAAAATGTCAGCAAGTGAAAAAAATTAAATATAAATCTCAGAATACATGCATGCATTATGCCACATTTACATGACTAGTATGTAGATAAAACTGACATCTGTTTACTTGGACATAGATAAAAACCAAATTCTGGAGGAAATGTAACTTTTGCCTTTTTTGTTTCTTTCATGTTAATATACTGTATAAAGTCTCTATTCACACACACAAAAATCTATCAACAACATTATTTCTAGTTTCTTTTATTTTCCAATAAGAAAATACCGTAGAGTGAATTAACTCTAAACATATTACTGCTAGAAGGAAAACTAATAATCGACGTAATTATAGATATGTACTATTTAAACTTGAGAAATGTTAATAGGTTATCACACGTACAGCAACCTTTACTAAGGAATGAAGGGCAACCCTCACATGGGATGTGGATAATTAAAATCAATGCGTACAGGAGGCAGGATGGCTCATGCAATGTGATGCAAATCTTGAAGTGAAAGGGTGTGGTGAAAACTCAAGCTTACAGTCAACTGAAACTTGATGGCTCCAGCAAGTTTCTACACGCCCACGTAAACAGGCTAATGTCAACCACAGTCATCTTAGGGATTGAAAACTGTGCCTGTTTTCTGGTCAGAGTAAAAAGATAAACTCAAAATTCAGGAAATCATAATCACTTCACATGAAGCCTTGGCAGATCTGGACTCAAATTTTTTAAGATTATTTTGTTGTTGTTTCTCAGTTGCTAAATTGTATTCAACTCTCTGTGACCCCATGATTCTATGACTTGTTAAATACTGTATAAAGTCTATTATACTAGAAGGGTTAGTAGGCAAATACATAGGAAACTAGCTCAGAGCAATCTAATGGGCAATCTTCATTTTGAGGAGAGTGAAAAAGTTGACTTAAAACTCACATTCAAAAAACGAAGATCATGGCATCCGGTCCCATCACTTCATGGGAAATAGATGGGGGACAGTGGAAGAGTGACAGGCTTTATTTTCTGGGCTCCAAAACCACTGCAGATGGTGACTGCAGCCATGAAATTAAAGACGCTTGCTCCTTGGAAGAAAAGCTATGACCAAGCTAGACAGCATAGTAAAAAGCAGAGACATTACTTTGCCAGCAAAGGTCTGTCTAGTCAAGGCTATGGTTTTTCCAGTGGTCATGTATGGATGTGAGAGTTGGACCATGAAGGCTGAATGCTGAAGAATTGATGCTTTTGAACTGTGGTGTTGGGAAGACTCTTGAGAGTCCGTCGGGCTGCAAAGAGATCAAACCAATCAATCCTAAAGGAAATCAATTCTGAATATTCATTGGAAGGACTGATGCTGAAGCTGAAGCTCCTGTAGTTTGGCCACCTGATGCGAAGAGCCGACTCTTTAGAAAAGGCCCCGATGCTGGGAAAGATTGAGGACAGGAGAAGGAGATGACAGAGGATAAGATGGTTGGACGGCATCACTGACTCAATGGACGTGAGTTTGAGCAGGCTCCAGGAGATGGTGATGGACAGGGAGGCCTGGCATGCTGCGGTTCATGGGGTCACAAAGAGTCAGAGATGACTGAGTGACTGAACAACATTTTGATATAAAATTAGTTATCAAACAGTTAACAGAAGTGGTATGGTCAAGTTAGATGTGATTCCTTTCACAAGACTCTTGGACAACAAAGAGATCAAAGCTGTCAATCCTAAAGGAAATCAGCCTTGAGAATTCATTGTAAAGACTGATGCTGAAGTTCCAGTACTTTTGGAAAAGACCCTGATGCTGGGAAAGATTGAGGGTAAGAGGAGAAGGGAACAACAGAGGATAAGATGGTTGGCTGTTATCATCTAATCAATGGACATGAGTTTGAGCAAACTCGGGGAGATAGTGAAGGACAGGGAAGCCTGGCGTGTTGTAGTCCATGGAGCTGCAAAGAGTTGGACACGACTTAGTGACTGGACAACAACAATGTTTTAAAACCAACTGGATCTAGACAGCATCTTTAAAGCAAGGAAGATGCAAATAACCTGTGTACGAAGGACAAACTCTGTCATTCTAAATTTTAAACCTAAAATATTTCCATAGCAAACATATTAACACATCACAGTAAGTTGCCAGGATAGTCTAAAAGAACTGTTTAATTCATGATACAGAAAGTTTATTCATTTCAGAAAAACATTGTCAAAAGAAACATAATCGTTAGTATTAAATATTAAATGCATGCCTAAAAATATCCTATTAATTAAACTGTGCAGAATATAACATGGAAATACATGTGATAATATTACATTGATCTAATAACTAATAAGCAATAAACAAGAGCAACTAAAGTAAAGTAATACTGCCCACTTTTAGATTCCCTGCATACGTCCTGACTACTCATCGGTGACCGCACATACCCCACAGAGAGGGCCCCGCCCTCCTAAACCACCACCTCAACTGTTCCCTGGAGAGGGCAATGGCACCCCACTCCAGTACTCTTGCCTGGAAAACCCCATGGACAGAGGAGCCTGGTAGGCTGCAGTCCATGGGGTCACGAAGAGTCAGACACGACTGAGCGACTTCCCTTTCACTTTTCACTTTCATGCACTGGAGAAGGAAATGGCAACCCACTCCAGTGTTCTTGCCTGGAGAATCCCAGGGATGGGGGAGCCTGGTGGGCTGCCATCTATGGGGTCACACAGAGTTGGACACGACTGAAGTGACTTAGCACATACACCTATTGAGTTTTCCACAATAAAAACCTTTCAAATTTATACAACTTTGTTGCCATTTTCCTTTTGTAGTAGAACCTCAGGATTGTGGCTGATTTATTGAAATACACAATATCTATTAAAATTCTGCAGGAAAAGGAAGGAATATTCAAATTTAGGTATTCTATGACCTACTTAAAATGACAGAGAAATCACAGGATAATTTGTGTTAAAAAGCAAATGAAAACTTTAAAATCTTCTAGAGCATCAAAAAATTTGAATAAATGCTAATATGCTATCGTTAATGAATGCCTTTAACTGGAAAAGTCTATTAGTTTCTTTTGCTACTTAGAGGATTTCATTTATATTAAAGAATTCAATAACCTATTTTTTCCCAGCTCTACAGAATTTGGTCTGACATATTTTACTACCTGTGTGCATTTTCTCCTTCAGATTAAATTCCAGTTTTCTTGATTAAATCATCCATCATTTTTAGGAAGATTTTTCTCCTATTGGCTTTTTGGTACTGCCTCAATTATTTTAGCCATTTGCTACTTTTTCTTCTTGATATGTCACTTTGAAAATATTTCTGTGGCTTTTGTATATTAAATTTTATAATAGCATATTAATTTTCATTTTAGTTGCAGTTGATTTTTCTATTTCTTATCCTTCAATGCTTTTCATGTCTCTGGATTTCTGTATCTACCTGGGACCTTCAATAAAAGAAGCAGCTCCTTCAAAGAAGAAATCTTACCCCTATGTTGTTATTATATGGCTTGCAAATATTCCATAACCCCTAAATCCTGTGACACCTAGAACTAAATGTTTTCTAATGTATTAGATTTAAATAATTAGCCACTACTTATTTTATGAGCTCCGAAATGTTTTGTATTAATCCTGAAAAGACCAATTAAACTTTCTATTTTGGGAAAAATGAAACATAAAAGAGATACATTTTACAGGGATTGAGCTTACCTGATGAAGGCCAGTGAAGATAAAAGTTCAGACAATGAAATGTCTGCATTACAAGATAGAGGACATACATGATTGTTTCCTTAGTATTACCTAAACCATGGAGGTAGAAAATGTGTGGAGGTAGAAGGAGCAAAGTTTCCGTGCTTGTGTGCAGGAAAGTGTGTTGAAAGATAATCAAGAGGTTGCATTTTTTTAAAAAAACTCAGAAGATACTTGAGAAGCTGTGAGGATGGAGCATGGTCTGGATAGAGGTATGTATTATCAAATGATGACTATGGAGAACTGAGATGTAAAATAGTTTTAATACACAGAGTATCTGGAGACACCACCGAAGAATGATTTCAGATAGAGGACAGAGAGATACAGAGAAAACACCATCAAATGACAGTTGTGGAGTCACAACCACATGATGACCTTTTTCTATTCAAGGGATAACTCGGAGTCCTAGCATCATGAACTGACCTCATGACTTGTGAGCTCTAAAGGCTGTTAAGTTGGATCTTAGATTAATGATGGCAACTTGAATCAATATCTTAATTTTTAATCAAAACATGATAGTAATTAATAGAACTGTGATTCTCAACAGGATGAGCATATTCCTATTTCTTACAGGGCTGTGGGGGATGTTTCGGGGAAAAAAGGCTGTGTAGAAAAAAAAAAACAAAACCCTGACATTATAATTTTGTATATGGGAAACAAAAGTCTTCTTTTTAAAACACAAGCTACAAAACAACATCTCAACTAATTGGAATATAAAAAAGACCATGATCCTTGGCTGGGGTGCAGAGGGCACACACTGGCAGGAGTCATAACAGAATATTCACAAGAAGTGAGTTTTGTGTTATGGAGGACAGGAAACAAAGCTGGAGATACTCATGTCGTAGAATGACTACTTAGTGTCACTCAAGTGTGTGCTCAAGTCAAGATGTGAATAGCTTTGGACGACTATCAAAGCAGGAATTAGACTAATTTAGTGGTATTTAAAAATCTATAATTATTGCCATCATTATCGGAAATTCCACAACTGTCAATCATCCATTTAAAAAAGAGTCTCACAAAAAATACACAACAGAGGCATACTTGCCATTAAAATGTGCTTTACAGAAGCTGGATAGAAAGCGTCTTAGATGAGACAACAGCCTCTAAAGCGGGGATACTTTAAGATCACTCCTTCAACTAGCTCTGTCAGTATCACCAACTATGCTTGTTTTGCATGCATTTCTGACCCACATGCCTGCCTGGTGAGTCTGATTCAGTGAGTCTGAGTTGGGGTGGAACGTGGGAAACAAATTTTTAGGCAAGCTCTTTAGGTGATTAAATGGCTCAAGTCATCCTAACACCACACTTTGAAAACACTGTCCTAGAGTAAAGGAATGACAAAGGGGACTTCTCATCACACATGTCTATATAAATGCATTTTATTTTTATTATCAATTTTTCATGATAGTAAAATTAAAAGGAAATAAACCTCTATAAGATAATATATGCTTTAAAAAAGCCTTCTCTACCATATAAGTTTCTACAGTTTTATTAGATTAGAAAGTAAGACACAGTAATTAAAAATTATAAAGCACATCCCTCTATGATTAAATCAATTTACATAATGAGGTGTTGTAATTCAGAATTTAGAAAGTAGTAGTCAAGTTGAGGACAAGCCGTCTCATTAAATAGCTCTTCCTCAATTGTGAGTTAATAATCGCTCAGAGCTTAAATGCTTTTGATTCTAAAATAAGTTTCACTCAGGGCCTTTTAGAGAGATTTGTGAGAACACTTCTTGTTTCATTAATCAGAATAAGTTAAAAATATATGGGGCAGTTCATTTTTCACATTTTTTTATTATTATAGAGATGAAATTTCTATCTGGGAAAATGAGCCCTTCAATAACCAATACTACCTCTCATTGAGTGTGTGTGTACTATATAGACAGACATCTATTTATTGGTCATTTCTATTCTAAAACATCATCACTGAAATTAATAAACCATGTTTATAGCTTTATCTGAGAACATAGTTCTCTTGTGAAGTATAAGAAATAAAACATTTTGTTTCTAGTATTGCATATATACTGGTGTTTAGAAGGAAATGGCAACCCACTCCAGTGTTCTTGCCTGGAGAATCCCAGGGACGGGGGAGCCTGATGGGCTGCTGTCTATGGGGTTGCACAGAGTCGGACACGACTGAAGCGACTTAGCAGCAGCAGCCTATAATGCTTTTGCTTATTTAAAATATAGGAATTCAAAGTTACTACCTTTTCAATGGCAGTAATTCATATCATGTGATTCTTACACATATTTTGTGTGTAAATTTAGACACAATTTAGAAATTTTAGATTTCTAAAAATTTGTGTTGAAATATTCAGATTGCCCAGAGTAAAGGAATTGTACTTTGAAATGAATCAAACTGACTGTTTCAATAAGAACTGGTAATGTCTTATATGCAATTTAGAATGTAAAAGGTATTAAAAAGTTACAAACCTTGAGAAAATTTTATAGTTGAAAAATCCTATTTGGTGAGTCCATTAAGTCAGACTTCTGGATTTTTGATATACTAGAAAAAGGAAAGAATCTTCACGCTCATAACTGAGTTATTCTCTGCTTAAGTAGAGTGTTTGCCCAAATTATGACCAAGCTTGACAAAGGGATCTATTCTTGAAACTAGATTGGAAAGTTGCCACTGTGACACTCTAGTAAAACAGTAGAATTACAGTATAAGTAACAATACCCTTTTCTTTCCAGTTCATGACATGGGTCAATCTGGATAATTTGGGAACTGTGACAAAATTAGAAATGGATTGCAAGTGCATAATTTCGAGATTTCATATGTTTAACTTTAGTAGTTTGTATGTGAGATAAATGCATATCTAGAAAAAAACTACAATCAGTTCATTAATCACTTCAGCCTTTCTTATTCTTCTTAGATTTTTTAATTGAGGTATACCTGACATACATTGTATTAAAGGGGATAACATAATGATTCAATTATTTGCATAGTGAACACCATTAAAAAATTAGTTAATATCCAACAATACATAAAGATTTTTTCCCTCTTGATAAGAATTTTTAAGATTTACTCTCCAGTAACTTTTGAATGCAAAAGAGTATCAAAAAGTGTAGTCATCATGCTGTATGTTACATTGCCATGACTTACTAACTTCTGAACTAGAAGTTTGTATTTTTTATTCCTTTCACCCATTTTGCCCAACTGTGACCCTCTGCTTATGGCAACCACAAACATGTTATCTGTATCTATGATGTTGGTTGGTTGGTTGGTTTTATTTTTACATTCTACATGTAAGTGAAATCCTATGGTATTTGGCTTCTCTGTCTGACTGATTCCACTTAGTATAATGCCCTCAAAATGTATGCATGATATTGCAAACATGCAGATCTCATTATTCTTTGTGACTGAATAGTAATCCAGTGTGTGTGTGTGTATATTCCAGTGTGTGTATCTATGTATTTTCTTTATCCTTTCGTACATCAATGAACACATGTCATTTCTATATCTTGCCTGTTGTAATTCTGCAATGAACATGATGGTGCATGTATCTTTTTGTGGTAGTGCTTTCATTTTCTTTGGATGATATTTTAGATATGGAGTTTCTGGGCCATATGATAATTTCATTTTTAATTTTTTAAGAAACCTCCATACTGTTTTTCATAGAGGCTGTACCAATTTACATTCCTACCAATAGGGCACAGGGTTTCCCTTTTCTCCATATCCTTGGGAACATTTATTTTTTGTTGATGATGACCATTCTAACAAATGTACAGTTATAATCATTGCAGTTTTGATTGGTATTTCCCTGATTAGTAATGTTGAACATGTTTTCATATATCTGTTAGCCATCTGCATGTTGTCTTTGGAAAAATGTCTCTTCGTATCCTCTGCCCATTTTTAATTGAATTATTTGGGAGTATTTTTGCAAGTGATATTTTATAAGTTATTTTATGTGACCTGAGTTGACAATATTTCCTCCCATTTCATAGGTTATCTTTTCATCTGTTGATGGTTTCTTTTGCTATGCAGTAGCTTTTCAGTTTGTACTCCAACTTCCTTATCTTTTATTGTCAAATCCAAAATATGACTGCCACAACCGATGTTAAGGACCTTACTGCCTATGTTTCCTTCCAAAAGTTTGATTTCAGGTCATACATTCAATCCACTTAAATTTTGTATGTGGTGTAAGATAGTGGTCCAATTTCATTCTTTTGCACATGACGGTAGAGATTTCCAACATGATTTACTAGACTGTCTTTTCCACACTGTGTATTCTTTGCTAATTTGTCATAAGATCAGTTCAGTCACTCAGTCATGTCCGACTCTGCAACACCATGGACTACAGCACATCAGGCCTCCCTGTCCATCACCAACTCCCAGAGCTTGCTCAAATTCATGTCCTGAGTCAATGATGCCATCCAACCATCTCATCCTCTGTTGTCTCCTTCTCCTCCTGTCTTCAATCTTTCCCAGCATCAGGGTCTTTTCCAATGAGTCAGTTATTTGCATCAGGTGACCAAAGTATTAGAGTTTCAGCTTCAGCATCAGTTCTTCCAACGAATATTCAGGACTGATTTCTTTTGGATTGTCATAAGATAATTGACCAGATATAATGTGTGTTTATTTCATGGGCTTTCTATTCTGTTTCATGGATTTATGTGTCTCTTCATATGATGGTAGCATATTGTTCTGATTACCATAGCTTTGTAATATAGTTTGAAATCACAGAGAACAATGTCTCCAGCTTTGTTTTTCTTTGCAAAGGTTGCTTTGGCTATTCAGGATTTTTTGTGGTTCCATACAATTAAAGAACTGTTTATTTCTGTAAAAAAAAAAAAAAAAACCATAGGAATTTTAATAGAAACTGCACTGAATATGTAGATTGCTTTAGGTAGTACGGAAATTTTAACATTTTTAATTCTTTATAATCCAGAAGCATAAAATATATATTTAATGTATCTACTTCAAATTCTTTATCAATGTCTTACAAGTTTTCAGTATGTAGGTCTTTTACTGCCTTGATAAAAGTTATTCATAGATATCTTACTTGTATTATGAAATGGTAAATGAGACTGTTTACTTAATTTCTCTTTTTGATAGTAATCTTTGTTATTAGCATACAGGAATATAACAGATTTCTATATGTTGATATTTTCATCCTGTGTCTTTATTGAAATAATTTACTTTACTAGAATTTAGGTGGAGTCTGTAGGACCTTGGCTATATGGTACCATATCATTTGCACAGTTTTACTTCTTCTGTCCCAATTTTGTTGTTATTCAGTCACTCAGTCATGTCCAACTCTTTGTGACCCCATAGACTGTAGAACACAAGGCTTCCCTGTCCTTCACCATCTCCTGGAGTTTGCTTAAACTCATGTCCATTGAGTTGGTGATGCCATCCAACCATCTCATCCTCTGTCATCCCCTTCTCCTGCCTTCAGCCTTTCCCAGTATCAGGTCTTTCCTAATGAGTCGGCTCTTTGCATCAGGTGGCTAAAGTATTGGAGATTTAACATCAGTCTTTCCAATGAATATTCAGAGTTGATTTCCTTTAGGATTGACTGGTTTGATATCCTTGCAGTCCAAGGGACTTTCAAGAGTCATCTCTAGCATCACAGTTCAAAGGCATCAATTCTTCAGCGCTCAGCTTTTTTATTGTCCAGCTCTCACATCCATACATGACTCCTGGAAAAAGCATAGCTTCAACCATATGGACTTTTGTAGGCAAAGTAATGTCTCCGCTTTTTAATATGCTGTCTCGGTTTGTCACAGCTTTTCTTCCAAGGAGCAAGTATCTTTTAATTTCATGGCTGCAGTTTCTGTCCATGGTGATTTTGGAGCCCAAGAAAATAAAACTCTGTCACTGTGTTTCCATTGTTTTCCTGTCTGTCTTCCTAATTTGCATATGTTTATTTCTTATTCTTGTTAATTACTTTGGGTAGGACTACCAATAAGTGAGCATACTTGTCTTGTCCCTGATCTTAAAGGAATTGTGTTCAGCTTTTCCTAATGTGTATGATGTTAGCTGTGGGCTTGTCATATATTAGTTACTCAGTTGTGTCCGACTCTTTGTGACCCCACAAACTGCAGCCTGCCAGGCTTCTCTGTCCATGCAGTTCTTTAGGCAAGAATACTGGAGTGGGTTGCCATTCCCTTCTCCAGGGGATCTTCCTGACCCAGGGTCGAACCATGGCCTCCTGTATTGCAGGCAGATTCTGAGCCACCAGGAAAGCCCAGGCTTATCATATATGGCCTTTATTATGTTGAGGCACATTCCCTCCCACACTGATACGAATTTTTATTGTAAGTCGATGGTTATTTTTATCAAATGTTTTTACTGCATTGATCAAGATAATCATATGATTTAAAATTTTGTTCTGTTAACATGGTGTGTCACACCGACATGCAAATAGTGAACCATTCTTGCATTACTGTAATAAATTCCACTTGATCAAAATGTTTGACTCTTTTAATGTACTGTTGAATTTGGCTTGCTAGTATTTTATCAAGAATGTCTGCATCTATGTTCATTAGAATATTGGCCTGTAATAGTCTTTTCTAGTGAGATCCTCTGGTTTGGGTATCAAGGTAATGTCAGTCTCATAAAATGAGTTTGGAAGTGTTCCCTCCTCTTCTGTATTACGGAATAGTTTGAAATGGATTGGTATTCTTCTCTGAATATTTGGTAGAACTTACTAGTGAAGTTGTCTCATTTTTTTAAATAGCTATTTACTTACTTATTTGGCTATGCTGGGTCTTTTTAGATCTTGCAAGCTGGGTCCTTTTTTTTTTTTTTAAGCTGCAACGTGTGGGATCTAGTTCCCTGATCAGGGATTGAGCCCAGGGTGAAAGAGTGAAAGTCACTCAGTTGTGTCCACCTCTGTGACCCCATGAACTATATAGTCCACAGAATTCTCTAGGCCAGAATATTGGAGTGGGTAGCCTTTCCCTTCTCCAGGGGATTTCCCCAACCCAGGGATCAAACCCAGGTCTCCTGCACTGCAGGTGGATTCTTTACCAACTGAGCCACCAGGGAAGCATTGAGCCCAGGGCCCCCCACATTGGGAGCATGAAGCCTTAGCCATTGGACCACCAGGAAAATCCCATGAAGTTATTTAATTTTTACAGGAAGTTTTAAAACTACTGATCAATCTCTTCACTAGTAATCAGTCTATTGAAATTTTCTATTTTTTCCCGACTTAGTCTTGGAAGTCTATGTGTTTTTAGGAATTAATCCATTTATTTTAAGTTGTCCAATTTGTCATTTAATTATTTGAAGTCTCCTAAAGTAATGCTCAAAATTCTCCAAGCCAGGCTTCAGCAATATGTGAACCGTGAACTTCCAGATGTTCAAGCTGGTTTTAGAAAAAGCAGAGGAACCAGAGACCAAATTGCCAACATCCGCTGGATCATTGAAAAAGCAAAAGAGTTCCAGAAAAACATCTATTTCTGCTTTATTGACTATGCCAAAGCCTTTGATTGTGTGGATCACAATCAACTGTGGAAAATTCTGAAAGAGATGGGAATACCAGACCACCTGACCTGCCTCTTGAGAAATGTGTATGCAGGTCAGGAAGCAACAGTTAGAACTGGACATGGAACAACAGACTGGTTCCAAATAGGAAAAGGAGGACGTCAAGGCTGTCTATTGTCACCCTGCTTATTTAACTTATATGCAGAGCACATCATGAGAAACACTGGGCTGGAAGAAGCACAAGCTGGAATCAAGATTGCTGGGAGAAATATCAATAACCTCAGATATGCAGATGACACCACCCTTATGGCAGAAAGTGATGATGAAAGTGAAAGCCTCTTGATGAAAGTGAAAGAGGAGAGTGAAAAAGTTGGCTTAAAGCTCAACATTCAGAAAAGGAAGATCATGGCATCTGGTCCCATCACTTCATGGGAAATAGATGGGGAAACAGTGGAAACTGTGTCAGACTTTATTTTGGGGGGCTCCAAAATCACTGCAGATGGTGACTGCAGCCATGAAATTAAAAGACGCTTACTCCTTGGAAGAAAAGTTATGACCAACCTAGATACCATATTGAAAAGCAGAGACATTACTTTGCCAACAAAGGTCCGTCTAGTCAAGGCTATGGTTTTTCCAGTGGTCATGAATGTATGTGAGAGTTGGACTGTGAAGAAAGCTGAGAGCCAAAGAATTGATGCTGTTGAACTGTGGTGTTGGAGAAGACTCTTGAGAGTCCCTTGGACTGCAAGGCGATCCAACCAGTCCATTCTAAAGGAGATCAGTCCTGGGTGTTCTTTGGAAGGAATGATCCTGAAGCTGAAACTCCAGTACTTTGGCCACCTCATGCGAAGAGTTGACTCATTGGAAAAGACTCTGATGCTGGGAGGGATTGGGGGCAGGAGGAGAAGGGGACGACAGAGGATGAGATGGCTGGATGGCATCACTGACTCGATGGACGTGAGTCTGAGTGAACTCCGGGAGTTGGTGATGGACAGGGAGGCCTGGTGTGCTGTGATTCATGGGGTTGCAAAGAGTGGGACACGACTGAGCGACTGAACTGAACTGAACTGATGATCCTTTGTATTTCTGTGGTATCTCTTGTAATATCTTCCCTTTCATTTCTGATTTTGGGTCCTCTCTTTTGATTACTTGGTAAGTCAAGCTAAAGGATTGTCAATATTGTTTATAGTTTCAAAGGATAAGTTTTTGGTTTCATTAATCTTTCCATTGTCTTTTTGTCTCTATTTCATTTATTTTTTGGAGAAGGAAATGGCAACCCACTCCAGTGTTCTTGTCTGGAGAATCCCATGGACAGAGAAGCCTGGTAGGCTGCAGTCCATGGGGTTGCACAGAGTCGGACACGACTGAAGCAACTTAGCAGCAGCAGCATTATTTTTGTTCTGATCTTTACTTCCATACTTCTACTAGGACTTCATCTGTAATTATTTCTCTAGTTCCTTTGAGGTGTAAATTTAGGTTGAGATTTTTCTTCTTTCTTTAAGTAAGCATTGATTCCACCTTAGCATTGTTTTTGCTGCATCCCACTGCATCCTGCAAGTTTTTGTATATTTACATTTCCTTTTGTCAAAAGGAATTTTTTGATTTTGCTTGATTTCTTCAGTGAACATAGTTCAGCAACATGTTGTTTACTCTCCACATATTTGTGAATTTTACACTTTTCTTTTTATAGTTGATTTCTACTGTTATACCATAGTGGTTGGAAAGGACACTTATATCATTTGTTTCTTTTTTTGCTGAAGTACATTTGATATGCAATGTTGTATAAGTAACAAGTGTACAATTTAGTAATTCACAATTTTCAAAGGTTATACTATTTATAGTTCTTATAAAATATTGGCTATATTCCCCATGTTGTACAGAATATTCTTGTAGCTCATTTTATACATAATACTTTATACTTCTTAATCCTCTACCAGTATTTTGTCCCACCTCCTTTCCTCTTCACAGTGATAACCACTATTTGTTCTATATGTTTGTGAGTCCACCCATGTTTTTGCAAATGGCAAAATTAATGTATAAACACACATCCCACTGGAGAAGGCAATGGCACCCCACTCCAGTACTCTTGCTTGGAAAATCCCATGGATGGAGGAGCCTGGTAGGCTGCAGTCCATGGGGTCGCTAAGAGTTGGACACTACTGAGTGACTTCCCTTTCACTTTTCACTTTCATGCATTGGAGAAGGAAATGGCAACCCACTCCAGTGTTCTTGCCTGGAGAATCCCAGGGACGGGGGAGCCTGGTGGTTTGCCGTCTATGGGGTCACACAGAGTCAAACATGACTGAAGTGACTTAGCAGCAGTAGCAGCATACATCCCACAAACATAGGCAGTGTATTAGAAAGCAAAGCCATCACTTTGGTGACAAAGGTCCATCTAGTCAAAGCTATGGTTTTTCCAGTAGTCATTTACAGATGTGAGAGTTGGACCATAAAGAAGGCTGAGTACTGAAGAACTGATGCTTTTGAACTGTCATGTTGGAAAAAATCTTGAGAATCCCTTGGACTGCAAGGAGATCAAACCAGTCAATCCTAAAGAAAATCAATCCTGAAGATCCATTAAAAGGACTGATGCTGACACTCCAATATTTTGACCACACTTACAAACCTAGCTGACTCACTGGAAAAGACCCTGATGTTAAAAAAGATTGAAGGCAGAAGGATGACAGATAAGATGGCTGGATGGCATCATCGATTCAATGGACGTGAACTTGGGTAAACTCCAAGAGATGGTGAGGGACAGGGAAGCCTGGCGTGCCACAGTGCGTGGGGTCACAAAAAGTCAGACATGACTTGGTGACTGAACAACAACAACAACATACACACAACTTCTTAATACATTCACCTGTTGATGGGTACTTAGGCTGCTCACACCTCCTGGTAATTGTAAATAATGCTTCTATGAACAGTGGAGTATATGTATCATTTTAGTTGATATTTTGGGGTCTTTTTGGATATAAACCCAGGAGTGAAACTGCTGGGTGATAAGTAGTTCTACTTTTAGTTTTTTGAGAAGCCCCCATACTATTTATCACAGTGAGTGTACACATTTACATTTCCACCAATAGTGAACCAGAGTTCTTTCTTCTTCATATCCATGGTAACATTTCTGTTACTTTTGATGATAGTCATTCTGATATGTGTGAAGTGATATCTCATTGTGTTTTTGATTTGCATTTCCCTGTTTGTTAATGTTGAGTCTGTTTTCATGTGCCTGTTGGCCATCTACAAGTCCCCTTTGGAAAAATGTATATTGAGCTCTTCTGCCCTTTTTTTTTTTTTCTATGTTGAAGTATATGATCTATTTATATATTTTAAATATTAACCCCTTATATTATTTTCAAATATTTTCTGCCATTCAATAGGTTGCCTTTTCATTGTATCAATGATTTCCTTTGCTGTGCAAAAGCTTTAAGTTTAATTAGGTCCCATTTGCTTTTGTTTCTTTTGCCTTGAGAGATCCAAAAAAATTACTGTTAGGATTGCTGTCAAATAGTCTTTTCCTATGTTCTCTTCTAGAAGTTTTATAGTCTTACCTTCAGGTCTTTAATCAATTCTGAGTTTAATTTTGTATATGGAATTAGAGAATGTTCTAATTTATTGTTTTAAATCTACCACTCCAGTTTTCCCAGCATCACTTATTAAAGAGACTGTCTTTCCTTCATTGTATATTTCTTACTTCCTTTGTCATATATTAATGATAAATACATGTGTTTATTTCTAGGCTTGTAATTCTGTTCCATTGATTTATGTATCTGTTTTTGTGCCAGTACTATACTGTTTTGATTACTATAGCTTTGTAGTGTACTCTAAAGTCAGGGAATGTGATTCCTCAAGCTCTGTTGTCTTTCTCAAGATTCTTTTGACTGTTCAGGATCTTTTGTATTTCCGTACATAACTATGGGGAAAACCATAGCTTTGATTATATAGACCTTTGTCGGCAAAGTGATGTCTCTGCTTTTTAATATGTTGTCTAGGTGTCAGCGGGGGCTTCCCTTGTGGCTCAGCTGGTAAAGAATCCACCTGCAATGAGGAAGACCTGGGTTCAATCCCTGGGTTGGGAATATCCCCTAGAGAAGGGAAAGGCTACCCACTCTAGTATTCTGGCCTAGAGAATTCCATGGACCTAGAGAAGTCCATGGGGTCGCAAAGAGTTGGATATGACTGAGCAACTTACATTTTCTTTCAGGTGTAAACTGTAACTTCCTCTTTTTCAGTTCTGATTTTATTGCTTTGGTCATTCCCCTTTTTATCTTCATGTGTCTAGCTAAAGACTTATCAATTTCTTTTCAAAGAAACAGCTTTTAGTTTCATTCATCTTTTTTGTCTTAATTTCTAGTTTATCTATTTCTGCTCTGATAAGTATGACTTCAAGGCTGTCTATTGTCACCCTGCTTATTTAACTTATATGCAGAGTACATCATGAGAAACACTGGGCGGATGAAGCACAAGCTGGAATCAAGATTGCTGGGAGAAATATCAATAATTTCAGATATGCAGATGACACCACCCTTTTGGCAGAAAGTGAAGAACTAAAGAGCCTCTTGATGAAAGTGAAAGAGGAGAATGAAAAAGTTGGCTTAAAACTCAATATTCAGAAAACTAAGATCATGGCATCTGGTTTCATCACTTCATGGCAAAACAGTGGAAACAGTGACACTTTATTTTGGGGGGCTCCAAAATCACTGCAGATGGTGACTGCGGCCATGAAATTAAAAGACATGTACTCCTTAGAAGGAAAGTTATGACCAACCTAGACAGCATATTAAAAAGCAGAGACGTTACTTTGCCAACAAAGCTCCATCTAGTCAAAGCTAAGGTTTTTCCCGTAGTCATGTATGGATGTGAGAGTTGGACTATAAAGAAAGCTGAGCACAGAAGAATTGATGCTTTTGAACTGTGGTGTTGCAGAAGGCTCTTTAGAGTCCCTTGGACTGCAAGGAGATTAAACCAGCACATCCTGATGGAGATCAGTCCTGAATATTTATTGGAAGGACTGATGTTGAAGCTGAAACTGCAATACTTTGGCCACCTGATGTGAAGAACTGACTTATTGGAAAAGATCTTGATGCTGGGAAAGATTGAAGGCAGGAGGAGAAGGGGATGACAGAGTATGAGATGGTTGGATGGCATCACTGACTCAATGGACATGAGTTTGAGTAAACTCTGGGAGTTGGTCATTGACAGGTAGGCCTGGTGTGCTACAGTCCATGGGGTTGCAAAGAGTCAGACACGACTGAGCAACTGAACTGAATTGACTTCTTTCCTTCTACTGTCTTCAGGTTTTGTGTGTTCCTGTAATTTCTTTAGGTGTAAGGTTAGATTGCTAGTGATTTTTTCTTGTTTTCTGAGGTAAGCTTTCATTGCTGTAAATTTCCCTCTGAGAAGTGTTTTGCTGCAACCCGTAGGTTTTGGATCATTCTCTTGCATCTGGTGTCTACCCACCGGTGGGTAAGGCTGGTTCAGGGCCTACAGCAGACTTCCTGGAGGGAAAGGCAGGGACCCAGAGGATTCTAAAGCTGGTGTTTTCTGACTGATGGGCAAAGCTGGGTCCTAGGACCTCTGGTGGACAGGACTGTGTCTAGACTCCTGTTGAGAGGTGGCAATAGGCTCAGGGGGTCTTTAGGCAGCCTGTCTACTAGTTGCATGGTCTGAAACTGTGCCCATCCAGTTAGTAGCCTGGCCTGAGGCATACCAGCACTGTACTTACAGGCTATTGAGTGGGGCCAGATCTTGGTGCTAACAAGATAAAGGGAGGATTCTACTATGGTACCTGTCAGCACCAGCATCCACACAGCAGAAGGATCTCCCAAGAATGGCTTTTTCCACTGAGCGTCCCCAGGGAGAGCTGCAACCACTCCCCACCTCTCTAGGAAACTAAGATCAGCAGGAATGTCTGGCCCAGGTTACTATCAGGTTATGGCTTTTTCACTGGGTGCCACAGCAGGGGAGGTTTCATGTACCCTATTTCCTGAATCTTATAGGGCAAGTCTTCAGAGTTGAATGCTCTTGGAGCTCATCTTCCCAGGACAGGACCCCTGAGGCTGCAGAACCTGACACAGGGCTCAGAACTCTCACTACTGTGGAAGAACTTCTGCAATATAATTACTGAAAAATGTGTGGGTCATCCACCACTCCCAGGGGTATAGACTTGACTGTATCATGACTGCACTCTCCTAGATAGCTCATTGTGGTTCCTTCTTTATGTCTTTAGTTATAGATATTTTCTGGTAGTTTCCAGTCATTTTCATTGATGGTTATTCAGAAGATGTAATTTTGCTCTGTTTGTGAAAGGAGGTGAACTTTTAAGGTCTTTCTAGTCTGCCATCTTGGCAAGATCTCTTGGCTGGTATGACTTCATATTTTAAATTTGTTAAGATTTGTTTTTTGCTAACATGATCTATCCTGGATAACGTTCCATGTGCACTTGAAGAATTTCTATTCTATTGCTTATGAATATAATATTCTGTATTACTTTTCTCTCAATGCTTTTATTTGTCTTTTCCTTTCTATGAAGATTTGTATTTCTCAGTCCAAGTGTTGTTGAAATAAAGAATAACATATAACTTTGACTATGTTTCAAGGTTTTTTTTAAGATTAAAAGTAAACTCTGGTGCTTACTTGGTCAACATGTATACTGAAATTGGAACAGCACAGAGAAGATAAACATAGTTAATGTGCAATGATGGTTCACACATTTGTGAATCATTCCATAGCTGTCAGTCTTTGTCTTGGAAGAAATAGGGTAGGGGAAGCAGGATGGCAAAGGAAAATTTAAGGGTACTGGACCTCTACCAATTATATTTTATTTATCATACTTTATTATATAAAACACTGGTCTTAATACAGTAAATTTTGGTGTGTCAGTGCAGTGATTGTGTAGTTCTGATTTTTGTATTTTAAAGTAGAGAAAGAAATCACTATAGCAGTCATTCCATTTCCAAACCTATAAAAATTATCAGAAGTGCATTCCAAGATTTATCCATAAAGATGTTCTCTTCAGCATTATTTATAATTTATAATAGGGTAAAAGTAACAATAATATAAAATTTTAACAATATAGGAATATCACATAAATTAGTCATGTGATTGTTTTATATACTAGCTTACAGTTCTGGAGGTCAGAGTCTAAAATGGGTCTAAATTAAAAAATCAGGATGTTGGTAGGAAGATTCTTTTTTTCTTGCATTTTTTTAGCTTGTGGAGATTTCTACATATAATGGTTCTTGACCTTTTCCTTACCTCACTCCAGCCTTTTGTTTCCATCCTCATTCACATCTTTCTACCACTGACTCTGACCCTTTGACCCCCTTATAAAGATCCTTGTGATTATAACATGCTCATCAGAATAATCCAGTTAAATTTACTCATCCCCACATGATTAATCACATCTGCAAAGTCTCTTTTACCATATAAAGTAATATATTCTCAGGTCTATGGACATCTTTGCTGTTAAGTCACTTCAGTTGTGTCCGACTCTGTGCGGCCTCATAGAGGGCAGCCCACCAGGCTCCCCTGTCCCTGGGATGCTCCAGGCAAGAACACTGGAGTGGGTTGCCATTTCCTTCTCCAATGCATGAAACTGAAAAGTGAAAGTGAAGTCACTCAGTCATGTCTGACCCTCAGCGACCCCATGGACTGCAGCCTTCCAGGCTCCTTCATCCAAGGGATCTTCCAGGCAAGAGTACTGGAGTGGGGTGCCATTGCCTTCTCCAATGGGCATCTTTGGGGGACCACTATTCAGCTACCATGTTACATAAACAACTAAATGCATGTGAATATTTAAAATGTTTAGAATAGCGCCTGAGGGAGTTTCTTGGTGGCCTAATGGTTAGGATTCTGGGCTTTTCTGGCCTGGGTGCAATCCCTGGTCGGGGAATGGAGACCTTGCAAGCTGCACAGCTTGGCCAAAAAAAAAAAAAAAAAAGAAAAATGCCTGATGCAGAACACCATCAACTGTGACTTGTAAAATGAATGGGTAGACAGGCACACTTCTCACTGCTTTCACAGTCTTATCTAAACCACCACCATCTATCTGATAACTTCAATAGTCTTCTCATGGGCTTCCCTGTTTCTACCCTTGCCCCCATCTATTCTCAGCATAGCAATCCGAGTCATCTGTTTAAAACACAAATCAGATTGTATTTCCCCTCCATTTAAAACCCTACACCATCTCATCTTCCCATTTCACTCAAAATACAGTTCAAAATCTTTGACCTTTCTACACTATGTGCTTCCCCTAATGTGACCTATTTAAAGAAAATGTCTGTATTTCCATTTTGCCCCACCCATGCTGGCCCCTTATTATTCCTTAAAAACACTAGTCTTGCTACCACCTCAGCACCTTTTCACTTGCAGTTATCTCTGCCTGGAACAGTGTTCTCCTAGATAGTCATGTGTCTCATATCTCCTTTTCTTCACGTCTTTTCTCATGTATCACCTCATTGAGGCCTACCCTATGCACTCCATTTAAAATCTCAAAATGATGTTCCATCATTTCTGTATTCCAGATCCTTTTTACTCATCTTTGTTATTTTTATATAGCACATTACTTTTTAGTATCACAAATACTTGATTAATTATGCTTATATTTTCTCACCCCCTACTGAAATGTAGACTACAAAGGACAGGAATGTTACGTGTTTTGCTAAATGATATATTTTCACTCCTTGAATAGTGCCTGGCAAACAGAAACCACTCAATAGCTACTGAACAAGTGGCTGATAAAATCCTACTATGTGCCAGGTTATATTCTTGGTACTAAGATCACATCAGTAAATCTGAGTTTCTCCTTTATTGGTGCTTGCTTTCAAGTCCTCCAGTCTATCAAGAGCTACTCCACCCAAGTCCCCATGTTGATGCAATAGAAATCACTACAATGAGAAGTAGTAAGACTGGATTCATTAATTAGCCTTGTTTCTTTACACACCATCCCCACCCTTACCACTCCTATACTTCTGTCCCAATTACTGGGACTGATGTTTTGGAGATTAATTCAAATAAATGTAGCTGTTAATTGTACATGCTGCAAAACAAAGCATGGAATTTGTTTTAAGGGTCATAGAATAAGCCAGTGGGAAATTAAAATATCTAAACATTATACCATTTTATAAATATACAGAGAATATATGCACATATTCTCATTGAATTGATTCAAAACTAATTAGCCTTTTTCAAAAATTATTTTCTTGTTGACTGTAATTTTTAAACTACATTAAGGATAAATCTTTGTCTTAAATGCATCCTTCAGTATGTTATATGGAATCCTGACACAGTTACCAGGTGACTTCTGGCTGAGATTTTTCCATTTATTTACAGGATAGCACATTACTACCTTCAGAAATTAAGCAAAGCAGGGAAATCAGTTATTCATAAGCAAATGTTTTAATCTGGCTAATTTATACTTTGCTGTTTCCTTTCTATATATAAAATACTCTTAAAGTTTAGAACAAACAGGCTGATGCTCCATCATCCCAAACTTTTTATCAGAGAACGCAGAGCCAGAACATGCCAAATAGTTGATATGCAACTTTCTGACCTCGATTGTCAGGCTTCCAACAGATGAGATTAACTAGATAATTTAATGTACTATCCTACTCTATTTTACTTTTCTATATTATAATGAATTTTTTATTGCAATTTACAAGTGTAAATATCTTAAAGCAGTATATTTTAAAAGATGAAAGTAAAATTTTTTAAAACTCAACTACTTGGGCACCATAGCCAATCATATCCTTTTGGTATTTTAAAACATCACCAAGACTTTCTTTCACATTTTATGAGAAAATAGATTCAAGTTCAATTTCTCCTCAAATACTTTTCAACCACTTGAAAACAATGTAGTATTTCAAAAGGCATCCATTATTTTATGACTTTTTCTCTGTGACTATCTATTAATCTTTTTTTTTTTTTCATTATTTGGAGGACCCTCTAAAAATAGAATTTGGGAATACATTTTTATTTTTGAAGTGTTAGTAAACTCTGGTTCATTTGGTCATCAACTACAATTTTAGTGTTTTCAGATAAGATAATTTGTTATACTCCCAACTCAATTACACCAATATTATTAAGGTGCAATTAACTACTCATTGGATTAACTTGTATGTTTTTACATAGCAATATTTTATAAGTTTACATGAAAAATGGATCTTGCTTCAAGACAGAAATGTTAAAACTGCACATAACTTTATTTACTAATAACACTAAATAGATGATAGTGACTGCATTTGCTTGTTTCTTCTGTTTCTAGTTTCAATCAAAAGACCTAATTGTAACTTTTAGTTATATGCTCTAGAGCAAGTGCTCAGTACCTCTGAGCATCACTTCATCTTTTATATGGCGATAACAATTCCAGCTCAACCATACAGAAAGGCTGTAAAAATGACATAATCTCGAGGCATGTTGTAAACTCTAAAGCAGCTAGAGATACAAATATTAGATTTATTAAGTGCTTATATAAGTCTCAGCTTAACTAAAATGTTCTCTCCTCTACTTTTTCTCCCATATGGTATTTCTCCTTAGAAAATAATAGATGTGTGACCCAAGTATTGCATGGTTCCACTTACATGAGTTATCTGAAATAGTCAAACTCAAAACAAAGATGAGAAGGGTGGTACCCAGATCTAGGCCAAGGGAGAAATGGGCAGTTTTTAATCAACAGGAGTGAAGTTTCAGTTAAGATTTATAAGCTCTAGAGATATGCTGTAAAACATTGTTCCTATGGTCAACAATAACACACTGTACACAAAATGTTAAGATGATAGATGTCATAGTGAGTGTTTCTAACACTTTTTTTTTTAACAGAAACTTACTTGATTGCATCATTGTATGATTCTGCTGATATAAAATGTCCACAATAGGTACATCTATATACATAGGCTTCCCTCATAGCTCAGTTGGTAAAGAATCTGCCTGCAATGTGGGAGACCCGGGTTTGATCCCTGGGTTGGGAAGATCCCCTGGAGAAGGGAAAGGCTACCCACTCCAGTATTCTGGCCTGGAGAATTCCATGGACTATATAGTCCATGGGGTTGCAAACAGTAAGACATGGCTGAGTGACTTTCACTTTTGCTTCATAGACATGGAGATGATTGGAGGTGACCAAGGGCTGAAGATGGGAAAATGGGGAGTTAAGTGGTTGGTACAGAGTTTCTGTTTGGGGTGATAAAAATGTTATGGAAGTGATGATTGCACAACACAGTGAATGTAATACCACTGAACTGTACATTTAACATGGAAATTGTTTTCTTCTCCTAGATCAACACATAGACCTTAAAAAATCATGAATATGCATGTCCTCAACAAATATATTAGTGCTAATTTTGAGCTGGCCTTTTAAGGACAGCCTAAGTTGTTTTCCTATTTGGGGAATACAGATGTTTTAAGTTAGAATGCATTCACAAATCCTTTTACTTCCAGTGTTAAGACCTTCTTAGATTCCTGTTAACTCTGTACTTTATTTCTGAAGAGAGAGATCAATGTGCCCATCTATTTCTTGCCTAACCCTCACTTTTACTAAGATTTTTACAATGAAGAAAAAAACCACGCTAACCCTAACTATGAAACTCTTGTTCACCACATAAGAAAATATGTGTAGATCATCTTTTCACCATAACTCTCCTGAGATCTACAGTTCCACCTGGTTCTTCTATTGGCATCTCAACATCAGTACACCTCACACTGTACTTATCTCTCTTTCCTCATCCCTAAGCTGCTCCTTCTGCTTTGCTATTTCTGTTAACACCAGTACCATTTTCTGAGGCCCTAGCTTGAGAAGTTTTTGTATTTCTGACCTCATATTTTATTTTTTCTTGTTTCCATTGTTTGTATCATTCTATGGTTCTCCACTTCAAAAACTTCACATTTCAGGCACTTACAATCTTGGGCCTGGATTTTTTTTTTTTTTTATAATTACTAGTAAACTACACCTCTATGTTACTTCTTATCCACTCAGTTGCTAGAATAATTTCTTGAAGACATTATATTCATTCTCTTCTTAGAAGTCTTCACTAGCGTTCAGCCTCCTTAGAACATTATTCAAAGTGAACCTTATTGTCCAACTTTGTTCTTCGAGTAGCCTTGAAACTTGATGACTTATTCTATGTGCTAAAACCTCTTTTTTTCTGACTCCATTTGCTCATGTCATTAAGTTTACCCAAAATGTACAGCCAACTCCATATTCTATCTTCATTTCTTATCCATTACTAAAGACCTAACCAATTACCTTTATGAGAGACACCCTAGCAGGCAATGTGAACTTTCTTTATATTCACACTACTTTTCAAAAAGACTAACAGTTTGTATGCCCATAATTTGCTTTTACAGAGTTCATATTTCATCTGTTTAGCAATGTTGGTTCTATGCTCAGCATATTCATAAATTGTCCTTTTATCTTACAGTGTAGAATCAACATATCGACAA
The DNA here is from genome assembly GCF_055505025.1 of Bos grunniens. Taxonomy (NCBI): domain Eukaryota; kingdom Metazoa; phylum Chordata; class Mammalia; order Artiodactyla; family Bovidae; genus Bos; species Bos grunniens. The sequence goes on from NC_141177.1 coordinate 62,261,706, forward strand.
CAAATGAAAAGAATCATGAGGGAGAATAAAAGAGTGGAAAGAAGAGTTTCGAGATTCTGGGAAAAGCAGTTACTATATAGGATAGTGGAGGAAAAATAATGATCTGGGGAGGAGGAAAGGAAATATATTAAAGCAATAAGTGTATTAAAGAAACAAAATAGTTCATGTTCTTCTCTTGGCTGTTGTTTTTTGATAGTTTTAATAGCATCTCTGTGTGCTCCTTAGAGTAAAGGCCTACACACTGTTAGATAAGTGAAAAGAAACAGACATGCAACATTGCTTCATTTTAAGACATAAATTCTTTGAATTTTTCTCTTTCTTGGGAGTTTTCTTATTTCAATAAGTAAGGATATGAGGGTGGTCATGATTCAGGACCATTCTGGTTTCTCTGTTATAGGAAAATCTATATATATATTTTTTAAAGAGATCTTTAAAATATCTTCCCTTTTTATATTTTCTTTTAAAAAAAATTTATTGGAGTGTAGTTGATTAATAATGTTGTGTTAGTTTCAGGTATGCAGTAAAGTCAATCAGTTATACAAATATGTATATCCACATTTTTTTTAAGATTCTTTCCTAATATAGGCCATTACAGAGTACTGAGTAGAGTTCCCTGTACCATTCAATAGGTTCTTATTAGTTACCTATCTGATATATAGTTGAGTATATGTCAGTCCCAATCTCCCTATTTATCATCCGCATCCCTTGGTAACCAATAGTTTATTTTTTACATCTATGACTCTACTTCATATTTTGGAAGAAAGTTCACTTGTTGTTGTTGCTGTTCAGTCTCTCAATTGTGTCTTGACCCCTTGCGACCACAAGGACTGCAGCACACCAGGCTTGCCTGTCATTCACCATCTCCTGGAATTTGCTCAAACTCATGTCCATTGAGTATCCAATGGTGCCATCCAACCATCTCATCCTCTGTCGTCCCCTTCTCCTCCTGCCCTCAATCTTTCCTAGCATCAGGATCTTTTCCAGTGAGTTGGCTCTTCACATCAGGTGGTGAAAGTATTGAAGCTTCAGCTTTAGCATCAATCCTTCCAATCAATATTCAGGACTGATTTCCTTTAGGACTGACTGGTTTGATTTCCTTGCAGTCCAGGGACTCTCAGGCATCCTTTCCAATGCAACAGTTCAAAAGCACCAATTCTTCAGTTTTCAGCCTTCTTTATGATCCAACTCTCACATCCATACATGATTACTGGATAAACCATAGTTTTGACTATATAGACCTTTGTTGGCATACTGAGTGCAGCACTTTAACAGCATCATCTATGAAGATTTGAACCAGCTCAGGTGGAATTCCATCACCTCCACTAGCTTGGTTTGTAGTGATGCTTCCTAAGGCCCACTTAACTTTGCACTCCAGGATGTCTAGTTCTTGGTGAGTGATAACACCATTGTGGTTATCTGGGTCATTAAGATCTTTCTTGGACAGTTCTGTGTATTCTTGCCACCTCTTCTTAATATCTTCTGCAAATCCATACCATTTCTTTCCTTAATTGTCCCAATCTTTTCATGAAATGTTCCCTAATTTTCTTGAAGAGATCTTTCCCATCCTATTGTTTTCTTCAATTTTTTTGCACTGTTCACTCAAGAAGGTTTTCTTATCTCTCCTTGTTATTCTTTGGAATTCTGCATTCAGATTGATATATTTTCCCTTTTCTTTGCCTTTTGCTTTTCTTCTTTTCTCAGCTATTTGTAAGGCCTCCTCAGACAACCATTTTGCCTTTTTGTATTTCTTCTTCTTGAGGATGGTTTTGATCTGCCTCCTGAATAATGTTATGAACTTCTGTCCATAGTTCTTCAGGCACTCTATTAGATCTGATCTCTTAAATCTATTTTTCACTTCTACTGTATAATCATAAAGGATTTGATTTAGCTCATACATGAATGGCCTAGTGGTTTTTCCTGCTTTCTTCAAGTTAGAATTTTGCAGTAAGTTACAGTCAGTTCCCAGTCTTGTTTTTGCTGACTGTGTAAAGATTCTCCATCTTCAGCTGCAAAGAATATAATCATCCTGATTTCAGTATTGACCATACAGTGATGTCCATGTGTAGAATCATCTCTTGTATTGTCAGAAGAGGATGTTTGCTATGACTCGCGCGTTCTCTTGGCAAAACTCTGTTGGCCTTTGCTCTGCTTCATTTTGTATTCCAAGATCAAACTTGCTTGTTACTCCAGGTATCTATTAACTTCCTACTTTTGCATTCCAGTCCCCTATGATGAAAAGGACATCTTTTTTAGGTGTTAGTTCTAAAAGGTCTCTTAGATCTTCATAGAACTGTTCAACTTCAGTTTCTTTGGCATAAGTGGTTGTGACACAGACTTGGATTACTGTGATATTGAATGTTCTGTCTTGGAAATGAAACAAGATCATTCCATTGTTTTTACACCCAAATACTGCATTTTGAACTCTTTGCATTGACTGTGAGGGCTGCTCTATTTCCTCTAAGGGATTCTTGCCCAGAGTAATAGATATAATGGTTATCTGAACTAAGTTTGCCTATTCCTGTCCATTTTAGTTCAATGAATCCTAAAATGTCGATGTTCATTCTTGCCATCTCCTGTTTGACCACTTCCAATTTACCTTGATTCATGGACCTGACATTCTATGTTCCTATGCAATAGTGTTCTTTACTTTCACCACCAGATGCATCCACAACTGGGCATTGTTTCCGCTTTGGCTCAGCCTCTTCATCCCTTCTGGAGTGATTTCTCCTCTCTTCTGTAGCATTTTGGACACTTACTGAACTCTGGGGGGTTCATCTTTCAGTGTTATATCTTTCTGCCTTTTCATACTGTTCACAGGGTTCTCAAGGCAAGAATGCTGAAGTGGTTTTCCATTCCCTTCTCCAGTGGACCACGTTTTGTCAAATCTCTCCATCATATCCAGTCCATCATGAGTGGCCCTATGGGGCATGGCTCATAGCCTCATTAAGTTACACAAAGCTGTGATCCATGTGATTATTTTGGTTAGTTTTCATAGATTGTGGTTTTCATTTTGTCTGCCCACTGATGGATGAGGAGAAGAGGCGTGTGCAAGCTTCCTGATAGGAGGGCTGGCTGTGGAGAAAACTGAGTCTTGTTCTGGTGGGCAAGGCCAGGATCAGTAAATCTTTAATCCAATTTTCTGCTGATGGGTGGCAGGGGTAATAATGGTGGGTAGGGGTATTGGTGGCTTCCTTGAAAAGGACTTATGCCAGCAATACTGTGCCTCCCAGGACTGCTGCTGTCAGTGCCCCTGATCCCGTGCCAGGCCACTGTCAACCCACACCTCCGCTGGAGACCCCCAAAACACTCATAGACAAGTCTGGCTCAGTGTCTTTTGGGGTCACTGCTCCTTTCTTCTGGGTCCTGGAGCACATAAGGGAAGTCTTTTCCTTCCAAGAGGCTGTTTTCCTAGTCCTGTGCAAGTTCTGGAATCAAATCCTACTGACCTTCAAAGTCATATTCCCTTAGGTTTCTCAGTTCCTTTGCCCGATCCTTGGGTTGGGAAGTCTGTTGTGGGTCCTAGAACTTTCGCAACAGCGAAAGAACTTCTTTGGTAAAACTGTTTTCCAGTTTGTGGATAGCCCACCTGGCAGCTCTATAGTAGGGATTATGGAAATCTCCTCCAAGAGGACTTATGCCACATGCCACGCCTTCCAAAACTGCTGTGGCCAGAGCTGCTGTCCCCGTCGCAGGCCACTGCTGACCCATGCCTTTGCAGGAGACCCTCAAACACTCACAGGCAGCTCTGGCTGTCTCTTCTGGGGGCCACTGCTCCTTTATCTGGGTCCTGATGCACACAAGATTTTGTTTATGCCCTCCAGTGTCTCTGGCGGGTATGAGGTTTGATTTTAAATGTGATTGTGCCCCTTCTACCACCTTCTTGAGGCTTTTCCTTTGCCCTTGGATGTGTGGTATCATTTTCTGGTGGGTTCCAACATTTTCCTGTTGATGGTTGTTCAGCTGCTAGTTGCAATTTTGGTGCTCTTGCAAAAGATGAGCACACTTGTTCATTTGTACCCTCTTTAGACTTCATATATAAACCATAGCATGTGATATTTGTCTTTCTCAGTTTACTCAGTAAGAGTAACTTCTAGATCCATCCATTTTGTTACAAATGGCATTTTTTAATGGTTATATTCCATATTTAATGTTTATATGTACCACATCTTCTTTATGCACTCCTCTGTTGATGGACATTTAGGTTGCTTCCATGTCCTAGTTACTCTAAATAGTGATGCAATGAATATTGGGATGCCTGAATCTTCTTAAAGTATGGTTTTTTCTGGGTATATGCCTAAGAATGGGTTGCTGGTCATGTGGTGGCTCTATTTTTGTTTCTTTAAGGAGCCTTTACATAGTAGTCTGCATAGTGGCTGTGCCAATTTATATTCCCACCAAAAGTGTAGGAGGGTTCCCTTTTCTCCACATCCTCTCAAGAATTTATTGTTTGTAGATTTATTAACTTACTCTTTGTCTTAATTACTTTAGTATTTGTCACCCGTACCTAACACTCCACTACTGAAAATTTAGGAATTAACACTTCTTTAAGGATCAGATAAAAATCTGGGAAGAAAGCCAATTTTGTTTTTCACTTTAAAAAAAATAAGGGACCTTTAAAAATTGAAGTGTATTTGATTTACAATATTGTGTTAGTTTCATGTGTACAGCAAAGTGATTTAGTTATATATATATTGTTTCAGGGAGTTTTCCATTATAGGTTATTATAAGATATTAAATATTCCTTGTTATACATTAAGTCGATGTTGTTTATCTATTTTACATACAGTAATGTATATCTGTTAATCCCATACTGCTAATTTATCCCTCCCACCTTCCCTTTCTCCTTTGGTTACCCTAATTTTGTTTTCTATGTCTGTGTCTGTGTTTATTTTGTAAATAGATAAATTCATATTGTTCTTTTAAATTCCACATAGAAGTGATAACATATTTATCTTTCTCTTAGTATTTTATAGGTCCATCCATATTGCTCCAAAACGCATTATTTCATTGTTTTTTATGGCTAAGTAGTATTCCATTGTGTATACATACCACATCTTTATTCATGCATCTGGTGATGGACATTTAGGCTGTTTCCGTGTCTTGAGTACTGTAAGGGGTGTATGTACCTTTTCAAATTGGAGTTTTCATCTTTTCTGGATATATAGACAGGAGTGAGATTGCTATCTCATATGGTAACTTTATTTTTAATTTTTTAAAGAATCTCTACACTATTTTCTATAGTGGTTGCACCACGTCACATTCCCACCAACAGTGAAGGAGGGTTCCCTTTTTTCTACAACTCCTCCGTTATTTATTATCTGTAGACTTTATGATGACAGTCATCCTGACCAGTGTGACATACCTCATTATGATTTTTTCACTTATCTAATAATTAATAATGTTGAGCATATTTTCATGTGCCTGTTAGTCATCCATGTGTCTTCTTTACAGATATCTCTATTTAGATCTTCTGCCCATTGTTTGATTGGGTTACCTGTTTTGTTTTGTTTTGTTTTACATGGAGTTGTATTAGTTGTTTGTATATTTTGGAAATTAATCCCTTGTTGGCTATTGAAATATTGAATATATTCATATTCACTATATTGAATATATTGAAAAATATTTGAAAATATTTTCAGTTTAACCATAGGTTGTCTTTTTGATTTGTTGATGGCTTCCTTTGCTGTGCAAAAGGTTTTAAGTTTGATTAGACCACATTTGTTTATTTTTGCTTTTCTTTCTAAAAAAAAAATTCATCTAAAGAAAATTGCTACAATTTATGTCAGAATGTGTTTCCTATGTTCTCTTCTAAGAGTTTCATGGTGTTGTCTTATTTTTAGGTTTATAGGCCATTTGACATTTAGTTCTGTATGTGGTGTGAGGGGGTGTTCTAATTTCATTGAGTTTCATGACACTGTCCAGCTTCCTCAAAACACTTGAGGACATTGTCTTTCCTTCACTGTGTACTTTGTCTCCTTTGTTTATGATTAATCCATAGTTGTATAGGTTTATTTCTGAGCTCTCTATTCTGTTCCACTGATCTGTATGTCTGTTTCTTGCCAATATGATGCTGTTTTGATCACTGAAGCTTTACAGTATTGTGTGGACTTTGGGAGGGTAATGCTTCTAGGTTTGTTCTTTTTCTGCAGGATTGTTCTGGCAATTCTGGGTCTTCCGTAATACCATATAAAAGTTTTACAATTGTTTTTTGTAGTTCTGTGAAAAATGTCACTAGTAATTTGATAGGAATCATAATAAATTGAAAGACTGCTTTGGGAAGTATGACTATTATATTAATACTTTATACCCACAAGCATAAAGTGTCTTTCCATTCCTTTGCATCATCTTCAATTGCCTTGATCAGCATTTTAACTTCTTACTATAGGTCTTTCCACCTCCTACATAGATTTATTGCTGGGCACTTTATTTTTTTGATGTGACTTTATTTTTTTCTTTTATTTTCTAATACGTCATTGTTAGTATAAAAAAAAGAAACAGATTTCTGTATATTAACTTGTGCTCTGCTAACTTGCTGAATCAATTTATTAATTCAAATAGCTTTCTTTGTGTGAACTCTTTAGGGATCCCTACACAGAGTATCGTTCAGTTGAGTCCAGTCACTCAGTCATATCTCTCTGTGACCCCATGGACTGCAGCACACCAGGCTTCCCTGTCCATCATCAACTCCCAGAGCCTGCTCAAACTCATGTCCATCGAGGCGGTGATGCCATCCAACCATTTTGTCCTCTGTTGTCACCTTCTTCCCTTGCCTTCAATTTTTCCCAGCATCAGGGTCTTTTCCAGTAACTCAGTTCTTTACACGGGCGGCCAAAGTATTGGAGCTTCAGCATCAGTCCTTCCAATGAGTATCGTGTCATCTACATATGACAGGTTTACCTCTTTCCTTTCAAATTGGACACATTTTATTTCTTCTCTTCTTGAAATGGCTAGGAATGCCAATACTATGTTGAACAGAAGCAGTGACAGTGAGCATCTTTGTCTGGTTCCAGAATCAGTGGGGAGGCTTTCAGCATTTCACTCCTGAGTTTTCTGTTGGCTGTGAAATGGCATTATCCTGTTGAGATATGTTCTCACTTTGGTGAGTTTTTTTTTTTTTTAAAACAATGAATGTATACTGAAAGCTATCAAATGCTTTCTCTGAATATATTCAGATGACCATTAAGTTTTTGTCTTCTTGTTAATGTGGTGTTATCATATCAATTGATTTGTATGTTAAATCATCCTTGCAACCTTGTAATGAATCCAACATCATCATCATGTACAATTCTTTCTATGTATTCTTGGTGTAAGTTGCTAAAACTTCGAGGAGTTTTGCATCTACATTCATCAATTTATTGGTCTTTTTTTTTTTTTTTTGGTAGTGTCTTTTTTTATGGTCCTCTAAATATCAGTTGAGTCCAAATATACTAGTGTGTCCTTTAGGATTTCTGTTGCCTTTTTGATTTTCTGACGATGATTTGTCCACTGGTATTCAGTTCAGTCGCTCAGTCGTGTCCGACTCTTTGCGACCCCATGAATCGCAGCACGCCAGGCCTCCCTGTCCATCACCAACTCCCAGAGTTCACCCAGACTCACGTCCATCGAATCAGTGATGCCATCCAGCCATCTCATCCTCTGTCGTCCCCTTCTCCTCCTGCCCCCAATCCCTTCCAGCATCAGAGTCTTTTCCAATGAGTCAACTCTTCACATGAGGTGGCCAAAGTACTGGAGTTTCAGCTTTAGCATCATTCCTTCCAAAGAAATCCCAGGGCTGATCTCCTTTAGAATGGACTGGTTCAGTTCAAAAGCATCAATTCTTCGGCGCTCAGCCTTCTTCACAGTCCAACTCTCACATCCATACATGACCACAGGAAAAACCATAGCCTTGACTAGATGGACCTTTGTTGGCAAAGTAATGTCTCAGCTTTTGAATATGCTATCTAGGTTGGTCATAACTTTCCTTCCAAGGAATAAGCATCTTTTAATTTCATGGCTGCAGTCACCATCTGCAGTGATTTTGGAGCCCAGAAAAATAAAGTCTTACACTGTTTCCACTGTTTCCCCATCTATTTACCATGAAGTGATGGTTTCCTACTATTATTGTATTCCTGTCAATCTCTCACTTTTATCAGCACTTGTTTAATATATTTAGGTGCTCTTATATTGGGTGCATATATGTTAACAAGTATAATGCCCTCTTGTATTGATCCTTTTACAAATATATAGTATCCTTTTTTGCCTTTATGGACTTTGTTATAAAATCTACTTTATCCAGTATCAGAAAGCTGCATCAGTTTTCTCATCATCTCTGTTTGAATGAAATACCTTTTCTATCCTTGTTGTTTAATCTACGTCTTTGCCAAAAAGTGAGTCTCATAGCAGCATACTGTAGTTTCTTTTATTACCCACTCTGCTGCTTTATATCTTTTGATCACAGCATTTAGTCTACTGACACTTAAAGTAATGCTAAGTATGTAGTTATTGTCATTTTAAATCTTTTTTTTTTTTTTTTCAGTTGGCTTCAGCTCTCTTTGGCAGGCTTCAATGATGGCTCAGATGGTAAAGAGTCTGCCTGCAATGCAGGAGACCCAGGTTCAATCCCTAGGTCAGGAAGATCCTCTGGAGAAGGAAATGGCAACCCACTCCAGTATTCTTGCCTGGAAAATCCCATGGACAGAGGAGTCTGGTGGGCTATAGTCCATGGAGTCACAAAAGAGTCAGACACAACTGAGCTACTAACACTTTCACTTTCATATAATTATTGTCATTTTAAACCTTTTTCAGTTGGATTCTGTACTTCCTGTGTTTATTCTTTTGTCCACATTGCTACAAATGGCATGATTTCATTTTTATTTATTTTAAAAATTTTCATTGTAGTTGCTTTACAATGTTGTTAGTTTCTGCTGAACAGCAAAATGCATCAGCTATACTTTTCCATATATCCCTTCTTTGTCACCACCAGGCATTGATTAGTTTCCTACACAGTAGGTTCTCATCAGTTATCTATTTTATACATAGAATGTGTGGATCCCAATTTTCCAATTGATCCCACTCCCCCTTTCCCACCTTGGTGTCCATATATCTGTCTGTGTCTCTATTTCTGCTTTTTAATAGATTCACTTGGTGTATTTTTCTAGATTCCACGTATATACATTTATATGATATTTGTTTTCTTCATTCTGACATACCTCACTCTGCTCTGTATGACAGCCACTAGGTCTAGCCACATCTCTGCAACTTTCACTATTTCTTTTTATATATATACACACACACACACACACACACACATATATATATATATATATATATATATGCTACAATGCTACATCATCTTTATCCATTTCTCTGATGATAGGCATTTAGCAGGCTTACATGTCCCAGCTATTGTAAATACTGCTACAGTGCATGTATCTTTTGGAATTATGGTTTTCTCTGAGTACCTGCCCAGAAGTAAGTTTGCTGAGTCATATGTTAACTCTGTTTTTAGCTTTTTTTAAAATAAAAATTTATTTAATCGGAGGCTAATTACTTTACAATATTGTATTGGTTTTGCCATACATCGACATGAATCCGCTACGGGTGTACATGTGTTCCCCATCCTGAATCCCCCTCCCACCTCCGTCCCCACCCCATCTCTCTGGGTCATCCCAGTGCATCAGCCCCGAGCATCCTGTATCATGCATCGAACCTGGACTGGCGATCTGTTTCACATATGATAATATACATGTTTCAATGCCATTTTCCCAAATCATCCCACCCTCGCCCTCTCTCACAGAGTCCAAAAGACAGTTCTATACATCTGTGTCTCTTGCTGTCTCGCATACAGGGTTATCGTTACCATTGTTCTAAATTCCATATATATGCGTTAGTATACTGTATTGGTGTTTTTCTTTCTGGCTTACTTCACTCCGTATAATAGGCTCTAATTTCATCCACCTCATTAGAACTGATTCAAATGTATTCTTTTTAATGGCTGAGTAATACTCCATTGTGTATATGTACCACAGCTTTCTTATCCATTCATCTGCTGATGGGCATCTAGCTTGCTTCCATGTCCTGGCTATTAGAAACAGTGCTGTGATGAACACTGGAGTACATGTGTTTCTTTCAATTCTGGTTTCCTTGGTGTGTATGCACAGCAGTGGGATTGCTAGGTCGTATGGCAGTTCTATTTCCAGTTTTTAAAGCAATCTCCACGTTGTTTTCCATAGTGGTTGTACTAGTTTGCATTCCCACCAACAGTGTAAGAGGGTTCCCTTTTCTCCACACCCTCTCCAGCATTTATTGCTTGTAGACTTTTGGATAGCAGCCATTCTGACTGTTGTGAAATGGTACCTCATTGTGGTTTTGATTTGCATTTCTCTGATAATGAGTGATGTTGAGCATCTTTTCATGTGTTTGTTAACCATCTGTATGTCTTCTTTGGAGAAATGTCTGTTTAGTTCTTTGGCCCATTTTTTGATTGGGTCATTTATTTTTGTGGAATTGAGCTGCAGGAGTTGATAGTATATTTCTGAGATTAATTCTTTGTCAGTTGCTCCGTTTGCTATTATTTTCTCTCATTCTGAAGGCTGTCTTTTCACCTTGCTTATAGTTTCCATTGTGCAGAAGCTTTTTATTTTTTATTTTTTTAGAAGCTTTTAATTTTAATTAGGTCCCGTTTATTTTTGCTTTTATTTCCAATATTCTGGGAGGTGGGTCATAGAGGATCCTGCTGTGATTTATGTCAGAGAGTGTTTTGCCTATGTTCCCCTCTAGGAGTTGTATAGTTTCTGGTCTTACGTTTAGCTCTTTAATCCATTTTGAGTGTATTTTTGTGTATGGTGTTACAAAGTGTTCTAGTTTCATTCTTTTACAAGTGGTTGACCAGTTTCCCCAGCACCACTTGTTAAAGAGATTGTTTTTTCTCCATTGTATATTCTTGCCTCCTTTGTTAAAGATAAGGTTTCCATAGGTGCATGGATTTGTCTCTGGGCTATTTTGTTCCATTGATCTATATTTCTGTCTTTGTGCCAGTACCATACTGTCTTGATGCTGTTTTTCATAGTGGCTGCATCAAGTTACATTCCCACCAATCGTGCAAGTGGGTTTCCTTTCTCCACACCCTCTCCAGCATTTACTGTCTCTAGATTTTTTGATGATGGCCATTCTGACTGGTGTGAGGTGATACTCATTGTAATTTTGATTTTCATTTCTCTAATTATTAGTGATGTCGGGCATCATTTCACGTGCTTTGTGGCCATTGTATCTCTTTTTTGGAGAAATGTCTAATGAGGTCTTCCACCCATTTTCTGATTGGTATTGAGTTATATGAACTGTTTGTGTATTTTAGAGATTAATTCCTTGTCAGTTGCTATATTTGCAAATACTTCGCCCCCTTCTGAGGGCTGTGTTCTCATGTTCTTTATAGTTTCCATTGCTGTGCAAAAAGCTTTAAATAGGTTCCATTTGTTTATTTTTTGTTATTTTCACTACTCTAGGAGTTGGGCCAAAGAATACCTTCCTGTAATTTATGTCAAAGAGTGAATTGCGTATGTTTTCCTCTAAAAGTTTAACAGTGTCTGGCCTTACATTTAGTTCTTTAATCCATTTAAAGCTTATTTTAATGTGTGGTGTTATGGAGTGTTCTAATTTCATTCTTTTACATGTAGCTGTCCAGTTTTCCCAGCACCAATTATTGAAGAAACTGTCTTTCCAACATTGTGTATTCTTGTCACCATTTTCATAGGTGACCATAGTCCATCGGTTTCTCTGGGATTCCTGTTCATTGGTCTATATTTCTGTTTTTGTGCCAATACCGTACTGTCTCCATTACTGTAGATTATGTAGTACAGTCTTCAGTCAGGAAGCCTGATTCCTCCAGCTTCTCCCTCCCCCACCTCAGGATTGCTTTGGTTATTTGAGGTGTTTTTTTTTTTTTATTTTTCCTTACAAATTGCAAAATTTTTTGTTTTGAATCTGTGAAAAATACTATTAGTAATTTGATAGGAAAATAGATAGTGAAACACTGGAAACAGTGGCTGAATATATTTTGGGGGGGCTCCAAAATCACTGCAGATGGTGAATGCAGCCATGAAATTAAAAGACGTTTACTCCTTGGAAGGGAAGTTATGACCAACTTAGCATATTAAAAAGCATATTAAATGCATATTAAAAAGCAGAGACATTACTTTGTCCACAAAGGTTCGTCTAGCCAGGGCCAGTATTGGAGTTTCATCTTCAACATCAGTCCTTCCCATGAACAGCCAGGACTGATCTCCTTTAGGATGGACTGGTTAGATCTCCCTGCAGTCCCAGGGACTCTCAAGAGTCTTCTCTAACACCACAGTTCAAAAGCATCAATTCTTCACCGCTCAGCTTTTTTTATAGTCCAACTCTCACATCCGTACATGACCACTGGAAAAACCATAGCCTTGACTAGATGGATCTTTGTTGGCAAAGTAATGTCTCTGCTTTTGAATATGCTGTCTAGGTTGGTCATAACTTTCCTTCCAAGGAGTAAGCGTCTTTGAATTTCATGGCTGCAAGCACCATCTGCAGTGACTTGGGAGCCCAGAAAAATAAAGTCTGACACTGTTGCCCCATCTATTTGCCATGAAGTGATGGGACCAGATGCCATGATCTTAGTTTTCTGAATGTTGAGCTTTAAGCCAACTTTTTCACTCTCCACTTTCACTTTCATCAAGAGGCTTTCACTTTCATCATCACTTTCTGCCATAAGGGTGCTGTCATCTGCATATTGGAGGATATTGATATTTCTCCCAGCAATCTTGATTCCAGCTTGTGCTTCCTCCATCCCAGCGTTTCTCATGATGTACTCTGCATAGAAGTTAAATAAGCAGGCTGACAATATATGCCTTGACACACTCCTTTTCCTATTTGGAACCAGTCTGTTGTTCCATGTCCAGTTCTAACTGTTGCTTCCTGACCTGCATACAGGTTTCTCAAGAAGCAGGTCAGGTGGTCTGGTATTCCCATCTCTTTCAGAATTTCCCACAGTTTATTGTGATCCACACAGTCAAAGGCTTTGGCATAGTCAATAAAGCAGAAATAGATGTTTTTCTGGAACTCTCTTGCTTTTTCCATGATCCAGCAGATGTTGGCAATTTGATCTCTGGGTCCTCTGCCTTTTCCAAAACCAGCTTGAACATCTGGAAGTTCACGGTTCATGTATTGCTGAAGCCTGGCTTGGAGAATTTTAAGCATTACTTACTAGCAGTTAGATGAGTGCAATTGTGCGGTAGCTTGACCATTCTTTGGCATTGCCTTCTCTGGGATTGGAATGAAAACTGACCTTTTCCAGTCCTGTGGCCACTGTTGAGTTTTCCAAATTTGCTGGCATACTGAGTGCAGCACTTTTACAGCATCATCTTTCAGGATGTGAAATAGCTCACCTGGAATTCCATCACCTCCACTAGCTTTGTTCGTAGTGATGCTTACTAAGGCCCACTTGACTCCACATTCCAGGATGTCTGCCTCTAGGTGAGTGATCACACTATCATGATTATCTCGGTCGTAAAGATCTTTTTTGTACAGTTCTTCTGTGTATTCTTGCCACCTCTTCTTAATATCTTCTGCTTCTGTTAGGTCCATACCATTTCTGTCTTTTATCGAGCCCATCTTTGCATGAAATATTCCCTTGGTATCTTTAATTTTCTTGAAGAGATCTCTAGTCTTTCCCATTCTGTTGTTTTCCTCTATTTCTTTGCATTGATCACTGAGGAAGGCTTTCTTATCTCTCCTTGCTATTCTTTGGAACTCTGCATTTAGATGCTTATATCTTTCCTTTTCTCCTTTGCTTGTCACTTCTCTTCTTTTCACAGCTATTTGTAAGGCCTCCCCAGACAATATTTTGCTTTCTTGCATTTCTTTTTCTTAGGGATGGTCTTGATTTCTGTCTCCTATACAATGTCACGAACCTCCGTCCATAGTTCATCAAGCACTGTATCTATCAGATCTAGTCCCTTAAATCTATTTCTCACTTCCACTGTATAGTCATAAGGGATTTGATTTAGGTCATACCTGAATGGTTTAGTGTTTTTCTTCATTTTCTTCCATTTAAGTCTGAATTTGGCAATAAGGAGTTCATGATCCGAGCCACACTCAGTTCCCGGTCTTGTTTTTGCTGACTGTATAGAGTTTCTCCATCTTCAGCTGCAAAGAATATAATCAATCTGATTTTGGCGTCAACCATCTGGTGATGTTCATGTGTAGAGGGTTCTTTTGTGTTGTTGGAAGAGGGTGTTTGCTATGACCAGTGCGTTCTCTTGGCAGAACTCTATTAGCCTTTGCCCTGCTCACTTTCACGCTTTGGAGAAGGAAATGGCAACCCACTCCAGTGTTCTTCCCTGGAGAATGCCAGGGATGGGGAGCCTCGTGGGCTGCCATCTATGGGGTCGCACAGAGTCAGACACGACTGAACTGACTTAGCAGCAGCAGCAGCATTCTGTATTCCAAGGCCAAATTTGCCTGTTATTCCATGTGTTTTTTGACTTCCTACTTTTGCATTCCAGTTCCCTATAATGAAAAGGACATCTTTTTTGGGTGGTAGTTCTAGAAGGTCTTGTAGGTCTTCATAGAACTGTTCAACTTCTGCTTCTTCAGCGTAACTGGCTGGGGCATAGACTTGGATTACCATGATACTGAATGGTTTGCCTTGGAAACGAACAGAGATCATCCTGTCGTTTTTGAGATTGCATCCAAGTACTGCATTTCAGACTCTCTTAATGACTATGACGGCTATTCCATTTCTTCTAAGGGATTCCTGCCCACAGTAGTAGATATAAGGGTCATCTGAGTTAAATTCACCCATTCTAGTCCATCTTAGTTCACTGATTCCTAGAATGTCGATGTTCACTCTTGCCATCTCCTGTTTGAACACTTCCAATTTGCCTTGATTCATGGACCTAACATTCCAGGTTCCTATGCAATATTGCTCTTTACAGCATTGAACCCTGCATCCATCACAAGTCCCATTCACAACTGGGTATTGTTTTTGCTTTGGCTCCATCCCTTCATTCTTTCTGGAGTTATTTCTCCACTGAACTCCTTAGCATATTCAGCACTTACTGCCCTGGGGAATTCATCTTTCAGTGTCCTATCATTTTGCCTTTTCATACTGTTCATGGGGTTCTCAAGGTAAGAATATTGAATTGGTTTGCCATTTTCTTCTCCAGTGGACCACATTCTGTCAGACCTCTCCACCATGACCACCTATCTTGGGTGTCCCCACACGGCATAGCTTAGTTTCATTGAGTTAGACAAGTCTGTGGTCTGTGTGATCAGATTAGCTAGTTTTCTGTGATTGTAGTTTCAGATTGTAGTTTCAGTCTGTCTGCCCTCTGATCCCCTCTCTCAGTACTTACCATTTTACTTGGGTTTCTCTTACCTTGGATGTGGGGTATCTCTTCACGGCTGTTCAGCAAAGCACAGCCGCTGCTCCTTACCTCTGTTGCGGGGTAGCTCCTCTCGGCTGCCACCCCGTCCTTGGGCCAGGATAGCTCCTCTCAGCCGTGCTCGTGCACCGTCACAGCTGCCACGACATGCTGTTCATATTTTCTATTTTTTCCTGGTTCAGTCTTGGAATATTGTACCTTCGGAAGAATTTGTCCATTTCTCCTAGGTTGTCCATTTTATTGGCATATAGTTGCTTATAGTAGTCTCCTATGGTACTTTGTATTTTTATGGTATCAGTTGTAAGTTTCCCTTTTCATTTCTAATTTTATTGAGTCCTTCCTCTCTTTTTCTTGATAAGTCTGGCTACAGGTTTAACAATTATGTCTATCATCTCAAAGAACCAGCGTTAGATTCATTGATCTTTGCTACTGTTTTCATCATTTCTACTTCTTTTATTTCTCCTGTGATTTTTATGATTTCTTCTACTAACTTTGGGTATTCTTATTCTTTTCTCTGGTTGGTTTAGGTGTAAGGTTAGGTTGGAGATTTTTCTTCTTTCTTGAGGTAGGACTCTCTTCCTATAAACTGCTTTTGCTGCATCACACAGGTTTTAGTTTGTTGTGTTTTCATGGTTTTTTATTTCTATTTATCTTTTTATGTCTTTCGTGATCTCCTGGTTATTTAGTAGCACACTGTTTAGCCTCCAGGTGTTTGTGTTTTTTTACTCTTCTTCCCTCTAATTGATTTCTAACCTCATAGTGTTAAAAAGATGCTAGAAACAATTTCCAATGTCTTAAATTTACCAAGACTGGATTTGTGTCCTATGATGTGATATATCCTAGAGAATGTTCCTTGTGCACTTGAGAAGAAAATGTATTCTGATTCTACTGCTTTCATATTGAATGTCCTGCAAATATCAATTAAGTCTATCTGGTTAATGTGTTGTTTAAAGCTTGTATTTCCTTATTAATTTTCTTCCTGGATGACCTGTGTGTTGGTGTAAGTGGTGTGTTAAAGTCACCTACTATTATTGTATTACTGTCAATTTCCCCTTTTATGGTTGCTAGTATTTGCCTTATGTTTTGAGGTGCTCCTATTCTAGGTGTGTAAATATTTATAATTGTTATAACTTTCTTCTTGGAATGATCCCTTAATCATTATATAGTATCCTTATGTAGTGTCCAAATGATAGACAAGTCTATCTTGTCTGATATGACTATTGCTCCTCCAGCTTTGATTTCCATTTACATGGAACACCTCTTCCCACCCACTTCCAGTCTGTGTGTGTTCCTAGGGCTGGAGTAGGTCTCTTTTGTGAACAGAATGTATATAGGGGTATATAGGTCTTCTTTTTGTATCCATTCAGCCAATCTGTCTCTCAGTTGAAGTATTTAATCAACTTAAATTTAAGGTAAGTGTTGGTATGTATGTTCCTATCACCATTTTCTTAATTGCTTTGGGTTTGCTTTTGTAGCTTTTTTCTTCTCTTGTGTTTCCTGCCAAAAGATGCTCCTTTAGCATTCATTGTAAAGATGGGGTGGTGGTGCTGAACTCTCTCAGCTTTTGCTCATCTGTCAAGTTTTTGAAGTCTATGTTGAATCTGAATGGTATCCTTGCTGTGGACATTAATCTTGATGTAGGTTTTTCCCTTTTATCACTTTAAATATATCCTGCCACTTCCTTCTTACCTGCAGGGTTTCTACTGAAGAATCAGCTAATAGTCTTATGGGGATTCCCTTGTTTGTTACTTGTTGTCTTTCCCTTGCTACTTTTAATATTTTTCTTTGAATTTCAGTTCTGTTATTTTGATTAATACAGTATTGACTGGGGGAGTTTTTTCAGAAAACTAATGCCGGTAGCTCTAAATTTGTAAGTGAATACTGAAACACCCTAAAATCAACAAGTTTTCTTTGCATTTAATGTACCTATTTGAAACCTGTAAGATGGTGAAAAACAGAGAAGCCTGGTGTGCTGCCATCCATGGGTTGGACACAACTTACTGACTGAACAATAACATGTCTTACAGAAGCATTCTAATATTTCGTTGAGAGTGTAATCAGTATAGCAAGCACCTCTGTACAGGGAACAGAACATATATTACAAATATACCATATACAATCTGCACTTTTCCTGGAAGAGCAGATGCTATACTTTCTGGCAGTGATTTTTTTTCAGTCCTGTGGGCATTATTTCCTCTAGAATATGTTATTGTACCTGATACTCAACAAGGTATATTTTCTTTTAGACATGCCACAAGGAGGACCAGGTATGGGACTACCACTACATTCACCAGAATGGTCATGGCTACTGCTAACAAAAGTTGCTTGTGCGTCATTTTATTCTACGTGTTAAGGCTACACAAAATTTAAATGCATTGGATAAACCACAATTACTCGAATAGAAACCTACTTTCTTACACCATTTTTGAGCTTGCCAGAGGATACTGAAGTTTGCCAGGTATTAATCAGATCTGGTGGCTGTGCGGGCGCAGGAGAGCCGAAAGATCAGGAGGGGCAGCTGTGAGGAGATACCCCTCGTCCAAGGTAAGGAGCAGCACCTGCACTTTGCTGGAGCAGCCGTGAAGATATACCCCACGCCCAAGATAAGAGAAACCCGGTAAGACAGTAGGTGTTGCGAGAGGCATCAAAGGGCAGACACACAAACCATAATCACAGAAAACTAGTTAATCTAATCACACGGACCACAGCCTTGTCTAACTCAATGAAACTAAGCCATGCTGTGTGGGGAAACCCAAAATAGGTGTTCATGGTGGAGAGGTCTGACAGAATGTGGTCCACTGGAGAAGGGAATGGCAAACCATTCAGAATTCTTGCCTTGAGAACCCCGCGAACAGTATGAAAAGGCAAAATGATAGGATACTGAAAGAAGAACTCCCCAGGTCGGTAGGTGCTGAATATGCTACTGAAGATCAGTGGAGAAATAACTCCAGAAAGAATGAAGGGATGGAGCCAGCAAAAACCATACCCAGTTGTGGATATGACTGGTGATAGAAGCAAGGTCCAATGCTGTAAAGAGCAATATTGCATAGGAACCTGGAATGTTAGGTCCATGAATCAAGGCAAACTGGAAGTGGTCAAACAGGAGATGGCAAGAGTGAACGTCAACATTCTAGGAATCAGTAAACTAAAATGGACTGGAATGGGTGAATTTAACTCAGATGACCATTATATCTACTACTGTGGGCAGGAATCCCTTAGAAGAAATGGAATAGCCATCATAGTCATCAAAAGAGTCCGAAATGCAGTACTTGGATGCAATCTCAAAAATGACAGAATGATCTCTGTTCGTTTCCAAGGCAAACCATTCAGTATCATGGTAATCCAAGTCTATGCCCCAACCAGCAATGCTGAAGAAGCTGAAGTTGAACGGTTCTATGAAGACCTACAAGACCTTCTAGAACTACCACCCAAAAAAGATGTCCTTTTCATTATAGGGAACTGGAATGCAAAAGTAGGAAGTCAAGAAACACCTGGAGTAACAGGCAAATTTGGCCTTGGAATACAGAATGAAGCAGGGCAAAGGCTAACAGCGTTTTGCCAAAAGAACACACTGGTCATAGCAAACATCCTCTTCCAACAACACAAGAGAAGACTTTACCCATGGACATCACCAGATGGTCAACACCGAAATCAGACTGATTATATTCTTTGCAGACAAAGATGGAGAAGCTCTATACAGCCAGCAAAAATAAGACTGGGAGCTGACTGTGGCTCAGATCAAGAACTCCTTATTGCAAAATTCAGACTTAAATAGAAGAAAGTAGGGAAAACCACTAGACCATTCAAGTACAACCTAAATCAAATTCCTTATGATTATACAGTGGAACTGAGAAATCTGCTGGATCATCAAAAAAGCAAGAGAGTTCCAGAAAAATATCTATTTCTGCTTTATTGACTATGCCAAAGCCTTTGACTGTGTAGATCAAAATAAACTGTGGACAATTCTGAAAGAGATGGGAATATCAGATCACCTCACCTGCCTCTTAAGAAACCTGCCAGGAGAAATATCAATAACCTCAGATATGCAGATGACACCACCCTTATGGCAGAAAGTGAAGAGGAACTACAGAGCCTCTTGATGAAAGTGAAAGAGGAGAGTGAAAAAGTTGGCTTAAAGCTCAACATTCAGAAAACGAAGATCATGGCATCCAGTCCCATCACTTCATGGCAAATAGATGGGGAAACAGTGTCAGACTTTATTTTGGGGGGCTCCAAAATCACTGCAGATGGTGACTGCAGCCATGGAATTAAAAGACGCTTACTCCTTGGAAGGAAAGTTATGACCGACCTAGATAGCATATTGAAAAGCAGAGACATTACTTTGCCAACAAAGTAGCCATCTAGTCAAGGCTATGGTTTTTCCAGTGGTCATGTATGGATGTGAGAGTTGGACTGTGAAGAAAGCTGAGCGCTGAAGAATTGATGCTTTTGAACTGTGGTGTTGGAGAAGACTCTTGCGAGTCCCTTGGACTGCAAGGAGATCCAACCAGTCCATTCTAAAGGAGATCAGTCCTGGGTGTTCGTTGGAAGGAATGATGCTAAAGCTGAAACTCCAATAGTTTGGCCACCTCACATGAAGAATTGCCTCATTGGAAAAGACTCTGATGCTGGGAGGGATTAGAGGCAGCAGGAGAAGGGGACGACAGAGGATGAGATGGCTGGATGGCATTACTGACTCAATAGACATGAGTTTGGGTGAACTCCGGGAGTTGGTGATGGACAGGGAGGCCTGGCATGCTGCAATTCATGGGGTCACAAAGAGTCGGACATGACTGAGCAACTGAACTGAACTGATTAACTCATAATTATACTGTAAAATACAAATGGACTTAGCTATCTGATGGCCGGGTCTCCTGTTTTCTTTTCCTATTGATGCTATTGATGCAACTGAGGTGTCATGAATAGTTGTCACCATGTGGACTAGCCACTTGTCTTTTAAGAAGACTTACTTCTCTCATCTGTAAGAATGTCATTTCTTCCCTCTATAGATTTTCAGATTTCTCCTTTAATTGATTTTGTAGAACAGGATTCTCTGTTACAGTCCCAGAAACTCTGGATTTTTCAATATTTTAGATGTAGACATACTGTTGTAATAACTGTCTTAGTAACTA
This sequence comes from Bos grunniens, assembly GCF_055505025.1. Taxonomy (NCBI): domain Eukaryota; kingdom Metazoa; phylum Chordata; class Mammalia; order Artiodactyla; family Bovidae; genus Bos; species Bos grunniens. The sequence goes on from NC_141177.1 coordinate 62,282,233, forward strand.
TGGTGTCATGAACCAAGATAAGGTTGTAGGACTGATAATATTGTTTCCTGCAGTTTCTTCACCTGTATAAATTTCAAGGTTGCATATACAACCAATTTCACTTTCACTAACCATTCTGATCAGAATTCATTCTATATATTTTTTAAGTTTTCTAGGATTATAAATTTTGAATCTGAGTCATCCTCTCTACTTTTTTGTACAAAATAATCCAAAACAAGTTTAACTTTTGAGATTCTGTCTGGAGGAAGTGCAGTTTCTGAGTTAAAGTGAAGAAATGTCATTATTTGTTTGAGCCTTCTTCTTATAATACTCTTTGGAAAGTTAGGTGTTTCAAATAAAGGACCAGTCAACCAATACTCTTTTCACTGTGACTTATTCTTCCTATCAAAATTATTAATTCAAGAAACTACTTTGGGCCACTATTGGTTATATTAGTCCATTTTAAAGCCTTATCATACTTTTTATATGATTTTTCATTCTGTTGGTGATAACAAGTTTGAGAAGTGACCAACTCGAAACAGTCATTATCAAAAATTCTGTTATTTCACTAACTTTGTGGGTTATTATATTCAATAGTTACACCTGACATAGCTATAAAGTCTTCTAATATTCATGAAATGTTGTCTTCAATCCACTCTTCTATAGAGGCAAAGAAGCATTCTCCAGCACATGAGTTTCATTTTCACTTTCCGTATCAGAATAAGTCACTAACTTTTTTTGTCTTTTTGTTAGTCTATTATTCACACTGTCTGAATCTGAACTATATTCTGAAGAACTATCATCTTTTGAAACACTAAAATATATGTTGTTTGGACGATCAGAGAAAATATCTTCATAAAATTCACTGAAAAATTCTTTACTCAAAATTTAACAATGCATCATTTTAAAACCTTAAAAAAAAAAAAAAAAGCTTTAGGGTAATAAACTTGTGTTTATAGTATACACAAGGTTGGAATAAAACCTAACAAAGCAAAATGTGAATGATAATGACAATCATAACCCTCATCCAGTTTCAAGCTCTAACAGCTCTTCATGTTGATGTTTATTGTATCCCTCTCTAAAAACATATTTGTATCTCCAGGCAACAGTGTGTTTAATGTGTCTTGGCATGTTTCTCCTTTGGTTTATCCTGTATGGGACCCTATGCACTTTCTGGACTTGGATAGCTATTTCCTTTATCATGTTAGCAAAGTTTTCAACTATAATCTCTTGAAATATTTTTTCAGATCTTTCTCTTCTTCTTCTGGGATTCTTAAAATTTGAATGTTAGTCTGTTTACTGCTCCAGAGGTCTCTAAGACTGTCTTCATTTCTTTTCATTCTTTTTTCTTTATTCTACTACTTGGCAGTTATCTAGCTCACTTATTCATTTTTATACCTCAGTTATTCTGCTATGATTCTTTCCACTGTATTTTTCATTTCATTTATTCTGTTGTTCAACACTGTTTGTTCTTCAGTTCTTTGATGTCCATATTAAACATTTCTTGTATTTTCTCAATCTGTGCTTCCATTCTGTTTCCGAGATTTTGGGATCATCTTTACTCTCATTGCTCTGAATTCTTCTTTCAGGTAAATTACCTATATTTCCTCTAAATTTCTCTCATCTTATAGGTTTTTACCTTGCTCCTTCATCTGTAATGTAATACTATCATTTCATTTATGTTGATGGGTGGGGCTGTGTTCCTCTTTGGCTTGAGGCATCCAGCTTTGGAGTCTGTGGGCAGTTGGGGGGAGTAAGGTCTTGGTGCCAAGATGAGGACCTCTGGGTGAGCTCACAATGATGAATATTCCCTGGAGTCCAAAGTTCTCTAGTAGTCCAGTGGCCCAGATTTTATGTTCCCACCACAAGGGCTTAGGTCCAACCCCTGGCCTGGGAAATCAGACCTTGCAAGCCACGGTGGCAAAAAAAGAAAAAAGTATAAATAATAATAATATTAAAAGTAAAATATAAAATAAAAGATGAAAAAAATTTAAAGATTAAAAAAAAAACAACTAAAAATTCCCAGGTGCCTCTATTAGTGCCCTTGCCCCTGCAGGCTGGCTGGGGTACAGGCATGTCCAGAAAGCCCAGCACAACTTGAAGAGGCTTTGAAGACATGCAGCATTCAGATCACCAGGACCCATGTGGCCCACAGGGGTTTTGAGGGAAGCAGTGCTTGGGTCCAGTAGGACCTGTGTGGATAGAGGAGGTGCTGAAGGGTTCAGGCCCAGGACCCACATGACCCTGAGGCTTTGGCAGGAGTGAGGATCAGGCCTGGGATACAAGTTTCGCTGGGGCCTGAGCAGGAGAGGAAGACCCTACCTTGAGAGGTAGGGGAGCCTGCACAGGCATGCGCTGCTCCCATTGCCCAAAGAGGCTGAGCCCAGGTGTGGAAGGGTCTTGCAATGGCTACCATGCCCTTTTGTGTGCCAGTTAACAATGGCACCTTGCTTCCACAGTGGCCAGGACCTCCCCTGCTAACCTTCCTGGCTGGTTGTGGAGGCCTTCCCTCCTGTTGCCTCAGCCTGTCTCCTCACCAACAGCTGTCCCTCCACTTGGCAAACCTCACTCTAGCACCTGGCCCGCCTCCTCACCAGGAGACACATAACTCAGGCTGGGATGTGCAGGGTTGCAGCACAGTGTACATAGGTCTTTCTCTATCTTGCCATCCACAGACCAGTTACTGCATTTCCCTCTGATTCTCTGAAGGTCCCTCTTAGTCCCCACTGATACCCTCAGCATGAGTGGGCTTTTCTGAGTGTGAGGACATTCTCTCCTCCTTCAGCTTCCCCTCAAGGGCACCAGTCCCATCCCACCTCAACTTCTACACCCCCATTCCTTTCCAATGTTCCATCTGGTTGCATGGCAATTTTTCTTGTCCCATTAGATGGCTGAGGTCCTCCACTAGTGTCCAGTAGGTGCTCTGTGAGAATTGTTAGGATGTATTCTTGATGTCGGAGAAGGCAATGGCACCCCACTCTGGTACTCTTGCCTGGAAAACCCCATGGATGGAGGAGCGTGGTAGGCTGCAGTCCATGGGGTCGCGAAGAGTCCGACACGACTGAGCGACTTCACTTTCACTTTTAACTTTCATGCACTGGAGAAGGAAATGGCAACCCACTCCAGTGTTCTTGCCTGGAGAATCCCAGCAATGGGGGAGCCTGGTAGGCTGCCGTCTATGGGGTCGCACAGAGTCGGACACGACTGAAGGGACTTAGCAGCATTCTTGATGTACTTGTGAGGAGATGGGAACTTCACAACCTTCTGCCATCTTTACTCTGTCCCACCCTTTCTTTGGGCTTCATTTGTGGCTCAGCTGGTAAAGGATCAGCCTGCAGTGTGAGAGACCTGGGTTTGATCCCTGGGTTGGGAAGATCCCCTGGAGAAGGGAAAGGCTATCCACTCCAGTATTCTGGCCAAGAGAATTCCAAGGATTGTATAGTCCATGAGGTCACAAAGAATTGGACACAACTGAGCAAATTTCACACACACACACACCCACACACACCCTTTATTTTTAATGACTATACAGAGTTATATTCCATTATATATATGTACCACATCTTTATCCATTCCTCCGTCAATGGATATTTAAGTTATTCACGTTTCTTGTCTATTGTAAACAGTGCTGCAATGGACACTAGAATCTATGAATCATTTGGAAACACGATTTTCCCTGAATATATGCCCAGGAGTGAGACTGCTGGATCATTAATTCAGTTCAGTTCAGACACTGAGTCGTGTCTGACTCTTTGTGACCTCATGGACTGCAGCACACCAGGCCTCCCTGTCCAACACCAACTCCGGGAGTTTACTCAAACTCATGTCCATTGAGTCAGTGATGCCATCCAACCATCTTATCCTCTGTAGTCCCCTACTCCTCCTGCTTTCAGTCTTTCCCACCATTAGGGTCTTTTCCAACGAGTCAGCTCTTTGCATCATGTGGCCAAAGTACTGCAGTTTCAGCTTCAGCATCAGTCCTTCCAATGAATATTCAAGACTGACTTCCTTTAGGATGGCCTGGTTGGATCTCCTTGCAGTCCAAGGGACTCTCAAGAGTCTTCTCCAATAGCACAGTTCAAAATGATCAATTTTTCAGTGCTCGACTTTCTTTATAGTCCAACTCTCACATCCATACATGACTACTGAAAAAACCATAGCTTTGAGTAGACAGACCTTTGTTGGCAAAGTAATGTCTCTGCTTTTTATTTATTTATATTATTATTATTTTTACTTTACAATATTGTATTGGTTTTGCCATACATCAACATGCATCCGCCATGGGTGTACACGTGTCCCCTATCCTGAACCCCCTCCCACCTTCCTCCCCATACCATCCCTCTGGATCATCTCAGTGCACCAGCCCCAAGCTTCCTGTATCCTGCATCGAACCTAGACTGGTGATTCATTTCTTATATGATATTATACATGTTTTAATGCCATTCTCCCAAATCATCCCCCCCCCCCCGCCCCTCTCCCACAGAGTCCAAAAGACAGTTCTATACATCTGTGTCTCTTTTGCTGTCTGGCATACAGGGTTGTCGTTACCATGTTTCTAAAGTCCATATATATGCGTTAGTATACTGTATTGGTGTTTTTCTTTCTGTCTTACTTCACTCTGTATAATAGGCTCCAATTTCATCTGCCTCATTAGAACTGATTCAAATGTATTCTTTTTAATGGCTGAGTAATACTCCATTGTGTATATGTACCACAGCTTTCTTATCCACTCATCTGCTGATGAACATCTAGGTTGCTTCCATGTCCTGGCTATTATAAACAGTGCTGCAATGAACATTGGGGTACACGTGTCTCTTTCAATTCTGGTTTCCTTGGTGTGTATGCCCAGCAGTGGGACTGCTGGGTCATATGGCAATTCTAGTTCCAGTTTTTAAAGGAATCTCCACACTGTTCTCCATAGTGGCTGTACTAGTTTGCATTCCCACCAACAGTGTAAGAGGATTCCATTTTCTCCACATCCTCTCCAGTATTTATTGCTTGTAGACTTTTGGATAGCAGCCATTCTGACTGGTGTGAAATGGTACATAGACGTTTCTCCAAAGAAGACCTACAGATGGCTAACAAACACATGAAAAGATGCTCAACATCACTCATTATCAGAGAAATGCAAATCAAAACCACAATGAGGTACCATCTCTGCTTTTTAATATGCTGTCTGCTGCTGCTGAGTCACTTTAGTCATGTCGCTTCAGTCTGTGCGACCCCATAGATGACAGCCCACCAGGCTCCCCCGTCCCTGGGAGTCTCCAGGCAAGAACACTGGAGTGGGTTGCCATTTCCTTTTTCAGTGCATCAAAGTGAAAAGTGAAAGCAAACCCACTCAGTCATATCCGACTCGCAGTGACCCCAGGGACTGCAGCCTAAGGGGCTCCTCTGTCCATGGGATTTTCCAGGCAGGAGTACTGGAGTGGGTTGCTACTGCCTTCTCCAATATGCTGTCTAGGTTGGTCATAACTCTTCTTCCAAGGAGTAAGTGTCTTTTAATTTCATGGCTGCAGTCACCATCTGCAGTGATTTTGGAGTCCCCCCCCCCCCCCGCCCAGAATAAAATCTGTCAGTTTCCACTGTTTCCCTATGTGCCATGAAGTGCTAGGACCAGATGCCATGATCTTAGTGTTCTGAATGTTGAGCTTTAAGCCAACATTTTCACTCTCCTCTTTCACTTTCATCAGGAGGCTCTTTAGTTCTTTGGTTTCTGCCATAAGGGTGGTATCATCTGCATATCTGAGGTTATTGATATTTCTCCCAGCAATCTTGATCCCAGCTTGTGCTTTATCCAGCCCAGCATTTCTCATGATGTTCTCTGCATATAAGTTAAATAAGCAGGTGACAATATATAGTCTTGTACTCCTTTCCCTATTTGGAACCAGTCTATTATTCCATGTCCAATTCTAACAGTTGCTTCCTGATCTGCATACAGATTTCTCAAGCAGACCACTTGACCACAAGGAGGTCAAGTGGTCTGGTATTCCATCTCTTTAAGAATTTTCCACAGTTTCCTGTGATCCACACAAAGGCTTTGGCATAGTCAACAAAGCAGAAATAGATGTTTTTTTCTGGAACTCTATTCCTTTTTCAATGATCTAGCGGATATTGGCAACGGGATCTCTGGTTCCTCTGCCTTTTCTAAATCCAGCTTGAACATCTGGAAGTTCACGGTTCATGTACTGTTGAAGCCTAGATTGGAGAATTTTGAGCATTACTTTACTAGCATGTGAGATGAGTGCAATTGTGTGGTAGTTTGAGCATTCTTTGGCATTGCCTTTCTTTGGGATTGGAATGAAAACTGGCCTTTTCCAGTCCTGTGGCCACTGCTGAGTTTTCCAAATTTGCTGGCATATTGAGTGCAGCACTTTCACAGAATCATCTTTTAGGATTTGAAATAGCTCACCTGGAATTCCATCACTTCCACTAACTTTGTTCATAATGATGCTTCCTAAGGCCCAGCTGACTTTGCATTCCAGGATGTTGGCTCTAGGTGAGTGATCATACCATGATTATCTGGATCGTAAAGATCTTTTTTGTGTAGTTCTTCTGTGTATTCTTGCCATCTCTTCTTAGTATCTTCTGCTTCTGTTAGGTCCATACCATTTCTGTCCTTTATTGTGCCCATCTTTGCATGAAATAATCCCTTGGTATCTAAATTTCTTGACGAGATCTCTAGTCTTTCCCATTCTATTGTTTTCCTCTATTTCTTTACACTGATCACTGAGAAAGGCTTTCTTATCTCTCCTTGCTATTCTTTGGAACTCTACATTCAAATGGGTATATCTTTCCTTTTCTCCTTTGCTTTTCACTTCTCTTCTCTTCACAGCTATTTGTAAGGCCTCCTCAAACAGCCATTTTGCTTTCTTGCATTTCTTTTTCTTGGGGATGGCCTTGATCCCTGTCTTCTGTACAGTGTCACAAACCTCCATCCATATTTCTTCAGGCACTCTATCAGATCTAATCCCTTGAATCTATTTCTCACTTCCACTGTATTGATTTAGGTCATACCTGAATGGGCTAGTTATTTTCCCTACTTTCTTCAATTTAAGTCTGAATTTGGCAATAAGTAGTTCATGATCTGAGCCACAGTCAGCTCCTGGTCTTATTTTACATGACTGTATAGAGCTTCTCCATCTTTGGCTGCAAAGAATATAATCAATCTGATTTCTGTTTTGACCATCTGGTGATGTCCATGTGTAGAGTCTTCTCTTGTGTTGTTGGAAGAGGGTGTTTGCTATGACCAGTGCGTTCTCTTGGCGAAACTCTATTAGCCTTTGCCCTGCTTCATTCTGTACTCCAAGGCCAAATGCCTGTTACTCCAGGTATTTTTTAACTGCCTACTTTCACATTCTAGTCCCCTATAATGAAAATGACATCTTTTTTGGGTGTTAGTTCTAGAAGATCTTGTAGGTCTTTATAGAACCTACTTCAGCTTCTTCATTACTGGTCGGGGCATATACTTGGACTACTGTGATATTGAATGGTTTGACTCATTTCATTCAAAAATGAACATAGATCATTCTGTCATTTTTGAGATTGCATCCAAGTACTGCATTTTGGATTCTTTTGTTGCCTATTAGGGCTGCACCATTTCTTCTAAGGGACTCTTGCCTACAGTAGTAGATATAATGGTAATCTAAGTTAAATTCAACCATTTCAGTCCACTTTACTTCGCTGATTCCTAAAATGTTGATGACGTTCACTCTTGCCATCTCCTGTTTGACCACTTTCAATTTACCTTGATTCATGGACCTAACATTCCAGGTTTCTATGCAATATTGCTCTTTATAGCATTGGACTTTGCTTCTATCACCAGTCAGATCCACAACTGGATCTTGTTTTTGCTTTGGCTCTGTGTCTTCATTCTTTCTGGAGTTATTTCTCCACTGATCTCCAGTAGCATATTGGGCACCTACCGACCTGGGGAGTTCACCTTTCAGTGTCCTTTTTGCCTTTTCATACTGTTCATGGGTTCTCAAAGCAAGAATACTGAAGTGTTTTGCTATTCCCTTCTTCAGTGGACCACATTTTGTCAGAACTCTCCACCATGACACATTTGTCTTTGGTGGCCCTACATGGCATGGCTCATTGTCTCATGACTCATATGCTGGATCATATGGTAGCTCTATTTTTAGGTTTTTTTTTTTTAAAGAAACATCCATACTTACAAATTTATATCCCCACCAAGGGTATAACAGGGTTCCCTCTCCTCAAAACCCTCACCAGCATTTGTTATTCATAGACTTTTTGATGGTAGGCATTTTCATTGGTGTGAGATGATATCCCCCTGTAGTTTTGATATGCATTTCTCTAATAAGTAACAATGTTGAACATCTTTTCATGTGCCTCTTTGCCATATATATGCCTTCTTTGGAAAAATGTCTATTTAAATCTTCTGCCCATTTTTGATTGGGTTGTTATTTTTGATATTCAGCTGCATGAGCTGTTTTTGAATTCTGGACAATAATCCTTTTTTGGTTGCTTCATTTAGAAACATGCTCTCCCATTCTATGGGTTCTCTTTTTAACTTATTTATGGTTTCCTTTGCTGTGCTAAAGCTTTTGAGTTTACTTAGGTCTCATTTTTTGTCTTTATATCCACTCCTCTAGGATACAGAGCAAAAAGACACTGCTGTAATTTATATCCAGAGAGGGCAATCGCACCCCACTCCAGTAGTCTTGCCTGGAACATCCCATGGACAGAGGAGCCTGGTAGGTTGCAGTCCATGGGATCGAGAAGAGTTGGACACGACTGCATGACTTCACTTTCACTTTTCACTTTCCTGCATTGGAGAAGGAAATGGCAACCCACTCCATTCTCCAGGCAACCCACTTGCCTGGAGAATCCCAGGGATGGGGGAACCTGGTGGGCTGCCGTCTATGGGGTCACACAGAGTTGGACACGACTGAAGCGACCTAGCAGCAGCAGCAGCAGCAATTTATATCAGAGTATTATGCCTACGTTTTCCTCTAAGATTTTTATAGTATCAGGTCTCACAGTGAGGTCTTACAGTTAACACAGCGAGTTTACTTTTGTGTAGTGTTAAAGAATGTTCTAATTTCGTTGCTTTACATGCAGCTGTCCAGTTTACCAACACCATTTATTGAAGAGACTGTCTTTTCTCCATTGCATAGTTTTGCCTCACTTGTCATAAATTTATTGACCATATGTGCTTGGGTTTATCTCCGGGCTTTCTATCTTGTTCCATTGCTCATCTGTGTCAGTACCATACAGTTTTGATGACTATAGTACAGTCTAAAGTATAGGAAGCCTAATTCCCCCAGCTGTTTTTCTTTCTTAAGACTGTTTTGGCTATTATGGGTCTTTTGTTTCTCCATACAAATTTTAATATTTTCCTTATTGTTCTGTGGAAAATATCATTGGTAATTTGAAAGGAATTGCATTTAATCTGTAGATTAACTTGGGAAGTATGGTTATTTTGACAATATTGATTCTTTCAATCTAACAACATAGTATATCTTTCCATCTGTGTCATCTTTTGATTTCGTTCATCAGTGTCTTAGAGTTTTCTGCATACAGGTCTTTTGCCTTCGTAGGTAGGTTTATTTCTAGGTATTTTATTCTTTGATACAATGGTGAATGGAATTGTTTTTAAATTTTCTCTAATCTGTTAGTGTACAGAAATGCAACAGATTTCTGTGTATTAATTTTTTAAGCTGAAACTTGACCAAATTCATTGATGGCCTCTAGTAGTTTTCTGGAGAAGGCAATGGCACCCCACTCCAGTACTCTTGCCTAGAAAATCCCATGGATGGAGGAGCCTGGAAGGCTGCAGTCCATGGGATTGCTAAGACTAGGGCACGACAGAGCGACTTCACTTTCACTTTTCACTTTCATGCATTGGAGAAAGAAATGGCAACCCACTCCAGTGTTCTTGCCTGGAGAATCCCAGGGATGGGGGAGCCTGGTGGGCTGCCGTCTATGGGGTTGCACAGAGTTGGACACAACTGAAGTGACTTAGCAGCCGCAGCAGTAGTTTTCTGGTAGCATCTTAAGGATTTTTTTTATGTATATCATCATGTCATCTGCAAACGACAATTTTCTTTCCCAATTTGGATTCCTTTTCTTTTTTTCTGATTGCTGTGGCTAGGACTTCCAACCCTATGCTAGATAATAGTGGTGAATGTCTTATTCTTGATCTTAGAGAAGAAAGAAAAAGCTTTCAGCTTTTCACCATTTAATATGACACTTGCTGTAGGTTTTTCATAGATGGTCTTTATTATGTTGAAGTATATTCCCTCTATGCCCAGGTTCTGGATAGTTTTTATCATAAATGGTTGTTGAATTTTATCAAAAGACATTTCTCCATCTTTTATATGATCATGTGATTTTTATTTAATTTGTTCACCTGGTATATCACACTGACAGATACTGAAAAATCCTTCCATCCTTGGGATAAATTGCACCTGATTATGATTATGATCCTTTTTTAACATATTGTTGAATTCTGCTTAGTTGCTCAGTCGTGTCTGACTTTGCGACCCCATGCACCCCACCAAGAACCCTTGTCCATAGGGATTCTCCAGGCAGGAATACTAAAGTGGGTTGCCATGCCCTCCGCCAGGGGATCTTCCCAACCCAGGGATCGAACCCAGGTCACCTGCATTGCAGGTGGATTCTTTACCATTTGAGGCACCAGGAAAGCCCATATTATTGATTTTGGTTTGCTAGTATTTTGTTGAGGATGATGAACATCTGTATTCATTAGTGATATTGGCTTATAAACTTTTTTGTGGTATCTTTGCCTGGCTTTGGTACCAGTATAATGTTGGCCTCACAGAATGAGTTTGGGAATATTCCTTCCTCTACATTAAAAAAAAAAAAGTTTCAGAAGGACAGGTATTAACTCTTTTCCAAATGTTTGATCAAATTTGCCTGTGAGGCCATCTGGTCCTGGAATTTCATTTCTTGGAAGTTTTAAAATCAGTTTCTATTTCAGTACTTGTGATTGCTCTGTTAATATCTTCTCTTTCTTCCTGGTTCAGTCTTGGGAGATTGTATCTCTCAAAGAATTTGTCCATTTTATTGGTATGTAGGTGCTTAATATTAGTGTTTTATAGGTGTTTATTTCAGCAGTGTCCACTGTAATTTGTCCTTTCTCATTTCTGATTTGACTGACTTGAGCTATTTTTTCTTGAAAAAGCTTTATCAATTTTATTTTTTCAAAGAACCAGCTTTTAGTTTCATTCATCTTTTCTATTGTTTTCTTCATCTGTTTTTCATTTATTTCTGCTAAGATCTTTAAGATTTCTTTCCTTCTACTAGCTGTGGATTTTGTTCTCTTTTCTCCAGTTCCTTTAGGTGTCAGGTTGGGTTGTTTGAGATTTTTCTTTGTCCTGAGGTAAGACTATTACTATAAACCTCCCTGTTAGAACTGCTTCTGCTGCATCCCATGGGTTTTGGATCACCATGCTTCTATTTTCATTTGTCTCCAGGTATTTTATTTCCTCTTTGTTTTTCTCAGCGATCCACTGGTTGTTTAGTAGCACATTGTTTAGCTTGCACACATTTAGGTTTTTTTTTTTTTTTAACAGCTTTTTTTTTTTTTTTTTCCTTCTAATCTCATAGTGTTGTGGTCAGAAAATATGCTTGATATGCTTTCAATTTTCTTAAATTTAGTGAGGCTAACTTTGTGACCCAGCATGTGAACAGGCCTGGGAAATGTTCCATGTGCACTTGAAAATGTGTATTCTCCTGCTGTCAGATGGAATGTTCTATAAATATCAAGTCTATCTGCTTATAATGGGTGTGTTAAGGCCTGTGTTTCTTCTTGATTTTCTGTCCAGATCTGTCCATTGATGAAACTGGGGTTTAAGGTCCCCCACTGTTACTGTATTACTGTCAGTTTCTTTTATGAATATTAGCACTTGCCTTATATATTGAGGTGCTACTATGTTGGGTGTTTATATTTACAATAGTTATATTTTCTTGGACATTATGTAGTGTCCTTCTTTGTCTCTTGTAACAGTCTTTAAAATCTGTTTTGTCTTAGTATTCCTACTCCAGCTTTCCTCTGAATTCCATTTGCATGGAATATGTTTGTCCATCCTCTCACTTTCAGTCCGTTTGTATCCCTAGATCTGGAGTGGGAGGTCTCTTATAGAGAGCATACATACAGGTCTTGTTTTTTAATCCATTAACCAGTTATGCCCTTTGCTTGAAACATTTAATCTGTATACATTTAAGGTTAAGTATTGATAGAAACATATATATCACCATTTGCTTAATTGTTCTGGGTGTTAGGGAAGTCCTCAAATATTGATAATCTTTCATTCCTTTACCATTTTTATTACCACCTTTCTGAACTTGGGGCTTAGCAGACCAGAAAGGCCTGTTTCATTGTTTCTTCTTTCAGGGGATTTCTCCTGTCCTTTTAGTTGGAAATCGTTTCTCCACTTTCACTTTTTCTCAAATTTCTCTGTCTCTGTAAATTCAGGAGAAACAGTTACTGTGGTCCTGAAGGGCTGTTTTTATGTGTGACCATCCCTGTGCAAACTGTGTGAATCCAATATTTTGGGTGCAAGGGCTATTTGCAAGTCATGACAGGCATACATCCAAAGGGTGTGCTGGCTGTCATCCTTTTGATAGGGGGTGTGGCTGGTGTTGTGGTGACAAGAGCCTTGTCTGGAAGTTGTGTCAGACCTCTTTGCTGTGTGGCTGTCACAGACCTGTCAGGGATGGGTCTGCTTCCCAGTTGTTTGAGTAGAGGCCCTGAGGGTCAGGTTTGATAAGGGTCTGTTGCTCATGTGTGTGTTCTGTCCCCAAGAAGGTGAGCACTAATGCATGTGAGGCCTGTGTGGTCACAGAGAACCTATGCACCGAATGACCATGCAGGGGTCCTCGGTTCTACCCAGAAACAGCCCAAATGCTGCATCCCTTTCTCCATTTTGTTCCTACCAGACTTAATGCCAGGCTGGTGCTAGGGCCTGCGGTGTGGCTATGGGGATTGAGGTGGCTGTGCTGCCTCTTGGAAATATGGTTGCCTATATGGCAGTACTCTCCCAGGACCTGTCTGCTCAGATCCAGCTCCAAGCTGTGGTGTGAAGTAGACTGGAATACTCCATTTGGAAAGGAATCCCAGCATGCTTCACCCTAGGGGCTCTCTGCAGGTACATGGGATTCTGTGATACAGCCCACCACCCAGTGTGTTCACCAACAAAGTGGCTGCTGCTGGACCCACTCCCTGGTTGGAACACTGATAATGGGCTTACATACCAGCCACACCCACACCACATGCTCACTCACAAAGAAGGCAACCAGAGTTGCTCCCCGCTGACAGCATAACTACAGTGAGGCTCCTATGACAGAGCCACGCCACCTCATGCATGTGCTAACAATGGCAGCCCAAACCACACTCCAGACCCTACAGGCTGCCTGCACAGCTACACCAAGTCCTCTCTCAGAGTCCTTCAACTGAATCCTGAGGTCCACTGAAGCCTGAGTTTCAGTGCTTAGCTTCTGCACATAACTAGCAGCCCTACCCAGCATTCGTTTCAGAGTAGACAGTGCAGCAAAGTGGCAGCTGTCAGCACCTGTCTCTCTCTGTCCTGACTGCTAGCAAGTCAGCATGCGCACACTCCTCCCAGAGAGTAGAGACCAGACCCCTTCAGCTCCCTATCTGTTCCCAGAGACCTCCCGGCTGCGGAAGGGTTCTCAGGGCCAAGGAACCTTTCCTTTTTCACGATTCCCTTCCAGGTTTGTCAGTCCTATCCTTATGCCTTGCATTTTCTTGTCCTACCTGGTTACATGGGGATCTTTCTTGAAGCTTCGTTTGCTTAAGAGGTCTTCTGCAACAACTGTTTCACATGTAGGCGTATTTCTGGTGTGTTTGTGGGAGGAGGTGAGCTCCATATCCTTCTCTTCTGCTATCTTGATCTCTGCCTCACTTTAAAAGTTTTTTAAAAAAAGAGAACCTTTACTTTCATTAAATTGTATCCATGTTTTAAACATAAAAGACATTTATTCCAATATAATAGAAAAATAATTACTATAATTAGTATCATGACAATAATAGATTGAATGTCTACTATATGCAGATGCTTAATATACATCTATACCTAATCTTCACAATAATCTCAAGTGATTAGTATTTTAATACATATTTTATACATAAAAAAAACTTTCTAAGTATATAAGTAACTAGTTCAGGGATATGTAGCTTATTAATGATAGAGCCAAGTTTTTAATCCAGTGTTAATACACAAACACATTTTCCACTGTGCCATGCTGTCAAGCATTTCTAAGGTTGACAAGTCTCCTCCACTCTCTCACACACCAAAAATGAGAGAAAAAGCACACAGGTTCTAAAACTTCCAAATATTTGAAATTCATACAAGTCAACTTACTCGAGCTTCTCTTGCTCTACCATGAGGTCTGCAATGCTTGTGGGTCCCTTTAGGTGTCACTAACAGGCCTAAAGCAGAAGCAGAGAAAATGCACATAGGAACAATAAAAGTGATATTAACAGAAGAAAAGAGAAAGAAAAGGAGACATGAAGGGAAAGGACACTTTTGGTCAGGAGTGGGAACATCACCACCAATTGGCTACCAGACACCACCATTTGTGGGTTCACTTTAACAGTTAATGTATTTCTGATAATGTGTGAAAGTCTCATGTATAGCAGTCAGATATTAGACAAATATAGGAAGAGTTCTTCTGCTCATAGTTTAAAGAATAAAAAAGCTATTTTTTTCTGTTATACCTAATCATCAATGATTAAATTCCAACATTTCATACATGTTCTTAAACTTTTTTTGCTTTGACAAATGAATAGATTTATTCAAATATTTTCCAATGTTATTAGAAATACATTAGGTTTATGAGAGTCATATTTCTTGTCCTCTTTGGAGTGTTGATCATAAAATGATAAGGACAAATTGTAGTAAGATATTAAAATAATTACAAAAACTGGTAGATTCAAGTGATGTTACTGAATTAAAGCTTGAGAAAGTTCTTTTTGTCACAGCTTGAAATGTTTGTCAGCTAATCATAAAGGTTTAAATTCAGAGCAGTGAAAGTTTTTTAGGGACACTGATGGATAATTTGTGAAAATGAAACTGCCATGGAAGCTGAACACAAACAGAAGTGCCTTTAATTACTTACGTTTTGTCTCCTTGGTTCAATCTCTCCGAGGCTATCCAATATTTCTTTAATTACACTTCATCAAGGACAGAATTGCTCTTTCAAACCTGAAGAGGTCAAAAGTTCACTCATTCTTTCTTCTCTACATTCACTGGCTTTTCCCTTGAAGTACTAACAGAATAAATGTTCTCTTCTATGCAACATGGAGGAACATATGAATGAACAGTTCGTCTTCCCTCAAGGAAGACAAACTCTGAACTCCATGAGAATGCAAAGACTTGGTTATTCACTGCTGAATCCCATTAAGTGGAGCACCAGCTGTTACTTTATCAGTAGGCATTCAACATACATTTGTGATTGGATGACTATATCTAAAGCTGGGAAAGTTCATTAACCCAGGAAGGAAGGGACTAGGGGAAACTTTAGCAGTTATATAGTCTATGAAAAACTAGCAAGGGTATTTCATTTAATAAGTGATGGTTAATAATATTTTCATTTATAATTCCCACTACATTATTTTCTCAACATTAAGTACTTAAGATGAATCCAGCCAAATTTAGGCTTTATAAAAATATAGGAAAAATTACATTAAATATCTCTTAATCTTTGCAAAGTATGCTGTTTACACAATAAATGGTGTCTATAATTATTATTACTAAGTAGTTTATATTTAGACTTTTGAGGATGCCTCATGTTAATAAAACTGTAAATACAAATACCTCTCAAGACTTACCTGGGAAAATAAAAGATAAAGGAATCAAAGTGAATTTTAAATTGTACCATAGCATTCTAAATTTCACAATACTTAATATATTAGTCTTGGTTCTTATAAATAAACAGCTTAGTGAACATCTCTCAATGTCCTAAGTCATTTATTCTTTAGGATAAACTAAGGTTATTAAATATTTCGTTTTTTAACACATGTATACCTTATCTCTAGAGCTCTTTGGAGGCGATTCCCTAGTGGTGCCTTTTCCTGAAGCTATTATCCAATAAAAAAGAAGATTAATCAGCATATTCAGTTTGCTGCTCACTTTTTCTGAAGTAAGCTAAATAGTATCTCTAAGGCAGGCAAAATCCTGGAAAGGAACTACCCAAAAGCGCACAGCAATGGCAAGTATACTCAGAAACCTGTTTGTGGTACCTTTTTTTCCCCGGTATACACGTTCTAAGATTTTTTTAATTGGAGGGTAATTACTTTACAATATTGTGATGGTTTTCGCTATACAGCAACATTTATTATTGTTGTTGTTTTTGTTTTGCTTTTGGTGTAAATAATAACCAAAGTGTGAATCAGTATGGAAGAAACTTTTGCTGTAAGAACAAGTGAAAACTTGAATCTGTCTATATAACAGCTGCATGAGAGGCCACGTCTGTCTATACAGTATAGTATACTACCTGCACCAGTTGGGGGTGGGGCAGTATATAGCAGAAACACAATTGCTTTATGTATCTTGCTTGATACTTACCAAAGTCTGGTTTAGAATATAAATTGCTTATTTCTGAGATTTCATTTCTGAATTGTAAGCTTCTTGAGGTTACGAGTGCCTGATTTATTTTTTCTCTGTTGTTCCTAGTCCACATCTTACGTATTTTAAGTGCTGCTCTAAAATATTAGGTGTAACTAGTTAACTTCAGATTTAATGCTTATACACTACAAATTATACACTATAAATTATTTAATGACACTGAAATAAACCATTTAAACACTCAAAAGCAATTCATATTTTTGTTATGGAATACCCTGAATATAGTGTAAGCCAAAATAAATAAAACTTTTATACAGCCCACAAATGAGGCATATTTGTTCATTGGATAACACTGAGCACCACCAGGAGCTAGGCAAATCTTGCTCCAGGTGTGGGTAAGATGCCTGAAGTTTTGGAAAGCTACTGACTTTACAAAGCCTATGTTCTACAGACAGATAACAAACAAAATTACTAACACCAAAGTCCTAAAGTGGCAAGAACTTGATGTGCATGAAGATTCTGTGCCTGGAAAAGGTGAGCAAAGGGTGAAATGGTACACACAGATACTCCTGAAGGCCACTGTTAAGAAGCTGAGTTTTTTATGTTTTTAATTATTTTTACAATATTGTATTGGTTTTGCCATACATTGATGTGAATCCACTACAGGTGTACACGTGTTCCCCATCCTGAACCCCCTCTCCCACCTCCCTCCTCCCTCCCCGTATCTTCCCTCTGGGTCATCCCAGTGCACCAGCCCTGAGCATCCTGTATCATGCATCAAACCTGGACTGGTGATTCGTTTCACATATGATAGTATACATGTTTCAATGCCATTCTCCCAAATCATCCCACCCTCGCCCTCTCCCACAGAGTCCAAAAGACTGTTCTATACATCTGTGTCTCTTTTGCTGTCTCGCATACAGGGTTATTGTTACCATCTTTCTAAATTCCATATATATGAGTTAGTATACTGTATTGGTGTTTTTCTTTCTGGCTTACTTCACTCTGCATAACAGGCTCCAGTTTCATCCACCTCATTAGAACTGATTCAAATGTATTCTTTTTAATGGCTGAGTAATACTCCATTGTGTGTATGTACCACAGCTTTCTTATCCATTCATCTGCTGATGGACATCTAGGTTGCTTCCATGTCCTGGCTGGTATACATAGAAAACCCTAAAGAGTCCACCAGAAAATTACTAGAGCTAATCAATGAATATAGTAAAGTTGCAGGATATAAAATCAACACACAGAAATCCCTTGCATTCCTATACATTAATAATGAGAAAATAGAAATTAAGGAAACAATTCCATTCGCCATTGTAATGAAAAGAATAAAATATTTAGGAATATATCTACCTAAAGAAACTAAAGACCTATATATTATAGAAAACTATATAACACTGGTGAAAGAAATCAAAGAGGACACTAATATACCATGTTCATGGATCAGAAGAATCAATATAGTGAAAATAAGTATACTACCCAAAGCAATCTATAGATTCAATACAATCCCTATCAAGCTACCAACGGTATTTTTCACAGAGCTAGAACAAATAATTTCACAATTTGCATGGAAATACAAAAAACCTCAAATAGCCAAAGCAATCTTGAGAAAGAAGAATGGAACTGGAAGAATCAATCTGCCTGACTTCAGGCTCTACTACAAAGCCACAGTCATCAAGACAGTATGGTACTGGCACAAAGACAGAAATATAGATCAATGGAACAAAATAGAAAGCCCAGAGATAAATCCACGCAGGCACCCCACTCTAGTACTGTTGCCTGGAAAATCCCATGGATGGAGGAGCCTGGAAGGCTGCAGTCCATGGGGTCGCTGAGGGTCAGACACGACTGAGCAACTTCACTTTCACTTTTCACTTTAATGCATTGGAGAAGAAAATGGCAACCCACTCCAGTGTTCTTGCCTGGAGAATCCCAGGCACGGGGGAGCCTGGTGGGCTGCCATCTATGGGGTCGCACAGAGTCGGACACGACTGAAGTGACTTAGCAGCATGGACACCTTATCTTTGACAAACGAGGCAAGAATATACAATAGAGAAAAGACAATCTCTTTAACAAGTGGTGCTGGGAAAACTGGTCAACCACTTGTAAAAGAATGAAACTAGAACACTCTCTAACACCATACACAAAAATAAACTCAAAATGGATTGAAGATCTAAACATAAGACCAGAAACTATAAAACTCCTAGAGAAGAACATAGGCAAAACACTCTCTGACATACATCACAGCAGGATCCTCTATGACCCACCTCCCAGAATATTGGAAATAAAAGCAAAAATAAACAAATGGGACCTAATTAAAATTAAAAGCTTCTGCACAACAATGGAAATTATAAGCAAGGTGAAAAGACAGCCTTCAGAATGAGAGAAAATAATAGCAAATGAAGCAACTGACAAAGAATTAATCTCAAAAATATACAAGCAACTCCTGCAGCTCAATTCCAGAAAAATAAATGACCCAATCAAAAAATGGGTCAAAGAACTAAACAGACATTTCTCCAAAGAAGACATACAGATGGCTAGCAAACACATGAAAAGATGCTCAACATCACTCATTATCAGAGAAATGCAAATCAAAACCATAATGAGGTACCATTCCATACCAGTCAGAATGGCTGCTATCCAAAAGTCTACAAGCAATAAATGCTGGAGAGGGTGTGGAGAAAAGGGAAGCCTCTTACACTGTTGGTGGGAATGCAAACCAGTACAGCCACTATGGAGAACAGCGTCGAGATTCCTTAAAAACCTGGAAATAGAACTGCCGTATGACCCAGCAATCCCACTGCTGTGCATACACACCAAGGAAACCAGAATTGAGAGAGACACGTGTACCCCAATGTTCATTGCAGCACTGTTTATAAGAAGCTGAGTTTTAAAACTCTATGTACAATAGGAAGCCACTGAAAACTCTTAAATAAAGCCACATGGGCTTCCTACCTAAGAAAAAAACAAATATACATTAAGGTAAAACCAAAGAAAACCACACTGGCTGCTGTAAAGAAGATGGGTGACGAAAACTGAAAGGAGAGAGACTTGATATGAGGTCACTGCAATAATACAGCTACATACAGCTACCAGGAGATGATGATAGCTTTTTTAAAGGGACAGCAGAGGAGAAGAAAAGAAAGTGATAGTTTTGTTTCCAAAGTACATTTTGAACCTAAGAGGACTAGCTGACAGATTAGATGTAGGGAAGAATTAAGGACTCTAGAATTTTTTATTTGAATCACTAGAGAAACAATAGTTCTGTTACTTTGATGGCAAGAATGGAAGGAGAAAGTGTGAGAGAGACCTCTACCTGCCACAGAGTTTCAATTCTCTCCTTCTTTGTTAACAACAGGGTTTATATTAAAGATGGAAATGGGTCCAGCTGAAATACATTTTTGCTTTCCTTTCCTTAATTCTAGGTGTGTGCCCACTGGCTGGGTTCTGGCTAACAGAACATAATTGGAAATAACATGGGAGATTTCTGGAAAGGTTGTTTCAAGCTAAGTGATGTTCCCTTTTCACATTTTTATCTTTTCCTGTCTTCCTTCTGAAACCTGAACATGATGGGTGGTATGTCAATACCACCATCAATAATGAAATGATTTGAAACACAGAAGCACCTGCCAAGATAGTGAATCAGAAACAAAAACATACCTGATGAACAAGGAGCCTTCATAGCAGCTCTGAATGAAGACCTTCAGACCTCTTTCACATAAGAGAAATAAAATTTATATTTTAAGTCACTTTTATTGATAGTTTCATTTGCAGCTGAATTCAGTCTCCACTGATACCAACTTGTTTGAGGAGAGTTGTGGAAAATCAAGAACTATTTCTGAAACATTAATGTGAGGTGTCTTAGATATCCAAATGAAATGTCTAATAAACAACAGAATACAGAAATCTTGTCCTAAAGAGACCAGCACTGGGAGATATCCATTTGGGAGCTATTGGTGAGTTAAAGCCATGGGACTGATAACGTTTGCATAGACAGAAAAGAAAAAACAAGTCCAGTGAGGTAGTAAGAAAATTCAAAGATTTTGGTTTCATAGCAGCAAAGAAAGGAAATAATACCAATATAAGGAGTCAATGGCAACCCACTCCAGTACTCTTGCCTGGAAAATCCCATGGATGGAGGAGCCTGGTGGGCTACAATTCATGGAGTTGCGAAGAGTTGGACACTACTGAGCGACTTCACTTTCACTTTTCACTTTCCTGCATTGGAGAAGAAAATGGTAACCCACTCCAGTGTTCTTGCCTGGAGAATCCCAGGAACGGCAGAGCCTGGTGGGCTGCCGTCTATGGGGTCGCATAGAGTTGGACACGACTGAAGTGACTTAGCGGCAGCAGGGAGTTTTCAATTGTTCTGAATGCATTCAGTAGAGAACTGAATTTAATGAACTGAGTAGATAAAGAGTCTGCAGAACTGGGAAATGTGGAAAACATTTTGTCTTGGACAAAAACAGTTTCAACAGGATGGGGAAGAACTGGAGCCTGGACTGGAGAGAAGTAGGAGGAGTGCATGGAAGTTTCAGATTCCTGCGATGTGGAAAAATACATATCCTGGAAAGACTCCCAGCAGAAAACTTAGGAATACTGGGCAAAGTATAACAAACACCTTCCTAAAAATGCAGCTAAGCTATAAGAAACTAAGAATTGTAAAGGGTAGACAACGAAGAGGGACTTAGAGAAATAAACTGAAACTAAAACTGGTTGCCCTGGGTTAATTTGCCAATCACCTTTTAAATTTTTATTAAAAACTGGATACATAAATATTGAATATTTACAATGTATGAGAACAATTATAACAAAATGAACACTTGCAAGTGCCTTCCAAATCCCCTTTGAGCCTCTTATTATATCACCCTTTCTGCTCCTTGCTAAGGGTTAAACCCTTTCCCAAATGTTATTACTACCTTAACTTCACAGACTCGTCAAAGCTGTTCACCCCACCCCAAATGTTATATTGGTAACATTTTCATAGCAAGTTTTAATCTATGTTTAAATGAATTCAGTCTTTGTTATCCTGCAACTTGTTTCATAATTGTATTTTTTCCAGTGTTTATCAGTATTGTTACATAAAGCCATAATTTAGTAACCGATGATGAAAATAACACCAGAGCTGTGGGGAAAAGAAGGTTTTGTCAATAAATTTGCAGACCAACTGGATAATACAGGTGAAACTCACCCCCTACCTAGCCCAACTCTTAACCCAAATCACAAAAAAAATAAAATGGTGGGTTTGAAAGCTAAATGTGAAAGTTAAAACAATCAAGGTCTAGAAGGTAATATAGGAGAAAATCTTCATGACATCATAGTACAAATATATTTCTTAAATTAGACACAAAAGTCACTGCTCATGAAAGAGAACTGCATTAAAATTAGGAATTTTTGTTCATCAAAAGATTACTAAGAGAGTAGAGAAAGTATTTGCAACATGTATAACCAACAATGAGTTTGTAATAAAGACTATTCAAACAATTTTTACAAATTGATAAGTCTGACAATCCACTAGAAAAATCAGCAACAAATCTGATTAAGAATTTCCTTAAATTACCAAAAATTATAAGGAAAGATCTTGGCCTCATTAAACATGAGGAAAATGCAAATTAAAACCTCACATGGTACACAATAATGACTGCTATTTAAAAATGACAATTTCAAATGTTGGAAAAGATGTGGAGCAACAGAATCTGTCCTGCAGGTGGGATAATAAATTTATACAGAAACTTTGGAAAACTGGCAGCTTGTATTAAAACTAAGCATTCATGTATCCTCATGCATGTTTCTATTCTTAGGTACTTACCTAGAAAAAGCATATATATGTTTGTTTACCAAGAGGCATGTCCAAGAATGTTCATAGCAGCATAATTCATATAAATCCAAACTATTCAAACTAGAAACAGACCAAAATGTCCATCAACAGTAGAACAGATAGATTATTGGAATATTCATATAGCTAATACTTAACAATAGCAAAATGCAAAAAAAAATGAATTTCACAAACAATTTTGAACAAAATTGAACAAAAACAAAAGACACAAAAGAATACATACTTATTATTCATTTTAAAAAATATAACAACTCACATATGGTGTGATTACCTTTGAGAAGGGAGAAATAACGATTGGGAGAATCATGAGAAACTATGAGGAAGGTTTCTGGAGGGCTGGTGATGTTCTGTATCTTGATCTGAGTGCTGTTTACATAGTTGGTTTTACTTTTGCAGGCTTAGAAAATGAGAATGGGGTTAAATACTAACGGTTTTCATTAAATGTTGAATAAGTTTTGTTGAATTTAAGATGAGAGGGAGAAGCCTTATAAATGAGATCATAACTGTTACATTATTTCAGTACTCCATAATACATATCTCTACTGAAACCAAGAAACCAAAAGTGGCTAACCTGTGTCAACTATACATACTCTATACTTTTTAAATATTTAAATTAGTAATTCCTAGAAATTTTTTTTGGCTGCATCACATGGCTTACAGGATCTTAGTTCCCCAAACAGGGATGGAACCTGTGCACCCCTGCAGTTGAAACGTGGCATCCTAAGCACTGGATGGCCATGAAATTCCCTGAATTCCCTGAATCTTATTCAGATTCTTTTTACCCCTGACAATTACAAATAAATTAGGTAATGAAAGTGAAAACACATCACTAAATAGGTTTCTAGTGGGGATAACCAAATTCTAAGTGACTTTCAATGAATTTCAGGAATATAATGTTAAAGTTTAACTCTGAAAGCTTTAGAAGGTATCAGGAGAGAAAAATGGGCAACATTTAAAATATCCCTAAAATAATAAGGCTTCCAACTTCACACTAACCGGAAGACCTAAAGAATAAACTGTAGTACTTATAAACTGTTACAACATAAAGAATGGAGAGTTAAAGGATTTCCTTCTTCTAAATGCTCTCAGAAAAATAAACACTTTCTCAAGAACTACTAGGCCAATCCTCAACAAAATACTAGCAAAAAGAATCCAACACATTAAAAGGAACTACAGTATGATCAACTGGGATTTATCCCAAGGATGCAAGGATTCTTCAATATAAACAAATGAATCAATGTAATACATCATATTAGCAAATTGAAGAATAAAAACCATATGATCATCTCAATGGATGCAGAAAAAGCTTTTGAAAAAATTCAATACCCATTTATGATAAAAAAAAAAAAAAACTCTCCAGAAAGTGGGAATATAGGGACCCTACATCAACTTATAAAGGCCATATATGACAAACCCACAGGAAACATTATTCTCAATAGTGAAAAACTGAAAGCATTTCCTTAAGATCAGGAACAAGACAAGGGTATCCACTCTCGCCGCTATTATTCAACATAGTTTTGGAAGCCCTAGCCACAGCAATCAGAGGAAAAAAGAATTAAAAGGAATCCAAACTGGAAAAGAACTATAACTGTCACTGTTTGCAGATAACATGATACTATATATAGAAAACCCTAAAAGATGCCACCAGAAAACTACTAGAGCTAATCGACTAATTTAAACTCACAGGATACAAAATTAATACACAGAAATCTCTTGCATTCCTATACATTAACAACAAAAGACTGAAAGAGAAATTAATGAAACAATCCCATTTACCACCGCAAGGAACAAAAATAGGAATAAACCAACCTAAGGAGGCAAAAGAGCAATATGCAGAAAACTGTAAGATACTGGTGAAAGAAATCAAAGATGACACAAACAGATGGAGAGAGACACCATACTCTTGGATTGGGAGAATCAATATTGTGAAAATGACTGCACTACCCAAAGCAATCTACAGATTCAGTGCAATTCCTATTAAATTACCAACAGCATTTTTCACAGAACTACAACAAAAATTTTTACAATTTGTATGGAAAAACAAGAGACCCCAAATAGCCAAAGCGGTGTTGAGAAAGAAAAACAGCTGGGGAAATCAGACTCCCTAATTTCAGATTATACTACACAGCTACAGTAAAGAGGAGAGCATGGTACTGGCACAAAAACAGAAATACAGATCAATGAAAGAGGGGTAGAAAGCCCCAAGATAAACACATGCATCTATGACAAAGGAGGCAAGAATATACAACAGAAAGAAGAAGATAGTCTTTTCAATAAGTGGTCCTAGGAAAACTGGTCAGCTACATGTACAAGAATGAAATTAGAACACCATAGTGGTGTTCTACACCTCACAGAGCAGAATGGCCATCGTCAAAAAATCTACAAATAATAAATACCGGAGACGGTGTGGAGAAAGGGGAACCAGCCTTTACTGATGGTGGGACTGTAACTTGGTGCATTCACTTTGGACAACAGTATGTAGGTTCCTTAAAAAACTAAAAATAGAATCACCATATGACCCAGCAATCCCACTCCTGGGCATATTCCCTGAGAAAACCATAACTCAGGAAGACACCTGTACCCCATATACACTGCAGCACTACACAATAGACAGGACATAGAAGCAACCTAAATGTCCATCAACAGGGGAATGGGTAAAGGAGATGTGGTACACATATATAACAGAGTGTCACTCGGCCGTAATAAGGGAGAAATTTAGTCATCTAGAGAGACAAGGATGGACTCAGATTGTCACACAGAGTGAAGTCAGTCAGAAAGAAAACAAACATCGTATATTAACATATATATGTGGAATCTAGAAAAATGGTGTAGATGACCTTACTTACGAAGTGGAAATAGATAGACGGAGAGGTCCAACATATGGACACTAAGGGGAACAATGGTGGTGGAGTAAACTGGGAGACTGGGATTGACATATATACACTAGTGATACATGTATAAAAGAGATAACTAATGAGATGTATAGCACAGGAAACTCAGTGGTGACCTAAATGAAAAGGAAATCCAAGAAAATGGGGATATGTGCATACATATAGCTGATTCATTTGGCTGTACAGCAGAAACTAACATTTAAAGTAACTATAATCCAATAAAAATTAATTTAAAAAACTACTAAGCCATAATAAAAATTCAAAACATTTGTAATTTATAAAATGTTAGCCAGGGAATATTGCACATGAAAAAGAGTTTTCTAATAATCTTTTGTCTCCCTAGTAAAGGAAGGAGGTGAGTTTCAAAGGGGAAAAGGAAAAAAAAAGTTGGTGCTATGTTCTCCTTTCCTATAATAAATAATAATTAAATTTCAGTTATTCTCTTTGCAGGTAAAGATTCTCTTCATTATGACAAGGTTGACAAAGAAAGAAATCATCTGTATCTTCAATTATACTTTGAAGCCAACTCAGATTGCAGTAGTACTCTAAAAACATTCAACATCTAAAGAGACTATTAAATAACTGCCTGAGATTTAACAATAAAAATAACAACAAAACCCAAATGCTCCAGGGCTGCAGACAACTCCTCCAGCTCCAGGGTTAGCTACCTCCATGAGTGTGCTGCTCCAGAAGAACCAGCAAACAGTGAAAGGATTTAGCTCAGTGTAACCATTTGACTCACTGAAAAATAATTCAGAGCACAAGCCTTATCAATGAGTATCTATACTGTCATTTGTTGTTGTCAGTATTACAATGGAACATGTCTTGAGAAGGAGAAGGCAATAGCAACCCACTCCAGTACTCTTGCCTGGAAAATCCCATGGACGGAGGAGCCTGGTAGGCTTCAGTCCATGGGGTTGCGAAGAGTCAGACATGACTCAGCGACTTCACTTTTACTTTTCACTTTCATGCACTGGAGAAGGAAATGGCAACCCACTCCAGTGTTCTTGCCTGGAGAATCCCAGGGACGGCAGAGCCTGGTGGGCTGCCATCTATGGGGTTGCACAGAGTTGGACACAACTGAAGTGACTTAGCAATGTCTTGAGAGGTAGCTAAAACCATTTAGTTTAGAAGACAAGTTCTAAAGCCAGGTTGAGTATGAATCCTGCCTCCACCATTTACAAGCTATGACTGACCAAGTTGTTCAACCACTCTGGACCATAAAACCATTAACTGTGAAAAGGGACTAATAATGTATCTACCTCAGAGATCTATAAGGACTTCGATGGTTAATTTTGTGTGTCAACTTCACTTGCCTCGGGGGCCCAAGATTAAACATTCTTTCTGGGTATGCTGTGAGGGTGTTTCTGGATGAGATTAGCATTTGGAATGGTAGACTCAGTGAAGTAGATGGTCCTCCCCAGTGTGGGTGGCCATCATCCAACCCACAGAGGGCCTGAATAGAACAAAAGGCAGAGGAAAGGGGAATTCATCTTTCCTCTTGCTTCATTATTTTAGCTGGAACATCCCCTTTCATCTTCTCCTGCCCTTGCAATGGGATTTATATCATCAGTTCCCCTATTTCTCAGGCCTTCATACTCAAATTATAGCACACCACCACTTTTCCTGAGTTTCTAGCTTGCAAAAAGCAAATCATGGGACTTCTTAGACTCCATAATTGCATGATAAAATTCCTAATAATGTATATACTATGAAACGAACCAATAGGAGATATATACCTGGAGAACCCTGACTAATATAGTGGCTAATGAGTTAATGAGGCTTCCCTGGTGGCTCAGAAGTAAAGAATCTGCCTGCAAATGCAGGAGATGTGGGTTTGATCCCTGTGCTGGGAAGATCTCCTGCAGAAGGAAATGGCAATCCACTCTAGTAATCTTGTCTGGACAACTCCATGCACAAAGGAGCATGATGGGCTATAGTCCACGGAGTCGCAAAGAGCTGGATGTGATAGAGCACACACAGCACGTGTGTGTATCCAGCTTTTTTCCTGAGTTGAGGTTTAAAGGATAGGCATGGAGTAAAAATAATACATCTTTCTTTAAACAAATTGTAAAATTTTTAAGTTTCCTCCCCTCTTTTCTGTTTGTAGTAATATCGAACTTATTTAGTCAAAGGAATTGGTTGTAATGAGATTGTCAAGTGTATGAACAGACTCTTGTCAAATAGCCTTGAAAAAAGCAAGCATTTGTTCACCATATAAAAGTACATTCACATAAACATCTCTCTTATCAAATCTCTGGGCAAATATTCTTAAATCCGTAGTGGGATGGATGTCCTATATTAAGTTTATAACACAATAACAACAAGCCCAAAATGTATTATACATGAGGCACCATGCATAGCATTCATGAAGGCACAAAGATACACAAAGACCTGTACTGTCTAGGTATACAATAAAGTTGTGACTTTGGGCCCTTAATCCCTCCTGGTGGGATGAGCAAAGGAACTGACCTGACATACCTCTGTGGTTGTATGTACCCTTAAAATCAACCTAACCAGAATGCTCAAATGTATACACAGGAACTTCAGCTGATAATGTCAAAAAGAATGTTAAGTGTGTGATAAATGTTATTGCTTCTAGATGAGTTCGGAGGAAAGGATTCACTGCAGGCTGAGTGTTGCAGGGAAGGCTTCCTGGAGGAGGGACGGCCTTAGCTGGATCAAGACAGAGCAGACACTGGATGGCCATAAAAGCAGGACAAGGAGTTCGAACATGTAAAGTGGCAGTGTGGTTTTAGGTGATAAAGACTGGATGTGATAACATGAAAAGGAAATGGTAATGAGAGTTAGCACAAAGTAAGTCTGATTCAGTGTATGATTCACCCATTTCCACTTCTGCGTGAAAAATCTAAAACTAAGAAACATGCAGTGTTTTATGGGACAGAGTCATTCTGGCAATGTTATTAATTGCTAATTTTTGTAATTTTCTAATTTCATTGTGTATTTAAGAGAATACAAAACTGAAAAATCAGCTTTCGTAACATTTACCATTTTGGATTATTTTCATACATGAGGCACCAAATATGAAATGGTGCCTAGCTAGCTTTATTTTAATAAACCATCTTAAGGTAATGGACAACACTAAATATCAAATGAAAAATAATAATTTTGTAAAGTATCATTAGTCTGCCAATCAACAAATGTTCATTTGGCACCCAGTATGTGCCAGGCTCTGTGATAGGTGCTGCTGTTGCTGCTGCTAAGTCGCTTAGGCTCCCCCATCCCTGGGATTCTCCAGGCAAAACACTGGAGTGGGTTGCCATTTCCTTCTCCAATGCATGAAAGTGAAAAGTGAAAGTGAAGTCGCTCAGTCGTGTCCGACTCTTAGCGATCTCATGGACTGCAGCCCACCAGGCTCCTCCATCCATGGGATTTTCCAGGCAGGAGTACTGGAGTGGGGTGACATTGCCTTCTCCATGTGATAGGTGCTAGGGCAGATACAAATAAATGCATTCTGGCTGGAATGGGAAACATTGATTTGAAATGCTGGAGAGGGTGTGGAGCAAAGGGAAACCTACACTGCTGGTGGGAATTTAAGTTGATGCAGCCCCTATGAAAAACACTATGGCAGTTCCTCAGAAAACTAAAAATAGAATTACCACATGATGCAGCAGTTCCACTCCTGGGCACACATCAGAGAAAACTACAGTTCAAAAAGATACCTGCAACCC
This sequence comes from Bos grunniens, assembly GCF_055505025.1. NCBI lineage: Eukaryota > Metazoa > Chordata > Mammalia > Artiodactyla > Bovidae > Bos > Bos grunniens. The sequence goes on from NC_141177.1 coordinate 62,311,217, forward strand.
TATGTTCATAGCAGCACTAGTTACAAATAGCCATGACATGGAAGGAACCTAAATGTCCATCAACAGATGCATGGATAAGGAAGATGTGGTACACATATGCAATGGAATACTACTTAGCTATAAAAAGAATGAAATGTCATTTGCAGCTACATGGATGCAACTAGAGATTATCATACTAAGTGAAGTAAGTCAGAAAGAGAAAGACAAATACCATGATATCATTTATATGTGAAATTTAAAAACAGGACACAGATGAACTTATCTATGAAACAGAAAAAGAATCAAGGACACAGAGAACAACTGGTGACTGCCAAGGGAGATGGGGTGGAAGTGGGATGGATTCATAGTGCGGGATTAGCAGAGTAAACTGGTATATACAGAATAAATAAACAACAAGGTCCTACTTGTTATAGCACAGGGAACTAGATTCAGTATCCTATGATAAACCATAATGGAAAAGAATATGAAAAAGAATGTATACACATGTATAATTCAGTTTGCTGTACAGCAGTAATTAACACTGTAAATCAACTATACTTCAATAAGTAAAATAAAATAAGGTGTACATAACAAAATCTGGTGCTCTGAATGTGACCTCATGCATTTCCTCTAGGGGAGGGCTGCAGGAGTGATGTGATTTTACATATTAATATAATGGATCTTGGATATTTATATTCTAACACATACATGTTTTTCGCTTGTGGGACATAATGGCTGTATAAGAACGTTTATCTTTAATATATTTCCACTTTTATGATGCAAACTTTAATGTGATATTTCATAAAGTTGCTGCCTTCTCAAATTTCAAGGGATAGCTTCTCAATCACATATGCCAGAATTTGATGAAAGTTAATTATTTCTCTGTAGCCATCTGGTTCATGTCATTATACATCTCAATAAACAGTAATAAATAAAGAAAACACTGATTTGAAATGCTGGAGAGGGTGTGGAGAAAAGGGAACCCTCTCTTTGGCAGGAATGTAACTTGGTGCACCCACTACAGAAAACAGTATGCAGCTTCCTTAAGAAACTAAAATTAGAGCTACCATATGAACCTGCAATCCAAATCCTGGGCATGTATCAAGAAAAGATGAAAAAAAAAAAAAAAACTAATTCAAAAAGACACATACACCACAAGTTCATAGCAGCATTAGTCACAATAGCCGAGACATGGAAACAACCTAAATGTCCATCAACAGATGAATGGATAAAAAAGATGTGGTATATGCATACACTGGAATAGTACTCAGCCATAAAAATGAATGAAAGTGTGCCATGTGCAGCAACATGGCTGGACCTAGAGATTACCATCCTAAGTTAGTCAGAGAAAGACCTATGATACCACTTGTATGTGGAATCTAAAGTGACACAGATGAACTTCTTCTCTAAAGATAAACAGACTCAGGCAGAAAACAAATTTACCAAAGGGGAAAGGGAGTAGGCAAGGGGTAAATCAGGAGTTAGAGATTAGCAAATACAAACTACCACATAAAATAAACAACAAGGTCCTACTACATACCACAGGGAACTATATTCAATATCTCATAATAAACCATAATGGAGAAGAATATGAAAAAGAATTTATATACATATATATTAATCACCTTGCTGTATATCAGAAACACAACATTGTAAATCAACTATACTTCAACAACAAAACCACTGGTTTTGAATAATTCCATCAATAAAAGTTTAAATAGGTCTCTCTGATAACTAAAAAATGCTGCAATTTATATGTACATTATCCCAAAGAAACCTAAAAATATTTTCTACCTTGATATATTAATACTGAATCTGTCTTGATACGTAACTGTTAATCTCACTAAACCAATATGTTTTCATACTTGTCAATGCAAGATAATCATGTTAATTTTTCCTAACTTACAGAGGTGACCAAACTTATCATACTATTTCCAAATATCCACTGATTGGAAAGAAAGGAATAAAAGCCTCATAAACATCTATGCGCTCCTTCTCCCTCCTATACAAAACAAAAAGGTAGTGAGAGAATTCTGACATTACACCCTGTGAGAAAATTTTGTATCATAAATTTCACAAGGTATAAACCAATGCCATCAATTTTTAGAGTGTTTTTGTATCTTCCTTGTAAAAACAAAAACTATGGCCATGGGCACACAAAAGGCTAACTGAAATAGTCCTCCAAATTCTCCCGAGTTCTGTCTCAGGGGAGTATTTGTTAAGGTAATAGATTCTAATAAAAGCATGGTCCTTCTGCTTGTTCCCTACATCCGTTTCCTCCCTCACTCTCAGGGACTTTTCTTCTGCAATTATTTTTTCTCAGTTGAAAAAAATGTGCACCAGCTTTCTCCTAGAAGTGACTAAAGGTTCAAATTCTAATTATTTAACCAAAGTGTTTAATGTTACATTAATAATAGTGTCTACTTGGGTGGGTGGGTCAGCGTGTGTGTGTGTGTGGCAGAAGTAGGGGACGGCTTGGAAAGATGGGACAGGGGGTGCAGACTTTATAGCTGGACGACAGAGACAGGAGAGGACTACATATCTTTTAAGTGTTTTTTGGTCTTTGAAGTACATAACTATATAATTGATCACACCTAATAACAGCAACAATAACAATATAACGAAATTAAAAAAAAAAAGTTCTCCAATCTCTGTAGGATTACTAGAGCAGAGCTATAAGAGCTGTAACACCTAGCACAAGTTGCTGATTAAATGTGTAAATTAAGACACCACACTCCAATTGTGGAAATTTTCCATAAAATATTTGGTATATGCATTTAAAATTTTTTTAGCTTATGTTTTTAAATATTTACCAATCTGCCAGGTTAACATCAGCCATCTTTCCCCACGTGAAATATGAAGAGCACCAACCCAACTCCTAACAGCTTCAACTATGAAGGCTACTATATTAGCTCAAGCATTGCAATACTGCATCGTGGTGCAGGCTTACCCAGGTCGGGACGGCAGGAGGAAGAGTCATAACATTGCGAGGGACTAGTCGCAGCCAGAGGGGACCCAGATGAGAAGAGTGCCCTGCGTGGGCAACCAGCCAGGCCGCGCAGGTCAGGCTCCTGGGACCATGGGCATCAGGCCTTGAAAACATGAGATTTTCCCTGTGTCCGCGAGAGAGAGCAACTGCTCTGGCAGCCCTGTTTTCCAAGGCCCCAGAGGCCAAAAGCCTCAGGCCACGCCAGGATGTGCCGCTGTTGGCTTCTAGGGGGTGGCTTGCTCCTCTCAGCCAGCATCCAGGCCTTTAACATGCCAAGCAATCGGCCCTTCAGTGGATCTGCCAGGAGGGAGCGAATTGGGAGAGCTTGCGGTCTCTCCACAGACTGCACAGACCCACTAGGCTCCGTCCAGGAGAGCTGTCCGGAAAGGTGGTTTACCCCGTCCACCGCCAGCTATTGTGGGCTGTGTGGCGGAGAAGTAGCTCTTCAGAAACAGGTTGAAGGCCCCAGGACCTCATACAGAGGAGCAGATGCTCTGCAGAGTCCAGGCACGCTTCCAGGCCTTCACGTCCCTCCTGGTCGTCTCCATCTTAGCTGGCGGGACCGACGCTGTGGCGCAGGGCTACTTCTGGCTCTACACCCGCCTCCAGGCCTGGGGCTCACGCCTCGCCCTAGGTCTCTTCACCACCTACCTCCTCTGATGCCGGTCTGTTTCCACATCTACGGCCAGCTGTGCCCTGAGTGCAGAAAGTACCCGTAAGAGCCCGGATGTCCGTGGCTTCAAGGCACTCAGCTTCGCTTGCTAGCGGGTGGACTCCTGATGAAAGTCGTGATGTAGACGCTGTGTGAAGGCTAGGCTGGCAGGGCCCGAGGCAGCTGGTGATGCCCGGGCCTTTGGAAGGACCGAAAGTGCTCATCTCTTCATTTGTGGCCAGAACACCTCTTAGGCCAAAAGATACCGAGCTGTACCTATTCTGTGACACTTTGTGAAGATAATTTCAAATGTATTTGAGCACCATTATGTCACCCTGCCTATTTAACTTATATGCAAGGTACATCATGAGAAACTCTGGGCTGGAGGAAGCACAAGCTGGAATCAAGATTGCTGGGAGAAATATAAATAAACTCAGATATGCAGATGACACTACCCTTATGGCAGAAAGTGAAGAAGAACTAAAGAGCTTCTTGATGAAAGTGAAAGAGGAGAGTGAAAATGTTGGCTTAAAGCTCAACATTCAGAAAACGAAGATCATGGCATCTGGTCCCATCACTTCACGGGAAATAGATGGGAAACAGTGCAAACAGTGGCTGACTTTATTTTTCTGGGCTCCAAAATCACTGCAGATGGTGACTGCAGCCATGGAATTAAAAGATGCTTACTCCTTGGAAGGAAAGTTATGACCAATTAGACAGCATATTAAAAAGCAGAAATGTTACTTTGTCAACAAAGGTCCAGCTAGTCAAGGGAATGGTTTTTCCAGTGGTCATGTATGGATGTGAGAGTTGGACTATAAAGAAAGCTGAGCGCTGAAGAACTGATGCTTTTGAACTGTGGTGTTGGAGGAGACTCTTGAGAGTCCCTTGGACTGCAAGGAGATCCAACCAGTCCATTGTAAAGGAGATCAGTCCTGGATGTTCATTGGTAGGACTGATGTTGAAGTTGAAACTCCAATACTTTGGCTACCTGATGTGAAGAGCTAACTCATTTGAAAAGACCCTGATGCTGGGAAAGATTGAGGTTAGGAGGAAGAAGGAGACAACAGAGGATGAGATGGTTGGATGGCATCACTGACTCAATGGACATGGGTTTGGATGGACTTCGGGAGCTGGTGATGGACAGGGAGGCCTGGTGTGCTGCAATTCATGGGGTCACAAAGAGTTGGACATGACTGAGCGACTGAACTGATACACAGGGAAGACAGATCAAGGGTTCCTGGGTTTCCGACAAAGCAGGTACCCAGATCTCATTCTGAGGTCCAGTTGGCCCCTTCTGGGCCAGCAGGTGTGGCCCTAGGGAGATGAGGGTACCCAGTGGGTGGGGAGGCTCCACAAGCATCTTGCCCTTCTCTGCACAGGGCAGGCTTGCTTTCCTGGCATTGCATTTCAAAAACCCACCCGATGAATAAAAGGAGACCTTGCTGGGGGGTGGGGGGTGGAGGGGAGCATTCAAACAACTGACTGATGTTCTAGAGCGTTCATACGTTAGTCAGGCATGACTTCGCATATGATAATTCACAAAAATAAACATTTTTCCAGTGTTTTCTGTTTTAGAAAAACTCTGTTTCAATGCTTTCGTAAAGAAGAATTCTTATTACATACTGTTTTTCTAGTGAAGAAAATAGTTTAAGAATTTTTGCCATTTCTGAAGTAGAAGAAAAGTACTAGCTAGAAGGCACTGGGTTGCTTATTGTGGCTGCTACAATGCCTCACATCTCTAGAAACCTTCTATATGAAACTTCAAATACATCACATTTATAGTACTATAGTGTATCTTTATGAAATGAATGGGGTGGGGGAGAGAAGGGGCTAAGGAGGCTAAGGGACTCCTCCAGGATCACAGAGTCAGCATGGAAATGAATTCTCAGAGTGAACCTTTACTGATGCACTTTGCTGATGACATCTGACTGCAAGGCAGAGAGAATGGCTTCTCCAAGAATGGAAATGAGTTCATGTATAAAAGGTTAATCGATGACCTTACTATTGGGGAGGCTTTCCTACTCAAAACACATCTTTCCAAAGTCTCTGTTCAAACTGAATTGAATCTTATAACTTCTCTGCCTTCTTCCTAGTCATCATTTTCCATTAGGCACCAGAGAAACAGTGCTTGGAGACTACAAGTTTTCCAAGAGTCTAAGAAAATGTCAATGGGAAAAATAAATTATACTAAATGTATGAAAAAATAATCACAAAATTGAATTAAACATTTCATTCATTGTCTGCAAAATGTGGCCTTATATCATCTTCAAATGCAGTCCAACTAACATGATTATGTATAAAGTACACTTTAATGTCTGAGAGAATCCCATGGACAGAGGAGCCTGGCAGGCTACAGTCCATGGCGTTGCGAAGAGACACGACAGTGTACATGCACATAGGCACATTTTAAAAGTGTTTGATATAACATGAAGCACTTCAAAGAGTATCTATAATTTACAGAGAACCTCTTCCCCGGGCCTACCTGGAGAAAACTACTTGTCTGTCAAATGTCAGCATTAAGTGCCGCTTTCTCTGAGAGGCTGTTTATTATTCTGCATTTCTGCTTCCTCTAGGCTAAAGAGGTAAGCACTTATTTCTCAATGTTCTGATGATGTCTCTGTATTCCCAGTTGCCAAGAACTGTGTGAGGATGTGGTAGGTGCCCCATAGTTCTTGATTGATTCATATTCCTTTTCTGTGAAGATGCTAGAGCATCTGAAATGCTACCATTACAGTTATGCTTTTGGGGAGGGTACATATGCTTATAAAATGCACATAATCTTGGGACTTATATTGGAGTGTTTTCCCCAGATCTTTTTGTATACCTAATAGTTTTTCCTAGGACTGGGTAGACACAATGTTAGAATCATATTTGATCATTTAACTTTTCCTCAAAGGATGACAGCTAGGCTGAAATTTCCCCCAAATGCTCTTTGCCTCCATTTCTTTCTCTGTTTCTTCTATCCATCATAATTTTTCCCCTCTTTACTCTTTCCATTTTGGACCTATAAATACAAGTTTTAGCTGGAATCAATTATCTTAAAGGTTATTTTTATAACAACTCTGAAAACTCAAGCTTCTCTTCTATATAAATCTTCTCTTAATTTACTGATATTTCCAGGACATTTGTTTTATCTTTTAGTAGAAGGTGGGAAAAAAAAAGAAACAGAGCATGCTTATCCTCATACTTAATATTTTTTACACTTACCCATTCTTGATTAATTACAATGATACGCTGCAGATGTCCAGCATAAACTGGATCATTTAATGCATAATTATACCTTTTAGATGACTCTCAGATCTATTGCTGTTATTTTCCATGGGCTGTAACTGTTATGTACCTGAACAGAATTAAGTTCCCATCATCCTGTGTCATAGAATATTATCTTATGGAAGATGAGAGTGAAAAAGGAAACTAGTTTGAGCAGAAATTGTTCTTATAATAGTAGAAGTAGCACTTTGGAAATGCTTTGAGTTTCTTGAAAGACAGAAAACTGCCAGATGCCACTATTAAAGCATGTAAAAAATAAACTACATTCTACAGATGATGAAACTGTGTACATAGTAGTGAATCATGCCGCTTGAAGAGTAGGTTTTCAGGACATGTTGTATCATTCACTTGGTAACAAAATACTGTTCCTATGCTTAACTTTCTTCATATAACAGGGATAATGGATAAAAGGGTAAAACCAAAACATCATAGCATTGCTTCATTTTAAACTTTATCATATGGCATACAGTTAATGAGATGCGTGTTTTTCTGTAAGAGTTAACTATTATTCAAGATAGCACTGAATTTGTGTGGCTGAATTTTTAGAGATAACAGTATCTTAAAATTGTGATTGGTTTAATTCCAAATAGTATCAGAATTTCAACACTGACCCTGGAAAAAATCAACATCACCTGTATCTCCAAAATATTTAATTGAACTGTGTACTTGACAGCTTAATTCAGTTATAGATTATGAACCTTTGCCTCCCTTTTAGATTTTATTTATTTATTTTTAATAGTGGTGATAAACTACTGATGTGCTTTCAAGATCAAAAAGCTTGTTTATCAGAGCTGCCTTCCAACAACAGTATTTCATGGAGCTATTTTATTGAGTCCAGGGGAAATTCCAGAATAAGAGGATGAATGTTGAGCCACTGAGTGACTTATCTGATATGGCAGAGATGTAGGCCAAGAGTCAGAAGCCAGGCATGCAAGATCAGTCTCATAACTATACTTTGTGGCTGATCTTAGATAGGTTAAACCATAAGCCTTATAAAATTGAGATGATAATACCTACTTCAAAGAATGAATTTACAAGTTTGATGGGAAGGCACTTTTAAAGTGCAGAATTACACAAATTTTAAATTCTAGATTTTCCCTTAACTCCAGTGGATGATTTGTTAATCCAAATAACTTAAAAAATGAATAGCAATAGAACTGTCATTTATTGAGGCACTGTGTATATCTCATTTAATTGCCTACTAAAGACTTTATAGGTAACTAGTATTATCTGCATTTAAAAAATGAAATCTAAATAACTCATTAAAAAAATAGCATGTGAATTTTCTCTTTTCATTTTCTCATTGTCCTGGAGCTAGAAATCCATATTACCTACTGTTTATTAAACTCTTTACTGGGATATCTAGGTTATTCAAATTTAATGTGTTTAAATCTAAACTCATTATTGTCCTTCCCAGATCAGGTTCTTTCTCTTGCATTCCTAATTTACTTAATCATATAAATATCTACTTAGTTCTAAATTGGGAAAGGAGTGTATCAAAGCTTTATATTGTCACCCTGCTTATTTAACTTATATGTAGAGTTCAGTTCAGATCAGTCGCTCAGTCATGTCCAACTCATTGCCACCCCATGGACTGCAGCATACCAGGCTTCCCTGTCCATCACCAACTCCCGGAACTTACTCAAACTCATGTCCATCAAGTCAGTGATGCTATCCAACCATCTCTCCATATTTCTTGAAAAATATTATACACATTTAGGAAGGTCAGTGAACTCTAAGACTCTTTCTCTCTCAAAGAGAGCCAGAAATAGACATGTAATAGTAAAAATGATGAAAGTTGAAGACAAGGAGACAATCTTGGAACTAGGAGGAGAAAAACAGCTCGTTACTTTAAAAGGACCCCCAAGGAGATTAAAAACAGACTATGGTATGGTAGAAACAAGGGAAACCAAACATATTCAAAGTACTGAAAGAAAAAAGCTGTCAACCAAGAATCTTTTATCCAGAAAAACTATCTTTCAGAAATGAAGTCCAAATAAAGACTTTACCAAAAAAATTGAGAGACTCTATTTCTGGCAAATCTAAGTTTTTCCAGAAAGAAATCCTACATTACTTTTTCAAGCAAAAAGCTGGTGACTTCAGATGGTAATTTGAATACATGAGGAAAAAAAGAGTACTAGAAGACATAATTATGTAGTTGTAAAAAAAAAAAAATAGATGTACATATTTTTTATTTCCTTATTTTAAATGATTTAAAAAGCAGTTATATAAAATATATAATCTACTCTTGGACTTATAAAGAAATGTGCCAATAACAGCATAAAGGAGGTGAGTGGAAGTAAAGGTATTTTGGGTTAAGAAAAGGACTATATTGTAGAATAATAATTGTAGCAATGTATTTTGGGGTCTGTAATATTAACAGACACAATGAGTATAAAAATAATACTTCAATAAAAGGAAAAGAGAACAGAGCTGTATAGGAATAATATTTAGATATAGATGGTAAACCCCAAGCAACTATCAGAAAAATAACCAACTAAAAAAAAATGTAGTGAAAAAAATCATTTGAGAACTTAAAATGCTACATTAGAAAATATTCACTTAATGTTTAAAATAATCACAAAGGAGGAAGAAAAAAGACATATGATATATAAAAAACAGAAAAATGGAAGCTGTAAATCTATCATAGTAATTACATTAAATGCAAGTGAATTAAAAATGTATTAAACTCTCCAATTAAGAGGTAGGAATTTTAAAATTTGACTTAAAATAACTGCCACAGTGACGATTCAAAAGTGGAAATAGATTGAAAGACAGAGATAAGAAAGGTGTATCAAACAAACAGCAACCACAAAAAGCTGGAGTGGCTATACTGATATCAAACAGACTTTAAAATAAAAGATGATACTAAAGATAAAGAGAAATGTTTTATTAATATACTGATAAAAGAGTCAATCCATCAGGAAGATACTATATATGCATTCAGTGACACTTTAAAATATATAAAGCAATAGTGATAGAAATTAAGGGAGAAATAGACAATTCAAAAATAATAATCCGAGCATGAATATCTTATTTTAAATAATGGATAGAAAGACTAGACAGAAGATCAATAGAAAATTTGAACCACACTATAGACCACTAGACCTAACACATTTATAGAACACTCCTACATAACACAGAATATACATTCTTCTTAAGTGTACATGGAACATTCTCCATGGTATACCATATCCTAGGCTATAAAACCTCAACAACTTTAGAAGAACAGAAATTATACAGTATGTTCTTTGGCCACAATGGAATAAGAAATCAGTAGCAGGAAAAATTGGGGAACTCATAAATATTTGGAAATTAAAACACACTCCTAAATAACTAATGGGTCAGAGAAGAACTCAAAAAGGAAATAAAGTATTTTGATATATGTAAAAATTAACACAATGTACTGAAACTTATTGGAGGAGACTAAAGCAGTGGTTAGAGATAAATTTATAGTAGTAAATGCCTATAATAAAAACAAAGATTGCAAATCAATAACCTAAACTTTAGACACTGAAAAAGAAAAGCAAACTAAACCTAAAGCAAGCAGAAATAATAAAGATTAGAGCAGAAATTAGTGAAACAGGGAATCTACAAACAATAGAGAAAAATCAAGGAAAACCAAAAGCTGGTTCTTTGAAAAGATCAATAAAATTAACAAATTTTTAGCTAGATTGACCAAGAAAAAAAAGAAGACTCAAGTTACTAGAATCAGAAATCACATTATTATTGCCCTACAGAAATAAAAAGGATTTAAAAAGAATACTATATTTACTTGAATACCAACAAATTAGATAATTGAGGTGAAATGAAAAAATTTCTAAAAGTATAAGAACTACTGACGTTGACTCCAAAAAATAAAAGGCAATCTTACTGTACCTATAATATAAAGAGACTAAGGAAATAGTTTCTTTAAAAATCTACACAAAAAAATCCAGACCCAGATGACTTTACCACTAAATGCTAACAAACACTTAAAGAAAAGTTGAAAACAACCATCACAAATTCTGAAAATTAGAAGAGAACACTTTCTAACTCCTTCTATGAGGCCAGTATTACCCTGACAACAAAGTCAGACAATATCATTATAAGAAAAGAAAAATACAGACCAATATCTCTTATGAACTTAGGTTCAAAAACCTTCAACAAACTACTAGCAAACCAAATCTACCAACATAAAAAAGTATACTCTATGACCAAATGGAATTTATCCCAGGAATGCAGGGCAGATTCCCCATTTTGAAAACAGTACATTATATCAATATAATAAAAAATGAAAGTCACATAGTCATCCCATTAGATGTAGAAACTGCCTTTGACAGATGTAATAACTTTTGACAAAAAAGGGATTCAACAAATTAGGAATAGAAGGGATCACGCTCAACTTGACAAAGGCCACAAAAATCATAGCTAATATCATAGTTACTGATTAAAAATCTGGATCCCTCCAAGAACAGATAAACAAAAAGATACCCTTCCTCACTATTTCCATTCAACATTGTACTGGAGGTTTTAGTAAGGACAATTAGGCAGGCAAAAGAAATAAAAGCCATCCAGATTGGAGAAGAAGTAAAACTATCTCTATTTGCAGATGACATAACTTTATTTATAGAAAATCCTAAATAATTCACTAAAAAGAATTAGACCTAATAAATAATAATATAAATAAATGAACTAAAAGAAACAATCAGAACTAATAGACAAGTTGTTGTTCAGTCACTAAGTCATGTCTGACTTTGTGACCCCATGGACTGCAGCATGCCAGGCTTCCCTGTCCTTCATTTGCAGAACACATGATCAATATACAAACATCAATTTTATTTATATTGCAGTGAACAATTCAAAATGAAAATTTTAAAAATCCTTTTATGATAGTGTCAGAAAGACTAAAATATTTAGGAATTAATTTAATAAAAGAAGTATAAATCTTATACTCTGAAAACTACAAAGCAATGGTAAAATAAAGAAAATGTAATAATTGGAAAAATTCCTTGTTCGTAATATTTTTATATGGCAAAACTCCCCAAACTTATCTATAGATGCAACACAATCATCATAAAAATTGCAGCTAACTTCCTTATAGAATTTAATAAGCTAGCTCCAAAATTCATATGGGATTTCTGGTCACCCAGGTTTATAGCCAAAATAATTTTGAAAAAGAATACCAAAATTAGAAGATGCATACTTTGCTATTTCAGAAGTTATGGCAAAATTTGAGTAAGTGACACAGTGTGGTATTGGCCCAAGGATAGACAGATCAATGGAATAAAATTCAGAGTTCAGGTACAAACCTATGGTTTATAGGTTTATAAACCTATATATGGTCAACTGCTTTTCAACAAGGGTGTCAACACTGTTCAATGGGAAAACAATCATGTTGTGGATAAAAATGGCTAGGACAACTGAATATCCATTTGCAAATGGGATTTGGTCCCCTTCCTCACACCCTACATGATAATTTACACAAAATGGATTAATTGAAATACAAAAACTAAAGCTATAAAAGTCTTGGAAGAAAACATAGAGATAAACCGTCATGACCTTAGATTTGGCAATAGATTATCAGATATTGACTGCTCCAAAAGCAGGAACAAGACAAAAAATACATGAATGAATTTTATCAAAATTAAAAAAAAAATGTGCTTCTAATGATGTCATCTGAAAAGTGAAATGGCAACCACTAAAATGGCAGGAAATATTAGCAAATCATGCTGATATTGTTGACCATGAGGATGGAACAAGAATACTGAGAAAGAGTTTCTGGCACCTTCATGCCCATTCTAAGCATGAGGTAATGATAACTAACTGCTATATGCCTTTTAAGTCTGCTGGGACGGGTGGCTAGGTGCGGGGAAGAAAGGTTAGGAGAGCAGCAAACAAGCCAGAGTCCTAATTAGAATAACAACCCAACACAACAGAAGCATGACAAAAGAAGAGGCATGCTCATTTTCAGGCATAAATAATATTTACTTAGTCTCTGCTAGTCTACATGTGATATCCAGCATTCTATACAAAATTATCAGACAAAAAGCAAAAAGAGCTAATCCATAATTGAGGTAATTAGAAAATCCAGTTTCAAAATGACCAAGATGTTAAAATAATCTGAAAAGAGAAATTAAAATAATGATAATTAATAAGAATCTTGCAGAAAATGTTGATAATGTATAAACAAATGAAAGATTCAGCAGGCTGAAAGAGAGTATTTAATCAAATGAGAATACTAAAAATAAAATATACAATGACAGACATGGAGAATTCCTTCAATGGGATCATCAGCAGACCAAGCACAACTGAGAAAATAAATTTGCAGGTACAACAATAGAAATTGGCTTCTCTGGTGGCTTTACCTGCAATGCAGGAGACCCAGGTTCCATCCCTGGGTCAGGAAGATCCCCTGGAGAAGGAAATGGCAATCCACTCAGTATTCTTGCCTGAGGAATTCCATGGACAGAGTAGCTGCTAGGCTACAGTTCATGTGGTTGCAAAGAGTCAGACATGACTGAGAAACTAACACACACAATAGAAATTATCCAAAGAGAAACTCAGAGATAAAAACTGGGGTAAAAACCCAAAACAGAATAGAGCATGCACAAACTTCAGGATATTATCAAATGATCTAACATATATGAAATTTGAGTCTTAGAAGAAGAGTGAAAAAATGAGATAGAATAAGAGGATGAAGAGATAATGGCCAGAAAATTTTCTAAAATTTACGGATTAAGAAAAAGACACAAATCTATGAATCTCAAAGAACCTCTAAAAGAATAAATTCCCCCAAACACACCTACACATATTAGAGTCAAACAGCTAAAACTCAATGATAAAGAAAAAAATCTGGAAGCAAACAGAAAAAATAAACAAAAGATACATTACACAGAGAGGAACAAAGATGATAATTTTATTTCAAGGTTGATGTGCATTCTAAGCTCTACATAGTAATCACTTGAAAATAATATAATCATTTAAATTCTCATAAATATAATACAAAAATTATACAATCTCTAGAATAAAAAGTGCCCCATATTTTAAAAAAAACTTAATTAATGAAGACTGATGCTCTCTTCTTATAAAACATTTGTTATAAATTGAAAGAATATATTTTAATATAAATGTTTAATCCTAAGGTCAGTAAATTTCATCTGTTTTCTCTCTACAAATTCAAATATAAAATAACTGGGATTAATCTAGTAAAGACAAGGACAAGGTAGACCATATTTTGTTCTATATATGCTCTCAACACCGTGAAACATAGTAGTAAAAGTTTAAAAGTATTTTATTCTAACAACAAGAAATAAGGTGAAATCTTTCACTTTCTATTCCTTACGATGGTACGAAAGATAATAAACTTGCATTATAAAATCACCTTCCACGGTATCATGTTTCAAAATAAACCAGACAGTGTGAAGAGCCCAAGTAATAAAGAGGAATTTTAAATTTGGAACTTTTAATAGTAAGAAATAACACTGTTTATTTGTTCCTAATATGTTTTACTTCGTTTTCATTTACTCTGATATTTTGGATCCAAAACCATTGGGAAAATAGAATATTTGTATTTTTAATTGGCATAAAACATATGCCATTCGAACAAAACAAAAACCAAAAAAAGTTGAGTTTTTAATCCTAATATAAGCCTTATTTTTTCAGCTTCCAAATTACATTCGTGCTGTAATATGATTGATAGAAGCACATCAAGCACTGGCCGTTTTCTTGCATTAATTGAACTACATTCATTCTAATCTTTGGCTTGGTAATGGTTTATGCACTGCATGCAAATGAGCAGCCACTGGGCTGGTTTTCTGACATCTCCTCCCATCCCCCTTTCTTTCTTTTCAGTTCTGCCTCTAGATGCTGCCGTAGGTGAAAGCTTTTCAGAAGCAGCAACATGCTCATTGTCTTTCTAGTCATGGTATGATAGAGAGTGACGAAGAGGAACAAGACTGTTTGGAACAGCTACAATAGTATCTATTATGCATCAGTCATAGAAGGACGAGCTGAATTGTGCGGAATTGATATGTACCTATTGTGGAAGCTTTTTCTGTAACATCAGATAGAAATAATCATTCTGAGGCAGGCTTTCCTGGGAAAGACATCCTCTCTCTTTTGGACGTGCATTTTCAGTATGGTAGGTGGTGCTGCGGTTAATGTAAAGCACATCAAATGAGTAATTCAGTTTCAAAGAATTGGTTTTAATTACTGTGGCAATACTAAATGATCAGCCATTGGGATGTATAATACCAAGCATGGAACTGGCACTCTTTTGAATTAGAAATTATCTGTTTTCATATTTATATCTGGCAAGCACCTTAAGTGTGAAGAAATGCAAATGCTTCAGGGAACTGCAAATGGGTATCTGCCAAATAGGTACCCATGAAGAGCAAAATGTCCAGGGCTCTTGAGAATCTTGAAATTCATTTTCAGAAATGTCTAGGTCATGAAAATCCTACTTGGCATAGGCATAATTTTCTTGTCTTTGTACTTTAAGGCACCAGATACTCCGTACCTTTTTCTCCTGCTAACATAATTTTAATTGAAAAAATGTTAAATATTTTATTATATTTAACCTTAATATAATATCTCTGGTTATGATCTACTTCATCAAATGTCCTTCAAAAAGTGAAATTCCAAGGTCGTTTTCTAATAAAAATTTGCCAGGAGATTCATTTTGTAGAAAGACATAGAAATTTATTTTAAAAAAGGGGGATTTTTGTAGTCTTATAGGCAATACAAAGACCCATACATTTTTTAATAGGCACATTATTAAGAATGTAAATCAACCAGTTTTAAATTTATAGTTTCTCTATAAGTTCCTTCTGTTTTTCTCATGGAAGGGAAAAATCTGCCTGTAGTCTGTTACAGTGGGTTTTCTTGAGGAACAGAACTGTTCATACAGAGTTTGAACCCAAGAACTGTGCAGACAGAGAGGAGGTCACTAAGAATTTGACCGCTAGAAGCACCCCTTGTTTTGGCTCAGTTGGGTGGGGGTGGAGAGAGAGAAATTCTTTGCATGATGGCCATGCTAAAGCTGTCTTAGATTTGGATAGACTAGTGAGGTTAGCAAAAGAAAGGATTTAGGGTCTCCATCTTATGATTTAACATAAACCAGAATTATATGATCTCTCACTGTCTCTTTTTCTCTTTCTCTACACACACACACATACACACACACACACATCTATATACACCCATCTGTATCTATTTCTATAGCTATATAAATATAGCTATAGCCATCTATATCCATATATCTCTATCTCTACATTGTTCTGAAGAGCCTGCTGCTACTGCTGCTAAGTCGCTTCAGTCGTGTCCGACTCTATGCAACCCCATAGACGGCAGCCCACAAGGCTCCCCCGTCCCTGGGATTCTCCAGGCAAGAACACTGGAGTAGGTTGCCATTTCCTTCTCCAATGTATGAAAGTGAGAAGGGAAAGTGAAGTCACTCAGTCATGTCTGACTCTTAGCGACCCCATGGACTGCAGCCTACCAGGCTCCTCTGTCCATGGGATTTTCCAGGCAAGAGTACAGGAGTGGGGTGCCATTGCCTTCTCCGTCTGAAGAGCCTAACTTGCATCAAAGGTTTCTTCACTCCATCATTGCAAAGTTTTGTATTCAATTGCATGTTGTCTGGACATGAGGACTTTCCCTTTCTCTCCATACAATGTAACTTCTATGTGTAGACATAGGATAAAATTATACGTGAGCATGAGTATGCTACTTACCTACCTGAACAGAATTCATGTCACTTAAATGGATACATTTCTTCCTTATTACAGCTGGGAACTCATTATACTAATTTGTGGCACACTGATATAAATTATTATCATTCTTGATACTAAGGCCATTATAATGTCTAGTTCTATCATAAGTCTGTTTTAATTTGGCACTAAGTAACTTCTACTTCTTGAAAATTGTAATTATGAATAATATTAAGACATTTATTTTATTTATTGTGTTTCCAAATTTAATACAATTTAGTACTTAAAATTTTTACATCTGAAACAAAAGTAAGGCCATGTAAAATGATTTCTAAGGAATAATATATTTCCAAATCTTCACCATGAAATGTTTATTAGGGAAGTCAGAGTTAAGTGAAATTGTGTTCACTGGGAACAAACACAATTTGGTAAAGAGGACTTGTGTTCTTCTAGATTAAATCTATGCAAAATTTGGCAAATACATATTTTTTGTGATCCTTTATTTTAAGGAATTTCAATAACTTCATTCAGTGTTAATTAACCGTCTGTGAGTTTCATTTTTAAAAGTTGCTAAAACTAAAGTTTCTAAAAGTTATCCAAGCTGCTCTTACAGTCTGTTCTCATAGCACAGAATGCTTTCTGAAAATCTATAAAATATTTTATATGACTTTAGTGATATTTGTTAAAAACTTAACTTTTATTGATATTTTCAACCCCTAATAATGGACAGTATACAGAATGCATCTGTAAACAAGAATGAAGGAATTACTAGAAAGCAGAAAGGATAGATTTTCTAATCCATTCTTGGTCTGTAATCACACGTCACTGTCTAAATCAGGATTTGAACTTTACATTCTTATTCTATTACATTCTTAGCCAATTTTTAATGTATTTTCCACACCTATGATCTATGAAAAATGTAACAAAAAACCATTGCAGATCCCATGTAACAACAGCACTGTTATGGACTGAAAGTTGGTATTCTCCAAAATTCACATGTCAAAGCACTAACTATAATGTGATGGTGTTTGGAGATAAGACTTTGGCAAAGTAATTAGGTTAAGATGAGGTCATGAGGTGTGGGGCCTTGAAAAGGAGAGGTTGCTTTCACTCTTCTCTTCCCTAACACAAGGAAGAAGTCATGAGAGCACACAGGAAAGGTAGCTGCCCAGTGTCCAAGGGAAGAGGCCTCGGAATGAAACCCACTTTGCTGGCACATAGATCTTAGACCTCCAGCCTCCAGAAATAAATAAGAAATAACTTTTTTTTTTGTTTAAGCAACTCAGTCTAAGGCATTTTTGTTACAGCTGCTCAAGCTGACTAAGGCAAGTTCCAATTTATGCTTCAGTTGGTTTTCTTTGGTTGTTTGCAATAGAAATAGCCTGACCAACTTAAGCAAGATAAAGGGATATATTGGAAGGATACCAGGGAGCTCTCAAAACTGAACAAAAGAACAATCAGAACATGTGAAGGATTTGAAGCAGCGTTGCTTTGAATATTGAAGTAAGGGCACCATCTTTGTAGGCATTTCCCAAAGATGCCTCAGCTTCTATTGCCTTCAGTCCAACTATCTTACATTTTCATATGTCTGCTTAATAGGCAGATTCCCATCAGGGAGAAATTAATCGGCCTGCCTGAGAGTTGGTAAGATTTATTATTCTAGTATATCTATTTTAAATTTATTATAATAATTTCATTTAAAAATTTTGTTTGTTCAAGACATATATTCAGTTAGCCTTATATATTATTCTTATATCTAACAAACTTGTTATACTATTTATAATGACAATTTTTCCCTCTTCCAATACTTTTCTGTATATATATATTTTTTTCATGTCTTATTTTCTCTTTAGGATCACAAGTAAACAGTTTAAAAAAAAAAAAAAAAAACCTGGAAAGTGAAGTCTTTAGAAAGACTTTAGAAAGCATTACTGTGAACAAAGCTAGTGGAGGTGATGGAATTCCAGCTTAGCTATTTCAAATCCTAAAAGATGATGCAGTGAAAATGCTGCACTCAATATGCCAGCAAATTTGGAAAACATAGCAGTGGCCATAGTACTGGAAAAGATCAGTTTTCATTCCAATCCCAAAGAAGGGCAATGCCAAAGGATGTTCAGACTACCACACAACTGCACTCATTTCACATGCTAGCAACGTAAGGCTCAAAATTCTTCAAGCTAGCCTTCAGAAGTACATGAACCGAGATTTTCCAGATGTACAAGCTGGGTTTGGAAAAGGCAGAGGAACTAGAGGTCAAATTGCCAACATTCATTGGATCCTAGAGAAAGCAAGGGAATTTCAGAAAAACATCTACTGCTTCCTTGACTATGCTAAACTCTCTGACTGTGTGGATCAGAGCAAACTGTGGAAAATTCTTAAAGAGATGGGAATACCAGATCCCCTTACCTCTCTCCTGAGTAACTTGTATGCATGTTAGAACCGGACAGTTAGAACCAGACATGGAACAATGTACTGGTTTGAAATTGGGAAAGGAGTATGCAAAGCTCTATATTGTCACCCTGCTTATTTAGCTTATATATAGAGTACATCATACAAAATGCTGGGCTGGATGAAGCACAAGCTGGAATCAAGATTGCCTGGAGAAATACCAATAATCTCAGATATGCAGATAATACTACTCTAATGGCAGAAAGTGAATAGGAACTAAAGAGGTTCTTGATGAGGGTTAAAGAGAGTGAAAAAGCTGACTTAAAACTCAACATTCAGAAAACTAAGATCTGGTTCCATCACTTCATGGCAAATCGAAGGGGAAAAAGTGGAAATAGTGATAGATTTTCTTTTCCTGGGCTCCATAATCACTGTGGACAGTGACTGCAGCCATGAAATTAAAAGATGCTTGCTCCTTGCAAGGAAAGCTATAACAAACCTAGACAGCATATTCAAAAGCAGACATCACTTGCCAACAAATGTCTGTATAGTCAAAGCCATAGTTTCTTCAGTAGTCATGTACAGACGTGAGAGATGGACCATAAAGAAGGCTGAGCACTGCAGAATTGATGCTTTCCAATTGTGGTGCTGGAGAAGACTCTTGAGAGTCCCTTGGACTGCAAGATCAAAGCAGTCACTCTTAAAGAAAATCAACTCTGATTACTCATTGGAATCACTGATGCTGAAACTGAAGCTCCAGTACTACCTGATGCGAAGAGCTGACTCACTGAAACAGACCCTGATGCTGGGAAAGATGAAGTCAAAAGGAGAAGGGGTGACAGTGAATGAGATGATTAGATAGCATCACTGACTCAACAGACATGAGTTTGAGCAAGCTCCAGGAGATAGTGAAGGACAGGAAAGTCTGGTGTGCTGCAGTGCATGGGGTTGCAAAGAGTAGGATACACTTTAGCAACTGACCACCAACAACAATGTCTTATTTTCTCACTGGGATCACTAGTAAACAGTTGGGGGGGGGGGAAGCTAGAGAGAGAAACAAAGTTTCCTATTCTTTATCTTTTATTCTGGCATTTTTTCATTGGCTCCAAATTATATATTGACTGCAGAGATTATGCTAATTTCCTCAGCTGATTTCTTAGTAACACAGCTTTAGGCAAATATTATAAAACTCTAAGGAAGCTGTCTTGAAAGTGGCTAGAACCAGGCCTATAGAAATAAATGTTTTTAAATTTAGAAAAATAAAAACCTCTTTATTATTGCTTCCACATTCTAGAGAAGAAAATGTGTTCTTTACTCTCTCAGAATGTTTAATGACATGTGAATTTTTGAGTGGATCCTTAAGTATCATAATCATTCATTTATGCTTTTATTTATTTGCATACTTAACAGATTCATAGTTATAGAGTTCTTTAATTCAAGATATGGCATGTAACCAGTTTCACTGAAATTTCACAAAGTGGGTGCTTGTAGAAAGTGGTGCTTTTTCACTTCTAATTAAAGAGCAAGTTCTTGAATTTAATGATTACTCATTTTACAGATTGAACCCTTGTGTTGGTTTTCTAGACACATCAGCAATAAACTCCAAGCATTTTGAAGGTTGATACCAAAAAAAAAAGCAGAATAACATTAAGACTCACAAAGCAAGACTTCCCTGGTAGTCCAGTGGCTCCCAGTGCAGGGGGGCCTAAATTCAATTCCTAGTCAGAGAAATAGAAACCACGTGATACAACCAAGCGTCTGCATACCGCATGGAAAAGATCTTTAGAGCCACAACTAAAACCCGCCGCAGCCAGAGAAAAGACTCACAAAGCTTTCATTGTTCACAGTGAAATATATACTTGAAATCTTATTTTTTAAAAGACTTTTTGGAAAACAAACTCAAAGTCCTTTTATGGATTTTCCCTGGTGTTTATTTTTAAGAATAAAGTTTAAGACTGCTTGTTGCAAAAGACATTGCCATGAATATCGTAGTAGGTTTACCTAAAGTACATGCCCTTAAGTGAAAAATACAAGGCAGTTATTATTTAAAGGATTCATGAATCTTCAGTTCTCTGTGTGACAAATGTGAAAAATGACTGACAGTCAAGAAGATGAAAAGGGAAAAGCAAATTCTTACATGATTTTTTCAAAGTGCCATCTAAATGCAGAAAAACTAGGCAAAGATGATATGGTTATAATATGTCATATGCCAAGAAAGCATTGTTAAAATATTCTACTTTATCACATATATTTGGTAGTTTGCTTACAGCTAAACATGCTTTGTATTATTCAAAACTTATCATTATGCTAAAATTTGGCTGCTTCTAGTTAAAATACATACACTGGGAAATATTTTCAGTGCTTATTAGATTTATAGAGATTGCTGCTGCTGCTGCTGCTAAGTCGCTTCAGTCGTGTCCAACTCTGTGCGACCCCATAGACGGCAGCCTACCAGGCTCCGCCGTCCCTGGGATTCTCCAGGCAAGAACACTGGAGTGGGTTGCCATTTCCTCCTCCAATGCATGAAAGTGAAAAGTGAAAGTGAAGTCTCTCAGTAAGTGTCCAACTCTTCATGACCCCATGGACTGCAGCCCACCAGGCTCCTCCGTCCATGGGATTTTCCAGGCAAGAGTACGGGAGATTACTGCTGTGCTATTTATAAGAAAATATTTCAACGTTGTTCTAAGCCACTGCTATTGGAGAGAACTTCATGGGATGATGGAAATGTATTCTGTGTTAACCAATACAATTGTCACAAGCCACATGTGGCTATTGAGCACTTGGAACATGGCTAGTAAAACAAAAGACACACATTTGCATTTAATTTTGGCTAATTTAAATTTCATATTAAATATCCACATGTGGCTAATATAATATACAGATATTTCCATGTTTGTGATTTTAAAACACATAAAATAAGAACAGTATTTGGCAGATGATTAGTACTTATCAGTGTGTTATTAATGTTGCTATTGGCTTAAAGTATATTTTGGGAAAGAGCAGGTTGGTCACATGTGTCCAGTTAACAGTAAGATGTTGTCTTAAATATGTGTGCACTCAAAGCCCTAAGAATTTATTAGCACTGGTATCCATTCATTGGTATCCATTCTCCTGACATCTACCAGCTTAAAAAAAAAAAAAAACTTTCAACAGATTCTCTGTCCTTTGTGACATTTTAGATGATTTAAAGCTGAATTATGTAATTTGTGGGCTCTCTATACTTCCTGTTGTCCCTCTGGTTTGGTTTTTTTTTTTTTTTGCTTCCTTTGTTTCTTTTAAAAATCACAATGATGCAAATTTGGACTTATATCAGAAAGTTTTCAGAGAAAGAAGTATGCAAATAAAAATAAAATTTTTATTTCTAAATCTTGCATTAAAATATGAAAACAACATAAACATTTCTACCTCTTCTACTTACTGGATAAGAAAAATTGGTTTCATTGTTTTAGCTCCACAGAACTGCATATGTATTTGTTGCTGCTGCTGCTGCTGCTAAGTCGCTTTAGTCGTATCCGACTCTGTGCGACCCCATAGACGGCAGCCCACCAGGCTCCCCCGTCCCTGGGATTCTCCAAGCAAGAACACTGGAGTGGGTTGCCATTTCCTTCTCCAATGCATGAAGTGAAAAGTGAAAGTGAAGTTGCTCAGTCGTGTCCGACTCCTCCTGAACCCATGGAGTGTAGCCCACCAGGCTCCTCCGTCCATGGGATTTTCCAGGCAAGAGTACTAGAGTGGGGTGCCATTGCCTTCTCCATGTATTTGTTAAGGCCTCACAAATATTTGACTTATACTTTTTAAAGTGTGTTTAACTTGCTCCTGAAGAAAGTTTTAAACACTTTTAAAAATATCATAATTTCTAGTCTGTGTAGATTTTCTAGTCTCTGTCATTAGTCTCAGTCAGAAGCTACATATATGTCAGGAGTTTCCTCGATACTCCAAAGAAACAAGCCAATTTAAATTGGACAGTCATTTTTATTATCTCTTTTGCACTTAAGCTATATTTTTCATGTAGTAGCTTTGAGACCTTTACTAAAGCTATACCTGAATTTTAATCCACTGCTTCTTTAGGAAGTAAGATAAAAATACTGAATATATCTGGATGATATTTTTAAGCTAAAATAAATGCAACTTCCAAAAATGCATATGTCCCACAATGCCATGAACCAGTAAACAACAACAATTCAACAATAAGAATGGCAACTGATCCTCTCCTGTATGATTTTTTTTTCTAAGTTCAGAAATTTTGGTGTTAGTTGAAAAGCAGCATGTAGAAAAAGATATTCATAGAGAGCAAAACTAGAATGCAGTTTATGGAGTTCAAAAAATTAATTTCGATAAAATTTGAGATTAACTTTATTGTAAGTTTAATGAAAAGTAATATTTTTCTCTACCGTGTACTCTCACAAAGGGCACTATGTTGGTAGTGAAATTTACATGGGGCTCAGAAATGTCCCAAACATAGCCTGAGTAATGAAACTTGTGAATGAGAATCCTTGCTGAAGCCATAGAGCTGTCATAAGAACTACTGAACCCACATACTGCAATTACTGAAACCCATGAGCCTAGAGCCCATGCTTCTCAACAAGAGGAGCCACTGCAATGAGAAGCTATTGTGGTACAGCTAGAGAGTAGCCCCTGCTTATTGCAACTAGAGAAAGACTGCATGCAGCAATGAAGACCTAGCACAGCCGAAAATAAATACACATTTAGAATAAAACTTTTAAAGAATAACAAAGCAAAGAGATACCCTAGTTCCCAATTTCCTGATTTGTTGGCTAAAAATTGCCCCATTATTTAAGCCATTTCAGTAGGGAAGTTTTTACTTACAGCCCAAAATGTTGTTTAAAAAAAAAATCAATATTTTATAGATAATACTACATTTAAGTTATTGTAAAATATTGGCTATATTTCCTTGTGCTGTGCATCCTTGCTTATTTATGCCAAGGATAGTAGTTTGTATCTCTTAATCCTCCACCCGCTTCTTACCCCTCCCTTCTGCCCTCTCCCTCGCTGGAAACCACTAGTTTGTTCTTTTACCTGTGAGGGTTTTTTTTGTATTTGTTGTTGTGAGGGTTTGTTTTTGTTATTGTTGTTATATTCATTGGTTTGTATTATTTTTTAGATTCCACATATAAGCGATAACATAGAATATTTGTCTGTCTGACTTATTTCACTAAGCATAATACCCTTCATCCACATTGTTGCAAATGTAGAATCTCATTTTTTTTTTGCTAAGTAATATATATACACACACATATATACACACATTCACACCTCATATCTTCTTTATCCACTCATCTGTTGATGGACACTTAGGTTGCTTCCATATCTTAGCTATTATAAATAATGCTGCTGTGAATGCTGGGGTACATATGAAACACTAAGTTTCGAATCAGTGTTTTCATTTCCTTTGGACATACACCCAGAGTGGGATTGTTCCATTTTCAGTTTTTTGAGGAACCCTCATACTGTTTTCCATAGTGACTGAACCAATTTACATTCCTACCAACAGTGTATTAGGGTTCCTTTTCTATGCATCCTTGCCAAGATTTGTTATTTGTAGACTTTTTGATGATAGCCATTTTGATGGGTGTGACGTGATGTTTCATTGGGGTTTCCATTTGCATTTCTCTGATGATTACTGATGTCGAGCATCTTTTTTTGTTCCTGTTGGCCATCTGTATTCTTCCTAGGAAAAATGTCTATTCAGGTCTTTCGCCCATTTGTTTCTTTTTGTGATATCGAGTTGTATGAGCTGTTTATACTTTTTTGATATTAACCCCTTATTGGTTATGCCATTTGCAAATATTTTTTTTACCATTCAGTAGATTGTCTTTTCATTCTGTCAGTGGTTTCCTTTGTTGTGCAAAAGTTTTTAAGTTTAATTAGATTCCATTTGTTTATTTTTGCTTTTGTTTCTTTTGCTTTATGCTACTAAGTCACTTCAGTCGTGTCCAACTCTGTGAGACCCCATAGACGGCAGCCCACCACGCTCCCCCATCCCTGGGATTCTCCAGGCAAGAACACTGGAGTGGGTTGCCATTTCCCTCTCCAATGCATGAAAGTGAAAAGTCAAAGTGAAGTCGCTCAGTTGTGTCCGACTCTTAGCAACCCCATGGACTACAGCCCACCAGGCTCCTCCATCCATGGGATTCTCCAGCTTTATGAGACAGATCCAAAAAATATTGCTATAATTTACATATGCTTGCCTATGTTCTCTACAAGCAGTTTTATGGTTTCAGGTCTTACATTTAATTATTTAATCCATTTTGAGTTTATTCTTGTATATGGTGTGAGAAGATGTTCTAATTCAATTCTTTTATAAGCAGTTGTTCAGTTTTCCCAGAACCACTTACAGAAGAGACTGTCTTTTCTTCATTGTATATTTTTGCTTCCTTTGTTGCAGATTAATTGACCATAAGTGTGCAGGTTTATTTCTGGGTTCTCTATTCTTTTCAGAAAAACAAAGCTTGTTAACATATATTTTAGCATTATTTTTATATCTATGTAAAGATAGATGGAAAGTTCAAGATGATAATTTATCATATTCTTTTTTTCCAAATACAGAAATACCTTTTATTCATGGTTATGTTGATTAGGATTACTATATTTGTCCACCCACTCCTGCTGGTTTGTAGTCAGTTCAACTTTATTTCTAAGCCCAATGGACTATAAATAAGCATCTGAAAACTTCTTTATATTCAGAATCTGAAACAATTTGATTCATCCTTTAAAAAATAACTATAATAAAGTTAAAAGAAAACAAGAAACTTAAGTGGGACATTTTATTAAAATATTCAGATATATAATGAAGATAAAGTTCTAATTCAGATTCCATGAAAACATTCAAAATATTCTATAAGAAAATTTATTTGTAACTGTAATAATTAGAGTGGTATTCCAAATCCCTTCCAGTTTTACTATTGGATAAGATGAGTTTCTATCAGAGTTCACAGACTGGATACAAGATCATATTTGATCTTTTTGTTTTCTTTCTTTTTTTTTCTTTTGCCATCCCATGCAGCATGTGGGATCTTAGTTGCCTGACCAGGGATCAAACCTGTGCCCTCTGCAGAGGAAGTGCAGAGTATTAGCCGCTGGACCACCAGGGAAGTCCCAATCTTGATGATCTTGATCGCACTATTTGAGACGATTAGATATAGTCTCCAGTCTTCCTGATATTGTGTCATATAATGGATTTGAGAAGGAGTATACAGAACTCTAAAGAAAAACACATCGAAAGAGTTATGATTTTAGACTTTAAAATAAGAGACTTTTTCCCAGATCATGCAGTGAGTTTTTAATGGATTTTCACTGGAGTAATAACTAGTGCATCTGTGACTCCTACTTCAACACCTCCAGTCCATACTGCCCGAACCACTGACACAGGCCTCTTCTTGGTGTGTGCCCAGCATCCTCTGAGCAAAGGAGCCATTGCCTCATCCTCACCTCTGGTGCAATGGGGGAATGCAGTAGCCAGGATCTTGACTGCTTCTTTCTATGGCACTGTTTTTAAGTTTGTTACTTTAATTATAGTTAGTTTAAATAAAACTAAATAAAAATATTTACAAAAAAACAACAGCCAACAGCTTTCAGCTGGGAGAATTATATTTTGCAGTATATATTAGAAAATCTAAAACATGGAAAGTTGTATAGGACAACCAACATGATTTCCTCAACAAATAAATTGCAAAGGGAAAATAGAAAACAAAATCTAGAGATTAAAAGAGACTAGAAACATGTCTGGAGAAGGCAATGGCACCCCACTCCAGTATTCTTGCCTGGAAAATCCCATGGACGGAGGAGCCTGGTAGGCTGCAGTCCATGGGGTCGCTAAGAGTTGGACACAACTGAGTGACTTCACTTTGACTTTTCACTTTCATGCATTGGAGGAGGAAATGGCAACCCACTCCAGTGTTCTTGCCTGGAGAATCCCAGGGACAGAGGAGCCTGGTAGGCTGCCGTCTATGGGGTTGCACAGAGTCAGACACAACTGAAGTGACTTAGCAGCAGCAGCAGCAGCAGCAGCAAAGACATGTCTAACAATTTGAATGCACATAAATTATATGGATCCTGATTTTAAAAATATACCAACAACAACAAAGTACAACCCCTCCACACACACTTATTTATGAGACAAATGGGATAGGTTGAACACTGATGGAATCTTTGATTGTGTCACAGAATTACTGTTAAGTGTTTGCAAGTGATACTGTGGTTATATATTTTTTTAATATATTTATCCTAGTATAACTGAAGTCTTTACAGGTAAAATTAAATGATACTGGAATTTGCTTAAAAACACTCTGGTTGACACAAAGAGTGAATTGTAATGTAAACTATGGACTCTGGGTGATAACAACATGTCAGTGTAGGTTCATCAGTTGTAAGAAACGTATCACTCTTGTGGGAGATGTTGATAATGGGAAAGGCTATGCATGTGTGGGGACACAGGGTATATGGAAAGTCCATGTACCTTCTGTCCTGAACCTGAAATTTCTCAAAGAAAATAAAGTCTATTTTTAAAAATATCACCACCATTCTGGTGGGTGGAGGGAATGGGTGGCAGCAGAAGTGAAACAAGAATGACTATGGGTTGATCACTGTAGATGTTGGCTGATGGGTCCGTGGTTTTCAATATACTATCTTCTAAATTTGTATATCAGAATATGAGAATTTTTCTCTAAGAGTGTTCACAAGGGTATTTTCTGAGAAGTCTACTTCTCTGTTATGTCAGGAAAGGTGCACTTAGTTTAATTAATACAAAGTTATTTGTTTCTGAAACAACAGAAATCAGAAAAGCAACAAAAGTTGAGAGCTATGACAGGATTTCTTCTCTAGCCATTCTTAATGGAAAGAAACAACATGAAAGAGGAATGATTGATAAAAAATGTCAAATTTAAAACATTTTATTTCCTTAAATCATTTGTAACTTTCAGAGTCTAAAAGTTAAACTAAAGACTAAAAAGATTAAATTTTCTTTTCTTTAGTAAAAATAAAAATACATTTATGTTACACCTTCCTACTTTGTCAAGAAGATACATTACTTTTGTTTCTTATTTATTAATATTATCCATTGAGTAGAACTATGTTTTCATTTTTGCTCTGTGACTTAATTGACTTGAAATCAAGTTAATTCTGTATTCTTAGGTATATCTTACTTATTTTCATTTCTAACATAACCACACACACAGAGTGTATTATGTCATTAATGAAGATGTAATGCCCTTAATTTCTCCCTTCCTCTTCTAAGTTATCAGGTAAAGTGAAAGTCGCTCAGTTGTGTCCGACTCTGCAACACCACGGACTATACAGTCCATGGAATTCTCCAGGCCAGAATACTAGCGTGGGTAGCCTTTCCCTTCTCCAGGAGATTTTCTCAACCCAGGGATTGAACCCAGGTCTCCTGCATTGCAGGCTGGATTCTTTACTAGCTGAACCACAAGGGAAGCACAAGTTATCAGGTAACAGAAATTTAAAAAGTCAAGTGTTTTATTAGTCTTTGATCACGTAACTCAAATACGCTGGAAACCACCTCTGCTACTTATTTTTAGTAATAGTAATAACTGTTTGTGACTGACTTTCATTAAAAATAAAAACTGGTTTTCTAACATATGCTCACTTTGACAACAGAATTAATTTGATACGATATTTCTAAAATCAGATGTAAGGAAGCTTTCACACAGACGTGATGTGTCATGGCTAATCCTTTTATACCCAAATGGATGCTCATATTACATACTTAAGAAAGGGATGAGAGGGATTTTACTTGACATTTTCTCTCCAGCCTATTTCATATTGCACTCATAAGGAGTAGCCGTTAAAAAGGCCAAGAAAGATGTAACACACTTGAGTTTCTCCTTTCTCTGTCTAAATTATCAGGTCACAGCCCTCACAGCCCACACCTGAACTGAAAGAGAGCACAGAATGCTATTCTCCCTTTTGTGTTTGGGAATAAAATATGAAGAACAGTCCATGAAGAGTTACTGTGAGGAGACGACTAATACTCTGTCAGTTAAACTGATATTTTCCAGAGTTGTTGCCTCTTTCTCAGTATGAACTATGACCACAAAGCCATTTAACAGTGAACTTCTTCTATAAGCAGATTGAAACTGTCCTGAAATGGAAAATCCTCACTGCATATTTAGAGAGAATTAAAATCCTTCCCATCTCATCTCTCTGGTGGAGAAATAAGTCCACTAAAACATACCTCTTCACCATGATATGGGAACCTGTCCAGACAACACTGTGTGTGTGTGTGTGTGTGTGTGTGTGTGTGCGTGCGCGTGTGCGTGTGTGCAAGTGCAAGTGCTTGTGTTTTCCCTTCTCAGACAATACAGTTTATCATTGCCACTTACCTCTGTTTTCTCTGGGTTCCTCCAGTTCCCATAAATTGGATTAACAAATGCATGGTTAATACTTCTTTTCATTTTCCTGAAAGCACACAAGGCCACAGAAAGGAAAGTAAGCATTGAAATTCACCACAGGACATTTTCAAGTTGTTATCTGATACAAATCTTTGGAAGACACACTGTCTAGCCAGCATACTTATTTTTATGATGGTATTTCCCTAAGTAAAGACTACTTTGTAGGACACCAAGGCAACCACATCTTTGAAGGCAAACATAGTGTGATGTCTGAAAAGTTAGATCCAAATAAATCCAAGCACAGAAAAACGTTGTTCTTAATTTCTTAAATATTACTATAATAATACAAAGGATACAACATTAGAAAGAATGATGCAATGTAAAGCTGAACTGGTTATAAGGAAAGACCACCGTGACGTCCCATAGATTCAAAAGTGCCAAGCCCACCACAGTCTGAGGACTATTTTCCATGACATTGTCTGTCATAATGATGTGTACATAGCATATGAGTCAAAGTATTTAACATTGTAAACAGAAAATTTAAATAGGAACATTTTGAAGAGAATTTTATGTTAGTATTTCCTTTCAGGAGTCATAAAGAGGCATGTCCTTGGTAATCTCACATATTGGTTTATATCTGCATAATTGACTCAGATTAACTGAGCTCCTAAATGAGCATTCCTTTTTATATTTTGGTTACTTAAGAGTCAATAGATTTATTAGAAGACAACTAGCCCTGGCATAGTTGGTCACAACTGATGAAGAAACAAATGCTCATCACAGGAAAAAATAATTATAACCAGATAACTAAATACATGCTATTGAAGACATAAGGAAAATTGCATATATGCACACATTCACATACATGTACACACGGTAGAGAGTGGAAGACCAATTCCAGGATGACTGCCAGTGTCTTAAGAAGGCAGCCAGGAAGAAAAAGTTATATGTGCTGTGTCTAGCTGCTCAATTGTGTCTGACTCTTTGGACCCCCATGGACAGTAGCCTGCTATGCTCCTCTGTCCATGGGAATCCTCAGGCAAGAATACTGGAGTGAGTTGCCCTGCCATCCTCCGGGGGATCTTCCCAACCCAGGGAGTGAACCCAGTTCTCCCACGTTGCAGGTAGATCCTTTACTGTCTGAGCCACCAGGGAAGCCCAAAAGGCATGGAAATATTTGCTTAATCAGAGTATAATGACAATTAATACTTGTCAATAATGTACCTTTATATTCTGAAAGAAAAGGGCGTAAAGAGTAAGTCTTACTGATTCCCTCTTTGATAAGATATTGTCAGAAGTGTGACCTCTTATTCCATCTACCAAACCACACGGTCCTCTTCTAAAAAGTAACAGGATTAATGAACCCAACAGCATAATCTGGGTAACTGTGACTGGCTGGCAATACATTCTCCCTGTGGATTCAGTGTTTTCTAAGATTCCTGACCTCTACTGTTCCTAAATGTTCAGTAGCTAAACCAGATCACCTTTGGGTTATAGGTGAAGAGGGTTGTAGCAGCCATTTTTGTGAGTTACTTTGTGGGGGGAAAAAAAAAAACCAAAACAGATATACTTTAAAATGATGACAGAACAATTACTTAACCACTAATTGAAAATGTACAATTGCTATAATTATTAATGAAAATGAACAAGTGGTGTTTGATTCTTTGCCTTTTCTCTCTCCAAGACCAGTCAAGGTTGAGTTTTCAGAGCACTAATCTCAATAAGTGGCATAGTTAGGGCATGATGGGGCTGCTCTTAAAACTGAGACTGGGTAGGAAGTGAAGCAGTGTTTTGAAATGTGTCAAATGTGAAAGCAGAAGCTGGTACAGGAGAGACTGAGGTTTAAAACAAGATGGAAATTAGGAGCTAGGTTAAGATGAGACAGCCACAAACACCAACAACTGAGAAAAATTCTTGGCTGAAATCAGGCATGAAATCAGAAAGCAGGAGGAAACCCAAACCATAAGACCAGACAGGACAGATGGTCCAAAGACTGGGCAGGCAACCAGGAACTGAAGAGACAGGCTTTGCTGTCAGTGGGATAGAAGGGAGGCACAGGCAATAGGAAAGATTTTGATACGAGATGATTATTTTTGGCTTTCAACTGCTAAGACTCCGGATGACCTAAACCACTACTGGCAAGCAGAAGTCAAGTAAATTGATCAATTTTCCAACCCTATTATTACTATGGCTTCAGCTATAGAAGCTACTTTTCTTCTGAAAGGATTTTAAGTCTTAAATAATTTTCTGTTAAAATGAAGTGACCAGCCTTTGGGGTGGGTGACTATAAAGAAAGAAGAGGGATACATAAGTGTAAGGATATGGGGCCACAATAAAAGAAGAAAGGGTCACAGTATGAGTAGTGGGAGGTGATCGAATTATGTTTACTTCAAATTATGTTTATTAGCAATCTCAAACTTTTAATTTTCCCCAGATCAAGAGCTGTTTCCCAATATGGAAAATTTGAGAACTGTTGGGCTTAATTTTAATGTCTTTCCTATTTAAGAAGTAAAAACATACCCACTACCCATTGATAACTCAATTAAGTACATTTCAAGTGTCAACTCCATAGAATTACTATTTCAAGTTGCATGATATAATTTTCCACCTTCATCAGTTATATAAGTTGGATACTCAAACATAAACAATTTTACTTAAAATGACAAATCCTGCTACAAGGGACATAAAATGTTTGATTATGAAGTTTTCAGCAAGTCCTAACACTGTATGGTACAATGTTAAGTCTGCATGAGGCTAAAAAATGCTGTGTTTAACTTACTGTATCTGTCATTATTAGGCAGATAGCTCTTTAAGAGCTAAGGTTGCGAAGAATGGAATCACCTCTGGGAATCAGAAGGGCATTGATTTAGAAGTTTAGAGTAGATAAAAGGAAATCGTGAATCACATGCATTCTCCTCCCCTGACTTAACAGGCATTCACATAAATTACTATTAAGCTCTGGCTACACCCAGTGTGTGCAGGCACTGTATAAGGTGGTGTTCTGAGGGGGCTAAACAGAGATATGTTAGTGCAGAACTAGGATAAGGCTGATACAAGTTTCTAATTTAGATATAGTGAGCATATGGATACCTCCACAGGAACTGACTTCATGGCTTATTAACTAACAAAATAGTTTCAGTGCTGATTAAAAACATGAAAGTAGTTATAATAGATACCTGAAATTATTTTAGATGGGCAATGAAGAAAAACAAAAAATAAATTCCTGTATGTTGCATCCATTAAACATGACTTTCAGGTAAATGCTTATTTTATACCTTTTAACCACCTTATTAAATTACAATTGACACACCCTACAAGTTCTGCTTTATTGACTATGCCAAAGCCTTTGACTGTGTGGATCACAATAAACTGTGGAAAATTCTGAAAGAGATGGGAATACCAGACCACCTGATCTGCCTCTTGAGAAATTTGTATGCAGGTCAGAAAGCAACAATTAGAAC
The DNA here is from genome assembly GCF_055505025.1 of Bos grunniens. Taxonomy (NCBI): domain Eukaryota; kingdom Metazoa; phylum Chordata; class Mammalia; order Artiodactyla; family Bovidae; genus Bos; species Bos grunniens. Next base: position 62,344,018 of record NC_141177.1, read on the forward strand.
TGGACATGGAACAACAGACTGGTTCCAAATAGGAAAAGGAGTTCGTCAAGGCTGTATATTGTCACCCTGTTTATTTAACTTATATGCAGAGGACATCATGAGAAACGCTGGACTGGAAGAAACACACACTGGAATCAAGATTGCCGGGAGAAATATCAATAACCTCAGATATGCAAATGACACCACCCTTATGGCAGAAAGTGAAGAGGAACTCAAAAGCGTCTTGATGAAAGTGAAAGTGGAGAGTGAAAAAGTTGGCTTAAAGCTCAACATTCAGAAAACTAAGATCATGGCATCCGGTCCCACCACTTCATGGGAAATAGATGGGGAAACAGTGGAAACAGTGGCTGACTTTATTTTTCTGGGCTCCAAAATCACTGCAGATGGTGACTGCAGCCATGAAATTAAAAGACGCTTACTCCTTGGAAGGAAAGTTATGACCAACCTAGATAGTATATTCAAAAGCAGAGACATTACTCTGCCAACAAAGTAGCCATCTAGTCAAGGCTATGGTTTTTCCAGTAGTCATGTATGGATGTGAGTGTTGGACTATAAAGAAAGCTGAGCACCAAAGAATTGATGCTTTTGAACTGTGGTGTTGGAGAAGACTCTTGAGAGTCCCTTGGACTGCAAGGAGATCCAACCAGTCCATTCTGAAGGAGATCAGCCCTGGGATTTCTTTGGAAGGAATGATGCTAAAGCTGAAACTCCAGTACTTTGGCCACCTCATGTGAAGAGTTGACTCATTGGAAAAGACTCATGCTGGGAGGGATTATGGGCAGGAGGAGAAGGGGACAACAGAGGATGAGATGGCTGGATGGCATCACTGACTCGATGGACGTGAGTCTGAGTGAACTCCAGGAGTTGGTGATGGATAGGGAGGCCTGGCATGCTGCAATTCATGGGGTTGCAAAGAGTCGGACACGACTGAGCGACTGATCTGATCTGATCTGACAAGTCACCCATTTAAGAATATAATTCAAAGTTTTCTAGGAATATTAATTGTATTTATTAATTTTAAAATGTGATAAATATATGTATATAACAAAATTTGCCATTTAAGCCATTTTTTAAGAGTGTACAATTCAGTGGCATTCACTGCATTCACAGTGTTGGGCACTATTTCATTCTTAGTGAAACGAACATCTTTGATGAAATCCAATTTATCTCTATTTTTTTTCTCTTGTTTCCTTTACTTTTGGTATCATATCTAAGATGGCATTGCCAAATCTCAGATCATGAAGATTTACTCCTATGATTTCCCCTAAATATTTGATGGTTGTAGCTCTTAAATTGAAGTCTTTGATCCATTTTGAGTTAATTTTTATGCATGGTATGAGGTAGGAGTTCAAATCCATTCCTTTGTATGCAGAAATGCAGTTGCCCTGGCACCATCTATTGAAAAGACTATTCTTTCTCTATTGAATGGACTTGTCAAAACTCAACTGGTCATAGATGTATGGGTTTATATTTCAATTCTTAATTCTAATCCATTGGTCTCCACTTATATTCACATGCTAATACCACACAGTTTCATTTCTTATGGCTTTGTGGTAAGCTTTGAAATCAGGAAGTGAGTTCTCCAAGTCCATTCTTTATCAAGATTGTTTTAGCTCTTTGGTGCCCTTGTAATTCCATACTAATTTGAGGATAAGTTTTATATTTCTGCAAAAAAAAAAAAAAAAAAAAGCTGCTGGAGTTTTAATGGGTACTGTGTTGAATCTGTAGATTGCTTTGTGTAGTACTGACATCTTGACAATAATAAATCTTTCTATCTATAAACTCAAAATGTCTTTCTACTTACTTAGGTTTTCTTTAATTTCTTTCAGTAATGCTTTGAAATTTTAAGTGTAGAAATCTTTCACCTCCTGGTTAAATTTATTCCCAGGTATTTTACTCTCTTATATGCTATTGTCAATGTGATTATTTCCTTAATTTCTTTTTCTGATTGTTCACTGATGGTATTTAAGAACATACCTTATTTTTATGTGTTGATCTTGTATATCAAAACTTTGCTGAGTTTATTAATTCTAGTAGCTTTCTTATGGATTTTTTTGAGTTTTCTATCTATAGATGTTCATGTCATTTATAGTATAGTTTTCTTTCTTCCTTTCCAATTTGGATGGCTTCTGTCTCTTTTTCTTATATAATTTTTCTGGTTAAGGCTTCTTATTGATAAACACATTAATCTCTAGCTTGCTGCTGCTGCTGCTAAGTTGCTCCAGTGATGTCCGATTCTGTGCGACCCCAGAGACAGCAACCCACCAAGCTTCGCTCTCCCTGGGATTCTCCAGGTAAGAACACTGGAGTGGGTTGCCATTTCCTCCTCCAATGCATTTCCTCCTCCAATGTGAAAAGTGAAAGTGAAGTCGCTCAGTCGTGTCCCCATGGACTGCAGCCTAACAGGCTCCTCTGTCCATGGGATTTTCCAGGCAAGAGTACTGGAGTGGGGTGCCATTGCCTTCTCCGTATCTCTAGCTTAGCAGAGCTATAAAACCTTCATTAATATAAAACCAAATTGTAATGCTAGTGTATGAGAAAAATTATTATGGCAACATTTGGACAGTTTTAAGGTAGAGTCTGATTGCCATTTAATGTGAAAATCTTTAGACTAGGTAAGTGAATAAGCTTTTATCTAGGTTGAAAAAAAAACAAGGTGACAGCATTCTGCAGTTGAAAAATGGCTATCAGGAAGCTGATAGAAAAGAATGACAAGACAGTGCTTGAATTGTTTTAACTGACAAGTCTATACTTCAAAATAAACATTTTGTATTTACACATATTGTAAGTTTATTAATAAACATTTTGTATTTACACATATTGTATTTACACATATTGTAAGTTTATTAATAAACATTTTGTATTTATACATATTGTAAGTTTATTAATAATTGTAATCTGCTTTTATAATTTGTCTTAGTGAGCATCTTATTCGTTTTCTTTACTAAATTTATTATTGGTTTTGGTTATCAATCAGTAGTTTACTTTCTTTTTGTTAACAACAGACATCTTTTTCTCCAATTTTGTGTGTTGGGGAAACTGGTCAGTCTTCTTAAGTCAAATCCACCAAATATCTTCTCCTTGCTACCATCTCACGGGGGTAAAGCTGTCACAATGTTTTCATACTTAAAAGTAAGCTTAGAATATGCTCAAGTGAGCTCAAAACTTTAGCACAAATTATTAGGGTGGAACAACACTGAGAGAGCCATGCACAATGGTTTCTGTTGTATCCAGGTGGACTGTATTATAAAACTGTACTGTAAAAAATCTGTCTACTAAAAAATATGAAGAACAACACTCTCTGAAACTGGGTACTCCTAATGTAGCCATCAAGGTGATTTGAAGAGATAAACATGATCATTTATTTACCAAAAGATATTTGTTGTGCATGTGTGTGTGTGGAGGAATTTGCTCTCATGCTTCCACTAAAGAAATGATTTCTATGTTTGTTTCTAAATGCTAAAGAACATTCTAAGATCTAAGAAATAACTGTTCTAAGTGTGTAAAGGAAAATGATGTCTATAATGTGGTGACCCATTCCTCCAGATGGTGGAATGCTAGAATGCTGATTATGTTATTTATCATCTTTCATATTCATCTATTTAAATGTATCCAACATTTCTAGGACACATATTATCTATCAAAGACTGCTTTAGGTCCTGTACTTACAGAGTTAATCAGTATGTGGCTCCTGACTCTAGATCTAATTTCTTTTAGAGGGTGGCAGCTTACTAGATTTCTGTCTCTTAGATTAAATTACATGTTTATAAAATGCCCACCACAAGTAGATGCCCACTAATGGTTCAGTGCTATTCTTTTACCTTCTTTTCTTATTTTCTCCTTTTGCCATTGATATTTTCATTTAAACTCCCTCCTTCTTTCTCCTGACCCCAAAGCTTGGGACCAATGAAAGGACACTGGAATAAGGGGGGGGGGCGGAGAAGGAAGTGACAACATTGGCAATAATACTCACTGTAGTACTTTTAACTTTTTATGATAGATTTATTTATTTAGGGAGAAGGCAATGGCATCCCACTCCAGTACTCTTGCCTGGAAAATCCCATGGATGGAGGAGCCTGGTGGGCTGCAGCCCATGGGGTTGTTAAGAGTCGGACACGACTGAGCGTAGAGTTAGCAAGGACCTTTGCAATCATCTTGTTCATGCATTTTTTACAGAGGGTTAAATGAGGTTCTTCCTTATATGGCTTCCTCTTCTATCATAGCACCTAGTATAGTACCTAGTGCTATAGGAATCAAGTGAATATTTACAGAAAGAATAACAACAAATGTATATAGTCTGAAGTCTTGATGATCCACTAGCTAACTCTCTACTCTGTTCTTCCATGCCCACTCCCAGCAATATACTGCATCAATACTCAGAGAAAGACATTCATTTTTACTATTGTGACCGTGGAGTCACATTTGTGTTTAGATTTCTGTTCCACTTAGCCCAAGACTAAGTGGGCCAGGAGCCTACTTTTGACCTCTGTCTCTTTCTATTTTTTTTTTTTTTTTTCAGCTGGTTAAGTGCCAGGCCAGAGGGGTAGCCTGCGGGATTTCCTGAAGATGAAGTGAAAGTGAAAGTCCCTCAGTTGTTTCCGACTTTTTGTTACCCCAGTGGACTATACAGTCCATGGAATTCTCCAGGCCAGAATACTGGAGTGGGTAGCTGTTCCCTTCTCCAGGGGATCTTCCCAACTCAGGGATCGAACCAAGGTTTCCCCCATTGCAGGTGGATTCTTTACCAGCTGACCTACCAGGTGGAGAAGAGTATAATAGAACAGGGCTGGTCCCCCTATCCATTTCATCACACAGGAAATGAAAAAATCATACAATTGGTGAAAAATTAATTTGGTAGAAATAACTCACTTTCCAACATTTGAAAAATAAAGGTCTGTGTTTCCTACATCTCATATGTATCTCTGAAAAACGGTATGAAATATCTATGTATAAATATCAGGAGTTGATGTGAGTTTTCAGGCTATGGAGTATATGATTTGTTGCTACTGGGGAAAATGTTTTCTAACAGTAAAAGTACATGTGACATATTTTTTTAAAAAGGATCCATCTAAATTATGAAATACAATCATTTCACTGGTGAAAATGGAATTCATTTATTCTGGGAGTAATGCCTATTATATTAAATTTTGCTTACCCTGATTAATGGTGAACTTGAGGTGTCCCTCAGAAGTAAATCTCAATTCTACTTTACTCATTTCAGCCTCTGTCATTTTACACTCTTCAATTTGGTTTTTCTGAATATTTTCAGTTCTAAGAGTTTGTATGAAGTCTTCCTGAGTGTGCTTAATCTTTCAGGTAAAGGGAAAATATATTATAAAATCCTAATAAAAATAAAATATTTTTGATCCCTACTTTTTTTACTCATATCTATTAAACATATTTCTTTTGGTCAAGAGATATTTTTAGAAATGTTTGATTCTTAGTTAGGGTACTATTAATTTTTATTCTCTATTCCATTATATAAATTAATGCTCTTTTTTTGCTTCCTGATTTTAAAACCTATGAAAATGAGGTTTGCTTGTTTTGATTTTTTTGGTTTGTTCATTTTTAAGTTGTAGTAATGGGGAGAGATTGTGCACTGCATTTTCTGTGCAGCCATGAGTGCCGCACGATTTACATATATCATCTTTCTTTTCTGAAAACCCTAGATAAGTTTTATTTTATACCTGGTCTCTGATCATTTCCAATCCAAATTTTAGCCTGTTTGAATAAACTGTTTTTAAGGAACGGTATCACAAATTTTAAAATTCAGACACTGTTTTGTCCTTTTTGTAATGAAAACAAATTTACAGCAGCTTGCAAAGATAAGCACAACAGAAGAATATAAGACAGATGAGAAGTAGATAGGAAGTGGAGAAAGGGATTCTGAGAACTGGAAAATAGAGTCGACCCAGAGGGAATGCGCTGGGGATGGTCCATGAAATGGGTATGGTCCAGTCTGTGTATTTAATTCATACAGGATACAACTTTGACTTGAAGATTCTCCAATGCAAATTTAAGCAGGACAAAAGAATCAGTTACCATAGGTCACGCTTTCCAAAACAGAACAAACCAAAGCCAGTTGCTTAGAAGCACATGTCCAGCTTAGGAGAGAAGACATTTATGGTCTGTATCCTGTCTCTATCATCAAGACTAACAAAGTAACAAGGTCCCACAATATTATTTTAGGAAGACCAGCAATGTGCTTCATTAAGTTGTTTCAACTAAAATCCTTAAAAAATATCACACTGAGATTATGCCCAAGTGTGCTTCGGTAAAAACTATCTAGGAGAGGTGGTGGCCAGAAGAGAGGGATTTAATGGAAACCTTGAAACACAACAGTACCTTAGAGAATCTGATTTCGGGGGCATTTTCATATGGTTGTGTTTATCATAAAAAAGCCAGCACCAAGATTACAATCTGCAGTGTGTAATTACATCGTGGCACATTAAATCTGTTATAAGAATCTACAGCTAGAATAAAATTGTACAACGTTATAAGGCAGTATGAGAAACAATAAACCAAGTCTATTAAATCATCCTTTTCTCACTGAATGTGTTAAAATGCTGTATTATCTGACCACTGCTAAAGAAAAAAGGGAAGAAATCATGAGGAGTAGTAAACAAAAATATTGAGCTATAAAATGGTGTCTACCTTTGGAAAGATGAAGACTTTAAAAAAAAAAAAGAATTAAAACAATCTGTAAGAAAGGAAAGAAAGAAAAGAAACAACCCAATTTGGAAAAGCAGCGATAATTGGGGGCAGTTGTGGGCGGGGTGGGGGGGGCTGTTCAGGGGCAGTGCGGGGAATGTCCATGAACTCAAGTTTTCATTTGCCAGTCCTTATGAAACAATCTGAACCAAATGTTTTGGGTGAGAAAATTCAGAAAACATTGGCTTTGCAAATGTAACCAGAAATGCCACAAAAAGGAGGGGAAAGGATTAATCATCCAGGGTCACAATACCAAACAACAACTGGGACATCAAACTTGCTAAACCAATTCACATGATACAGCAGCTGCCATATTTTTTCTCCGACTCTTCTCAGCCAGGAAATAAATATCACTGACCGCAAAAACTGTCACTGTTTAATTGGATCTAGCTGTGGGAGAGTGCTTAAATGGGAACATGCCCAGGAATATGGAGGCAGTTAGGATGAATAAAACTGACCCAGGTTTCCGTAGCTTAACTCTAAGGAGACCCCGTGTTGCCAACAGAAAGGCGGTCTCTGCCAGCTTCTCCTCCCGAGTGCAGTGTTAGCACATCCACAGCCATCTAGTGGGAACCAGATGCAGAGGAAAACACAGACTTTCAAGATGAAAAGTGTATGTACGTGTGTGCACACGGATAAAGGTTTGGAAGAAGACACATCAAAATGTAACAGTCTGCATCTCTGGATGGTGACATTAAATATAATCTTTAATTCTTTTCTGGCACTTTGTTGTATTTCCAAAATTCCATTCATTATGCTGCTGTGTATCTGAATCTTGAGGGTGAGGTGATGGTTTTCCAATTTGGAAAAGATAACGAGGTGTTTCCCCTGAATGAGCTCCTTGCCTCGGTCCTGCCCGGCTCCTTGTAAATCATTTACCTAAAAGACAAGATCCTTATTGCAGTCTTTCCTGATTCCTCTCTTTTTAGCATTTCTTCTCAACATCTACCTACCTCCTGTTGTGGCTACACTCCTTAGGCTAGGTTTTGTAGGTCATGTTTTTTCATAATTCCTATTTTTGCTCTTAAATACCCTCTCAGGTGGCACTAGTGGTAAAGAACTGGCTTGCCAATGTGGGAGACATGAGACGTGGATTCGATTCCTGGGTTGGGAAGATGCCCTGGAGGAGACCATGCCAACCCACTCCAGTGTTCTTGCCTGGAGGATCCTATGGACAGAGGACCCTGGTGGGCTACAGTCCACAGTGTCACAGAGTCGGATGTGACTGTAGCCACTCAGCACGCACACACCCTTCTCATCGACCAGAGTCTTTGCCAGCCTTGGAGCCAGGTAAACCACATCTCTTCTTTGTACTTCAGTGTGCATTGTGCATTTTACCATCAGGCTACATGATATTTTTGTTAATTGAAATGAAATATTTTTCTCTGTAAATTCCTCCATATGAAAACTCACGCTAATTTCCTTATTGAATTCCCTTAGACACATAATCTCTTTGCTTAAAAACTGATTGCAGTATTGAAGTTAATTATCAGTCTTGTGATTTCCCCTAGCAATCACCTAGAAACTGGCTTCTTTCTAAATCTTTGACAATTTAAAATTGAAAATGCTGTGTAAGAATCTGTCTAGAAAAATGAACTTAGTTGCATTTATTTATCTATACTCACATCTGTCCAACTAGAATATTAACTTCCTATAGGCGGAGCTAAAATCTTTATAATTTATCTAGGAAACATTTCTTCAGCCCCAAATATGAGCCATGTACTCTACTGCAGAACTACTCAAGAGTGTGATTTATATTTGGTTATGGTCTTATTCTGTTTACAGTTCCAAGATGACATAAATACAAAAATTGAGGATAGCTGTTTAGAAATGTTTGTTGCTATTTGTGTGCTGAGGCTAAGAATAAGAAATCTGGACGAGTGTCTTGTGTGTCTTTTAATTTCACTTTCCCAGTACGTCTTACAAAAGCATTGGTATGTGATGGATTGAAAACAAAACACAGCTGGTCCTTCATCATACAGTTTAGATAGCCCTGTTCTGCTAACACTGGTGTTTAGATATGAGTAAATACACATGTGCCTGGCTGGTTTCTACTTCTGATTTCTAATAACTTTTTGCTAGCTGAAAATATATATATATATATTTTTTTATCTTCTGAAAATATGTTCTCTTCCTTTCTCTTTGAATGAATGTGACACCCAAAGTCCCACAATTGGAAAAGACCAAGTACTATATAACTTTTTTCAATCAGAATGAAATATTTTTTCATGTAAATTGCTCTATATGAAAACTCACTCTAATTTTCTTATTGAATTCCCTTAGACACATAATCTGTTTGATTGAAACTGATTGCAGTGTTGAAGTTAATTATCAGCCTTCGTGAGTTCCCTTAGCAATCGCCCAGCAACTTGCTTCTTTCTAAATCATTTTAGACAATTTAAAGTTGACAACTCCATATGATAATCTGTGTAGAAAAACTGACTTACTTCATTATGACTTATAAATACCAACAAATTCCTTTAAATATATCCTATATTGGGTTTATCAATACATTTATTAAAACTCTCTTGGATCTTTGAATTCATTCAGATCATAGTGCTTAAAATTTTTAAAAAGCAATAAAACTGCGTTTTCTTATAGTTATTCTAAAACAACTTAGTTTTAAAATATAAAGAGAAATTTTTATGTACACAAGCACATGATTAGCATTCTATGTAGATTTCTTAAATTCTTAATTTCCTATCATTTTTCCTTATCTGTGTTTGCATGTTTAGTCATGTCTGACTCTTTGCAACTCATGGACTGTAGCGCACCAGGCTCCTGTGTTCATGGGACTTTTCAGGAAGAATACTGGAGTGGGTTGCCATTTCCTTCTCCAGGGGATCTTCCCATCCCAGAGATTGAACCTGTATCTCCTGCATTAGCAGGCAGATTCTTTACACATTAAGCCATCACATTAATCCACATCATTCTCCAGTACAGCCTGTACCTTGACACAAGTTGTTCTGTCTGCTCTTCCTGCTTTTCATCTGGGGTTTTCAACCTATGAATTCAGACTTGAGTGATGTAGCACATAAATCCTTTCTCAACCTCCCCCACAATATTATTTTCACCTCCGAAATAGACTTGACCTCTTCTTTACCTGTGTTTCTCCAAAACTTAGTAGGAAGTAGCTGCATATATGCTTGTTGAAGAAATGACATTATTTGCTTTTCTATATGCCTTCTCCACCAGATTGTACATTATCCTGTATTACTATATCCCCAGCCAAGAGCACAGTGCCCAGCACATACTAGGTGATTAATAAATGTTTGCCAACAAGTATATTAATGAATTATTAAGTTTCTGATATATGTGTTTCTCTTTCCAAAGACAAAAACAGGCTGGTCTTTAAGGTCTGTTGTGACTGTGTCCTTTGATTCATTGGTGAGCTAGAGATTCCCACACAGTAAACAGATCATTGAACTTGTTAAGAGTGTCCCTAAGGATGGTTCTAAGGAGAAATGCTATCAAAGATGATGTGAAAGCAGAAAAGAGTCTAGCAGGAGGATGGCAAAGCAGTTCGTGAAGAAAAATTATGGAGCTGATCCCATCATCCCCTCTTTGAAATTCCCTACCCTCTAGTATCATTAATAATGAACAACATTTAGAATTCTGATTTTCTGGCAATAGTGACTGAATGTATTTGCTACATGCCATTGTGGAGCTAAATGGTTTGCTAATAGCACATACCTCACTTATCTTTACTACCTTCCTGTACTTCCTCATTTAAACAGAGGTTAAAATGAGGTTACCTCTTTCAAGGAGCAACTCTGGTTTCCCTACAACACATTCTTCTACTCTGATTGCTTGGATAGACAGAAACAAACGAAACACTGAAATACATCAGGACTGAAATGCTGTCTTCCTGCTCATGTAAGATTTATAGTGAACAGAAAGATGATGCTGAAAAGTGCCTTGAATCTTGCCCCGAGGACTACTTCTGCTAAACAGTCATCTGTATTGAAATGGGAAAATAGCTATCTTCAGATCAAATAATTAGAACATGGAGCTATTATACAGTAAAGTGCTCTTTCTATTTTTTCACACAGAATTTATTTCTTAGACTATTTGGAGTCTGTATCTGATGACAACAGAATTGAAACAACTTGGGAAAGTTAGCAATGACAACACACATATGTACAAACCACTGAAGCCTGTATTATTCCAGACTTATATCCCTGACACATTGCATGTAAGCTGATTTTGTACAGTCAACTCTTTGCAACCCCAGGAACTGTAGCCTGCCAAGATCCTCTGTCCATGGGATTCTCCAGAAAAGAATGCTGGAGTGGGTAGCCACTGCCTTCTCTAGGGGATCTTCCCAACCTAGGGATCGAATCTGGGTCTCCTGAATTGGCAGGCAGAATCTTTACCATCTGAGCCACCAGGGAAGAACCAACGATCAGAGGAGTGGTTACTTAAGGAGTTACTAGTTATTTACAGCAAATATTTTGAACATTCATGTGAAATTTTTAATTTTGTTCATTTGATAAATATGAATATTACTTTAAGAGTAAATCTATATACTCATCTATATAGGGGGAGAGTGGACACATGTATATGTATAGTTGAGTCACTCCACCGTGCATCTGAAACTATCACAACATTGTTAATTGGCTATATTCCAATATAAAATTTAAAAAAGTAGAATGGGAGTAATAATATCATTATGAATAAAACTGATAATTAGATTACCAACTAGATGGACTAGATTAGACTGTCAGATGCCAGGCATTGTTTTCAGAAACATTCAGGGTAAAATCTGTCACACATATAAATATCCAAATGAAATGATATAGTGTGAGGATGATATTGGGATGAGTGAATATAGTCACTTCTTAAATTTAAATTTCCTGCCTCCCTGAAATGCCCAGTGTTTTGATATCCAATTTCTTCCATAGATTATGAATGTGCATACTCACAGGATTTTGGTTTTCTCTAATGTCCTTCATTCATATTCCAGGATTTAAGCTCCTGACTATGGGCTGATTTTGTAGCCCATCATGGAATTCAGTAATGATTCTGCTAAAGGTCATACATGTAGGCATCATTTGGAATTCCTTTATTAGTTTTCAGCCAATCAAGCTGGATTGAAATTTTTAAATAAAACTCAACAATGATATCCTAACTTTAAGAGTCATCTGTGAGGATTCTAGCAGAAATAAATCTTGGAGCACTGAAGCCAAGTAAAATATTTCTTGGAATATAAGATGTTCATTTGGACTCAAACACCCTACTGGAAACAGGCTAAGACATCTGATTTAACAAATAATTCAGTTCAGTTGAGTTGCTCAGTCATGTCCGACTCTCTGCGACCCCACAGACTGTAGTACGCTGGGCCTCCCTGTCCATCACCAACTCTGTAAAGCTTTGTCTGTAAAGCTTTTGATTTCTCCTTCATATTGGAATGAGATCCTTGCTGGGTACAGTAATCTGGGCTGTAGGTTATTTTCTTTCATCACTTTAAGTATGTCCTGCCATTGCCTCCTGGCCTGAAGAGTTTCTATTGAAAGATCAGCTGTTATCCTTATGGGAATCCCCTTGTGTGTTATTTGTTGTTTTTCCCTTGCTGCTTTTAATATTTGTTCTTAGTGTTTGATCTTTGTTAATTTGATTAATATGCATCTTGGGGTGTTTCGCCTTGGGTTTATCCTGTTTGAGACTCTCTGGGTTTCTTGGACTTGGGTGATTATTTCCTTCCCCATTTTAGGGAAGTTTTCAACTATTATCTCCTCAAGTATTTTCTCATGGTCTTTCTTTTTGTCTTCTTCTTCTTCTGGGACTCCTATGATTTGAATGTTGGGGCATTTAACATGGTCCTGGAGGTCTCTGAGATTGTCCTCATTTCTTTTAATTTGTTTTTCTTTTTTCCTCTCTGATTCATTTATTTATACTATTCTATTTTCTACTTCACTAATCCTATCTTCTGCCTCTGTTATTCTACTATTTGTTCCCTCCAGAGTGTTTTTTATCTCATTTATTGCATTATTCATTATATACTGACTCTTTTTTATTTCTTCTTGGTCCTTGTTAAACCTTTCTTGCATCTTCTCAGTCCTTGTCTCCAGGCTATTTATCTGTGTTTCCATTTTGATTTCAAGATTTTGGGTCATTTTCACTATCATTATTCAGAATTCTTTCTCAGGCAGATTCCCTATCTCTTCCTCTTTTGTTTGGTTTGGTGGGCATTTATCCTGTTCCTTTACCTTCTGGGTATTCCTCTGTCTCTTCATCCTGTTTATATTGCTGTGTTTGAGGTGGCCTTTCTGTATTCTGGCAGTTTGTGGAGTCCTCTTTATTGTGGAGTTTCCTCGCTGTCTGTGGGGTTGTACGGGTGGCTTGTCAAGGTTTCCTGGTTAGGGAAGCTTGTGTCGGTGTTCTGGTGGGTTGAGCTGGATTTCTTCTCTCTGGAGAAATGAAATGTCCAATAATGAGTTATGAGATGTCAGTGGGTTTGGAGTGACTTTGGGCAGCCTGTATTTTGAAGCTCAGGGCTGTGTTCCTGTGTTGCTGGAGAATTTGTGTGGTATGTCTTGCTCTGGAACTTGTCGGCCCTTGGGTGGTGCTTGGTTTCAGTGTAGGTATGGAGGCGTTTGATGAGCTCCTGTTGATTAATGTTCCCTGGAGTCAGGAGTTCTCTGGTGTTCTCAGGATTTGGACTTAAGCCTCCTGCTTCTGGTTTTCAATCTTATTTTTACAGTAGCCTCAAGACTTCTCCATCTCCTTTTGAAGACAATGGGCTGCTTTTCTGGGTGCCTGATGTCCTCTGCTGGCATTCAAAAGTTGTTTTGTGGAATTTACTCAGCATTTAAATGTTCTTTTGATGAATTTTTTGGGGAGAAAGTGGTCTCCCCATCCTATTCCTCCGCCATCTTAGGACCTCCTCCTGTCTCTGCTTTTTAATATGCTGTCTAGGTTAGTCATAACTTTCCTTCCAAGGAGAAGGGAAGCGTCTTTTAATTTCATGGCTGCAAGTCACCATATGCAGTGATTTTGAAGCACAAAAAAATGAAGTCTGACACTGTTTCCCCAACTATTTGCCATGAAGTGATGGGACTGGATGCCATGATCTTAGTTTTCTGAATGCTGAGCTTTAAGCCAACTTTTTCACTCTCCTCTTTCACTTTCATCAAGAGGCTCTTTAGTTCTTCTTTGTTTTCTGCCGTAAGGGTGGTGTCATCTGAATATCTGAGGTTATTAATATTTCTCCCAGCAATCTTGATTCCAGCTTGTGTTTCTTCCAGCCCAGCATTTCTCATGATGTACTCTACATGTAAGTTAAATAAGCAGGGTGACAATATACAGCCTTGACACACTCCTTTTCCATTTGGAACCAGTATGGTGTTCCATGTCCAGTTCTTAACTGTTGCTTCCTGACCTGAATACAGATTTCTCAAGAGGCAGGTCAGGTGGTCTGGTATTCCCATCTCTTTGAGAATTTTCCACAGTTTATTGTGATCCACACAGTCAAAGGCTTTGGCATAGTCAATAAAGCAGAAATAGATGTTTTTCTGGAACTCTCTTGCTTTTTTGATGATCCAGTGGATATTGGCAATTTGATCTCTGGTTCCTCAAATAATAATTACTGGTTCCTCTGGTTCCTCAAACAAATAATTACTAAGATGCATTTTCTAACTGCTATTTGTTGAACTTAGGAATATGAATATGAATAGGACTTGGACCCTACCATCAAGAAGCTCACAATCTGATATGGGAGACATCAAACCAAAAGTCAATGTGAAGAGAAAAAAACAAGGCTGAGAACAAAGCACTTTGGACACTCAGAAGTAGGAGTGCTTGCTTTTGTCCAACGTCACCTGGGAAGATTTGCAGATGACACAGCTTCTGTGGTTAGTGTTTGTGAAAGTTTTTCCTTTTGTGTTTTATTTTTATGGGAAAGGAAGAAGTAAACCTAGTATTTCTGAAAATTTATTCTATCTTCCTTTGACCAATAAGTTCTTCTTGATCACTGGAGTCTGGAAAAATGGTAGCTGGTATCATTCATTCTATGTCTTGGGCATATTTGGCTTATAGAGCCTGAATTCCAAGACTTTGATGTATTACTGCAAATACATCACAGCCCCTAGCCACCTTATTTTTCATCTGCCCTACATGTTATTTGTGAAAAGCACACTGTGTGTTAGGCAAAGAACAGAGAAAACAAACACTGCTGTCTCTTCTTCCCAGAGATTTATCTGCAAATAGAATTAGAACTGAGTCCCAGATATTGCTGTTTCTAATCATCAGTCATCTGTGTGGTCAAGACCACCATAATGATAGATTTGCTAAGTGCCTAGTCTAATTTTGAATTGTAAGTTAGACACTTTTAATTTTTAAAATTAAGCATTAACTCTCTTGGAGAATTGTAATGCAA
Organism: Bos grunniens; assembly: GCF_055505025.1. Lineage (NCBI taxonomy): Eukaryota > Metazoa > Chordata > Mammalia > Artiodactyla > Bovidae > Bos > Bos grunniens. The sequence continues at coordinate 62,359,106 of NC_141177.1, forward strand.
AGATAAAGACAGGACACTACTCAGTCAGATAAAAGGCACACTAATAGCTGAAAGGTTTAACACAGTTATTAATACATCACAACCAGGCAAAACTCAGGGCCCAAAGGAGTAAACCCTAAGTCTATTTAAAGATAAATAAACAAAAACAACAGTAAACATAATATATAGTCATGCCCTGAATTGTGGGGGTGGCCTATGCATCAGGATTTCCCAATCCCCTGGCCCCCAGTCGTGGCCTGTTAGGAACCAGGCCACACAGAAGGACGTGAATGATAGGTGAGCAAGTAAAGTTTCATCTGTATTTTACAGCTTCTCCCCATAGTTGGATGACTCAGTGGACATGAATTCGAACAAGCTCCAGGAGATGGTGAAGGACAGGGAAGCCTGGTGTGCTGCGGTCCATGGGGTCACAAAAGTTGGACACGACTGAGCAACTGAACAATAAACAACAACCCATTGCTCTCCCATCACCCCCAGATGGGACCATCTAGCTGCAGGAAAACAAGCTCAGGGCGCCCACTGATACTGCATTATGGTGAATTGTATAATCATTTCATTATATATCACAATGTAATAAGAACAAAGTCCATAATAAACGTAATACACTTGAATCACCCTGAAACCATCACCCCACTCCCAGTCTGTGGAAAAATTGTCTTCCATGGAACCAGTCCCTGGTGCCAAAAAGCTACACATGACAGGTATTCGGGAAAACTTTAGTTCAACTTCCTCATTTTATGTATAAGAAAATACAGAATATCAAAAGTTTTCTTCCCTATTACCCAACCTGTTTATCTCCCTGGGTTTTTGGATTTTTGTTAGCAGCATTATCAACTATGCAGTTGTCTAAGTAATACAGTCTTGGATCAACTCTGACACGTGCTTTTTCCTCACCAGGTATATCAGGTCAGTTGCCACTGCTCAAGTTCAAGTTCTCATTGTCTCTTATCCAAACCTCTGAAATAGGATTATGTCCTCTAGACAGATGATCGTTTTTATAATCTTATCCTAATCTGTTCTCATGCTCTGCATTCTTTTATTTTAACCATAAATATGATCTAGTCATTCTTCTTACAGTCTGAAAAGACTTCTTGTCATTCTTAAAACACTTTCCTGGCTTGCATCAGTTAAGACCCTAGCATGAAACAGCTGATATACTCCAATTGGGAAAGTGAGGAGTGTTCAATAAAATGATAATTTGCAAAAGTGTGGCCAGAATATAAAGAAACCATACATGATGTGGCAGTAGGCTGGGCCAATGACATCAGGCCTGTTACCAGCCTAGGCTGGAAGGAGGAAGACTGAGAAGAGGTACAGCTGAGGTCTACATAGGGCCCCTCATGGACCTATCACAGCCACCAGCCAGCTAGAATGGTGCTGGAGCCAGGATTATGAATACCCAGCCCCCTCTCTCTTTCCTCCCTCAAGGTACGCTCCACTTCAACCAAACATAATATAAATTCAGATGACAAGGGAGCCCATTAATGCAATCCATAAAGGCCAGTTCTCTAGATGCTGGGAGGGACAGACAGACAGACAGCACTTATCCCAACTTTATCAATAAATTGAAAACTCCTTAATAGTCATTCAAAACCCTTAACCACCTCTCTACCACATACTTTTATCACAAGTGTAATGTAACTTGTTCTCCTCCATATTCTATAGCTATGTCAGCCTACTGAGAAACTGTAAGTTTCCACAGTATCTTTTATTTTCAGCAATGTTCTTTCCTCATCTCTACCTAGTTTCTTCATCCTTTCAGGCTTTATATAAATGTTACTTTCCCCTTGCAGCCCTCTTCATCCATCTGAATTTCATCTTCCCAGAATATATCGCCTCTATGTGATACACCAAGACATATGCCATGCCCCACTCAATCCACTCTGAATAAAAGGAGTTCTGAAATCCCCAGGCACAGGGTAGGGAATGGGACTCTTCTGAGAGGTGCAGAGAGGTGCCTGGGACAAAGGCTCTTCTTCCTTTGAGGTCTTTTTTATGGGCTTGTTCTATCATTTCAAGACAAAAAACAAAGGTGAGGATTAAGGGAAAAGAATAGATGGCATGGTATTCTTTAAAAAAAAAGAGAGAGAGAGAGAAGAAAAGGAAGGAGGAGGAAGAGGAGAAATCATCATGATCACATATGGTCCAATCCTGTTTTTAAGGGAAAGATTTCAAAACCCTGCTCTCCATTGTCCTTTTCTAGCTCAAAGTAAACATTTAGCAGAGTTGACAGAACATGGCCAATTATGCACAAAGGCCTGAGACTGGGGAGTTAGGTTTGTGCATCTTAACAGCTGTACTTCTTTTGGGCAAATGCATATGTGGAGAGAGCAAAGGTTTGCAAGCATCGGGACCTTAGTCATTGCCGCTGGTGGAATTCCAATTTGCTAAGGCTAAGAATTCAGTTCTGGGACCAAAGACAGGCTCACTAGTGACATTCTAGCTGCAAGAGCAGCTGAATGCCTTGAGGCATAAAGTAAGTAATTTTTGATTTTGGCTAAGGATAAATATTCATTACTGAACCCAGTTTAGGTCTAGCCAAGGATCACAAACTAGGAGAGAAGCAAAACTTCTGCCCCCAAAGAAACGTATTATCATACAAGGTGTTAGCAGTGGGAAAGGCTCTGGGAGAAAGAATAATAACATAGAGATAGATATTTTATTTGGCCATCAGGGCCACTCATTCATAAATCTCAACCAAGAACATCTGTACTTTGCATGGGCAGCTGGTAAACCTTTTGGGATTCCAGTCACCTTCTTTTTTATCAGAAATATAAACAATTACTATTTTGATCATTCTTTCCTTCCATTTTATCCCCAAAGTATTTTGTTTTACATTTCTACCTTTACACATCCCATAGTCAAATAAATACATTACTATAATGGAGTATGAGCCAGAAAGCATATAACACATATATATATATCACACACACACACACACACACATATATGTATCTTTGAGCTTTTGCAAGACCAGCACATATGACATCTTAATAAATGTTCACAGCATTGAATCAACAGGCATTTCCAAGATCATATTCAGGTCTTATAATTTCCTACTCAGTAATATTTTTACAGTTGTACATACTTATAATCCCATGAAATTATTTAGAAAGTTTTTAGAAAGACGTAGACCTGTCTTATTTCTCAGCATAACTGAATGAAATAGGTCTGTTAATTTTTAACATCTGTTAGTGTATTTATTAAATCAACACAATCCCTCAGGAGTAACTGCCATAAGACAGCATAATAAACAGCTATTTACTGTGTATTTTTCCCCAGGCAAAGATGATGTAATCCCAAATAGGAAAGGAGTGAGTGTTATGTGGCTTTAGGAAAATAAGGATAAATAGTCCACTATTTATTTGTGTTCTTTAATACTGGCTTTCTGGTGTAGGTGGGATTGTCACAGCTTTTTGTATTAACTGCAAACAATTCTAGAAGTTAATACAAATTTGTTGCATCCTCTAAAGATGTGAGAGCTGGACTAGAAAGAAAGTTGAGTGCAAAGAATTGATGCTTTTGAACTGTGGTGTTGGAGAAGACTCTTGAGAGTCCCTTGGACTGCAAGGAGATCCAGCCAGTTCATCCTAAAGGAGATCAGTCCTGGGTGTTCATTGGAAGGACTGATGTTGAAGCTGAAAGTCCAATACTTTTGGCCACCTGATGGGAAGAGCTGACTCATTTGAAAAGACCCTGATGCTAGGAAAGATTGAGGGCAGGAGGAGAAGGGGACAACAGAGGATGAGATGGTTGGATAGCATAACCGACTCAATGGGTTTGGGTGGACTCTGGGAGTTGGTGATGGACAAGGAGGCCTGGCGTGCTGCAGTTCATGGGGTTGCAAAGAATCGGACACGACTGAGTGACTGAACTGAAGTCTCATGAGGAAAATCTGGTGGATTTTGGACTCTGAGGCCAGGTGTAGTAGATACCTTTCAGAGACCTTTTGTGATGACCCCCATCATCCTTACCATGGGGCATTGTATGGGGTCCTAGAAGCCATGTTTGTACAGTTGATCTTGCCCTATAACTCACCCATAGTTGATTTAACCAGAAATGGGATCTTGACCCAAGTGGGCTAATTAGAGGGTCTTCCTTTGGAATATGGACTGGAGATAGAAAAACAAAGATTTAGTCTCTCCCCAGGTCTGGGGGCATAATGAGTAACATCCATCCTCAAGGCAACACATTTTTGTTATATAGACAGAGTAAAGGCAGTATGTCTTCAGAGAGAGAATCACCAAGAGCGAAGCAAAAAGCAGCAGAGATGAGAAGCAGAATACCACTGGGTCCAGGCCTTTCTGAGGCCTGATCTCTTTATTCCTACCCTTGAGCTCTGTAAGACATGTGCATTGTTACACTAAATTCTTTATTTTGATTAAGGTGCTTGAGATGCTTTCTTCCCCTGCAATCATGTCCTCACTCATACATTTGGTAGCAAGTAGCTAACAGAAAGGTCAGAGAATGTATAATAAAATCCAGGAACTGCATCTCTAAAAACAACTTTAAGAGGCTTGTTGCTGTGCTTAGCATTGTCTGAGCATGCAGTGCTCCATCCTATGTTTTTCAGAAATGAACACAAAAAAGTTTCAAGTCACTGAAGGATCTCTTATGCTACAGATTGTTTTTATAAAATCTAATGAAAAATGTTAAGGTTAAGGTTTATTTAGAGAAGGTGATAAATTTCCTGCTTACATTAATTCCTGCCTATCTCAAAGTTTTGGTATTATTTTCAAGATGAGTCATTGTTATCATGTAGCTATCTCCCAGCCAAACATTCTAACTTGCTTTAGGGCTTAAACGATTTTTTGCAAAAAGACATTTAAAAAAAGTTAATGTGCAACATTTTAATTGAAAAGTCATTAGTAAACATGAGCATTGTTTCTGGTGATGATCAGAAGTATGGATAATATTAAAGTACAGATAGTCTTCAATAGGTGTGTATTGGATATGTTATGCATATGATGCTAGAAACTGGGAATGTAAAGATAAGAAATGGTTAATATGGAAATTGTTAAGTAATAACACTACAAAATGGTGTTGTAACAGTCTCCTTGAGGATAACATTCTGACAACTCAGTGACTAACCCTGAAGGAATACCAGGCTATTTTTACTTAGTATCAAAAATACATGTGTTTGTATAGCTCTGCTAGGCATATTGTGTGAAATGCCACACACTTTAGAGGAATGCAAACACTTCCCAAGGGTAGGGTGTGTGTGGAGGGTGGAGTTGGTGGAAAATCAAACTTGGTACAGTGGTCTTTGAACATTGCCACTTGAGTTCTCTCTAAAATAATTTAGAAAAATATGCATCTCCTTTTACATTTTTATTTTAATGTTAAAAATTGTATTGAGTCAATTTCTAGATAGGTTGATAAGAAGTTGGGGGTCCCTGAGGAGGAGAGAGGGGTCTGGGGCTCTCAAGGGGTCTGGAGTTCTCAAGGAGGAGAAAAAGACAAACTTCTTTTTTTTTCTATAGTCCTTAGTTTTAGTTTTCTTTTCTTAAGCCCAGAGCTGATGATTACAGGACAAAACAACTCAGCTTAAACTCTGTACTAAGGATTGTATTAACAATGTATCCTGCTTGAGGATATGTTTCTCCTTCTTGAGAACCTTCTGACTAATCCTGTTATCTTAAAATGTAAATTGTGGGAGTGGGTCTAGTAAGACCTTTACAATCTTGGGACATTCTTTTGATTTACTGTAATAACTAATTTAAAAAGTATAAATGGCAACCCACTCCAGTGTTCTTGCCTGGAGAATCCCAGGGACAGCGGAGCCTGGTGGGCTGCCAACTCTGGGGTCGCACAGAGTGGGACACAACTGAAGCAACTTAGCAGCAGTAGCAGCATAGCTCCCTTGCTAAGACTAGTGAGGGGACACTTTCCATCCCCTTCTGATGTCTTTGTCAGAAGCTTTCTTTTTCACTGTAATGAAACTTCTGCCACACAAGAGCCCTGAGTGGTCAAGCCTGGTCTCTCCTCTGGTCCTGAAGCTAAATCTTCTTCGGAGATCAAGAATCCAATATCGTTCACAGTAAGCTATAAGTTTAGTGGTTGCAAAGAAAAGAATTTCTGGAATATTTTATATTGAGTTCTTTATGGAATTTGTCTACCATCTCATCTAAGTGACAAAGCCAGTCGTGCTAACTATCCAAGCAACCAACTCAAACTTAATTTTCAGAAAAAGCTGACTTATTGTTAAATTTAAATATATATGTTAAAACATGTCCCAGGGAATCTAAAAAAAATGGTACAAATGAACTTATTTAGAAAACTGAAACAGATTCACAAACATAGAAAACAAACTATGGTTTGTTACTGTTACCAAAGGGGAAAAGGGTGGGGAAGGGATACATTAGGAGTTTAGGATTTAACAGATACACACTTATTTAGTTGCTAAGTTATGCCCCACTCTTTTGCGACCCCATGGACTGTAGCCTACCAGACTCTTACTTCTACATGTAAAATAGATAAACAACAAAGTCCTACTGTATAGCACAGGGAACTATATTTGATCAAATATAATGGAAAGTAATCTGGAAAAAAATATATGTATATACACATATAACTGAGTCACTTTGCTATACACCAGAAACTAATACCACACTGTAAAACAACTGTACCTCAATTAAGAAAAAAATTATGATTTCAAACTCTAAGTGAGAAAGGAGAGAAAGAGGAAAAGAGATCTCTCAGGCTGGGCTGTGGTGCCACCAACATTTGCCTTAGAGGTCTCTCCATAGCCCAGAATATACAGGTTGTCCAATATGAATCTGGAGAAGGTGTGAAACTTAAGGTTCTTTTTGAGGACTTCTGCTGATTGTGTTCATATTGTTAGGTAGGTAGAATAGGGAAAAGGAGTCCAAAATGGCGGTGGCTAAAAGACAAAGAAGGGAAAAGCCCGCGAAAATAGAACAAAGAAAGGTCAAAGGAAGGTCTGAGGACCAGAGTGAAGACTTCAGGTAGAACAAACAGCACTCCTGAATAAGCCCAATTTGCATAGGGCAGGCCCAGGTGGAGGAAAAAACATATAAAAGGAGGAGCCAAAGCACTTTCTCGCTCTCTTTCTCTCCCGCGTGTGTGCGCTCTTTCTCTCTCTCTCCCTCTCTCACTCTCTCCCTCCACTGCGCACTCCTCCACTCTCTTCTCTTCGAGTCTTTGGGTTGGCATGCCCTCACGCTTCCAGGATGGATTCTCCTGCTATCTTCTAAATAAAACAGAGCTGTAACACTGATTTGCCTAAGAGCTATAACACGGTTTGTCCAAGACCCGAGAGCTGTGACGCACCGAGGGCTTTAATGTCCATTGCTCCAAATCTTTGTTGTGACAAGACAAAGAACGGAGGAACATGCACAAACTTATTTATATAATGCAATGATTAGTTTTATGTGTCAACTTGGTTGGGCTGTGGAGCCCTATTGTTTGTTCAAACAATACTCGAGATGCTACCGTGAAGGACTTCTCAGGTGTCACAAGCACTTACCATCAGCCAACTTTAAGATTACTACCTGTATTGTGGGTGGGGCTCACTCACTTATTCGCAGGCTTTAGGAGCAAAGGCTGAGATCTCTTAAAAAAGAAAGAATTCTGCCTCAAGATTACAACAGAGAAATCCTACCTGTGTTTCCAGTCTGATAGCTTGTCTGAAAGATTCTAGACTCAAGCTTACACCATCAACACTTACTTGACTTTCCAGCTTGCAGGCCTGCCCTGCAAGTTTCACGCTTGCCAGTCCCCACTATTACATGAATAAATAAGTCCTTCTCTCTTAATATATTATTATCTTAATAATACAATTAAATTGATTATCTCATTAATAAACACTTTTATAATTCATATTGCATAAATGTAATATATTAATATGTAATTCTTTATATGAAGATATATGTTAGTTTTACGATATCTTAATATAGTGTATACTGACATATTTAAACATAATAAGATAATATGTTAATATAATACTTATATAATAATTACTAATTTATTGTATAGGTTTTGTAATATATACATTAAATATATTATGTATTTGATAATTAAAGATATATATACACACAGAAGGATAGAAACAACAGGATATCTAACTAGATAGCTAGCTTCTATCTTTTAATCCATTTTTTTGTTTCTCTGGAAAAAGCTACTATATAGTAGCACAAAACCAGTGCTTCACTTAGTAGCTTTGTTTCTGTTTTTTTCCCACTACATTAAGTCCAGACTTATTTTCATTCATGTTTGTATCCACATTGTCTGGCATATTTTAGGCACATAAGAAACAAAGAATTAATAGATGAGTAAGATCTTAATAGTAATGGATTAAAAATATCTTTTTTCCAAATGAACACTATAATTTTATAATAGATTTGCCTTAATTGATGATATCAAGTTTGGTGTCTGCTAATTAACATGATTGCAGGCTGGTGATGTGAGGAGAATTCAAGCAGGAGGCACATATAAGTTGGCACCAAGGAACAGGCAGCTTATCCAGGGCTCTGTGACACACTGGCTTGCAGCAAATCTAAATTTATGAACACAAATTCAGGTGTGCAAGACACGATGCAGTTCTTTAATTTCTTAAAATCTCATTAAATCTTATTTTGAGCCCTTAGCTTGTTTAGTTCATGGGAAAGACAATCGCTTTCATTACTGGGGGGATGTGATGTGTTTCTCATTCAGATGATAGAAGATGGGTATGGAGTAGGAAGCCCCAGAATCCTGAAGGGCACAATAGCTTGTGAGGTCTTAATCATGCATGAGTCCAGCCCACAGAGTCCCTCCAGGTACACAGATCTCAGCCTCGGATCTGCACGCCGCCTGGGACATGGAGTCTTGGTCTGGGGCACTGGTGCGAGACCTCCCTGAGCAAGCTGAGAAAGGGTCTCTTTGACAGTTCTGCTGCCGACCCTGTGCACTGCCAGAAAGCGGGACATCCATCACCTTGTGCATTTTTCATTTGGGCCGAACGTCAGATTTTGTTATTTAGTGTCATCAAAAATGTTCCTAACATAATCAGAAAAGTAAACTATGGCTTTTTATTTAAAAACTACTAATCATTAAATAGCTTAGGCTTTCTTCCCAGAAAAATAAATCCATGAAGTATGGAAAACTGAAGTTACCTGAATGTAATGTGGAATGAAAGAAAAATATAACAAATGAAATGTTTCAGAAAATTGGTGTGCCAGAGCAATGGAAGGCATCTCTTACCTTACTGGTACTTTTCTGTTGGCAAGAAAACACAAGACTGCCAGAGTAATATGAGCTATCAGGAAAGCTAATCCAATACCCAGGAGGGTCCATATATCTGGAATTTCAAACCAATGAAAAAATGTAAATATCCAGTGAAAAATATTAGAGACTCCAAAACTCAAGTGATTTTGGTCACAATGTCACTTACTGTTCTGAGTGTTCGGGAAATCAGCAGTCGGTGGGTTAACCTTGATGTGGCAACGATTTCCCTTCCAACCTTGTGCACATCTGGAAATGAGATAAAATGTGATAGTTGGCAAAAAAAAAAGAAGTGGAAACATATTTTAGCAGTACTGTCATGGAATAAAACAATGAATGTTAAAAAAACAATGAGATACCAGGAATGTGGGTAACTTTGATATGAAACCAAAAATGCTAAAGCAAAACAAAAAAAAAATTTTAATTTTATTATTTTCACATTATTGTTTAAGAGAATTTTTTTTCAATATTTATTCCCTCGTTGTTTTATCTGTAAGGTGGGGGCTTGATTTCTTTATCTATTTGGTGGGAACCATATTCCATATATTGGAATATATTTCCTTCGATTCTTGTGTTCCACAGTTCCTTTGATTACTGTGGCAGACCAATTCCATATTTCCATATATTGGAAAAGACCCTAATACTGGGAAAGATTGAAGGCAGGAGGAGAAGGGATGAGGATGAGATGGTTGGATGACATTACTGACTCGATGGACATGAGTTTGAGCAAGCTCCAGGAGTTAGTGATGGTCAGGGAAGCCTGGAATGCTGCAGTCCATGGGGTCGCAAAGAGTCGGACAGGACTGAGCAATGGAACTGAACTAATGGTGGGAACAAGACTCATTTCTTGTTTTCAAAAGTTGACTTCACTTTTCACTTTACTTTTTCATTTGTCTCAAACTCTAAAGCTAGCATATTTTTCGATAGTGAATGGATTTAAGTTCTTTCAGATACCAAGAGAGAATATTCAAATAATAGATTAACATAAATATAAATCAGAGAGTATTTTTATTTCTCATTATAAGGGGATGATCCTTCAATTTCATAGATGTGGAATCAGATTAATAATCAAACTGGAAATATCATCAATCCTATAGGATTTCACTATCTCTGCTTTATTTAGGGTCATACGTGATGAAATTTGTAACACTGGGAACATCTGCTCTGATATGGATGGCCTTCAGAAAGCTCAGAACTGGAGACTAACTCATGCCTCAAAGGGAAACGAGGTTTATTTCTAAGCAGTTTAAGTGTCAGAATTTCTCTGGTAGAATGTGTTTGCATATGAATGTGAAAGCTTATATATACATACATTCTTGTTTACCAGAAATAACAGGATACAAATTACGACGGGTTTGGTTGAGTTTCCTGCCAAGTTCATAGTACATGTGACAAAACTGGATTAAAAACTGGCTTTTGAATGCATGTTTTTAAAAGCTATGTGTTAGAAGTAATGTTTCTTCAGCACACAGTTAATTTTTTTTTCTCAATCTCTCTTTTGATTTTGAAAATCTGAATAACCAATAGCAATTTCTTCAAAAAAGCAATAGCTTCCTTAAATATAAAAAGCTTAGAGGTTCAAGGGGGTCCATAAGAATGCCTGCTTTCCTTAGTAAATATTCTTTAAAAAGTAGAAATTTAAGACAATTTAGTTGTTTTTGATGTCTGTATTCAAATTAAAATAAATTAGAAATGTTTAAGATCAGAGTCTATTTGTTTTTTTATTCTCATAAACCTTAATAAGTATTCTTTATCAGTTCTCAGGTTGGCAGTGTGAGTCTACATGTCAGTCTTTCACATTTTGCCTTACACTGACTTGATCTAAGACATTACTTTGCTGACAAAGGTCTGTATAGTCAAAGTTATGATTTTTCTCGCAGTCATGTACAGATGTGAGAGTTGGACCATAAAGAAGGCTGAGTGCTGAAGAATCAATGCTTTTCAAATTGTGGTACTGGATAAGACTCTTGAGGTTCCCTTGAAATGCAAGGAGATCAAACCAGTCAATCTTAAAGATCACTGAGATTTTTTTTTTTTAAAGGCTAGTCATCCTCTCTATTCTTTTTCATGTGCAATCTGAAGCTTAGATATCTCATTCATCTATTTATTTTTCACTAGCAAATCATCAATAGTAGCATCAGTTCACTTCAGTTCAGTTCAGTTTCTCAGTCGTGTCTGACTCTTTGAGACCCCATGAATTGCAGCACGCCAGGCCTCCCTGTCCATCACCAACTCCCGGAGTTCACTCAAACTCATGTCCATCGAGTTGGTGATGCCGTCCAGCCATCTCACCCTCTATCGTCCCCTTCTCCTCCTGCCCCCAATCCCTCCCAGCATCAGAGTCTTTTCCAATGAGTCAACTCTTCGCATGAGGTGGCCAAAGTACTGGAGTTTCAGCTTTAGCATCATTCCTTCCAATGAACACCCAGGACTGATCTCCTTTAGAACGGACTGGTTGGATCTCCTTGCAGTCCAAGGGATTCTCAAGTGTCTTCTCCAACACCACAGTTCAAAAGCATCAATTCTTCGGTGCTCAGCTTTCTTCACAGTCCAACTCTCACATCCATACATGACCACTGGAAAAAACATAGCCTTGACTAGATGGATCTTTGTTGGCAAAGTAATGTCTCTGCTTTTGAATATGCCATCTAGGTTGGTCATAACTTTCCTTCCAAGGAGTAAGCATCTTTTAATTTCATGGCTGCAATCACCATCTGCAGTGATTTTGGAGCCCCAAAAAATAAAGTCTGACACTGTTTCTACTGTTTCCCCATCTATTTCCCATGAAGTGATACCAAATGAAACAGTAGCATACCAAATGAAAAGTAAGAGTGACTTTTCCTGAAGAAGGAAGGCACAGATTGTTATTTTCAGTGGCAGCGTTCTGGGTAGTTTTAACAGTTGTTGGGGATGGAAGGTGAAGGCTCTTGTGGGGAGAAAAAGGGAAAGTAGATGATCTATTGGAAAGAACCTGGTGTGCTTTGACTAAGCAGATGCCAACCAGGGGATACCAGTGCAGGTGGGGAATTCCAGGCACAGCTGTGAAAAGCTGGTTGGCTGGGTGGTGAGTTGGATTGGTGTGGGGAGTCCTGTATAACTGTCTGATACCAAGAGTGAGATCCCTAAAAGAATGGGGCAATGAGATTCACCCTATTTGCTTGAAAATTAAAGACCAAATCATCTTTTCTAGGTAATGTTTTAGCTACATTATGATTAGACAAGACTGAATGGTTGGGTTGTATAACCGTTGTATAACCCAACGAGATCTATTAATATAAGGATGATAAACACTATATAATATTTGTGCTAAAGACTAGGATTATTGTTGTTGTTTAGTCACTAAGTCGTATCTGATTCTTTTGCAACCCCATGGACTATAGCCTGCCATGCTCTTCTGTCCGTGGGATTTCCCAGGCAAGAATACTGGAATGGGTTGTATTTCCTTCTCTAGGGGATCTTCCTGACCCAGGGATCAAACCCGCATCTGTTGCGTCTCCTGAAGATTCCTTACCAATGAGCCAACAGGGAAGCCAAAGACTAGGATATCTCAGTCTAAATGAGAAGGCTTGTTTTGTTTTAATGTCAAGAAGAAAAGAAATGTTAGATGTGATGAAATTATTCTGAAAGTCTTTTTCATACTGAGTCATAAGAAACAGTTTAATCAAAAAAATTACCTGCTAATTTTTTGCTTGACAAAATGTCAAAAATAACTTGTTTTTATTTAGAAAGTACACATAAGCAAAAAGTTTTTGAGGTAAATTTAATTTATTCCGAGTTAATGTGAGGCTGTGTGTTTTCTCATTTATTTCATATATCTAATGAGTTTAACATTGGAGCATTTGAGCCTTATATTTTGTTGTTCAGTCGCTCAGTCATTTTCAACTCTTTGTGACCCCATGGACTGTGGCACGCCAGGCTTTCCTGTCCTTCACTATCTCCCGGAGCTTGCTCAGACTCATATCTATTGAGTCGGTGATGCCACCCATCCACCTCGTCCTCTGTCGTCCCCTTCTCCTGTTTTCAATCTTTCCCAGCATCAGGGTTTTTTCCAATAAGTCAGTTCTTCACATCAGGTTGTCAAAGTATTGGAGCTTCAGCTTCAGCATGAGTCCTTCCAATGAATATTCAGGCTTGATTTCCTTTAGAATTGACTGGTTTGATCTCTTTGCAGTCCAAGGGATTCTCAATAGTATTCTCCAACACCACTGTTCAAAAGCATCAAATCTTCAGTGCTCAGCTTTCTTTATGGTTCAACTCTCACATCCATACATGACTATTGGAAAAACCATAGCCTTGACTAGACGGACCTTTGTCAGCAAAGTGATGTCTCTGCTTTTTAGTACGCTGTTAGGCTTGTCATAGCTTTTCTTCCGAGGGGCATTTGGAAGCACTTCAGCTTTATTTGAGAACAATGGACGTTCACGCTGCTACTCAATTAGCATGTGTGTTACGACTGCCTGCCCCAAATTCACTGAAACACCATCTTCCTTCCCTTCCCTCCATCCAATTATAAGCATTGCTGTGGTTTGGTTGAGATGGAACCCCAGCCTGTGTCTAGGGTTATCTCATTTTCCTTGGTGCAGTGTTTTGCCTCAGGACCCTGTCCATTACCAGACAGCATTCCCAGTCAGCAGGGATTGGTTCATAGACAGACACGGACATAAGTTGTCCAGAAATAATTCTGTCACCAGTGGGTACACATTGATGGATATTTGTGGTAAGAATTATCCTCTGCCCAATTCTGATGTGAACAAGGAAGAATATAGCCTTAGGAAGCTACCATTTTTCTACAAAAGCCAGCCTGAGGATAAAATAACCTACTGGGAAGACGTAGCCTAGGAAATCATAGAGAAAGGGAAGAACAATCTCAATGGCATTTCAACCTGAAAGTCTGTTCCTGTCTCAAGTCTGCTCTGCATTCAGACTTTGTAGATACATGAGTCGATAAATTCCTTTATCATCTGAGCCAGTTTGAGTTTGGTCTTCTTTAGGAACACACGTGCAAAACCCACTTTCCTACTCTTCCATTTTGATCCCTGAAGTTCTCCTCATTAAATCAATATCCCTTATTCTTAAAATATTTATTGAATGTCTACTACATACAAGATACTCTGCCACATAGAAAAAGGATGGCCGAGATATGCTAGAGAATTGGCAGGAGCATAAACTTAGGAGATAAAAACCTTTTTTAAACATAAGTAATAAACAAAATAGAAAACAAAGTATACGAAGTGTAAGAAAGGGAAAGAAAAATGCTAAAGGAGGAGATGAAAAAACTGCTTCCAGAATCTATTTCTCCAGACTCAGAAAGTGAAAAATGTATAATCACAACGAGACATGTATGGAACAAGTGATTCATTAAAGTGTATTTATTCCAGAGCATGAAGTATTTATATATATATATTATATTACAATGAGTCAGAAAAAATGGTCATCTGAGTATGTAGAAACCATCAATGACTGATGGGATCTGGAGAGATATGTCTGAATTATGTTCAAATTGTTAATGGGATGCTAATCTAGCCTCTAGATTTCCCAGTTCTGTACTGAAGTATATTTTTTTCAGAAATACTTACTCTATAGTTTTTTAAGTCTGCAAAAGGGAACTTCCTTCAGAAGGAAGGGATTTTGAAAATAGTGCAGATTAATCATTTAACATTCTAGTAGTAGACTTGTTTTTTTTTTTTACTAGGCATGTTTACAGTAACACTTTATGATTATTAAAATTATGAATATTGTTATAGGAACTGATATCATTCTACAATGACATTCATGTTTCAAAAAACTACAATATACTAAACCCAATAGGGAGTGGATTGAGCACCTCCTATGTGCTAAACAATATTCTAAATACTTGAATATATGATTTGTGATACACCCATGTTACAGGATACAAGTTATTTCCCCATTTCATAGTTGAGAAAATAAAGGCCCAGAGTGGTTGAGCAGTAAGTCACCAAAGGTACTCTGTGAACAAGCCCTTACACTGTATCTGTTTGGCTCTCAGCTGATGCTCTATTTACTACATGGTTTTGCTTCCCACATTCTTCCTAAAGTTGGAATATAATTGTTTATAATTGCCATTAACTTCAGTTTTTGTCTGTTAGGAGAGACACTGGGGTCTGATCTTCATTGTCTGAAAACGTCCGTTTATCACATTAAGTTTTACCCTGCAAACATCTAGGTGTAGAGGAGACAGATGTGGTGCTGAGAAAGACTAAGAAAGGAGAATCAGGGCATCTGGATTCATTCAGCAAGACTAAGCCACTTTCTAGCTCTGTAGTTTTAGGAGAGTCAGATCACTTGATTTTACTATTTATTTACTTATTTATTTAGAGAGGAGACATACTTTTCATTAATTAAAAGGTGATTGTTTTTCCTCTTACAAAAGCAACAGTAGTTAAAAAACAAACAAACAAAGGTAAGCACACACACACACACACACACACACACACACACAAAAGAAAAACCCCAGTTTCGATCCCTGGGTTGGGAATATCCCTTGGAGAAGAGAATGGCTAGCCATTCTCCAGTATTCCTGCCTAAAGAATGGCTTGCACTCCAGTATTCCTGCCTAGAGAATTCCATGGAGAGAGGAGCCTGGTAGGCTACAGTCTATGGCGTTGCAAAGAGTCAGACACAACTGAGCAACACTAACACTTTGACTTCACTTTTCTCCACCCAACTAAAGAAAAATCATGGTATTCATCTAGACTTTCAAAATACTACACAACAGTTATACACACACAAAAAATTCAGTTTCCTATTTATAAAGAGTAATAAGTACAACTCATCTCACGGGATGTGTAGGAGAACTGAATTTAAAAATGCACATGAAAGCCCGTTGCTAACTGTAAAATATTATCTATGTCAGGCTTTTTGATACCCAGCCTTCTGCTTTCTATATAAACCATGGTTATGATCATTCCCTGCCCTAACATACTGACCCACCGGGGAGCTGGCATCTGACAACAGTCCTGTCTCCACCCCTGCCTGAGCATCAGTAAATCTTAGGAGACAGTGAAAAGCCATGGTTCACAGCTTCTACTTTTATAACTTATCACTTATGCCACTTAAAAAGCATTATTACACCCAAATTTACCTGGAGGTTCTTGAACCAGTCACACAGGTAAAGGAAGGAAGAGCAGGTATTTAAGGAGCTCACTTCCTGTGTTGAACACTTCTACACCCCTCCCCCATCCCCTGTGGTTTCTACCCACTGGAAGTACTCCAAGGAGGGAGAAAGTAATGCCAACCCAACTTTGTATGAAAGCATCAGTTCAGACGGAGTGCCTTCTGATCCCTATGGTGAGCCTGTGCCAGCAGAAGGGGAGTGGGACAATGGAGGTAAGCCCCTAATGAGCCATCAGTGTTGACATGCGTGAATTCATTTTAACAGAAAACAAGAAAGCAGGAGAAACAACTAAATAATCTCTGAGTCACAAAGCACTGAAATTCCACATTGAGCACCAGTGATTAATTCGCTTGGACTAATTTCCTCCTTGATTAATTAGCTGCAGCATATTTTATAACATTTAGAAGTATTAGGTAGAGCCCTCCTGAAAGAGAAAGATAAACCTCCCACTCCATCCATGCATAGGGGCCTGTTTTCTTAACACAAACAGGAGAAAGGGAGAAATAAAATGTAGTTAAGACTCTTTCAGCCACAGCCAGCATCCTAATCTTTCCTAAATTCTTACAGGTTTTCTGCTACTAGTAGGTAATAAGGGAGGAGTTATAGAATAACAGCTTATTTCTGGGTGCGCTTGGGAACACCCATTCATTACTCACTAACACCTGGAACAAAAGATCCTCCCATCCTTTCTGTCATCTGTGTGCTGGTCCCAGCTCATCTCTCTCATTGCCAGGAAAAACAAATGAGGAGCCACACATTTTCAAGCATGTGTTCATGGATTAATTTGGTGGGAGCCAGCAGGGGGTTTACTCGGTCCTTTTTGAGCAATATGAGTTGTTCAAATAATTCTAAAGTAATAAAAAACAAACTAAGTGATAATGCAGAGGCATGGCTATTTCATAACATGTTGACATTTGAATATTTTAGATTTTAATTAGCTGACCTCATCCAATACGTCTTACTGATTCAGGATAATGAGGCAAACACATCTGACTGCATTTTTTTCCTAACAATTTTGAAAACTCTTGGAATCTTGATTCTGTTTTGAAATATGACATTTCAAGCATCAGAGAGAGAGAAGAATTTTATGTTAAAAGAAAGATGTATAGGTTAAAAACTGTTTCTGAAATTCCATATCCATTCTTCCACTTCATTATCTCCAGGGGTCCCCAACCTCCAAGAATTAATGCCTGATGATCTGACATGGAGCTGATGTAATAATAATAAAAATAAAGTTCACAATATAAGTAATGTGCTTGAATAATCCCCAAAACAACCTCACCATCCCAGTCCCTAGAAAAATTGTTTTCCACGAAACTGACCCCTGGTGCCATAAAGGTTAGGGACCGCTGATCATCTCAATCACCAAAGTTTCATCAATTTACCTGCTAGGCATCTCAGCCATATGTCCTTCTGGTCCATCCTGCTTTGGTCACATGGCCAAAGGCCCTCCTTGCTCTAGTACTGGAACTGGATTTCCTGCCTTAAGAAACTGATGTTACATCATATAACTTCCCTGATTCAAGCCTTTGCTGGTTTTCTGCAGCTATGAGAATTCTATCTAGATGAAGAGGTTTCACATGGAGACTCTTCTCCAATAGGGCCTCCTGATGGTATGGAAGGTTTGATCTCTATTCTCCCTTTGTTCACACTCGCTCTATCTTTATTTGAACCCCCTTCATCTAAGATACTCTTTCATACCTCTAGGACCTTCCAGGATATCTATTCTCATTAGCTGGAAAATGGGTTCAATCCTTATCAACCTAGCCAACTCACTTTAAGGACACAGACCAAACAGCATCCCCTGGGAAGCCTTCCTTCATGCCCCTGCCTAACTTAAATGGACCATCTTTGGTTCTAGGAGATTCTTCAAGCTCCTAAGATAGCTCTTAACATACAGCACTGCAACTGCTGGTTTATTTATAAATCTTTCTTGACCATGGATTTTTTTTAAGGTAAAGACTATACCTGTTTAACTCCTGTATGCTCCAATTAGCACAATCCTGCTCAAAGACAATATTTGCTGAAAATATTCACTAGCATCACAACAATGGGAGTTAACATGTGGGCAGTGTGTTACACTTTCATTTTAATGAAAGTCCAGAGTCCAAATAGTATCTGTTTAGCCACAGTCATGGTCATTTATAACTTTAGTGTGTAATAAAATGACCTGGAATGTTTGTGAAAACAGATGGCTGGCCCATCCACAGAGTTTCTGATTCACTAAGTCGGAAGTGACCCCAGAACTCCATTTCTCACAAGTTTTCAGTGATGCTGAACAGAGGCCACACTTTGAGAACCGATGCCTTAGAACCCCTCTTAAGGTAAGTGTTATTATCCCCAATTTACAGAGAGGAAACTGAAGCTCAGAGAACAATGTTTTTGTAAGTGGCAAATTCAGGTTCTCAAAATGCTTAGCCTGTGTTCTTGTCGTTGTACCATATGAATATTTGTAAATTTCTCACTATATTCCATTTCCTTAGGAATATAGACCTCTCCTTATTGAAGTATAGTTGCTGTGCAATATTATATGTTACAGGTACACAATATTATATATTACAGGTATACAATATTATATTTTACATGTATACAATAGAGTGATTCACAATTTTTAAAGTTTATGTTCCAGTTATAGTTATTTTAAAATGTTGGCTATATTCTCTGTGTTGTATAATATAGCTTTGTATCTTATTTTATATATAACCGTTTGTACCTCTTACTCCCCTACCCCTGGTTGCCCCTTCCCACCTTCCCTCTTCCACTGGCAACCACTAGTTTGTTCTTTTCTTTTTTATTGGAGTATAATTGTTTCACAATGGTATATTAGCTTCTGCTGTATAATGACGTGAGTCAGCTGCAGGTATACATCTATCCCCTCCTTCTTGAACCTCCCTCCCACCCCCATCCCAGCCCTCTAGGTCATCTCAGAGCACTGAGCTGAGCTGAGCTTCCCACTAGCTAGCTATTGTACACTGGCAGTGTATATATGTCACTGTGACTCACTCAATTCTTCCCTGGCTCCCTCTCCCCCGAGCCCACTAGAGATGTAGTCCATTCTCTACATCTGTGTCTCTCTTCTTGCCCTGCTAACCAAAAGCAGCGTATGTATGGTCAGATTTTGTCCTTAGGGGATGATAACTTGTAAATGTAAATCACATGCTCTTGTGTAGGAAATGCCAACCCACTCCAGTATTCTTGCCCAGAAAATCCCATGGACAGAGGAGCCTGACAGGCTACAGTCCATAGGGTCACAAAAGAGCTGGACACAACTGAGCAACTAAGTAACAGCCATCACCACCACTTGAACTGGTAGCTAAGTTGCACAGAATTGCAAATATAGGAAGAAAGACTTTCACATGTTACTTCAAATGATTACAGAAGAAACAATTTTAATTACTTCAGAATAGAAATAAAGCAGATAAAAAGTATGTTTCTGTTTCCTCTTTGTTCATATAGGGAACTGATGTGATACCAAAAAAAAAAAAGAATTCCTGAAATTGATGTTTTGAGCTTCCCACTTAGTTTTTCTTTCTTTCTTTTTTTTTTTTTTTGTTCCAACTGTTATGAAGTAATATTTCCCTGGAGTCAGATGAAAGGTGGGGAAAAGGTAGAGGAAATAACATAGAAACTAAATAATTCACAAACTGGGCAATTGAAAATGGCTGCAAGTCAATAGAAACCAGTCTTGTTCTAGGATGAAGAAGATAAAGACATTAAGTTTTTGCCGTGGAGTGTAAACTAGCAAGAAATAGGTTTTTGAACTTTTTCCCTGTCATTCTATGAAGTGTAAAAGAATTTTCCTTTAAAACATAAACTCTGACTTAATTCCAGCAAGGCCTTATTCTTGTTTTCTCTCCTTCGTTGAATATATGTGGGTTGAAATACATACAAAAGCACACAAGATGGTAAGGCTGAAAACTAGAAGGAAGAAACAATGAATTGTCAGCTCTGAAGGGGATGTCCACTAACCAGAGTGCCCACGAAGGCCAGGATGGGAGTTCATGGGTGTTTAGGATTCACCTGGACCTTTATTAATAATGAGGTCCTGTACTTGTTCACTATACAACAATGAATCTCCTAATGACCTTTCATCTAACTGAGAAAAAAAAACAGTCTAAACCCTGTACTCTTTGTTCAGTGAGTAATTATTGAATGTCTCCTATTGGGTTGGCCAAAAACCTCATTTGTTTTTCTATAGCGTTTTTCATAAGATGTTATGGAAAAACTCGAATGAACTTTTTGGCTAATCCACATTATACACCAGGCCTTGTTCTAGGCGCACTGTAATCTATTAGAACACATGTTGTCTGGTACTCAGTTCAGTTCAGTTCAGTCACTTAGTTGTGTCTGACTCTTTGCGACCCCATGAATCACAGCACACCAGGCCTCCCTGTCCATCACCAACTCCCGGAGTTCACTCAAACTCATGTCCATCGAGTTGGTGATGCCATCCAGCCATCTCATCCTCTGTCGTCCCCTTCTCCTCCTGCCCCCAATCCCTCCCAGCATCAGAGTCTTTTCCAATGAGTCAACGCTTCGCACGAGGTGGCCAAAGTACTGGAGTTTCAGCTTTAGCATCATTCTTTCCAAAGAACACCCAGGACCAATCTCCTTTAGAATGGACTGCTTGGATCTCCTTGAAGTCCAAGGGATTCTCAAGAGTATTCTCCAACACCACAGTTCAAAAGCATCAATTCTTCAGTGCTCATCCTTCTTCACAGTCCAACTCTCACATCCATACATGACTACTGGAAAAACCATATCCTCGACTAGATGGACCTTTGTAGGCAAAGTAATGTCTCTGCTTTTCAATATGCTATCTAGGTTGGTCATAACTTTCCTTCCAAGGAGTAAGTGTCTTTTAATTTCATGGCTGCAGTCACCATCTGCAGTGATTTTGGAGCCCGCAAAAATAAAGTCTGACACCGTTTCCACTGTTTCCCCATCTATTTCCCATGAAGTGATGGGACCAGATGCCATGATCTTCGTTTTCTGAATGTTGAGCTTTAAGCCAACTTTTTCACTCTCCTCTTTCACTTTCATCAAGAGGCTATTTAGTTCCTCTTCACTTTCTGCCATAAGGGTGGTGTCATCTGCATATCTGAGGTTATTGATATTTCTCCCAGCAATCTTGATTCCAGCTTGTGCTTCTTCCAGCCCAGCGTTTCTCATGATGTACTCTGTGGCTCAGATCATGAACTCCTTATTGCCAAATTCAGACTTAAATTGAAGAAAGTAGGGAAAACCACTACAGCATTCAGGTATGACCTAAATCAAATCCCTTATGATGATACAGTAGAAGTGAGAAATAGATTTAAGGGACTAGATCTGATAGATAGAGTGCCTGATAAACTATGGAGGGAGGTTCGTGACATTGTACAGGAGACAGGGATCAAGACCATCCCCACGGAAAAGAAATGCAAAAAAGCAAAATGGCTGTCTGGGGAGGCCTTACAAATAGCTGGGAAAAGAAGAGAAGTGAAAAGCAAAGGAGAAAAGGAAAGATATAAGCATCTGAATGCAGAGTTCCAAAGAACAGCAAGAAGAGATAAGAAAGCCTTCCTCAGTGATCAATGCAAAGAAATAGAGGAAAACAACAGAATGGGAAAGACTAGAGATCTCTTCAAGAAAATTAGAGATACCAAGGGAACATTTCATGCAAAGATGGGCTCGATAAAGGACAGAAATGGTATGGACCTAACAGAAGCAGAAGATATTAAGAAGAGGTGGCAAGAATACACAGAAGAACTGTACAAAAAAGATCTTCACGACCCAGATAATCATGATAGTGTGATCACTGACCTAGAGCCAGACATCCTGGAATGTGAAGTCAAGTGGGCCTTAGAAAGCATCACTACAAACAAAGCTAGTGGAGGTGATATAATTCCAGTGGAGCTATTTCAAATCCTGGACGATTATGCTGTGAAAGTGTTGCACTCAATGTGCCAGCAAATTTGGAAAACTCAGCAGTGGCCACAGGACTGGAAAAGGTCAGTTTTCATTCCAATCCCAAAGAAAGGCAATACCAAAGAATGCTCAAGCTATCACACAATTGCACTCATCTCACACGCTAGTAACGTAACGCTCAAAATTCTCCAAGCCAGGCTTCAGCAATACGTGAACCATGAACTTGCAGATGTTCAAGCTGGTTTTAGAAAAGGCAGAGGAACCAGAGATCAAATTGCCAACATCCGCTGGATCATTGAAAAAGCAAGAGAGTTCCAGAAAAGCATCTATTTCTGCTTTATTGACTATGCCAAAGCCTTTGACTGTGTGGATCACAATAAACTGTGGAAAATTCTGAAAGAGATGGGAATACCAGACCACCTGACCTGCCTCCTGAGAAATCTATATGCAGGTCAGGAAGCAACAATTAGAACTGGACATGGAACAACAGGCTGGTTACAAATAGGAAAAGGAGTATGTCAAGGCTGTATATTGTCACCCTGTCTGGTACTGCTCTTCCCTAAATACACTAAGCTTGTTCTTGCCTTAGGGACTTCATAATGTTCCTAAGGGACTTAGGAACATAATGCCTCAGGGACTTCATGCCTTTCTGACAGTTAAGCAGTTTTGCCCAAATCTTGGAATAGCTTGCACTTTCCTGGAATTGTGATCTGGACTCCAATTACACTCTCTCAGAGAGGCCTTAACAAATTTATCAAAAATACATTACTACCTTCATACCTGCTTACCCTAATGATTTCTTCATTGCAACCTGCTTACCCTAATGATTTCTTCATTGCACTTATGACTACTCAAATTTAATGCACACATGTACGCATAAGCATATATATTATATACATATATTTAAAATATACTTCTAAGTATAAATGTGAATATGCAAATATATAAGGTATAAAGAATAAATTTTTGTTTATATGTATATACACACATATTTAAATATTAAACTATAAATAGAAACTTGAAAACTTCCATGAAATAAATGATTTTGCAATGATACTACAAATTATACAATTAATGTAAGCGGTAGAAATCCAGATAAGTTCAATAATACATATGATATTGAAAAAGCCTTAAACACTGCTTCAAGACCAGGCTATCTGGCTGTTTTTGTCCTTTCAAAGTTTCAAGAAAGGTAATTCTCATGCTTTACATACTGTTTCAGAAAATAAAAAGCTACCCAATTTACTTCAGGGAGCTAATGCTTGCCTAGTAATGAACCTTAAAAAATATGCACAGAAGAAAAGCTGAGAACAATGTTGCTCATAGATGCTAATATCCTAAATAAATTACCAGCAATCTGAATACAATGTGCAAGAGTACATTGTGCTTTAGGATTTATTAAACACTCCTTTTTCCCTGGGTATGTAGTTTTAATCCATGGGGAAAAGAGAAATCAAATGGTACAAGAAGCAGAGGACCCTGTGAGAGAGAAGTAAAAGATATAACAGAAGAACCTGTTGTTCTAAGTCATCCACAGAGTCCTTCCGATAAAGTTTCTTTCTCTAAATCACTGTACTGATGAATTTTCTCAAGTTCTTAATGAGTAAATAATTTTTATGTTATATAAACTCTTCTAAACATAGAAAATATGTAAAAATAAATCCATTTTGTTATTAATGAAAAACCTCCTAATATATTTCCTGGTTTAGATCAGTTTACTAGTGAATTCTTTCAAATGTTTAATAAACAGGTAGTTCCCAGGTTATATATGTCCTTCTAAACATGATTTAAGAAAAAAGGGTTAACTAATTTGCTGCATAAAGTTACATATCTCTGCTACATAAATTAAGTATAGCACACCCACAAAATCATAGATCAGGGGCTCCCTAGTGCTAAAGAATCTCAGCGGGCTAAATCTCAGTGGGTAAAGGGGCTCAGTGGCAAAGAATCTGCCTGCCAATGCAGGAGACACGGTTCGATCCCTGGTCTGGGAAGATCCCAAATCCCGCGCAGCAGCTAAGGCCGTGTGCCACAACTGCTGAGCCTGTGCTCTAGAGCCTGGGAAGCACAGCTACTGAAGCCCACACGTACTAGCGTCTGTGCTCTAGAAGCCGCCGCAACGAGAAGCGCATGCGCCACAGCTAAAGAGTAGCCCCAACTCATCGCAACTAGAGAAAGCCTGTGTGTAGCAACAAAGTTCAACCAAAAATAAATAAATAAAATTATTTAAAAAATCATAGGTCAATCTCACTCAAAGATGCACAAAAATCCTCATATAATTCAGAAAAAAATTCTCTGTTGCACACACACAAATATTTTCATTGTTTACATCTCTTTGTTAGAGTATGTGTTGATCCCTTAAAACTTCACGCCCTTGGACAAAATGAAGAATGATGGTTCTTCGTGTGTAACACCTGGTGAGGATGGAGCTCTGGATGGCTGCCTATATGGGCGGAAGCTCTGAATAAGGATAGGGTGGTGTGGCTAGCGATGGAAGAAAAATGACTCTGTTAGGGGCTATTTCACCTTGTGAAAATCTCATAAATTTTAAGGATAATAGGTCATTAACCACCTGGCTGGGGATATTCTAGGTACACAGCGGGAGAAAGAAATTGGAAAAAAGAAAAAGTCAGGGCAAGAACAAGCCGGTGATGCTGATGGATCTTTACCAAAGAAATGTTGCTTCAACTCTCCTGAGGTTTCATCTGTTTCTGTTACAATAAATCCTGACATTAGAAGATTTTATGACATCCAATCTACAGAGAATTAAGCATTTCCCATTAAATTAAAAACATATATATATGTGTGTGTGTGTGTGTGTGTGTGTAGTTTGAATTATTTCTGAGCACCTTACTATGTTTGCAAGGAAATAAACAGGCACTAACAATGGAATTTTTAAGCAATTAGAATGGACATGCAGCATGTATTGGTTGTGCTTATGTGCCTAAATCCTAAAAATAAAGTTATTTTTGTAGAATGTTATATTTAATTTGTAAAATATATCTCCCGTAGCAAACTCTGGGACAGAGGAGCCTAGTGTGCTGCAGTCCTTGTGATCGCAGAGAGTCAAGCATGACTTAGCGACTGAACAAAAACAACATATTTATATATATTATATAAACAGATTATAGTGGGAAACAAATATATGTTTTCATTTGATTTTATTTTACATTTCTATTAAATCAAATGTTGTTTTAAAAATATTTAAGTCATTGTCACACTGTATGTTGTATATGGTGGACCTTACAATGTTCTCTAAAACATCTTTCATAAAAATCGTTGTGTTGTTTTGAAATAAACATTTGATACTTAATTTCCTTGTTGGAAGATATTTATTGAGGGCCAGGTGCCAAGTCCAAAGTTGGGACAGGAGCATAAAAGACAAAGTCCTAACCTCACAAAGTATATATTTTAATGAGAGAGGGGGCTGTGGAGATAATAAGCAATTTATCAGTAACTATGTTTATGGTGGACTAGAGATGGCGTCACCGACTCAATGGACACGAGTCTGGGTGGACTCCGGGAGTTGGTGATGGACAGGGAGGCCTGGCGTGCTGTGGTTCCTGGGGTCGCAAAGAGTCGGACACGACTGAGCGACTGAATTGCACTGAACTAAGAGAGGCTGCAGTGCCGACGGAAGGACCCAGTTGGCAAGAGTGAGCGTGGACACCTCTTTGAAGTGGACAAGATGGAGATACTGGGAGCTGGAATAGAAAGTGGGAGCTAGTGAGGGCTGCGTTATTTTAAGGGTATAGATCCAAGAGCATGTTTGTTGATGATTCAGTAGGTAAGGAGAGGCTAATGTCTGATAAAGAGAGAGGGGGTGATGAAAGAAAAATTCTAGGATGAGGAGAAATGGCTGCCTTCAGAGCCCATGGGCAGTAGGATCTTTTTAAAGAGAGGATAGGGAACATGAGAACAGGTCATTTGCTAATGGAAAGGCTTTTTGGGAGTTCTCTTCTAATAAATCTTTTCAATAAATTTGAGGGTGAGTAGTTGCCACAGATGGTATTTTGGGGTGGGGGCACTGAGGAGAGGAAAGAGCATGAAACTGGAGTAATTTCTGATTCAAAAAGCACTCAGTCTACAAACATGTAAGGGCATGTTCACTGAGGTCACAGGTGTGTGTGTGTGTGTGTGTGTGTAATCAAGGGGATTTTGCTATATTTATATTTTCAGTAAAACATTACATGCATAAGTGTTCACAAACTCAAGTTGAACTAAAAGTCTTAAGCTCCAAGGCAAATACTTTCAATCTCCTTCCTGTTTCTTCCAGTTCTTCCAGTTTCTTCCTCTATTTATATTAATGATATTCATATGTGGTGCTTTTTGATTTATCTATTTTATTGTTATAGCTAAAAGTTTCACCGTGTTATATATCCAGCAGCTCCTTAGTCATGGTGTCTTAGAACCCTTCCTCCACCACTCCATATGATTAAATCCATATTCACAGTTTATAATAACTATTACTACATAAATATTACTGTTAACTGCCGAGCTAATAGGGTATGAAAGTGAACCATTCATTTACTTTTTTTGTTCTTTTCTCTGGAGCTAATGATCTGATTTATTTTAATTTGCCAAGTTGTCTGGGCTTTGGGGCCAATTCTTAAACTCTCCAACAACTTCTAAATAAAATTTAATCCACTAGATTAAAATATCAGACTTATTCACTTATTTATAAATTTATATATTACTTAATTTTGGCTGCGCTGGGTCTTTGTGGCTCCATGCGGGCTTTTCTGTAGTCAGAAAGAGCAAGGGCAGGGGCGACTCTCTAGTTGCAGTGCACAGGCTTCTCATTGCACTGGCTTCTCTTCCTGTGGAGCACGGGCTCAGTAGTCACAGCTCATGGGTTGTGTGAGCTGTGACTCACACAGCTCAGTAGTTGTGGCCCATGAGCTTAGTTGCTCCATGGCACATGGGCTCTTCCTGGACCAGGAATAGAACCCTGCACTGCAAGGCAAATTCTTCACCACTGACCAGCTGGCAAGCCCATCAGACTGACTATTAGCACATTATTTCCTTTGGAGACTTCCAAAGCCCCTTTGTGTTGATTCTTTGGGCCAGACTTGATGCTTGTTCTCTGGACCTCCTTTCCAGGGACTTTTCTGGGACTTCTCTTGAGCATCAGCCCTGTGTCCTGAATCCCACTCTGCCCTCTTCTTTGGTTCTGTCCCCCATTTTCCCCCATTTGCACAGAATACATGGGATGTTCATTTTTTAATCTTTTCTTTTAAAGACTACACTCCTTCCATTTTTAGTTCGGAACTCAGGTTTGACAATCATGTAATCGAATAAATAAATAAACTTAAAGATGTATTATCTTGTAGATCTCTCCATTCTTAGCTTCTAGTTTCCAGTATTTCTAGGATTATTCCCCCTTCTGTGTATGTGAACTGTTACATTCACGGAGAGTGCTGTCATCTCAGGTTTTCTGAAATTCCCCCAGGGAGAGTCTTTGTAGGACTCTCTTCTCATCCACCGTACCTCTCACTTCATCAGTCTGGGGAAGGTTTTTGCACAGATTTCTTTGACAACTCTCCCTACTTTTTATTTTCTCTGTTCTTTCTTTCTGCAACTCATTTTTTGGGGGTACTGACCTTCTGAATTGATCCTTAAATGTTCTTATTTTCATCACATATTTTTTTAGCCCTTATATTCCATTTTAAGGAGAATGCTCTGCTTTCATCTGCCAACATTTTTACTCATATTTTAAAATTCTGAGAAACATTTTAAATTTCTTTAAGCTTTTTTTCTCTATTTTTCATAGACATCAGGTATAATAAATTTTATGTCTCTCTGAACACATTAAATCAAATTAAATATTTTTCTTTAGATCCACACACTGTTTTATATGAACTTCATTTTTCTATTGAATCTTTTGATTTACATTATGACTTCTACTTGTCTTTTATATCATTGACCCTCCTCTACATTTGGTTATTCTTGGGTTTTTAGGTGTATTTAAGAGTAAAGGCCTGAAAAGATGATCACTGGGTCTCTGGGATGGGCAAAGCTGGTTGACTGACGGGTTACAATTTAAGGCAACAAGCCTCCTTTTCTTGGCACTGTCCTATTATAGAATTTATAGGTCTTTATTCTGGTGTGATTCAGTCTCTGTAGTGGGGGGTGGAAATTTGGCATAGGGAAGATACAAAATAAATTGCTGGAGTTCTGGGGGCTGTGAAGGAAAGGAACAGAAAAATAAGGTTTCACCATTAAAAATGCAAACTGGCAATTCTTGAAGCAGCATCTCATGACTGTTCTCCACTGAACCTGCTCTTCTGGCATTCAGAGTGCTGGCACAATTTATTCAGAGAATTTTTGATCTCCTGAATGGGTGAGTACAGCTGGGGTTTGGCTGACAGTCCCTTACAGGCTTTCAACAAGTTATTTTCCAACTTAGTGCTCCATTCTGCCATTGAAGTACTCAGTCCTCCAACTTTTGAGCCCTACAAAGCAGCACTCTAACCTTTTTGGCAACAGGGACTGATGTCATGGAAGACAATTTTTCCCCAGACCAGGGGCAGTGCGGGATGGCATGGGGTGGGGGGTTAGTTTCAGGATGATTCAAGTGCATTGCATTTATTGTGCACTTCATTTCTATTACTTTATCAGCTCCACCTCAGATCATCAGGCACTAGATCATCAGGCACTAGATTCCAGAGGTTGACGACCCCTGCTGTAGGGTGTCTAATGGGGTGAAGGCACCTGTGGCTCATTGGAAGCCCCTTCTGAAGATGTTTAGGCATCAGCTAGTTCCACTTGGGCAAGTCATCCTTTACCTATGTTTCCTTCCTAAAATGCTACCAACTTCTCTTATCTTTTATTGTCTATTCATCACTACTGAGGCCTTGTGGATTTACATGGCTTTCATGCTTTGTTGCTGCTGTTATTTTAGTGAGTCTGGAAAAGAGATAGAGGTAAATGCATTTGCACAACCTCCCACCTTTTATAATCTTCTTCATCTACATTTAGCTGACCTGGTATATTCACAGAAAAGAGAGGGAGTTGTGTACATTTAGAAGTAGTGTTTTCCCCAGTAAATGATTCGGAAAGTGAAAGTCGCTCAGTCGTGTCTGACTTTTTTCAACCCCATAGACTATACAGTTCATGGAATTTTCCAGGTCAGGATACTGGAGTGCGTAGCCTTTCCCTTCTCCAGGGGATCTTCCCAACCCAGGGATCGAACCCAGGTCTCCCACATTGCAGGCAGATTCTTTACCAGCTGAGCCATAAGGGAAGCCCAAGAATAATGGA
The DNA here is from genome assembly GCF_055505025.1 of Bos grunniens. NCBI lineage: Eukaryota > Metazoa > Chordata > Mammalia > Artiodactyla > Bovidae > Bos > Bos grunniens. Next base: position 62,388,636 of record NC_141177.1, read on the forward strand.
GTTTCTGTTTATCTGCCAAGACTCTAGATAATGATCTTTGAATTATACGTAAATACTCGATGGTATGTGTATAACTAATATTATTTATAATAACCTTTGATCAAACAGAGTGAAGTTAAGTTAGAAAGAGAAAAACAAGTATTGTATATTAACGTATGTATGTCAAATCTAGAAAAATGGTACAGATGATCCTATTTGCAAAGCATAAATAGAGACATAGATGTAGGGAACAAACGTATGGATGTCAAGGTGGGTGGGAGGAATTGAGAGATTGGAATTGACACATATACATGATTGATACTCTGTATAAAATAGATAACTAATGAGAACCTACTGTATAGCACAGGGAACTCTACTTAATGCTCTGTGGTGACCTGAATAGGAAGTCCAAATGGGAAGGATATATGTATACGTATGGCTGATTCATTCTGCTGTACAGTAGAAACTAATACAATATTATAAAGCAACTATACCTCAACAAAAACTGATTTAAAAATACCAAAGAACAAAGTATTATGATTCTTAAAACCATTAAAAAAATAACCTTTTAAATGAAGTGCAAAAATAAGTTCATGGTAAGTACAAAAAGAAGTGTTCTGATAGGACACAGGCAGTATAATCTTAAAGTTAAGGTATAGCAACATATTAATTTTGATTACTTCTGAGGTGTTTCTATTTGATGTACTTCTGAATTCAAAATTTTCTATAATAAATACATTAGAAATATAATTCTTTTATAAGAAAGAAAAAACAGAAAAAATCTTTAAAAATATCCAACAACACCATGCATTGAATATTTACTTTTCTTTATGTGTGCTTATTTTTAAAAAGTTATTATATGAAAACTTTGGATTAATAAACAAGGTTGCTTTGATACACATGAAGGCTATGAGACATTCATCCTAAAATTAAATTAACACTTACAGCCAGTGATTTCCAAACTGGACTCATCATTAGCATTCTCCTTTGTTGTTCTTCAGTCACTAAGTCATGTCTAACTCTTTGTGACCCTGTGGTCTGCAGCATGCCAGGCTTCCCTGTCTCTTACTATCTCCTGGAGTTAGTGCAAGTTCATGTCCACTGAGTTGGTGATGCTATCCAACCATCTCATCTCATCCGTGCTCCTCTGAGATCCCATTAAAAGTCCTGCTCCTCAGCCCATGGAACCCAGCCACGATCACACTCCATGGCTAACAGGCTATGGAAGACAGAGAGGGCTCTTCTGAGGGTTTTCACCCTGAATTTTTGCAGAACAACCCAGTCATCTCCTCAACCTGCATATCTGCAAATTAGAGGCTATCACAGAGAGCTTTCAGAGTAATTTAAACTACTTTCTTTACCTTTACTGCCTTTGTGATGGAGGTGACTTTGGTGGCAGCAAAGCTTCACCTTGATGAACCACAATCAGGAATTAACATTTCACTATGTTTTATACGGGACTGTACAAAACTGTGCTAAAACCTGAACAGTTGGAAATTTTAAAACCTTCTTTTTCTCTTCCTTTGGATAGCTGGATGACTTTGAGTAAATCATGTAAACCCTCAATACCTTTGTCTGCAAACATTCACAGTAGACTCTTTACATCTCAGAAATGCTGTGAATGCATAATTGTTTCAAGAGTGGGAAAATATTTTGAATTCTCCAAAAAGAACAATCCTATATAAACTCAATAATAATGCTTGAGTTTGTTCTATAACAAGTGGTGAGTAAAAGGATTATTTCTCTCTTTGCCCTTTTGCTTCTGCAATGTACTGCTACTCTGAAATGTACTTGGTGTGCCTTTTTAGTTTCCTCCAAAGAGCAGGTTAGGTAGAAACTCAATGGGAGAGGCTCGATGAACATGTTTATCATAGAGGTCCTTAAATTCCCATTCAAATAATGGTAATCTACATGTTGTTGTTGCTGTTCAGTTGCTAAGTCATGTCCAATTCTTGCGACCCCATGGACTGTAGCACGCCAGGCTTCCCTGTCCTTCACTATCTCCTGGAGCTTGCTCAAACTTATGTCCATTGAGTCAGTGATCCCATCCAAGCATCTCATCCTCTGTTGCCCCCTTCTCCTCCTGCCCTCAATCTTTCCCAGCATCAGGCAATTATAAATACAATATAGTACTGATGTTGAATAGTACCCAGTCAATAGCAAAAATATATGACAAAGCCTTGTCCAATTATTTTCTTTTTCTTCCTAGAACTTGTAACAGTATGTACTAATTACACTCTTTCATATTAAAGTAGGGGCTTCCTTGGTGGCTCAGACGGTAAAGCCTGCAATGTGGGAGACCTGGGTTCGATCCCTGGGTTGAGAAGATCTCCTGCAGGAGGAAATGGCAGCCCTTTCCAGTATTCTTGCCTGGAGAATTCCCATGAACAGAGGAGCCTGGCAGGCTACAGTCCAGACGGTTGCAGAGTCAGACATGACTGAGTGACTAAACACAGAGCACACATATTAAAGTGGTCTGTGATTTTATTAACAGATGCTACATTTTCAAGATATATATTTTTTAAAATAAATAATGAAGGAAAGGGTGTTCCACTGAATCCATCTGTAGGTGGAAAGCTAATTCAAAACCTCAAACTTTCCATCTGTTTTGTTCATTGTGATGCTTGCCATGGTGTTTTATATATGCATTGTTTCTCACAATAGCAAGTGACCTGTTTCCCTTGGTTTGCTTGCTGTGATTATGTTGTCATTAATATCAATCTGTCATTTGGTTTCCTTTTTACCAAAGAAAAACTGTTAGTGTTTTTGGCATGTTGGCATTGGAATAACCAATCTTATCCCTTACCTCCTCCCACATGGAAAGAAAAGAACCTGGGAAAAAATAGTTTAACAAGAAAGTCCAATTGGAAAACAGTTCTTTAAAGAAGTGTAATCACAGTAGCTAATTAGTTCCTCTTTTATGAACACGTAGGGGAGTAGAGGAACCTTCTAGAATTAACACCACTACTGTGTTCTGTTTTTTCTTTTTGATTGAGCGCTTACGGGAGAAAATCTTTGATGCTTTCAGGAGATTATAATTACTGTGAACTCTCAAAAGCAAAGCAAGCCAAAGAAAAACAAAACAGAATTTTTTTTTTTTTTTTCCTCACATGGAGAAAGGTGAAGGTAGCTTATCTGGGCATTTTGAAGTGATACCTTACTTGGGCGAATATACCTGATATCCTCTTCTTCCATTTTCATAGCCTCACAATGCATATGTAATAACTAGTTAAGACCACATTTCACTTCCTAACCTCCAAGGCCCAGGAAGACACTGCAGTAATGACTGTCTTATTCACTGCTTTATCTGAAGCCTGGGATAAGAGGTACTCCGTGGTCACTCAGTACACATGTTTTGAATTAAACTATGATGGATGCTTCTAACTTTTTAAAATTTATTTTTAAAAGTAACTTATTTTTTAATAACTTCTTGTATGGGTATGTCTGATACACCACCACCCCTCACTTGCCAAAAGAAGAAAACTCAGAAACTCTAAACTAAGACTGATAATCCACCTGTTGCCTGAGACTCGGAGAAGGCAATGGCACCCCACTCCAGTACTCTTGCCTGGAAAATCCCATGGACGGAGGAGCCTGGTGGGCTGCAGTCCGTGGGGTCGTGAAGAGTCAGACACTACTGAGCAACTTCACTTTCACTTTTCACTTTCATGCATTGGAGAAGGAAATGGCAACCCACTCCAGCATTCTCGCCTGGAGAATCCCAGGGACGGAGGAGCCTGGTGGGCTGCCGTCTATGGGGTCGCACAGAGTCGGACATGACTGAAGCGACTTAGCAGCAGCAGCAGCAGCAGCAGCCCGAGACTGGGAGAAATTTCTTCAGATAACAGTTTCAGGCAGATTAAGAGAAACATACACAAGCTTCGACATCTTGTGTAAGCAGACTTTAGTTGCTCAGTCTGTGCCTAGCAAAGAACAGGGAGTCATTTTATTACTGCCAAGCTGTGCTTTGATCTCTCTATCGTCTTTTCAGTGGAGGAACCCTTGGAAAGCACCATGACCCAAAGATACTGATTTGGGAGTACATTATGGGCTTCCCTGGTAGCTCAGCTGGTAAACAATCTGCCTGCAATGCAGGAAACCTGGGTTCTGTTCCTGGTTTGGGAAGATTCCCCGGAAAAGAGAATGGCTACCCACTCCAGTATTTTGACCTGGAGAATTCCAGGGACTATATAGTCCATGGGATTGCAGAGAGTCAGACATGACTGAGCAACTTTTACTTTATGACCCACAAGATAAAGTCCTCACAGCTTGTCACTGAAGGTGAGGATGGCATTAGGAAGAAAGTGCTCCCTATAGCTCAGGCTGTGCTTGTATCTTACACAATTCTGCATCAAGTCATCAACACAGTCATCAAGTTGGCAGATCCAAGGGCCAGTTAGTACCATGGAATAGAGCTGAAAATGGGACTGCTTCTTCCTATCACCAAACTCTGCGTTCGACTGAAGACAAGTTTAACATCATCCAAGTAGAAGTGGAGCAGGGATGTGAGCACCTGATATACTTACTTATTGACCTCAATAAATAAATATAAACACTTATATTTATTGACCTCAATCCACAAGGGAAAATAAACATGCCACCTTAAATATTATAGTAAGAAAAGGTGAAAGGAACATTATCCTAAAGATCCAGAGAATGAGCCACTGTAAGAAAAGGCTTCTTTCATAGAAGTGCTTCATGCACACCAGTGGTGGAGAGAGAAGAAAATGAAATAAACTGGAATAAGATGAGGAAGATTATGTGAACATTTAAAACAAAAGATTTAAAAATTCAAAATATATGTTGGAGGTAATGAACATAGAAATAGGCATTTCAGAAAATAGCTTATTGATGAAGAGAATAAATTTGAGAATCTCATCTAGCATGTAGAAGATAAAGATAATTACTTAGTCAATTTATGCTTCAGTTTCTTTATCTGTAAAATATGAAAACATAACACTTATCTCTTAGGGATTGACTCAATATATGTCAAAGTGCTTATAACTGTAACTTGATATATATTAAGCATTCCATGAATGTTAGCTATTATCATAAACAAATATTTTATTGAGCTCCTAATATATGCAGTGTGCAAGGCTAACTATTAGAAATATAAAGGCCAAAGCAACTGATGTATTGATGAAAAGTTCATCAAATGACTAGCAGAGCAAATATCAAAAAACTGAAATAGATAAGAAAGAGCTCCCTATCCTAACAGTGACAGCTAAAGAGCAAAACATAAGAAAATACACACATAAGTCATTTTTAGGGCTAGTTCAGAAAACAGGCAGTTTTCTACTTTGCCAATTAAACTGTTTACAAGATAGCAAATGATTTGTCTTCCAAAGCAAACATTTGGCTCAACTGATTTTTCATTTCTTCTTTAAAAAAATCATGACTATTTTCAATGGCATCTCTCTAACAAAATCAGTGCAGCAATACTATTACTTTTAGAGATAAACCACCAAGAGACACCTACTAGAGTTTTTTCAAGTGTGGCCAACATGACAATGAAAAATAACCCATATGAAATTAGAGGCTATACCAAGTGTTATACCACGGTAGGTAAACAGGAGAGGTTGATAAAAAAATCACATTGAAACAGTCCTTACTGCTCCTCTGGTCCAAGTCTCTCCTCTCATTCCCATCTATGTATAAGGAGACTCAACATCAGAGAAGTGAATTTGGTAAAAATGATTACAGCCATCAGAGCCCACAACTTTTGACCCTCAATATCAAGATCTCTCTAACATTTCCAAATTGTTGTATTTTGATTGTCCCTTGTTTGAACAATGGAATACAAAGAGAAGAAAATTTCCAGAACCTTTTCCAACACTTATTATGGTTCATGACATGCCTGTGTCTCAGAATTAAGTCTCTGTGATGTTTGTACTCTCAGGTTATGTTGAGAACTGGCGAGGTATCAATCATGGAGTAAAAGATTGAAAACGGACAAACCCATGTAAGGTTACAGTACTATTTTGAGCATGCTGAGTCTCAAATCTATTTTGCTCTTTTGTGAAAAGTCTTATACTTGGTCTGAGTATCAAAATACAGCACTCATACACTATTAGTCTGACTTTAATCAATAAATATTAACTGAATACCATGAGTGGAGCAGAGCAGATACCAAAGAGTGTAATAGCCTCTCCTCTTTCTAAACCCACAATCTACTAGATGCCTTATATCTACATCATAGAATTTTCAAAGAACTTCTATCCATACTGTTTTATCCAGTTCTCAGAAAAGCCCTACGAGACAGCGAAGACAGACACCGTCATCCCACTTTAAAGATGGAGAAATCAGTGTTTATAGAAGTCTCACAAGCAATAAATAGCTGAAGACAAGTGTCACCTAAACTCTTAGATGGGAATCATGATGGCTTTAATGATTCATGACTTGCACATTTTCAAAGTAGTGGTATATTTAACCAATTATTGAATAAATGTGTATATATTCTGTAGTATTGATGCTTCTCTCTTAATTCATTTATTTATAAAGGAAGCAAAAACAATTCTCCTTTAGTCCTTGTGGTCATTTCTTGGTGACTAGGTGGGGCTTCTTCGAGACCTGGTATCTAAACTACCAGTACAGAGGTCCTGCATATGGATACTAGGAGATGCTTTCTTTGGGTTTTTCTGGAGCAGCCACCCTGAACTCTGCCTTCTCAAGAAAGACAAAAGCAAAGGCCCAAAGATTTTGTGGGAGAATGCACATTATTAGGATGTGGAAGAAGGGGATGGGTTCAATGCCAAATAAAAATCCAGTTAGCATAAAAGATAAATCAGTCAACAATGTAAAATTTGAATACAGATTAAAGAGAAAAATGATCGGATTAGATGATCAAGTGTGGTTGAACAGCTGTGCCAGCACACCAAAATGTATACATGCCTGCAATGCAAGAGACCCCAGTTTGATTCCTGAGTCGGGAAGATCCCCTGGAGGAGGGCATGGCAACCCACTCCAGTATTCTTGCCTGGAGAATTCTGTGGACAGAGTCTAGCAGGCTATGGTTCATGGGGTCTCAAAGAGTCAGACACAATGGGAATGACTTAGCGCGCGCGCGCGCGCACACACACACACACACACACACACACACACACACATATCAGAGTCACGACCTACTTTAAAAAAAATTGTCTTTATCCTACTGGTGCTATTTTCAACAATGGATATGTCATATGTCTAGCTATTACATCTCACCAAGCAATCAGTTTTATCACAGGTAAAATGGGAATAATTGTGGATGATATACTTGTCCTGTCTCCAGAAACATACATGACTTCTTGGGATCTCTAGGTTCTGTGATATCAAATGTATCTTCAAATTATCAATAGTTACATTGAAGAAAGTCATACCTAGAGAAGTAAATATTGGAGAACTCAAGACCAGAAATGGTCTATGAAATCACTTCCCTCTTCTCTTATACAAAGGGCAAACTCCTAGAAACAGACTCTTCAACATCTTACTGCAGAAATTTAAAAATTCTTCAATTTGAATTTCATTTTTAAAATTAATTTGACCAGAAGACTGTAGGAGAACCATACTCAACCCTCCAACTGAGGCATAGATTTCTTTTTGATCTCAAATGAAGCTTCTATAGCTTTTGCATCATCATTCTGTCTACAAATTCCCACTTGCTGTTTTTATCCCATACCACAGTGCAAAATATCGACCAACTACATCATGGTTTTTGCTCTTTAAAAATGAATCTTTAGATTCACATCAATTCTGTGATTATTTTAAAGTTATTATCAGAGGAGAAGGACTGATTCCTTCCTGTTAAATAAACAGGAAAAAAATTGCAGTTCTTTACTCTCTACAAAAGGCAAACACCTCAAGTCTTCATATAACTTTATGTAGCAGGTGGGGCAGCAAGCTGAAACAGCCATAAATATTCAAGGCCTGGGGCCCAGCACACACTCTGCATCTATCTTTTACATTTCTTTCTTGCCTCTAATTCTCTGGATAGTCACTTCCTGATTCCCCTTTGTATGTGGATATTTTCAGCTTCAACTTTCATGCTCCGTCATTTTCTCTTTTACTGTATTCAACGACAAAGGTAGTTTCTTTGGGGAACTTTGTTCCCTAACCTCTTTTTACTTTAAGAACATTGAATTCCAGATTCAACTGAAAGTTATTTGTTTGCAACTGGGAGTAAGTGAAAGCAAAGTACTGCAGCCATTTAATACAGCAAAGATTTCCTTTCCAAAATACACAGAGAACAAGAAACTGCACTATTTAATATGATTCGCCTTTTGGGTTCATCTATGTAGAAATATGGATACTGTTCATTTTTTCCAGCCTAAGACAGCCTTTATACCTGTTTTCCCTGGTGCTTACCATGTAAATCAGCAGAGTGTGGATAATATGAAACAAGGCTTCACTTAAAGGCTTCAATGATGACTGTGTTTCGTGAAATCCATTATGCTACATATCTTGTTAATAAGATGCAAAAAAAACCCTCATTTTTTGATGAAATTTTTTTCTTTCTCTTTTCTTAATCTTGGTTTAGTCTTTTATCCATCAAAATTGTTTGTTCCCACTGGAGAAAGCATGCGAAGGGAAACATTACTCCTGCCGGGTGGATGGCAGTGCATATGGGAGGTGATAAATCATTTTGTCATGTTGAGGAAATCAGAAATTCATCTGCTTCCACAAGAGACAATATTATGCTATGAAGTCTATGGCTGTCTATTCTTAACGCTGCGCATGTCAGGAAGCCACTCAGTACATCAGTGATAACCCCGCTCACTGTTAACAAAGAGCTTCATTAAACTGTTAAATGCAATATCACAATTCCACTTAGAATTGAGGATCATGTGTCAGTGGCAAAGAAATGCTCAAATCTCTCCCCATCAAGGTTTCAAAAAATAGAGGAAGGATGATGATAAATGATATTTTAGGTTCCTGTCTATAATCTAGAGGAATCTTTATCTATTTCTATTATCCTAGTTTCATAAATTTAATTAATCATCTAATTAATTCCTGGACTATGAGAGTTGTAATGGTGAAAAAAAAGTAACATTTATCTTCACGGTTAGTTGGTACTTCAGTGAACTGAGACATACATGGGTTTAAAGGAATAACATTGATAATTTGTAGACTACCCAAAGAGTGTCACACAAAAGAGAATAGTTTTAGATAACAAAGTCTTTAGACAAGTGGTAACTTTGGCATCTGGTCCCATCACTTCATGGGAAACAGATGGGGAAACAGTGGAAACAGTGTCAGACTTTATTTTTTGGGCCTCCAAAACCACTGCAGATGGTGACTGCAGCCATGAAATTAAAAGATGTTTACTCCTTGGAAGGAAAGTTATGACCAACCTAGATAGCATATTCAAAAGCAGAGACATTACTTTGCCAACATAGTCAAGGCTATGGTTTTTCTAGTGGTCATGTCTGGATGTGAGAGTTGGACTGTGAAGAAAGCTGAGTGCTGAAGAATTGATGCTTTTGAACTGTGGTGTTGGAGAAGACTCTTGAGAGTCCCTTGGACTGCAAGGAGATTCAACCAGTCCATTCTGAAGGAGATCGGTCCTGGGTGTTCTTTGGAAGGAATGATGCTAAAGCTGAAATTCCAGTACTTTGGCCACCTTATGTGAAGAGTTGACTCACTGGAAAAGACTCTGATGCTGGGAGGGATTGGGGGCAGGAGGAAAAGGGGATGACAGAGGATGAGATGGCTGGACAGCATCACAGACTCGATGGACATGAGTTTGAGTGAACTCTGGGAGTTGGTGATGGATAGGGAGGCCTGGCGTGCTGCAATTCATGGGGTAGCAAAGAGTCGGACACGGGTGAGCGACTGAACTGAACTTAACCCTGCATACATTTGCATATATATATATAATATATATATATATTCATAATGCTATTAGGAGCCACAGGCAATGGTGTGGAATTCAAAAGTTTTTTTTTTTTAACTAATAATGGAAAAACTATATTAAAATGGATCACTATGGACCACCAAAGAATAACCTAGATATTATTTTGAAGTTTAGTCAGACTATTCAGAAGTAGCTTTTGAATTATCCACATGGAGGTAAAGAATAAAAAATTCTTCTTAAAGTACAAAAAAAAGAGAAGAAATTAACAAAGGTAAATGTGAATAGAAGAAAACAAATGAACTTTAAATTTCCATTTTAAACCTACAGAAAATGCAACTTTGAGGGAAAAATCGTATTTAGTAATTGTTTAGGTTTATTCTTGCTAGGGATCAGAGGATTCTTTGCACATTTAACCTGAAAAGTAATTTTCAGTATTCTCATTTTTAAGAAATGTCATAAGCTTCTAATATCTACCCTATACGTTTTCTTTTTGAAACATTTGTCACGTCTTTATCCCATGTACCTTCTGGATTCATTGAGATGCTCTAAGTTAGGTGGCTGGCAGGACTCTAGTTGTTACCAAGGGACTCTTTTCTAGGTCTTACCTTACTGGACTTTCCACCATTTGAGAGTTCTGATGTCACTGGTCTGAATTCTCTGGGATTCTCTAGCTGAATCCCCCCTAGGACTTCTTGACATCAACTTCCCCAGACATTATCCTTACTCAGATTCTTCTTTTCATTCTTTTCTGCAGTCTGCCTGTCCTTTATATTTATGTACTGCTGATCCCAAAATTAAAACCTCTAGTTCCAAGTTTTAAGAACTACATGCTTTATAGGTATATATCATGATTGACATATATTATCTTATTCTTTATATATATGAACCCTAGCAGTAGAAGTTATTCTCCTTCTAGAATTGAAAAACTGAGGTTCGGAGAGTTTAAGTAACCTGTCTAGTTCATACACACACATTTTTAAATTTAGTTTTACACATACATTTTTAAAATAGTACAGTGGTGACTCAAACCAAAGATTGTTTGACCAAAAGCTTCAGTCCCAGTCACCACACTACACTGCTTCTAATCAACAATCTCCTCTAACAGCCAGATGCTCATATTTAATCTCTAGAGTCTATCTCCATGTGGATATTTCACATCTGCTTCAGAATCAGTGTATCCAAGCTGGAGGTCAACATCATCCTGCAAAATCTTCGAACACATTTGCCTCTCTTAATTCAGAGACTGTTATTTATTCCTAGCAACCTAGTGGAACAAGTCAGTAACCTGACTGTTATCTTCAGCCATTTGTTTTCACTCAGCCCCATATCTGATTGGTTTTCAAGTCTTGCTGGTTTCTCTTTTATATATTTTTATGTTTTTGCAGCTTCCTCTTTGTTCTCATAGCCATAGTCATCACACAGGCCCTCATCATTCCTCTCCTGAATTCAATTCAGTGGCCTCCTCATGGATCCTTCTTGCTTCAGGGTATTACTGACACACTGTTTCCAGAGCAGTCTCCATGGTGCATTGTGATCTGTATAACATTCAGATCCAAGAATGTCCCTTCCCACTTTTCCAAGGCTTACCCTCCTTATTGCGGCACATGATCTGAACCCTGTCTGGCTTTAGAAGTTTACCTCTAAAACCTCTAAATGCCTTTCCTGTACAGGCCACATACTTGAACAGCACACTGAAGAAATGTCTTTACACACTTGGTTACTTCTTCTTGGACTATGTAACTCTTTGCCTGTTTAGTAAACATCTATTTATTTTCCAAGATTCATCTCAAAGGCATTTCATATAAGAAGTGAGAGGCATAGCACACATCCCATTACAGAAACTGAACACTCTAGAAATTTGCTTTTCTAGTTTCCATGGCAGCTAAGATGTCAGCATATAACTTAGGCTCTGCCCAAAAGAGGCTCTCATCCTAGACTTCTTTAAAATTTATTTTTAATTGGAGGATAATTGCTTACAATATTGTGTTGGTTTCTGCAACATGAATCAGCCATAAGTATACATAGATCCTCTCTTCCTTGAACCTCCCTCCCACTCAGCCCTCTATCTCCATCCTGCCCTTTTATCTGATGACCCTGGTCATCACAGAGCACCAAGCTGAGCTCCCGGTATTATACAGCAGCTTACCACTAGCTAGCTATTTCACACAAGGTAGGGTAGGAGGGATTGGGGGCAGGAGGAGACGGGGACGACAGAGGATGAGATGGCTGGATGGCATCACCGACTCGATGGATGTGAGTTTGAGTGAACTCCGGGAGATGGTGATGGACAGGGAGGCCTGGCATGCTGCGATTCATGGGGTCACAAAGAGTCGACATGACTGAGCGATGAACTGAACTGAACTGAGGCTATATGTGACAATACTACTCTCTCAGTATGCCCCACCCTCTCCTCCCCTCACTGTGTCTACAGGTCTGTTCTCTATGTCTGTGTCTCTATTCCTGCTCCGCAAATAGGCTCATCAGTACCATTTTTCTAGATTTCATATCTCCCTAGACTTGGAATTTGGTGCTGGTGATGTATCATGGGCATTCTCACTGAGTCAAGGGACAAAGCAGGTGATTAAATAGTTAATCCCACTAGGGGACTGCAAGTGGAAAAAATATGGGAGACCCACGTAAGTTAATGGTTACTCAGGAAAGCACATTGCTTAACCACAAAACCAAGCAGGCTTGCATAGCAACAAAAGCATGCAACAGAAGTATGAGACATGCCCCCAAACAAAAAAACAATGATAGATGAGACCCACGTCCTTCTCAGTGAGCTCAGTAAGTTAGGACACGCTGTCTGCACACACAAAAAACAATCTGTGGACCTAGCTTGACCATGTAGGGACAGGAAGACTCCCCTGCCCAATCTGGAGGAGAAACTGATGATGGAAACACGGCATCTAATCGAGAAAGACAAAGAAGGTCCTCTACCTCTCCCCTCTCTTCCTTTGATTATAAACATGTGACCCACTAAGTTCTCAGGGCATGACATCCTCTCAGCCACTGTGTGTAAGCCTCTCAAGTGTCCTATTCTAATAAATAACTTCTTATCACTTTGCCTCTCACTGAATTCTTTCTGCACTGAGACATAAAGGACGATGGTCCTGGAGTTCTTCAGAGCCCTTTGAAATGCCACCCATCTGTTTCAAAACAACTCTACTATGGGGATACAGGGTTAGCATCTGTGCTCTGTGGCAGCTATGGTGATGCCCCATCACCATCAGTTCTGGGGCATGAATTTAGTCATGGTTCCTGGTTTCATAGATACCGCATAGTATTCTTGAGTCTTCTAAGTGTTTCTATAGACTATACTCTATTTTAAAGATACATTCCTTTCTACTTAAGGCCACCAGAGTTATATCTGTTTATTGCAACTAACAGCATTGATTGTCATGCCCTGGAGGATTAAGCAAGTCCTATTCTCTGATCTCATAGCATCCTTTCTTGTAGGCTATTATGCACATCTCTCATTATATTGTGGTTTTCTTGCTCATCTGCCTTCCCCACTATATTAATCTTTTTGAAACTATGATAATTGCCTTCTTTATGCTTCTATCCACATAATACCACAGGTCTTGGTGCATAATGGTATCAGTAAGTGTTTGTTTTGAATGAGGAAACTATTTAATGGATAACTAAAAACTTGTGATTCTGAACTAGTCTGCTTTACTACATTATACTTTTTCTTTTTCAAATAGCAGCCCTCTCTTAAAAATTAACAATGAAGCTCAAGTAGGCTCAGTCTGCCTACAATGAATCTGATGATTTTAAGTGTTTTCTAAAGACACATAATTGAGAGATCAAACGACACTCTTGTGTTTATCTGATCAAAAATGTTTTGGAAGTTACATGTAATATATAGGTCACTATAGGACATTTCTTGCATATTCAAGGGTATCTCAGTCCCCATGACATTTACTAACTAATCTTCAATTAATGAGAAATGTCAATTTCCTAACCATGATAGCTAAATTAAAAATTATTTGAACTGAAAGAATACCTAAATTCTTTGGACTTGTGACCATTTAATTCACTTTATTTTTAATGAGGAAAAATAGGGAAATGGTATTGAGGGGGAAATTCCATTATTGAATTAAAGTATTTCATTTGGGTCAAGAACAGAGAATATCCTTTGATGTGGACAGTGGATTCTAAAGAGGGTGAGAGATTGATTTTCTATTGATCAACCATGCATTTAGAAACACTCAGTGCTTTCTCTGGCTTTCAGTACAGACTCCCACAGTCAGGACTGGCTGTCAAGCTGCTGCTGCTAAGTCACTTCAGTCGTGTCTGACTCTGCGCGACCCCATAGACGGCAGCCCACCAGGCTCCCCTGTCCCTGGGATTCTCCAGGCAAGAACACTGGAGTGGGTTGCCATTTCCTTTTCCAATGCATGAAAGTGAAAAGTGAAAGTGAAGTCATTCAGTCGAGTCCGACCCTCAGCGACTCCATGGACTGCAGCCTTCCAGGCTCCTCTGTCCATGGGAATTTCCAGGCAAGAGTACTGGAGTGGGGTGCCATTGCCTTCTCCGGCTGTCAAGCTGAGCTGATACCAATTCCACCTCTCAGTAGGAACAGCTGCTTCAGATCTAACCTAATGGGTGACATAGGAGGCAGCCCGTAGAGACCCAACTGACTTAAAAGATGCACATTAACTGGTTGGAAATCTGGAATGTCACAAAATCTTAAAAGGTTATTACAGAGACACTAGTTAATATTAGTTGAGGCTGCAGTGTAATTTTATTGCCCTTACAACCATGTATTACAATTACAAGTTTATGTGTCTATCTCGACCACTGTCTACTTTGAGGATAAGAGCTTTGCTGGACTTCATCATTCATCTTCTGATCTCCATGAGTAGGCACAGTGCTCGGTACCCCTTTAAAAGTAAATAAGTGATAACAGGCTAAACCCATAAGCCAATGCCCCTTAAAAACAGGTTAAAAGCTGCTTTCTGCAAAAATCGACTCAGATCTTGTTATTACCCATTTGATGGTTTAAAGAGACTCTTCAATAACATCCATTGAGAAATGGAATATTTTCTGCCATATCAGTAAACAAGGGTGTCACAGTTACCACCAATTGCTGCCCCCATGGATGGTAAACTGGTGAACCCTGAAAGAACTCAGAAAAGAAAGAATACCTGCAGTCCAGCAGCCATTGGACTGCAGTCACTCCCTATGTGAATCCTGAGGAGCTCAGGATGTGCAAACACACCGTCCTGGCCCCAGATAGGTGAGGTGCATATCAAAGGAATAATTTCAGTGAGCCCAGACTCCTGCATCTTCCCATATATTTGTACTACGTTGTGTCTGACTCTTTTGTGACCCCAAACATAGAGTCTTTTGTGACCTCCTTACCTGGAGATACCTGGTTTTGTTAATTAAATAGTAATCTCTTGCTGTTCCAAACTACCTGCCCTTTGTTGAAAAATTCCTATGTATTCTAGCTCCTCCCCTCACCTCCTCTGAGCAAGTTCTCAGAGTTATCTGAAATGCTGTCTCCCAGGTTGCAGCCCTCATTTTGCCCGCAATAAAACTTAACTTATAACTCTCACATCGTGCAATTTTTTTTTAACACTACCTTATCCTTTCCAATGATTTCTAAATTGTTTTCATCAGTTTTTCTTCTTTTATTATTCTAAGAAATGTTAAACAGTACTTTGCTTTGGTTTGAAATTTAACAGTACCATGATCATAGTTGAAAACAACAGCTAACAAACATGTGAACTTAAAACTTTAATTAATATTAATGGATATAAAATATTGCTATTTATTAAAACACAATAAACATCTAAAACATTTAACCAATTTTCAAAACTAATGTGTTTCTCAAATTGAAAAATCATTACAGGGTTAACCAGAGGAAAAGCAAAGAACCCAAAGGATGAAATGTTCTAAAAAGCCATTTTTGAAGGAATTTCTAACTCAAGGAAGTTTCTGATGTAACCATCCACAGTGAATCTAAAGCCTAAATTTTGTTGTTGAAATCCAGGCTTTGCTTACTGCTAATGTTATGACTTCTTTCAAGATTCTCATCCAGAAAATAAGGATGTCTACATTACTTATTTTACTTTACATTAGTACATTACTCATCTATTACTCCACAGAAGAGTTTTTGAGGATTGAGATAATGCGTAAAAGTGCCCTGCAAAATGCCTGGCCCTAAAAACTCTAAAAATATCATACCATCTAAATCAGATGGACAGCTTCCATGGAAACAAAAATGGGTCCATTTTTTTGGTAAATTAAAACCTGTATTATCATAAATGTATTTAAAAAATTCAGGTAGAAAGGACTTTGGTCACTCTTCATACAACGTTAATAATAATAAGAGTGCTTACTCTAAATAGAAGGCTTACTATTTAGGGAAAAAAATTCTTGTTGGCAATAAAGTACCAGAATATAACTGGGAATACATGAAGATATTCACTATCTACTTACATTGTTCATTTTTTAAAAACAGAAAAGTAAATTAAATCTTAACTTTAGCCTGACTAGAGGATTATTGGTTTTATGTATCTTTACAAAGAGCCATCTTTTCATTGATTTTCTCTATGGTTTTCTTGTTTCAAATTCATTGTTTTCTTTCTTATCATTTCTTTTCTTCTACTTACTTTAGTTTTAATTCATTCTTTTTTATTTTTGTAAAATGGAAACAGGTTATTGATTTCAGCTCATCCTTCTTTTCTAATATATTCATTCATTCAATGCTATAAATTTCCTTCTAAGCACGGCTTTCATTGCATCCCACAAACTTTGATGTTATATAGTTTTGTTTTCATACAGTTCAAAATAGTTTTCAGTTTCTCTTGAGAGTCCTTCTTTGACCCATGTATTATTTAGAATCACATTTTAAATTTTCATGTATTTTGGGATTTCCCAGTTATCTTTCTGTTACTGATTTTTATTCTTTCAAATTTGCTAAGGTGTGTTTTATGATCCAGAATGTGATCTATCTTGTTGAATGTTCTATGTGAGCTTGAGAAGAATATGTGTTCTGCTGTTGTTGGGTGAGGTAGCCTATAAACACCAATTACATCCAGTGGATGGATGGTGCTGTTGACTTCAACTGTGTCCTTCTGATTTTCCTTCTGCTAGGTCTGTCCATTTCTGAGAGAGGAGTCTGAAATCTCCAACCATAATAGTGGATTTACCAGTTGCTCCTTCAGTTCAATCAGTTTTTACCTCATATATTTTAACACTGTATTGTTAGGTGCATAATACATTAAGGATGTTCTGTCTTTTTGGATTGACCCCTTTATAAATATAAAATTCCTTTCTTTATCCTGATAATTTTCCTTGCTCTGAATGGAGTCTGTTGTGGCAGAAATTAACATACCTACTCCCTCTTTCTTTTGATTACTGTTAGCATAGCATATTTTTCTCTATTCATTTACTTTTAATCTATACACATTTTTATATTTACAGTGGGTTTCTTGCAGAAAACATAAAGTTGGGTCTTGTTTTTTGATCCACTCTGACAATTTCTATCTTTTTATTAGTACATATAGACCATTTATGTTCAAAGTGACTATTGGTTGTGTTAGAATAATATCTACCATATTTGTTACTGTTTTCTATTTGTTGCCCTATTTTTTCTTCTACACATTATTGTCCTTTTTAATTAAACATTTAGGTAATTGTATTTTCTTTTTTTTCCTAAGTGTGTTGGTTATACACCTTTTTAATTTTTTTAAGTTGTTGCCCAACAGTTGGCAGTATATATTTACAGTTAATCCAAGTCCACTTTTGAATAAGTGGTAATACTAAGTGGTAACTTCATGGATAGTTTATCTTATAATAACAAAATAATCCCAATTCTCTCTCTTGTTCATTGGATCATTGCTGTTATCCATTTCATTTATATACAAACATATACAATCAAAACTGTCACACTTGCAGTAAGCTCCATCAAACTTTCCTCCTAAACTTCTCCAGGGATATGCATTTGTTTCTTTCTGCTGCTAGGGCTTTTTTCTTGAAAAAGTTTTGAGGAATATTTCTGGGTCATCTGAGGACATTTTTCAAAACTTACCCAGCTTTAAAAAATTTTCTCTCTGCCTTTCCTCTGTCCAACCAGTCCCCTCTCATAGGCCTTCTATTACTCAGTGCTCAGCACAGCTCTTATAACTTTTTCTGTTAAGAAACCACATATACACCTAGCACATGTTGTGTCTTAAATGACAAAGTAGCATCTACTTCTGTCCTTTTTAACTTCTGAACCAAGAAGAGTGAAAGCCTTTACATTGGTTCTCTCATTCAATGAACAAAACAACTTTATTTAAAAAAAAAAGTATTATCATTTGCTTTATTGTATTTTTAAAGCACGTATATGCCAAACAAGGAAAGGGGGCAGCAGAGGATGAGATAGTGAGATGGTATCACTGACTCAATGGACATGATCTGAGCAAACTCTGGGAGGTAATGGAGGACACAGGAGACTGGCATGCTGCAGTCCATGGGGTCACAAACAACTGGACACAACTTAGCGATTGAACAACAAATATGCAAACGGTGTCTGGGTGCAAGGGTCACAGACATAAACAGTACTTAGCTCTGTATCTGAGAAACAGAGGAAGGTTTAAAACCTATTTTAAATCTAAAATATTTTATATTCTACAAATATTTTGGGTCATTGGTTAACCAAAAGTTGGACCAATGTAGTCGCTGAGACAAAGGAATGGGTTTTCCTGTTAATAATCCCAGCCAGCAGCCACGTGCCAGCACCCTCCCTACTGCTACTGCTAAGTCACTTCAGTCGTGTCTGACTCAGTGCGACCCCATAGATGGAAGCCCACCAGGCTTCCCAGTCCCTGGGATTCTCCAGGCAAGATCACTGGAGTGGGTTGCCATTTCCTTCTCCAATGCATGAAAGTGAAAAGTGAAAGTGAAGTCGCTCAGTCATGTCTGACCCTCAGCGACCCCATGGACTGCAGCCTACCAGGCTCCTCCATCCATGGGATTTTCCAGGCAAAAGTACTGGAGTGGGGTGCCATTGCCTTCTCCGGCACCCTCCCTAATAAACTGCTGAAAAAGGAAATGCTAACCTTTAGATATGTCGGGGCAGGGGGTCAGGAAACTAAAGAAGAAATGGTGTCATGTTTTAAGTAGAAAAGAAAACTGGTGAAAACTGGACCCAGATTTAACTTAGCAAAACTTTGCTTTTCCTTATTTACTTGAGCTACAAAATTTGCATTCAAACAAAGAAAATGCCAATAAAGGAAAACCAGAATTTGCTTCTGTAGGGAAAACAGTACATTGTGACTTAATTTACTATTTAGGAGCTAAGAAAAAGATTTTATTCCGATCCATTTTTTAATATACTGAATTCAGAGAGTATCATCTAAAATTTTACAAGATGCAATGGCACCATTTAACAAGAGAAAGGGAGGAAAATTATCTGATAATGTTCTTCAATTAGACCTGATATATAGTTTATTCTAAGTTATAATCAGTATGGGATAATTATTTATATACTGTTAACAAAATAGAACATACCTGCAAAGGACAATGAATAGCTTTATAAATGGCTGCTTTTCTACATCCAAAAGGCTAATTATGAGGGATAAGAGTTAGGAGAATGTTATTTATAGTCAGAATGGGTTTACTTTCTGCTGCTTGTTAGTTCCATGATTTTGAGAAGAACTACAAGGTTTTCCTCAGGTTCATCATCTGAAAACAACACCCTCATGGACTTTTTATTCTTAAAATTAAAGAGACAGGGACTTCTCTGGTGGTCCAGTGGCTAAGACTCCCAAGGCAGGTGGCCCTGGTTCGATCCCTGGTTGGGGAACTAGATCTCACATACTACAGCTAAGAGTTCTCCTGCAGCAGCTAGAAGATTCCACAGGCCACACTGAAAGATCCCACATGCCATGATGAAGATTGATGCTCCTGTGTATTGCAACTCAGACATGGAGTGGCCAAATAAATAAATAAATTAAAAAAGTAAATGAAACAGTGGTATCTGACCCATAGTAGTCAGAAGCGATGGCCATTTATATTATTAAATTATAATATGTATCCACTAACAACCCGTTTTGCTCCTGTCCTGAGCTCCTATCATGATATAAGATCTTGCTAAATGTTAATCTTAAAGATGATCCTCATTTAAGAACTCCATTTTATTATGTAGAATCAGATGCTGTCTTGCCTATAAGGATAAAGATCACCTATTGATGTAAATGCCATTCTCCCACCATCACTGCACATGATCCAGTTAAATGAACTGCTTCCGCCTGTCCGTCTTTGATGCCTACAAGCAACAAAGCAGACTGATAGGCAATTATGGTAAGCATCTGCTAAGCCTTGATACAAATTTTAATGTCTCTTTCAAATGAATAACAATGGGGTTACTTTATGAGATCAGTGGGCTTCCCTGAGAGCTCAGCTGGTAAAGAATCTGCCAGCAATGCAGGAGACCTGAGTTCGGTTCCTGGGTTGGGAGGATCCCCTGGAGAAGAGAAAGGCTACCCACTCCAGTATTCTGGTGTAGAGAATTCCCTGGTCTGTATAGTCCATAGGGTCGCAAAGAGTTGGACACGACTGAGTAACTTTCACTTTCACTATGAGATCAGTTACCTGAAATGAGCTCAGAAAACAGTACTCCACAGGACCACTGGTTCCTGTACTTCTGGGATCTTTAAGCCTACAGAGCACTACCTTTGCATCTTCTCCTTCTTTAAAACCACCAGCTGGGAGGGAAAGTGCTCAGGTAGGGTTTTGGCAGAAAACAGATGACGAAGTCCTTTCAGTTCACTAAGGGGGTTTAGTAAAGGGGTGTTTTTAAAAAATGAAGGCAAGGCTTAGGCAAAGCCACAGGGGACAGTGCAGTATATCAGGGCAAATAACAGTAGGAAGTTGAAGGGGTGAGAGGAGAGAGCGATTTCCTGAGCTCAGAAATAGAACTGTAGTTGGAGCAGGGCTCTAGGTCAGAAGCTATGTCTTAGAAGGTACAGCCAGACTGCAACAGCACAGGAGGGAGGTGTCCAGGAAAATAATCTCGTTTTCTCTTCTACCCTCTGATCTCTCCCCGTGCATCCCCACAGCTGAATTCAATTAGAAGCCAAAAGGCATGGGAGTCTGTTGATACAGTCCATGAAGGTCAGCATCCCAGGACCAGAGCGTGGGAAGAGAGAGTGGAGAATAGATATGGGGGCAAGCGGAGTACGTGCTGCGGGGAGGGGACCGAATATGCATCATTCGTGGTCTGGACACTGCATACTAATAAACACACCTCCGTTCAACAAAAACTAAGGTCAAACATTTAACTTGATTTGTTAGTGCAGTCAGCGGCTAAAATAAGAACACTGGGTGGTGATCTTCTCCATCTATTATCAGTGTTCATATGTGATTACATTAAAAAGTATGTTTAAATTACTGGACAGTTTCACAATTTTGGTTAACTGAAGAAATAACACACATAGTCTTATCCATGTAAACTTACAACATTCATGTCTTTACCCCAAAACTAATAATTACCATATTAGTTGGTATGCAAAATGTTTCCTACGGTGAAGAGAATATATAAAAGAAATGCAAAGGGAAACTAAACTTGACCATTACTGACGAGGAGGCGATAAGACAGCTGTGTTTGGACTAACAAAATTATTACAGCTGCTAAGTCACAACAGGAATCAAGTCAGTGAGAGCGTGAAGAGAGAGCTTTTTGGAGCCAATGGTAATGGCTTTGTTTGCATAAGTCTATCTGAGACCACTTCCTTAAAGACCCCACTAACTTCACAACCACATCCCCTTGCTGAGTAATACATGGATGCCCAGTTATCTTTAGTTCTTTCATTCTAGACTCTCAAGCTGGAGGCACATAACCCAATACTTCAAATTTTAAAAGACCCAGATCTTTTCAATGGAACAGCACCTAAATTGAACTTGAGGATTTCTATGCAGAGTATATATTTTTTATTCTTAGATCTTTCTGAATTACTCAGACTATTGTACTTAGTCTTAGAAATAGGTTTGTTCAGTTGGATTATATGCGTATTGACTGTACTGATTATTTTTATCTTTTTCCCTGCTATTCTACTCAATAAATTTCTAGTGTGTTTTTATATTGTTTACCTTTGCTTTTTATTTTTTACTGAGAGATTGGAAGTAACAATGAAAGAGAGTCAACTATGTAGGTAGGCTGTTTTAAATTAAAAAAAGAAAAAAACTCTCAATATTCCTGTTGCTTAGGTTAATGTTTATAATAATTTCTGTACTTCTAAATGGATTTCAAAAAAAAAGGGGCACCAAGCCCTAGCAAAAAAGTACCCATTTTTCTAACTCTGAGGATCATAGAGTTCAACATACCTTCATAGAAAAGTAATAAAATTAGCCACTAAGATTGTTCAGTAGATTTTCTGAACTGTCTGTTATCCTGTTTCCACAATAATTGAAGCCAACTTCTGGAGATTTACATAAATATACAAACAAAAACAATTTGTTTGTACAAATATACAGACAAAAACAGTGTTTCGAATATGTGGCAGTTTCAGTAAATTTATTTTGGGGTTGAAATTGACATCTATCTTTCAAAAATAGCTTAAAACTATGCCACAAATGATTGAGATTATTTTTAACTTATTTTTAATTAATTTATTTTAATTGGAGGCTAATTACTTTACAATATTGTGGTAGTTTTTGCCATACAGCGACATGAATCAGCCATGGGTATACATATGTTGGGGATTAGTATTAATTTTAAGGAAAAATATACATTAATCTTTATTCATTCAAAAATAATCTCCAATTCTTACCATTATGTGTTTACTTGTTATTATCAATAATAAAAGGACAAGGTTGAGATATATGGACTATAATAAAACTTGGGTCATTTAATATATGTTTAATTTATAATGTAACTCTGAGGAAGTCATGTCAAGTGTTTGGTAAATATTTTGTATATATACTTGTGATAAAATGCTGTTCCAGGCATTAAAAATCAATCAGTGAGCTTGCATAACAGACAGCAAACTCCCATTAGATTATAAGATAGCTACAATGCTCATTTTCTTCTAAAAAAGATTTTTCACTCCAAGAATGTAACAAATGGTTTCTATCATTCCTTGAAGGTCTTCCTTTTTCCATAATTTGTCTGTAGGATCCTATAATCTGTAATGGAGAATTAGAGTACCAGAAACAAAACGTTCTAAACAAAGTCTAATATTATACTGGGGGAAAATAGTTGGTCAATAAGTAAAACAAAATTATTAATCTGTTTTAAGATGAGGTCTTTACTTATAAAAACCACACTCTTATATAAAGCAGTACCCATTGCCACTTCCTTTTTGTATTTCAGAATGCACCTTTTCCTTTTGCATGTAAAGCATTTGTCTAATGATTAAAAAGCAATGAGTGTGCATATAATCATTGCTTGGTACTCTGATACATATAGTTTATTTATAATATCTTTACTGATCTTCATAATTTACTTCAATCACCCTATTTAAAAATAAGATTTTGAATGCTAATTCTAGAATGTCCTTATGCATTACTTGATGTTTATCAGATTTGTCATACTATATATACTATCATATAAAAATATAATCCACCATCATAGAGTCTAAATATGCTTACATTAAACATATCTTTGGGATATTTAAATGTGATAAATTTATGATAAATATACCTTTGGGATTTTTAAATCCCATCATTTTAGCTTTTGCCTCCTTTTTAAACCTATTTTTAATCTTCCTTTGGGACCGTTACTAAAAATGAATGTCCAAGAGAAAAAAACACAGATGGCATTAAGAGGATAACAACATGATTAGAAAGCAATTTCTAGATGATTTCTAGTTGGATATGAAAACAAAATTAAAATTGCATAGCGCTAATTTTTTTCAAAGACAAAACTCCATTATTCGGACAATTTCCATTTTTGTATTTTTTCCTTTTCATTTGAAAAACAAAAAATGATTATATAATTGCCAGCTCTCAGCTCTTTTGTTATGAAATACCACGAAACAGTTATTTCTGGATTGAGTAGAAAGGAGAAAGGAGGAAACGAGATAGGTTCAAGAAACAAAATGAGAGGAACTTCTTAACCACAGAGTAACAGTCACCCAGAGAGATACAAATTAGAATTAGATGCTGTTAGATACATTTTTCAAAATAGTCTAGTGTTATGAGAATCCATAAAGTATATGATACAGAATATGGTTAGGGTAGAAAGGAAATTAATAAAATGTTCAGTGTTAAGTTTCCATTGAGGTTTTTGAAAGACCTCATACACATTTATCTACTGAAATAACTGAAACAGACTTTTCCTCCTCCTTTTTCTTTTTTTTTTTTTTAATTTTTAAACTTTACAATATTGTATTGGTTTTGCCAAATATCGAAATGAATCCGCCACAGGTATACATGTGTTCCCCATCCTGAACCCTCCTCACTCCTCCCTCCCCATACCATCCCTCTGGGTTGTCCCAGTGTGGAAACACCCTGCTGCTGCTGCTGCTGCTGCTAAGTCGCTTCAGTCATGTCCGACTCTGTGCGACCCCATAAACAGCAGCCCACCAGGCTCCCCCGTCCCTGGGAGTCTCCAGGCAAGAACACTGGAGTGGGTTGTCATTTCCTTCTCCAATGCATGAAAGTGAAAAGTGAAAGTGAAGTTGCTCAGTCGTGTCTGACTCTTCTCGACCCCATGGACTGTAGCCCACCAGGCTCCTCTGTCCATGGGATACTGCAATGGGACTTCAGAAAATAGCAGCTGAGGAGAAGAATACAATGAAGCAGTATCCCCTTGTGGGCATCACATTCAATGGGGAGTTGGTGTAATACATTTGACTTGAGGGGAGAGGAGGTGACTTGAGCTGGTTTCATTTAATTGGCCCAGTTTTACTGTGAAAGTAAATAACCTCCATCTCCACTACTACCACCCCTGAAAAAAAACCCCATATGTTCTTCCCTATGATATACAGACACAAAACCATACATTAACTCTGGAGGAAAAGAAATTCTAGGTTTAGTTAATGGTAACTCAAACTATATACTGTCTTGCTGAGTTAAAAACATGCAAATTATCTGAAAGTGATGCGGTGGTTAGCTGCTGGCCAAAGGTATATACATTGCAAATATGATCAGAGAAAATACTATTCATACTTTCTTATTTAATGCCTTCTGCCAGTGAAATAATTTGTTATCTGCCATTTCTCACACGGATTTTATGATGGAAGACTACAGCTATGTGCTCAGGTTCCTGTACACTCCAGGACTGGAACACTGAGATCTCAGTGATCCCTTCAGGGATACTGTGGAGTATCAAACTCAATTTTGAAGTGTTATTTATTTTTGCATCTTTGTCAAAATGTATGGTGAGAGCTGGAGAAAGCTTGTATGGTGGATAGACTTATTTTACAGGATTCTTACAGGGATCAAAGAGATGTGCTTATTAAATTTGAACTACTTCATTTCAGCTAGTTCTAATCAAGACTATACAGAGATGACTACATCCTGCCAGCATTCTACAGACAAATGAGCACATGAGTTTCAACCATCTATGTACCACTGAAGTCTATTTGGTGATGTGATAGAAGTTTTTCTAAAATAAAAGCACAGTGCTGTCCTGTGCTGAGTCGTGTCCAACTCTTTGTGACCCCATGAACTGTAGCCTGCCAGGCTCCTTTGTCCACGGGAAGTCTTCAGGCAAGAATTACTGCTGCCACGCCCTCCTCCAGGGGATCTTCCCAACCCAGGGATCAAACCCAGGTCTGCCTCATTGCAGGCAGATTCTTTACCATCTGAGCCACCAGGGAAGCCCCAGAATACTGGACTGGGTGATCTATCCCTTCTCCAGGGGATCTTCTTGAACCAGGAATCAAACTGGGGTCTCCTGCATTGCAGGCAGATTCTTCACCAGCCGAGCTACCAGGGAAGCCCAAAAAGTACAGTATGAAGACTAAATTTTTTTCTTTGCTACACGTTTTTGTTTTTTTTTTTTAAGGAGAACAGTGTTACACATTTTTGACACTGTATTCATTTCTATATTTGAACTTCTGGACCATTCCTCCCCTTGACTTCCTAACTTTTACTTTGTGTATGGTTGTAAACTGTACGAGTTTGGAATGATTTTTTTTTTTTTTTCCTACTCAGATAAAGCAAAGTTTAAGAATTTAGTTTTCATGAGGCTTCAGTAAAGAAGAATAAATAATAATAATTTTAAAAACCCTACCCTTCCTGTTACTCTGGTCATCCTCATGACAAAAAGGAAGTTAAACTGTTTGCTGACATGTCTCTTATGGTTTGAACCTGGGCTTCCTTTTCTAGGACTCCTGCCAAACACTCAGCTTCCACAATCTTTTGTGGGAGGTGACCTCTTTGGAATCTAAGAGCAAAGGCTAAAAAAAAATGCCATAATAATTGCAAACAAACCCTAGTTCTGGTGAAGGATTGTTTGGTTCACATTCCTGAAGGAGCTGGAAATATACTTTCTGAAGAGTTTAATAGAATATTAGTTCTCTTCTCTTGAAAACAACTCTTCTAGACACTCAAGTTCCAGGTTACTGTACCACCAATTTCCAAGTTAAAAAGGGTTAGGGTAAACTTTCACTCTTCCTTCTTTATTATCCATCATTCGTATTAGATTAATTAGTTCCAAAATTTCTTTTCTAAGATGAATTTTCTGCTACTCCCTTAATGCAGTATCACTTGACTTTTAGATGAATGGTGTACCTGTACCTTTTTTTTTTTTTCCCCTGTACCTGGCTTTTGCTTTACAATGTTATGCTGATTTCTGCCATACAACAACATGAATCAGTCATAATTATATATAGATCCCCTCTCTGTTGGGCCTCTCTCCCCTCCCCCATCTCACCCGCATAACTTGCATGATTAATTTCAGTCTCTTTAAGTATTCTCTCCATTATCATTTTCACCTAACTTCTTGTCCTGTGGCTTTTACACACTTCACATATTTTCATGATCCATGCAAAGAAATCAATAGAAGGAAAAGTGTCCTTTGGTATATAGGACTAATCCATTGCCTTTGTTTAAACATTTAGTGTATAGATCCTTGATATTCCTTTTGTTGACTAAAACTTGCTTTAGGACTAAGTTTTTTTGCCTTCTCTCCTGCATTCTTCCATCTGTTAGTGATGTGGTCTTTCTCATACCAAGTGGTTTCTCTCTGGGAAAGTGATCTCAAATTTGTTTTGGAGATTTTATCTTGGCATACCAGTATTATGACTTCACCCCATGTGCCTACCTTGGCATGTAGCTGGTATGTTTGCTGATTCATTTCCTATTTATGGAAAGGAAATGGGACATTAACCTTCTGAAAACAGAATTTTGACCATATGACTAATGTGGTTATAAACCATCAATGACTCGCCTTTGACTCTGGATCTGGAACTAGGTTGACCTGATATCCAGTTTTGTCACCACTAGCACAGAGGCAAGCTCCTGAACCTCATTAGGAATAAGTTACTTTATCTGCTAACAATTGATATATTCAGTTTCACTTTTGTGTTTAGAAGTAAACTTTTTCTACACTTTCTCTGCTTTGCCCTTATTCAATAGCAGAAGACACAGGAGATTCAGGTTCGATCCCTGGGTCAGGAAGAGTCCTTGGAGGAGAAAATAGCAACTCAATCCAGAATTCTTGCCTGGAAACATCCTATGGACAGAGGAGCCTGGTGGGCTACAATCCACTGGGTAGCAAAGAATCAGACATAGCAACTGAGCACGCACGTACTCATAAAGTAAACTAAGTAGGATGGTTTTTCTACTTCTATTGTTTTTAGAGGTAATAGCTAATAAATTTATAGAAGGGTTTACCAACTTCTTGAATCACCATTGTGTTGCACATCTACACTTTTCCTTTGGGATAAAGTTTTCTCTTTGTTTA
This sequence comes from Bos grunniens, assembly GCF_055505025.1. NCBI lineage: Eukaryota > Metazoa > Chordata > Mammalia > Artiodactyla > Bovidae > Bos > Bos grunniens. The sequence continues at coordinate 62,416,301 of NC_141177.1, forward strand.
AATACTTACCAAGGAATTATTTGTTTTATTTGTTTGTCTTTGATTGCACTGGGTTTTCATTGTTTTGCATCGGCTTTCCTCTAGTTGCAGAGAGTGGGGGCTACTCTGTAGTTGCAGTGCGCAGGCTTGTCATTGCAGCGGCTTCCCTTTTGAGCACAGGCTCTGGATGCACAGGCTTCAGCAGTTGGGGCACATGGGCTTAGCTGCCTCAAGGCATGTGCTATCTTGCCAGACCAGGGATTGAACCCTTGCCCCTTGTATTGGCAGGCAGATTCTTAACCACTGGATCACCAGAGAAAACTTCTCTTTTATTAGAAAGCCTATGGATAATCAATATCCCTCTGACCATATCTTTATTTCACTCAGGCTTTATTTTTTTTCCCATAACTATATTTTATTATTATTATATATTTTTTTTTACCAGAGCATGAAACGTCAATTTGACAATTATGTTCCCTCAGTATTTTCCCTCTGTTGTCATGTGGTGTCCTGAGACAAGTCCATGGTCAGTTTAATTGCTAAAACTTTATAAGTACTGTGTATCTTTTCTTCCAAATGCTTTAAAAATAGTCTCTTTTCCCTAAAATCCTGCAATTTTTCTATGACACATTAAGCGGTGGATTTGGGGTTTTTTGTTTTGTTTTTCCTTTGTGTGCTACATTTGAAGTCATAATTTTACTCAAATCAAAAATATTCGCAGCACCTTTTTTCTTTCAATATTGCTTTCCTAATATTCTATTTTTTTAAAAATGTTTCTAGAAATCACAACACTCTACAGATCACTCCCTTCTGTGCCCTTATCTGTGAAGAACCACTATGGATGACATCCTTATCTGTGGTCCTTGGTTGGCTTTCTGTCGGGTTCAGCCAAAGGGAGACAGAAGCTGGAGTTGGAAGGGTGGGAGAATGGAGAATTCAGATATATTTTATCTGTTTGTTTTCTCCAGTTTCTCTGACAGGCAGCTACTTCCTCAACTGCTATGAGGTCCTTTCCCCACGGTTCCAGCTCTGACTGGGCACTGGGCATCCATGTCCGCTCCATGTAGTCTTTCTACTGCTGCTAGTCTCCAGGAGTCTCACCATCCCTTGTCATTCCTTACACCTTGCCAATGCCTTCACTAAAGTAAGTATTCTTGGAAGTTTGTTATTTTAGCCATCTCGATTTGTCTTTTCTGATAGGCTCCTAATACCACTATACAATTATGAAGGGTAGTCATAATTCTAAATGATCTAATTCTAAATCCATTTAGATCTAATTCTAAATCCATTCTTCCTTTTCTTATACCTCACACTATTTCATATACTTGACCTTCAATAAATGATTAAGTTTTATATATTGTGATACATTACCATAAAAACAAACAAAAATATAGGCAAAATACTTGTCAGTATGGATACACAGTTGTTCCCTAGCGTGATTTGTCCTAGTGAAAAAAAAATAACATAAAAAGAATATATTACATATCTTCTATCAACATATATCTTTTTATGTATATAACTTGTATCCCTCCATAACCAATAGGAAAAGACAACACATTATAATTTACATTGTTACAGAGAAAATTCTTATCTTTTTTAGTTCCAAAAAATGGAAAAGAATAATATATATAAAGCCTCATTTTCTATGTTGAAGTCTTCATTCAAAGTAACACATTCTCAGTCTGACACTCTAACAAGAGAACAGTACTTTTCAGTTTTATCTACAAAATGAAAAAAAAAAGTAATTATTAGAAAATATTCTTATTCCAAACTTAGAATTCCCCATATACACTCCGAAGCATGCTACTTTAGTCCTCTACATTTTCAGATACTGGTGACACTAAAATACAAGTTTTGCTATGAAATGATCTTATATGTTTTCATCCTGAATCCTCAGGCAATAAATTCAAAAGGGATAAGTTTCTCTTAATACCAAATACCTGTTCTCTCCTTTTGTTTATTATTATTATTATTATTTTTTTGCTGCCCCTGCGGTATTTACTGCACTATATTTGTGTGGTCAGTCATGGCACACAGAGGGAATGAAAAGGCAAGAAGTTCAACACTATCATATTCTGCATAAAGTTATTTTTTCCATATTGTGTGTTGCTTTTTCTAGTGTTCATATGTCTGACTCACAATTCCTTCATGTTTCAATACACAGTAAACAGAAGGATAATATGGCCTTATAGATTTATAGCTTATATAAGATCTAGCCACTGATCATGGATAGAGGTCATTTAATCCTAAACTTAAAGACATAAACAAGTTCCATTACCTCTTTCTTCCTCCTGGTGCAACAAGGAAAATAAACAAAGTCTTTCTCTGAAGAATACAAAGGGATGCCCTACATCTCAGAGTTACAGATGGACAGCAGATTAAGGCAATCACACACATAAACCAGGGCTTTCAGAGGATAAGAAAAGTCCCACGGAGGTTTCAAAATTAAAATGCACTGAACTACTCAGATGTGTCAACATTTCACTAGGAAGAGGGACAAGTTCAAAAAGTTCTACCTCATTTGGTAGATTCTGCTTCTGTAAGGCAGAGATCAGACACCTAGCAACAGCACAAAGGAGTGTACTCTTGACATAGTTAAGCTCATGCTGGCTGAGCAGGAAGAAAAGCTATGTATGATCAGGGCAGAGCTGGAAGGCCTGCAGTTCCAGTGCCACTAGGGAGCCTGGTTTGGGAAATTGTGAAATTCCGTCAGAGGAATGCCTTTTTGCCAGCATTCTTTGAAGCTCAGGTCTCAGCACCTCTCTCCCATTCAGGGGACTGCACTGGACACATGCAGACACATCAACCTTGGCAAAGAAAGAACGGGTGTCACTTCCGACCCACGACTACCTCGTTAAAGCACCAGTGTGCATAGGCTAGGAAAAGTGAGGAAGTAAAAACTATGTCGATGAAGAGGAAACATTTTCTGACGTAGCTATTTTAGGACTGGTGAAGCACTGAGCTTTTTCAAGACCCTGATCTTCACAATATAGACAGCTATCTCTTGTTCTGTCTTTTAAAGCCAGTCCTTTGGCACGGTAGATCCTGCCCCAGAAATAACCCACCACTTTTCTTCTAGGAGAAGAGAAATATCTACTTAACAGTCAGGTCAGACCAGAGACTTTGGAAAATATCTGGATCACAAATCTCTGTCAGCAATGACCAGTGAACAAAATCTGGGCCATGTGTTTCTTTGGAGGGCACCCTTTTGGGAAGAGTCCACACCACAGGTCATTCAGAAGGCAGTTGCATCAGATTGTCAAAGCAATGCTGTAGTCAGCTGTGAAAGTTTACAGGCTGGCAGGTGGGTGGGGGTCTAAAAACAACTGGGCAATTAAGTGGCCCAGCACTTCACAAGGCTTGCTTTCTGGGAAAGGGTCAGAGAGGGAAAATGAGGTATTACTGGGCTTTTGATTTTCATGATTCTCTGGGCATATGTGATCAGAGGAGAATGGAGCTCGAGGAGGGAGGTAGGGAGGGAGGCTTGGTAAGAGAGGTTATTTGTTTCATCGTCAGTCGCATTCCTGGCCTGCCTGGCCTGTCTGACTCGGCACAAGGCAGAAAGTGTGTAATGCTTTCTGACAACGGGGGAGGAAAACTCAGAGACAGGCACATCTTATCGCAGAGCTGCTGGTAAAAGCAGCCAGTTGGCTCTGCCTTTTACTGTAAAAGGTGTTATTCTTTTTAAAACATTGCAACCATTTCAAAGATCTTTTTGGAAAAAAATGCATTTCTGAGCTACAAGAGCAGTTCTTGTTAAAATAAAAATGCAGAAACTAAAATATGAAACTGTCCTTTTCTCCAGAGCCAGTCTCCTTTTACAGAGGTCACTGACAACCCTGAATGTGTTCATGCTCATGCTGCTATAAGCATTTGTTTTGTATTTTCACATACTTTCTGCCCGCCCTCCCTCACACAGGATTTTAATACACATATTATTTTGGAATCTGCACATTTTTACCTAACAACAAAGATACTTTTCTGTCAGGATTTATATTTAATTTAAAAATTGTTTTCAAAATAGTACTGGCAAAATACCCAACTCAACACACTTATCTATATTTTTTTGTTAATATGACAGTGGGCTAGAGTCCTAGGATTGAGATGGCTGAGTTTAAGAATTCAGTTCAGTTCAGTCACTCAGTCATGTCCGACTCTTTGCAACCCCATGAATTGCAGCACGCCAGGCCTCCCTGTCCATCATCAACTCCCGGAGTTCATTCAAACTAATGTCCATCAAGTCGGTGATGCCATCCAGCCATCTCATCCTCTGTTGTCCCCTTCTCCTCCTGCTCCCAATCCCTCCCAGCATCAGGGTCTTTTCCAATGAGTCAACTCTTCGCATGAGGTGGCCAAAGTATTGGAGTTTCAGCTTTAGCATCAGTCCTTCCAAAGAATACCCAGGACTGATCTCCTTTAGAAGAATATGGATATTAAAAATCTTGAATGGATATTGCCATTTTGTCTTTTCTACAAGTTTCTTTTCCTAAATGTTGTATGTATAATTTCCTAAATATACAAGTTATATTCCCATAATCTGTATAAAATAGGGTAAATATTTCTACCTTCTAATAGATACTAGTTGTAGAAGGCAATGACACCCCACTCCAGTACTCTTGTCTGGAAAATCCCATGGATGGAGGAGCCTGGTGGGCTGCAATCCATGGGGTCGCTAAGAGTCGGACACGACTGAGCGACTTCACTTTCACTTTGATATATTGGAGAAGGAAATGGCAACCCACTCCAGTGTTCTTGCCTGGAGAATCCCAGAGACGGGGGAGCCTAGTGGGCTGCCATCTATGGGGTCACACAGAGTCAGACACAACTGAAATGACTTAGCAGCAGCAGTAGATATTAGTAGATAGTAGTAGTACTATCTTCTAGTACTATCGAGTAGTACTATCTACTATCTATCTAGTACTATCTACTAAAATGGTAGATATTACTAATTTTTTTTTGTCAATTTGATAGGTTAAATCAAAGTTTAAAAGGTTTAACTTTGCACTTTTTTATTAATGAGTGTTGAGTTTTTTCTGGTATGTGTTGAACATTTATATTCCTTTTTCTATGAATAATCTTTGTCTATCATTTATTGCATAATATGTATTGCTCTGAGGGGATACTACATATATTATAGCTAATCTCCATCTATGGTGTTTACTGCATATCTTTCTTGTGGCCTGCTATTGTATCTTTCACCATTACTGCAGTTTTATTTTTGTTTAGGAACCATCCATGCGGTCAAATTTCCAAACCTGTTCATCTTTTCTCTTATGGTTGTTGCTGCTGCTGCTGCTAAGTCGCTTCAGTCGTGTCCGACTCTGTGTGACCCCATAGACGGCAGCCCACCAGGCTTCCCCGTCCCTGGGATGCTCCAGGCAAGAACACTGGAGTGGGTTGCCATTTCCTTCTCCAATGCATGAAAGTGAAGAGTGAAAGTGAAGTCGCTCAGTCATGTCCAACTCCCAGCAACCCCATGGGCTGCAGCCTACCAGGCTCCTCTGTCCATGGGATTTTCCAGACAAGAGTACTGGAGTGGGGTGCCATTGCCTTCTCCACTTACGGTTGCTAGTAAGCTTATAAATGACGTCCATTCTTCAAGATTTTAAAATATTCTCTCATTGTATATTTTCTTTAATTATAAGTTTTCCCTATTTATACCTTTAACAAATCTTGGATTAGTTCATTTTACCCAGATTAGTTTCTGGGTATAATGTCAATAACAATTAATATTTTAAAATAAATGGCTAACCAATAGTCCTAACACCAATTATTACATAGTCCAACCCATCTACCCTCATCAACTTGAAATGCCACTGGCTTTATATTAATTCCATATAGCTATATCAACCTACTAGTAGACTCTTCGTTCTGTCCCAATAGTCTGTTTTGTGGTTTCTGTCCCTTCTCCACAATATTTATTACCAAGAACCTATAGCAAGCTTTAATATCAAGTGCAACAAATAGAAATCCCTCATTTTGTCTTTAAATATTATATTTCTTTTTCTAGTGAACATTAAGATCCATTGGTCTACTTCAGAAACAAACAAAATCTAAAACACTAAAAGTGTCCTTTGTTAATTATCATTTTTATATTATTGAATATTGCTAATTCCAGAAAGTAAGTTTGTTTTCTTTTCTTATCCATTTGATTAGGTCTTTGAGTATCCTTCATTTGTGCATGCAGTTCTCTTTATGTGGATCTTCATCATTTGAGTGTAGGCCTGTATATATTATAATAACACTATTTCAGAATGGAGCTCTTTTTCTAATTATCTTGTTTAATTATTGTTCTTACTGGTGAAAAGGAAATTTAATTAGTCTTGCATTTTTATCTTGTATCTATCTACCTTGCTGAGCCCTTTTTATTATTCTAATAGTGCCACAGTTAATTTGCTTGACTTTCCTAGGCTGTGAGTATCTGCAATAATATTTGTGTTTCTTCTTTTTTAATATGTTTAATTTTTACTTCTTTTTGCTTGTTCCTTCACTCAAACCTCTTGAGCAAATAGAATAATCTCAGACTCACCCCCCCCTTTTTTTTTCTTATTCCTGGCTTTAAGGGAAAATACTTTCAGTTTTTAAAATAGATATACACATTTAAGTTTTTGGAGGAGAGGAACAACATCTTTGACATAAAATTTCTACTATGTCATTTAATCTAATCAACTTTAATATCTCTGTTTGGGCCTATTTTGGTGATTTATATTTTCCCATCAAGTGGTCTCTTCATGTGTTATTAATAGATATGAAAAGAAAAGCAACTGCATGGCCTTAAGCTTGCTACACAGAAAACATCTGAATGCTCTTTTTAAATTGACTTCTTGAAATTTTGAAAGAATTTTCGTTTACAAAGCATTCAAATGTTATTATAAATATATTTGTTAGTCCTTAGCACTTCAGTACTCTGTTTGGAAAAAAAAAAAAAGAGGCCATGATCTTAAATTTTGATAATTTGTTCTATTTTCCACCAGTAAAGAATTGTTGTTGGTTGCTATGGAGATGATTTCAATGATGTTAAATAAGAAACTGGCAAACAGATTACCAGTGCTTCCCACTTAGATATGTTTTAAAAGTGTTCTTAAGTAAATAAAACAATTATGAATTATATATATTCAGCAATACAGAAGGTCTTTTCAATTCATAGCTCCATCATGGCAGAGAATGTTGGTTTCTTAGTGAATGCTCATTTCCCCTTCTCTTCAGAAAAAATTGAGGTAATTTATTCAAAGTCATGGAGTTAGTCAATGGTGAATGGAGTTTATACCCAAGCCCAGGTTGACCTCATTTTAGGGTCCAATTCCTGCCCTCTTTTGTACACTTCCTACAGGATATGGCTCATATGCATGTGGGTTCATGGAAATAGGAGTTTCTACAAGTTGGGACATAAAAAATTAAACTGGAGTTTTTCAGATAGTCACGGTGAGAAAGTGAAAAATGGGCAGAAAGGAACAACATGAAAAGTTGTAAGAATAGAAGTGCACCGTGTGTTAAAGAACAGAAAACATGCAAATAAAACTTAGTTTTATAATTCCTTCAGGCATTTGAGTCAAATCTATACTCAATGAATCTGGCAATTATAGAATCATGAGTCACCAAGAGTTTCCTGGTCTTCCAGTGGCCAAGACTCTGTGCTCCCAGTGTTAGGGGCCCAGGTTTGATCCCTGGTCAGGCAACTAGATCCCACATATAACAGTTAAAGATCCCACATGCTGAGACTCAGTGCAGTCAAATAAATTAACTAACTAATTAGAATAAAATTTTAAAAAAGACTCACGAGTCACCTAGTCAAATATCCAAAGAGGCAACATATCACAATGGTTGATAACTTAGGAGTAGAGACACTGGCCGGAAGACTATGGTTTAAGTCTTAACTCTATCACTTTCTTGGCCTTTGTCTTTAGGAAAATTACTCAATTTCATGGTCTCTTCTTACCTGCAAAATTAGACACCGTATCATCTACCCTATAGGTTCATGTGAAGGCCAAAGTCATGTCAGACACTTAAGAGGTATCTGACGTGTGACAGTAAGACACCTGATTTGTAACATTTGAATCAAATGAAAGAAAAGCCATATGATAATTCTAGCAACTATGACTATATATTCTCATTTTCCTTTAGCCTGCCCCAGGCAACACTTGTCCCACATCTGGTAGAAGGGACACCCCTTAACTGTTCTACATTCCAATTGTAGTCTGTTGTGTGAATGTACCATTGTTTATTCTGCCACACTCCTGTATGTCGGCATTTCGGTTGTTTCCAATATTTTGAAATTATAAAAAATGCTTACAGTGAGTAACTTTATGGACGTGCATTATCATAGTGCTGGAATTGTACCAAGAGTATAAATTCTAGAAGTGGAATTCTTAGGTTCAAGAAGTAAATGCATATGTAGTTTTGCTATATACTGCCAAATTCATTTCTATAAAAATTATACTGATTTGCATTTCCCCTAGCAAAGTGCTTGTTTCTTCACTTTCTTACCAACAGAATATGTTCCTCGTTAAAGAGGCAGAGAATAGCATCTTAGTATGGTTTTATCTTTATCTCATGAATTAAGTTGAGATTTCTTCATATATTTAAGCATAATTTTGCATATTTTTTAACTAATCATGGTCTATTTTTAATATGATGTTTAGGCTTTGGCCATATTTTAAAATATTTAAGTATTAGGCAAATTTTCATTTTCCTGAGATATATGATACAAACATTTTCTCTCAGATTGACAGGTGTCTTCTGATGTTGCCTATGGTACTTTTTTATAACATGCAAAATATTCCTTCTAACCACATTTGTATGTAGTCAAATTTATCAGTATTATATTTTATTGTATTTGGACCTGTTTTTTTTTTATATCCAGATTATAGAGAAATTCACCATGTATGTAACTGGTTTAAAAAATCACCCTAGTATATGCATGGTTTCACTTTGAATTCTGATCTACCTGAAGTTTATTTTTATTTGTGTATGGTGTGAGGTATAGTTTTAATTTTTATCTGTTTTCCAAATAGCTAAGAAGTTGCCCCAACACTGATTCAAAGTCCATCCTGTTCTGAGACTGAGATGCTGTCATTAATATTTACTAAGTTTTCATATGCAGTTAAATGTATTTCTAGACTTTTTATTCTGTTAGTCTAAAATGTCTATAAAGTCTACTCTATTTGCTGTACTCAGTTCAGTTCAGTCGCTCAGTCATGTCCGACTCTTTGCAACCCCATGAATCGCAGCACGCCAGGCCTCCCTGTCCATCACCAACTCCCGGAGTTCAATCAGACTCACATCCATCGAGTCAGTGATGCCATCCAGCCATCTCATCCTCTGTCGTCCCCTTCTCCTCCTGCTCCCAATCCCTCCCAGCATCAGAGTCTTTTCCAATGAGTCAACTCTCTGCATGAGGTGGCCAAAGTACTGGAGTTTCAGCTTTAGCATCATTCCTTCCAAAGAAATCCCAGGGCTGATCTCCTTCAGAATGGACTGGTTGGATCTCCTTGCAGTCCAAGGGACTCTCAAGAGTCTTCTCCAACACCACAGTTCAAAAGCATCAATTCTTCGGCACTCAGCTTTCTTCACAGTCCAACTCTCATATCCATACATGACCACAGGAAAAACCACAGCCTTGACTAGACGGACCTCTGTTGGCAAAGTAATGTCTCTGCTTTTGAATATGCTATCTAGGTTGGTCATAACTTTCCTTCCAAGGAGTAAGCGTCTTTTAATTTCATGGCTGCAGTCACCATCTGCAGTGATTTTGGAGCCCAGAAAAATACAGTCTGACACTGTTTCCACTGTTTCCCCATCTATTTCCCATGAAGTGATGGGACCGGATGCCATGATCTTCATCTTCTGAACTACCCTGCTTTAATAGTAAGGACTTTACTATCTTTGTACTAGTCGGTGTACTCAGCTTCTAGTAGCTTTTTTCAACAGTTAACTAGCTGTTAACTAGTTTTATTTTCCCATATGAACTTTATTATCAAATTATTTACCCCAATTTGTGGATATTTTTGTAGGGTTGTGTAAAATTCATAGACTGACCTAGGGACCAAGGTCCTTTAAGATGCTGAGTCAGCTACCCAGAGAAGGAAAATGTCTTTCTATCTGTTCAAGATTGTGGGATAGATTTTATCATATGGATTGCTTTTTACTTTATTAAATTTATTCCTAAATATTTTATATTTTTGTTTTTATTATGAATAGGGTTTCCTTTTCCATTTTCCCTGAATTTTGTGTATATTGACTATTGATTTCTGAATGCTAATTTTATATCCTCCAAACTTACTTATGGAATTGTTTTCAATTTTTGAATTGTATTTATGATCAATTCTCTAAGGTTTTCCAGGTTTATTGTCATAATAATTTAAGTTCTTTTCTAGTGCTCAGGCTGCTTTTTTCCTTTTCTTTTTGGTCCAATTAAATTGACTGCCATCTCCCATACAAATTTAAATGTCAGTGAAGATAGTGGCCAAATTTCCTTGTTCCTGACATCTTATGGAAACACCTTGTGTGATTCTCAATTAAGATACTGACTTTATAAATAAAGAATTGATTCAAAATTTAAAATAAGAATTTCTTATCACATTAAGAAAGCATCAGTTGGATACCAATTCATATGTTCCTTAAGGCTTTTTTAAAAAACTCAGGAATGGATATTAAATTTTGTCAAAGACTTTTTTTTTTTTTAATTCTGGAGAAAATCCTAATAGGTTTCTTTGTCTCTCTGATTTCAGAAGTCTAATGCTTGACTGATCCCTTTTCCTTATTATTTGGTCTTTCTCCCTGCAGGTAATGAGAATATTTTTCTTTGGTTTAGAGCCTAAGGTTTTTACTAGGGTATATCTTGGAAATGCTGGGTTTGCGTCTGATTTCCCAGGTTGCTGACAAACTGTCGTCTTACAGCTGTTCATCCTTTCATTACGTAAATTCAGGTCTTCTTTCATTTCTGAGTTTCTTGGATGATAGTTTTAAATATTAATTCTGTTCTATTGTTTTGATTTCCTTCCTTAGGGACTCAAACTACAGTTGATCTTTGAACAACTTGAGGTATAGGGACTCCAACCCCTGCACAGTTGAAAATTTGTGTATAAATTTACAGTTGACCTGCTGTATCTGAAGTTCCACATCCCCAGATCCAATCAGTCATGAAATGTGGTATACTGTAGTACATATGTTTTTTAAAAATCTGTATATAAGTGAATTTGTAATCTGCATATAAGTTGTATGTACTTCAAATCCATGTTGTTCAAGGGTCAACTGTACATGCATGACTTTTGTCTTCCACTTCAATTACTTTCTCTTTGGTTCTTCTTACTTCATTTCACTTTCACTCCCTTGGTTATTTTCTCACTTTTGTTCAAAATTTCTCAATAAATTTAATTTTAATATATCCTTCCTTGAGAGAATTATATTTTAGTTTTTCTTTTTTAATTTCTTTTCTGAGTTCAATCAGTAATTTGATTCTTACTGTTGTGTTGTCCATTGTACTTTGGTTTTGTCTTTCTCAATTAAGATTTTTTTCCCTTATCTCTAAATGTTTTTTTTTTTTTTTTTTTTTTTCTGACAATATTTAGGAGAAGACAATGCGAATCCACTCCAGTACTCTTGCCTGGAAAATTCTATGGATGGAGGCGCCTGGTTGAGAACTTTGAGTATTCTGTCTTTTGCTTCATATTACTTGTTTTTTCTTCTTTCCTGCCTTCCTTCTCCTTCCTTCTCCTCTTCTTTTTATTTTTTGTGGGAAGAAGAATAGTGTTCATAAAGTGAACTTTTAAACAGTGGATTTGTAGGTATGAAAATTGCATTTACTCTTCATTTAAAGCCTAGGGTTGTAGAGTTGAGGTAGTTTATAAGATTCCTAGTTTAAGAGCACCCTCTTCTGTCATTATAGCAAAGTAGAGTTTCTTCAATGGGTGATATTTATCTTTTTTGATATCCATTCTGTCCTATAAACTGGAGAGTCGTTACTTTTTAGTATAATGAGCACATCATAGGCTCACTCAATATTCTTCTTGCAGTCTACTTAGAAAACATTCAATAATTCCTTTGTGGTTGACGGTCTGAGTTTTGCTGAGACCATATGCTCACCTGGGCTTCCCTGGTGGTTCAGATGGTAAAGAGTCTGCCTGCAGTGCAGGAGACCTGGGTTTGATCCCTGGGTTTGGAAGATCTCCTGGGGAAGGAATTGGCAACCCACTCCAGTATTCCTGCCTGGAAAATCCCATGGATGGAGGGGCCTGGCAGGCTACAGTCCATGGGGTCACAAAGGGTCAGACACGACTGAGCGACTTCACTTTATATGCTTACCTCAATAACTTAAGAACATTTTTAAAAGTATTGATATTTTTTCCTTGAAACTTCAAAACTTTGCATGTATATCCATTTGTTCATCCTTCATTCAGTATATCACACAAATAGCTCTTATAACGTCAGGTATGAATTTGGTACTAGTCATGAGAAGATGTACAACAAACTCTGGAAAATTCTTAAAGAGATGGGAATACCAGACCACCTGACCTGCCACTCGATAAATCTGTATGCAGGTCAGGAAGCAACAGTTAGAACTGGACATGGAACAACAGACTGGTTCTAAATAGGAAAAGCAGTACGTCAAGGCTGTATATCACCACCCTGCTTATTTAACTTATATGCAGAGTACATCATGAGAAATGCTGGGCTGGATGAAGCACAAGCTAGAATCAAGATTGCTGGGAGAAACATCAATAACCTCAGATATGCAGATGACACCACCCTTTGGTAGAAAGCGAAGAACAACTAAAGAGCCTCTTGATGAAAGTGAAAGAGGAGAGTGAAAAATCTGGCTTATAACTCAACATTCAGAAAACTAAGATCATGGCATCTGGTCCCATCACCTCATGGCAAATAGATGGGGAAATAGTGGAAACAGTGAGAGACTATTTCTTGGGGCTCCAAAATCACTGCAGATGGTGACTGTAGCCATGAAATTAAGACACTTGCTCCTTGGAAGAAGAGTTATTACCAACCTAGACAGCATATTAAAAAGCAGAGACATTACTTTTCCAACAAAGGTCCGTCTAGTCAAGGCTATGGTTTTTCTAGTAGTCATATATGGATGTGAGAGTTGGACTATAAAGAAAGCTGAGTGCTGAAGAATTGATGCTTTTGAACTGTGGTGTTGGGGAAGACTGTTGAGAGTCCCTTAGACTGCAAGGAGACCCAACCAGTCCATCCTAAAGGAGGTCGGTGCTGAATATTCATCCTGAGATCGGTCCTGATGCTGAAGCTGAAACTCCAATACTTTGCCCACCTGATTCGAAGAACTCACTCTTTGGAAAAGACCCTGATACTGGGAAAGACTGAAGGCAGGAGGAGAAGGGGATGACAGAGGATGAGATGGTTGGATGGCATCATCGACTCAATGGACATGAGTTTGAGTAAACTCTGGGAGTTGGCGATGGACAGGGAGGCTTGGGATGCTGCAGTCCATGGGGTCACAAAGAGTCAGACATGACTGAGTGACTAAACTGAACTGATGAAAAGGTACAAAAAACATGACTTTTATTTTCTATTTTGGTCTTCAAAATTTTTGCCCACACTCTCTAAAAGAATTTTTGAAAAATTTTGAATTTCCTTTAAGTCAAAGTTATTATTTTTTTTTAATCTTAACTTTAAGCAATTTCAAATTAAAACTCTTAGACCACTTTTTCAAATGTTGTCATTGAAATGTAAATATCACGGTGATTGGATACACATTGGTGGTGGTTTAGTCTCTAAGTTGTGTCTGACTCTTGGCGACCTCATGGACTGTGGCCTGCCAGGCTCTTCTGTCCATGGGGATTCTCTAGACAAGAATACTAGGGTGGGTTGCCATTTCCTTCTCCAGGAGATCTTCACAACTCAGGGATTGAATCCAGGTGGCCTGCATTGCAGGCCGTTTCCTTACCAACTTAGTTATGAGGGAAGCCCCGGATACACATTATCTTCCAACAAAATATACATGAAGAAGTTTGCCTTTAATGGTTAGAATTTTTAATAGCTCCTTTACCTCATTGAACTAATATTTTGATTTTCCTTTCCAACTGATTTTTATTGTTCATATTGCAAACCTTTTTATCACAAAGCTTTGTTTTCAAACTTTCCTGCAACAAATATGTAATTTATTTTTTTAAATTGTCTGTGATCATAACTAAGATTTTATCCTTATATATAAAACTTATAAAAATTGGGAAAAGCAAATTTTGATGGTCATAAAAAATGAAATTGCATTGGAAATGTATTTCTTAATAGGATAGATAGGTTTTAAATAGGTAATGAAGTAAAACAAAGACTTGTAAAATAACATACTTATAGAGTCAATAGAGGAGCATAGAAGGAGCAATGAGTCATTCTACTTGGTTGGTATGGGAAAGGATATTCAAAGAAAATGCCATTTATATTGGATCTTAAGTATTTAAAAGTATCATTTGGGAAAATAAGGCAGAAAAAGAAAACTTGAGGCAGAAGTAACAGCGTGTGCGAAGTGTGGAGGAAGAGAAGATGCCCTGTTGAGGCAAAAGATCTTTTTGGACATGTTATATTTGTGATGCCTATTAGATATGAAGTCTGATGTCTTCTTGGCAGCTGAATTTAAGAATGTGGAATTTGGTAGGATAGGTTTGAACTGCTAATACACTATTCAAAGTCAATAAATTAACTGAAGCTTAGATGAGATCATATGGTAAGTGAAAGTAGGCAGAAAAGAGAAGAATTTCAAGCCCTGAGTATTGGAGCACTCCAATATTACAAGAAGGAGAAGGAACTAGTAAAGCAAAGTGAGAGTGATGGCCAGTGATATCTCAGAAACCAGAAAAAGAAAAGCGGTAATTCACTCTCACATACTGCCACAGAGAGAAGATGAGAAAAGAGAAATTATCACTTTTATTGTCTTTAAAATTCCAGGTTAAAATGCATTTCTAACCTAAGGGCTTCCTAGAAATGGTATTCAAAATTTCCAAAAAGGTGTTTATTTTCTTTTGTCATCCTTCTATTTTTTTTTTTTTTTCCTTTTGGGTATCTAGAAACTGCTGCTTTCTGTATTTTGTTACTAGGTCATTTGCTACATAGGGATTTTTGTCTGTTGTAACTTTGAGAGTGCATCATTTTAATTTAGCAATATAATCTTTTAAAAATGTGCTTATACTATAATTTTGTGGGGTTTTGATATTAAAGTTACCACTGTGTATTTTTTTATTCATTTGTCAAATCGTTTTTTTCTTGCCTTTTTTCAGTTCTTCTTCTAAATATATTTTTGTTTAAAATTAAATATATGTGAAATAAAAATATAACATATAATGTTCATACAATAAAAAATATATGAAATAAATATGTATATAGTAAACTTCTATATATGTATGTAATTGTATAAATACTTTAAATTTAATGCTGTTTCCTATTTCTCTCTCTTAGCCTGGCTAACTTGATTTTCTTTTCTTTCTTGTAACTTCTTTCCTGCCCTCCATATTAACTTGGAATTTATATTACACAGCTCACTCTTTTTTCTAATAAACATGTTGGTATACTGAAATAATATAATAATCAAGCCTCCTCAGGTGAAGAATAATTTACATCTTTTGGCTCATGGTTTGCTTCCTAAGTCA
Source organism: Bos grunniens (assembly GCF_055505025.1). Classification (NCBI taxonomy): domain Eukaryota; kingdom Metazoa; phylum Chordata; class Mammalia; order Artiodactyla; family Bovidae; genus Bos; species Bos grunniens. Next base: position 62,431,891 of record NC_141177.1, read on the forward strand.
GTGAATATGCCAAGCTATTAGTGTTTCTCAGTAATGGGAAACCATGGTTCACCTTGTAGCTTCTGATCTTGTGAATAATTACAAGCTCCTAGCAATACGAATGACCTTATACAGTTTCTTTCCTCTGGGATTGTAGGTTAAACCTGAAGGTCCTTTCTCACAGATTCCAAGAGGAAGTTCAAAGGCTTTTCTGACAAGTTTCCTCAGGAAACCACGAAATTCTTGTATCCACAGTGGCCTGAATGAGAGATGAGCTTTGGACTTCTGTCCTTATTTCTTTGGGTGAGAATGACAATGAATTCCCACTCTTGGGAATGAGAGAATGGGGCTTGATATAAAGCCAACACCTTTCCACAGTACCCTAGAGTTACTCTAAAACTGTATTCTAGAGCTGTCTTCATTTAACCTTATATCCAAAAATGAATACCTGTATGTGACAAATGAACTGGATTCTAAATTTAACTGGAAATGAATCTGGCACTAAGTGCCATCAGAAATAATTTACGTTGTTATTTGGCATTACAGAAAGACACATTATGCTTAAAATAAGGAAATGTACAAGAATAAGTCAAGGGATGGGTATTGCAAGATAACTGTGAAACAAAATACTTAAGAACCAAACAACTAGTAATAGGATTAATGGGGTTAATAAATGATGACAAGCCCATATATTGAATACTATATACTACACAGTATAAAATAGTGGCATAGTAATAATAATGGGTAGCATTCCTATAACGTCTTATGTGTCAGGCTTTGTGCAGAATGTCTTATGTATATTAACCCCTTTAAATCTCTTAATGGCTCTAGGAGGCTGTATGAGTTCACTTATTTTCTCCATTTTAACAAAGAAGAAGCTAAAAGAGTCAGATTAATGGATTCACCCAATAATACACAGCCAGTAAGTGGTAGATCTAGAGCTATGTTGACTGATGTGGAAGAACAGCATGATTTTTCATGAGAAGATTACAAATAAAACACACATACACAGTACAAAGTGTATTGTAAAGTGTAATTCACATTTCTGTAAGAAATAAATGTGTGCTTGTGTGTGTGTGTGAAAAGAAAGCCATGTGGATATAAGCCATACTACTCAAGAGGAGGATTTAGGTGTTGGGATTTCTACTTTTGCCTCAAACGCTATTTTATGCTTTTAAAAAACTTTATTACAATACATGTGTCACTTCTGAAGTTCACCATTTAAAGAAATAAAAATTTGAATGAAAAGGCTACCATATTATACTACAAAAAAAAATGTTTAAAAGTCATATTTTTCACCCCTATGGAGCAGATAGCCCTCAGACCAGTTGTTTATATTGATGGTAATTACAGTTAGCTAGCTATTTGAAAAGTATTATTTATTATGAAAAGTAACATAATAAAATACTTCATTGGCTTTCTAGTTAGTGAATTCCTTTATATTGCATTGACCAAAAACTTCATGCGGGTTTTTTCTATAAGATCTTATGAAAAATCCGAACAAAGTTTTGGGCCAACTCAATACATTTTGCTGCATAAGTTTCCTTTCTTTAGTCTAGCTCTCTCTCAGTCCTCTTGTCATATCTTCTCCCCCCACATCAGAGTTTCCTCACTTGAGAGAAACAAGTTTCAAACATCACCATCTGGATTTCAATTTTTAAAGTTTATTTAAGTACACGAGGATGTTGCCAAGAACGCAAAGTCTTTGCTTGCTCAGCTGAGACTAACTACATTTGGGAGCTTTTGTCTAACCATCAGGGTTAGAAAAGAGAAAAACTGGAACCTCCTTATTGTAAACAGTTGACACTAAACATTACCCACTCAGATGATGATCAATAAATATTTATGCCATCATTCTCAATTTCTTCCACAAGATTTTTAGAAATTAGTAATATGTATCCTGTATTTCCACGAAGTCATAATTTGCAGAAAACTAATTTCCATGGAAACTGATACAGGGAAAAGCATAATTTTCCTAAGATGTTGTGAGTTAAATTATGTAGTGAATCTGAGAGTCAAAAACTTTTGAGAAACACATTAATATTTCTGTTTCAACAATGTTAAAATAGTGTAGTATTTCATCATAAAAATTTTTGTTGTTCTCCTTGGTATACATGTTTGCTTTCTTATAAAGTGATAAATGAATTTTTCTAAAATATGAATGTTGACTCAGAAGGATATAAGAATTTAAACAACTATTAATGAGTTTTTCCAGATATTAATACTTTTGTGTGCTTTGTTATGACTTGAGTGTCAACCTGAAACCATTTCTCTAATAAGCAAAGTAATATATACACTGGTCTGTTAGAATAAAAAATCATAAACACAAATATAATGGAATATGTGTCATTTCCTTTAGAATTTATGAAACTGTTTTGCATGATATTCCCGAAAGGGTGAGAGACAGAAATTTAAGCCATCTTTTTGATAGGCAATATAAATAATTCCCAGAAGAAATCACAAGAACTGTTTTGATTATTTTTGCTTTAACTATGCAAATGTATTCCTTCTCTGCACCTTAACTGTATCTACTCATAAACATCCATTGAATAAACCAGAAAAAGGTTTTACTTATGAATTAATTTCATTCTTGTCTTGTTAGAAAAGAAAAATATAGACCATGAAATAAAAAGGGAGATGGGAAATATAGACACTAAGTTTATTTGAAATAGGGTGATACCTATATGAAATCTTTTTATAACCTGATATAAAAATCAAAAACAAGAATAATGAATATTATTAAAACTATATATCCCATACAATATAAAATGAATATTGAGAGATATAAAATCATGTGAAATCATTGATATTTTCCTAAATATCAAATATTCCTTTCTCACACTCAAATGGATAAATATTAATACTGCCATTATTCACTGTTTTTACCTGAATAACCACATGTTCATTATGTTCTCTTAGATCAGCCTCAAGAAAAACAAGATGACTATAATAAATGTTTAAAAAAATTTAAAAAGGCAATTATTCTTACCGACACACTGGACCGTTTTTCTCCACCACACAAGTCCCACCATTTCTGCAGTAACCTCTTGGACACTCTAAAAAGAAGCAACCCCAAACCCACAGTTAATTATAAATATTACCAGGAAGAAGGAAGACATATTACTATTAATCAAGACATTAAATCTAATCATGGAGAATAAATTGCTTCCTACCATCTAAAAGCACAAGAATTTGTTTAGGCTACTTTCCCGTACCCCCAAATTTGTTCAGTGCTCCCCATGGCTCTGGATGTGTTCATTCCTTATACATGCCCTGTGCTTGGTCCTAAGACTTTCTTTCCCCATAGATTAGGTACAGTCTACTTATTTAGGAGGTCTGTATGACATCTTTGTGATTATACTGAAACATTTTCTATACTGAAACATTTCTTCAGTTCCACACATCAGTCACTATATCATGGCAGATGAATGCTTCGCATGGGTGACTGTCATTTTGATAAAATGTCACTCATACACAGACTCTTGTCCTACCCTCCATGTTTGTGACAGATGTCAACACAGCTCAAATGGATCCTCATCACCCTGAACCTGCTTAGTTTGCTGCTTGTATCATTCCTGAGTTCTAGGTTAGCATGAACATTTATTTTCAAAGATGGTTTGTTTATAAGTTAAAAAGAAGCTAAATAGTTTCATGCAGAAGAGGTTAGTGTTGCTCTCCCAAATACACTACGATGTGTAAGACAGGTAGCTAGTGGGAGGCTTCTATATAGCAGAGCTTTAGCCCGGTGTGCTCTGTGATAACCTAGAGGGACGGGCTGGGGGCTGGGGGTGGGAGACTCAGGGGGGATATATGTATGCATAATAGCTGATTCACATTGCTGTCCAGCAGAAACTAATACAACAGTGTAAAGCAATTATACTCCAATAAAAAAAGAAGTGGTTAGTGATTTCAGCTCTTTCCTTTACCCTGTCTCCTTGTATTGTCACTACACGATCCCAATCCATTGCAACTTGCCCATTTCCCTGCTCACACGGCTGTTAAGGCTGAGGGTACTGGAGCCAGACCACCTGAGTTGAAATCTCAGCTCAGGCTATTAGCTGTGTGATTCACAGCAAGGTAGTTAATCTCTCTGTGCCTCAGGTTTATCCCTGTTAAACAGGCTTAATAATAGTACCTATCCCATAGGGCTGTTGAGAATGTTAATAGAACATCAGGATCATAATATGTGTTTAAGAAATGTTGATCTAAAAATTATATAGGCACAGCCTCTGCTCTCATTGACCTTCCAGCTTCATAGAGGATGTAAAAAGTTACTAGGGAATTAAAATATGTAATCTACTTTGTAATGAATGTAACAAGGGTAATGGGGACACCAAGGAGAGAACCTAAGTCAAATTTGACCAACAAGGAAAAGCTCCAGAAGAGCTTTTATTTGGATAGGGGTGTGTGTGTGTGTGTGTGTGTGTGTGTAGGTAAACATAAAGACACAATGGTCTGAGAAGAGATTGTGATGTATTTGAGAAACTGAGGGATGTTCCACCAGACCGGGTTGTTGACAATACAAAGTATGAGAGAAGGTCATAGACACACAGGGACCAGATCATCTGGGCTCAGTGAGTTTAAACTTTATCATAAGAAGCTACGATCTTAAGAAGGGAAGTGGTATGGCTTATGCTTTAGAAAGATAATTCTGGCTACAGAGTTTACAGTCAACAGAAGTGCAAAAGCGAAAAATCTGGGTGTATGTCACAATCCAGGAATGCCTGAATGAAAGAGATGGAATGGAAACATTCAGAGTTGTGGGGATTTATGAGATATTTAAATATTGGGACTGAAACATTTTGGGAAAGTCAAGGATGATATTCAAATTTCCTACTGGGCTACTTGATGGCTTGATTCCTTGAGTTGTGGAATTTATGGGGAAGGAAGATTTTAAAGGGAATGATGATGCTGTGTTTTAGGTGCCTAAGGGACATCCAAATGGAAGTATTTAGTGGGTAGATTTGTAGGTCTGAAGAAAGGTGAAATACTAACACAGATAGAGAAACCATTTATTTACTTGGGCAGAGGAAGGTTGATGTTCATGAGGCATAGCAGAAAAGTAAAGAGGAGAAATAGAGACATTATGTAGGTATTATCCAATGAAGGAAACCGTGAGTCTAAAGAGTCAGATTGTCAGGTCAGTCACTGAAAGTCCAGAAGGGGCTGGTAGAGGCATTAGAAAAGAAGAAAACAGGGAAGAAGAAAGGTTGCCTTCTGGGAACAAACTTGAAATATACCATGTGTTTGGTATACATTTCATTTCAAAACTTTCAAGTGTCTTGCTTTTCCAGGGATGTATTTCCTGTCTTGCCTTCCCCACATCCTCCTGTGTAACTTCAAGAGGAAAGTGCAGGGCTGGAAATGAGCATAAAGAGCTGCCCCCCTCAGGCATTGAAGGCAGACTTGACTGAACAGAGCAGATGTGAAATTTCCTTCATAAATAAGAAATTAGCTGGTCTGACGAAAAACACCCATCAATTTGATAGAGAATAAATAGATATATACCTTGTTAGATTAACCATTTTATTATTATTTTTTGTCTTAGGTACAATTTTAATCTTCCTCAAGTAAGAGCTGTGTTTTAATAGTAAAAAAAAAAATAGAATGTCTGATACTCCACAGTATCAACATATAATACACAGCTGCAGATTTTTTTCTAGAGTTATTAAAATTTGCTTTGATGCTTGCTTTACATCAGAATGACTTTGTGGGAATCTAAATATGTTTTTTCTTGTACAAGAGAGTGGAGCACAGCAGAAAGAACACAGGCATCGGCTGCAATAAAGAGTGAATCCCCGTGTCTGGGTGAACAAAGATTTCTAGATTATCTCTGTGAGAAGTTTTTCTAAGTTTTGGCCTTAAAACCAAGTTCTTTATAAAGATAATGGGCAGAAATAGTACAAGCAATTTCATTTTTAATTTATTCAAAACAATTTACAGCAGAGAGAAGAGAGTGAAATGGGGAAAAACATGGACACCAGATAGTAATGAAGATACAAAAAATATTTAGTAGATAAATGAATAGTTCGGAGCTAGAAATCCATAAGCTGGATGTTAGAATTAGCAACACAAATATCTCACTGCCTTGTACCCTCTTGAGTTGTTTATCATAACCATGTGTCTGGAAGCCTGTACAACTCACTGTTACCTATGTGGAAATACCATTCTGGAAAGGATTCACATTCAATCTCACTCTCACGCATGACTTTGGATAAGCAGAAAACACATATAAGTTGGATAAGTGATGAGTACAAAAACAAAAGTAACTTTTAAGCTTCAGTTCAGTTCAGTTGCTCAGTCGTGTCCTAGTCTTTGCGACCCCATGAATTGTAGCACGCCAGGCCTCCCTGTCCATCACCAACTTCCGGAGTTCACTCAAACTCACGTCCATCGAGTCGGTGATGCCATCCAGCCATCTCATCCTGTATCGTCCCCTTCTCCTCCTTCCCCCAATCCCTCCCAGCATCAGAGTCTTTTCCAATGAGTCAACTCTTTACATGAGCTGGCCAAAGTACTGGAGTTTCAGCTTTTAAGCTTAAATCTAAATAATCTGCAATTAGGCACACACACAAATATATATTTATATAAAATATTTTTACACATATATTTATAAAATATGCATATGTAATATATCTGTATATAATATTTGGGCTTCCCTGGTGGCTCAGCTAGTACAGAATCCACCTGCCATGTGGGAGACCTGGGTCCAATCCCTGGGTTGGGAAGATTCCTCGGAGACCCACTCTAGTATTCTGGCCTGGAGAATTCCATGGACTGTACAGCCCATGGGGTCACAAAGAGTGAGACATGACTGACTTTCACTTTCACTTTTCACTTTATATAATATTTATATATAATATAATCATATGTCTTTATATTTATATTTCATTTATATATTTTTTTCCCTTCTCAGTTGCATGGAAACTATAGTGATGACTATTCTTTGGTGGACTATAGGGAAGACTGACAATCACGTAAGTCCTGGTTTTCCCTTTTTGATACATGACTTAGTTAATGATTTATGGATTGTTGTTGGGTTAGGTATTTCAGGTATAAAGTTCTTTATGTTTAAAATGAAGATGACCTTCTTTTATAGGATTTCTGGGAGGATAAATTAGAAGGACTGATGCTGAAGTTCCAATACTTTGGCCAACTGATGCGAAGAACTGACTCATTGGAAAGGACCCTGATGCTGGGAAAGATTGAAGGCAGGAGGAGAACAGGACCACAGAGGATGAGATGGATGGATGGCATCACCGACTCAATGGACGTGGGTTCAAGCAAACTCCAGGAGTTGGTGATGGACAGAGAAGCCTGGTGTGCTGCAGTCCATGGGATCACAAAGAGTCGGAAATGACTGAGTGACTGAACTGAACGTTTTTATAGCAGTGAATGGTATGAATAAAGTATTAAATGACTGTTCTCATCCATTTCTCCATATTTGGTGTTCTTTTTTTTTAATGATACAACTTATTTCTTTATCTGGCTCTCGTGGGTCTTAGTTGCCACACACAGGATCTTCAATCTTCGTTGCGGCATGCCAGATCCTTAATTGGGGCATGTGGGATCTAGTTCCCTAACCAGGAATCAAACTTGAGTCCTCTGCTTTGGGAGCATGGAGTCTTGGCCACTGGACCACAGGGGAAGTCCTATTTGGGGATTCTTTGAGTTTACCATGGAACTTAATTTCTATTACCACTGCTCTCCCTAATTCTCCTATTTTCCTTCTATCATCAAGATCACCATCTCACTACCATTTACAGAAGACCTGCTCTATCAGAGACATACAGCAAGAGTCCCAAGAATTTTATTGATGTTACTTCATTTAATCCTCACAGCATTAAGTGCTATATCCCTATATCCCATACTTATCTTCTTCTTCTTTTTTTTTTCACAGAGGAAGAAACTGGTTAATAGTATAATTTGCTTAAGTTAACAGCAAGGGAACACCAAATGTTTAACTAAATTTTGGTCCTCTAGTTCTAAATCCTGTTAGTCTAAAAATGTCAAATAATTTGTTGTTCAGTTTAGAATTTCTACCACCCCTTGTGTTTCTTGATATTATGTGATATTTAGGCAGTGCCATGGATTAAACATACATATACACAGCACACTGTATGTAGTTTCAGAAGCTCTATAGATTATAAGAGTTCACCAGAAAATTGTGCAGCAAACTAAATTCCTAGTGGGCAGAGACTTTTCTTTATCTTGAAATTCCAGCTCAGGGACAGCAGGAGGGATTAAGTGCATTTCAGAAACTTGATAAAGCTTCACAAGTACTTGTATGAGACATTTTTGTGTTATATTTTGGTTTGGTTTTCAGAACCTCTGAAACTTTATTAAGCTATATTATTATTATTGTTGTTCAAATATTAAATTAATACTATCTCGTCTGATAACTGTATATTTTGTATATTTTGTGTGCCTTTCCCTAATTCTCCTTTAAATAATGATTATCATAATTACAGTATCACTTTAACATAATCTTTAGTAACTCTACTACTGCAAATGACTGGAAAAAGACTTTCAATGTAAATTAACTCAGACATATTCTGTTTAATAATTTTCTGTTGCCTACGCAACCAAAACTTGAAAATAATATTCCTTTTTAGTGTAACTTGGGAACAAATAGGACTCATTGAAATATACTTAACCTGCAACACTCATGCAGTGCCTGAGCTTGATGTTCTGGTTAATGACTTAAACCTTGAGGTGAGGGGAGACCAGCTGCTCACCATCTGTTGTGTGACCACTGGGAGAATTATTGGATGCTGTAAGATTGGGCTCATAAAAGTCTATGAAATGCTGACCTTAAGAGAATATGATGTTTGAAAAGAGGAAGGTATAATATGCATGGACACATTTTAGCATAGATGAGGTATAAAGGCATTCTTAAAAACAGAAACATTAACTTTATCATATTTGATTGACAAACTAAAAGGCATAAAATATAAATAAGAGAATACATAATATGAATCTTTTTTATGAAAACTGTTTCACTAGTTCTTTATTTCATTCTAACCCAACAGCTGTGGCAATATGACTTATACTTTGTAAATGAACTAAGTGAATTGTTGAGTGACTGAAATGACAGACAACAAAAATGTGTACTATAATATTATCTACAGATTGTCCATCATACAGTATGAATGACAGGTCTTCTGTTTTCCTGAGCGTATTTTAAAAGACAGAATATGTCAAAGTAGACAGTGAACTGCAACATGTTGCAACATACTTGTTCTTAGATAGGACTATCTTGAAAAAAAATCTCAGTTTTATATAGATAAATATGAGTACTGGACATAAGTGCTGTATCTTCATAAGTTCAAAGAATGGACTTATTTCATTAATACCATTCTTATTGTCTTCAGAGAATAAGAACACTTCCTTTTGGATATCTGATCTGATGTATAAGCATGCCTAGTAGAGATATAAAGTCAAAGAGCATTCATCTTTGCATATTTTATGGGATCAGATTTGCCCACTTCTCGATTTCCCTTCATGCTAAAATTCAGTGCTGTGCAAGAACTCATTTTTAGCAGCATAAAAAATATTTTTGCACTATGATTTGATTTTAAATATCTTGCCTTTGTTGCTTATCTCATAATGTTTTTCTATCTTGAAAGATACAAAGAATATATTCTGTCCTAGTTTTGATATGAAATATCCCTGGTTTATTTATTAAATGTGATTGAATATATCTTTTATCACCAGTTCATATTATCTTTTAGTTGTGACATTTACATTGCCTCTATCTTTTATTTTACATATCCCTGCATGAAATAAAAATTCAGTTACTCAGGAGAGATGTTAACAATATGCTACAACAAATTAGAGGCTATTAAAGCAGTTTTGATAAAAGTATAATCACAAAAACACATTATCAGTTCTTAAAAATATTCTGAGGTCAGAAGAAAGAAAAACGTTTAAAAGCTAGTCTAAAGTTTCATAAATTGATTTTTAAGCATGACTAGATCATGAAAATAGGGAGTTCTTAGGAAGAGCTGAGAAAAATGCACAATTAAAAATATTAATAACATATTAGATTATGTAGGGGTTATATAAGATTAGATTATGTAGGGTTATTATAGAAACTAGCAATTTGTATAGAGGAGATTATTAAATGCGAATAATGTAAGTTATATTAAATTAAAATTGTTTTATTTTTATTTTGTGAACATTTTAAAATAGAGTATGAATGAGTTCATTGTATTATATATTGTGCATTTCTATAAATGTAGCAAAATAACATTAACATTCTTCCTGCCACTAAGCCAATAACAGAAATGTAATTATCCTGTCTGCCGTTATTTAGAATTTCAAGTTTTAATATTTTTATTGTGCACAGGTGAAGTTACTGACTCATATTGCAAAGAATATTTCAATGGATAGTTACCTAAGCAGCTGGATTCATCAGGTTGGAAATCCATGCAGTCAGCAAAACCATCACACCGCTTGTGCAGTGGGATACAGCTGTTAGAAGAGGAGCATGTCAAAGCTCCATGAGAACAGCTCTTGTCGGCTGAAGAAAAGAACAATAATAATCACTTAAAAAATGGATTTCTTCTAATAATATAAGCCAATTTGTTTTATCCTTCATTTCTCGAGCCTTATTATTTTTAAAATTTTTAAGAATCTATTCTGTATTGGAGTACAGTCGATTGTGGTAGTAACAGGTGAACAGCACGGGGACTCAGCCGTCCATATTCCTATATCCATTCTCCCTCACAGTCCCCTCGCCTCCGGGCTGCCACAGAATACTGATCAGAGTTCCTTGTTCTAGCCTTATTTTTAAACTATAGAGTTCTTAATTAAGAAAACGTCAATTTACTAAAACGTCCTCAAAAAACTATCAATACAATCATCGTCCAGCTGTGTGCATCATGTAGTATTATTCACGTATGTATGTATAAAATGCTTTGTGTATGTTTTATGGTCTGAACTGATGTTAGACTAGTCAACTTTAATATCAAGGCAGATCTCTGTTTGTTCTTCTGTTGCTCCCCTAACATCTCTACATTATGTGCTATTGAATTAGCAGAGACTGTAACTTGTTTGAATGTTCATCCATTTCCACCTGGGTCATAAGCCATGGGTAGTCACTGGATATCTGTTAGATCTGGGTGATGGTGAAGGTCACTGCAGCCCAAGGTACTGTGACTACATGCCTTGATAGCACTGTCAACGCACGATGTAGGCATTTTACTACTTTCAGAGTCTCCTGCTGGCTTGATTTCAAGGGGCAAGCGTAAGTCTTGTGCATAAGACTTTGGCTATTTCAGAAAACTGCCTTTATGGATGCCCATCAAGACTACTGACAGCTCAATGGCAATCTAGTCCTGCAAAGTACTTGACCTTCCTCGGATGCTACTCTTAGTCCTGAAACTGTATTCTTGTATTCTTTATATGAATATTTTAACCCAAAACTGCTGCCAAAAATTTATAAAAGACTGATCTATGAATCTATGATCTAGAACAAAGACAGTTAACCTCAAATTTTTCAAGCTAAATTGATAGTTTTAGAATACTAAGGAGTAAATTTCCCCATGTATGCGTTTGCATAGATTTTTTTCAGTTATGTCACAATTTTTTTTAAGTATATTTATGGGTTGGAAGGAGTTGTTTGTTTGAATTGTAGGTTATTGATCAAAGGTTATTGACAAGTTTAGTTTGAGAACTGCCTATCACCATTTACTGTCAAGTAGGACATAAAAATGTTTTTAAGAGTATATATTTTCATTGACTAAAACTGCTGGATCGAAAAATTCAAGTGATACTCTTCATTGAGTGATTCTTCCTGCTAGAACATTAATTCCCACCAATAAATAATATTGAGCTACCTTACTGTAAGTAAGACATTATACTTTGCACTTCCACTGGTAAGTGCAGGAAAGAGATTTTGAAAACAGTAATCAAAACATATGGAGCAACAAAATGAAGATAACAATATAAGAATGATTAATGTTTCAAAGTAAATATGGGAAATGTCATAAGGCCAGGCTTAGCTAGAAAAGCATTGGTATAGGTAAGTATGACAGAAACAAGAGATTCCTTTAGTATAGAGAAGTCTGTAAAGGGGCAAAGTAGGAATAGAGTCTTGAGATATTCTTTACATTTTAATTTACATTTTAATGCTTTCAGAGAAAATCCATTTAGCAGAGTGGGAATCAAATCTACAGATTGGGAATCAATACTTTTGATATTGGAACAGTAAGTAAGGCAGTTTGTCTAGGCTGGAGAATTTCTGTGAAGAGGTATGAGAGACAAATCTAAAACCAAAGGCTGAAACCAGACTGTAGAAATGGCTAAAGTGCTAGGAGAAAAAGCTAGGGAAAAAGCTCTTTAAGCTTTTCCAAAGGGTAAAATAATTTTAGGGTATACATTGACAAGATAAATAATATTCCAAATCAAGCAAACTGAGAAACAGAATAATTTTCCAACTCTTATAAGATGAAGAGGTTTGTAAAAATTTAAAAAAAAAAAAAAAAAGGATTGTGTCTCTAGAGCCCACAAGCCACATTTACTGAAGCGCACATGCCTACAGCCTGTGCTCCACAACGAGAGAAGCCGCCACAATGAGAGGCCAGTTCATGGCAACTGGAGAGTAGATCACTAGCAAGAACCCAGAGCAAACCAAAATAAGTTAAAAAATATGAATGTGTGACTAAAAACATTCATCAGTATACCCATGTATATATGTATACGACAAAGGTCCCCATGGTCAAAGCTATGGTTTTGCCGGTAGGCATGTACAGATGCGAGAGTTGGACCACAAAGAAGACTGAGAGCTGATGAATTGATGCTTTCAAACTGTGGTGCTGGAGAAGATACTTGAGAGACCCTTGGACTGCAAGGAGATCAGATAGTCAATTCTAAAGGGAATCAACCCTGAAGATTCATTGGAAGGACTGATGCTGAAGCTCCAATACTTTGGACACCTAATGCGGAGAGATCACTCATTGGAAAAGACTCTGATGCTGGGAAAGATTGAGGGCAGGAGGAGAAGTGGGGGACAGATGATGAGATGGTTGGATGGCATCATTGACTCAATGGACACAAGATTGAGCAAACTCCGCAAGCTTGTGAAGGACAGAAAAACCTGGTGTGCTGCCATCCATGGGGTCTCAAAAAGTCAGACACAACCGAGCAACTGAACAACGGCAATGTATGCATATGCATTTTATCATTGTTTTGCAGTGCTAGGAGCTGAGAGATCATACAAGAGGACAGTTTTAAGGTATTAAATAATGTGTTGAAATTTGTATACAAAGATGATGGTGCTTATCTACTTGTAGAGCATTATTTTGGACCCTTCTTATCTCAGAAACACTAATCCAATTCATATTCTTTAACCCAGTTTTCAGTATGACTGAGAGCTTAGTTTCAAGTTTATTGTACAATGAAAAGTTCTAACTTGTAAATGATATAAATGTTCAACCATAGCCCAAGTAGCATTGAAAGACATAAAATATATATAAGAAAACACATGGCTTCAATTTGTAGGATATTTTACTCTCTTCTTTTTATAGAAAATTTAGTTTAGATAATTTAAAATTGGCCTTTCACTTAATAAAATTAGAAACTAAAATCTTAGTTTCTATGGTATTTTAAATGATATAGTATTAAAGTTAATGAATACATATTAAAATTGCGTTTTAAAAGTAGGTGGAAAACCGACTTTTACATATGTAATGAATACTTATCAACATCTACACAGCAAAGGACTGAAAGTAGGAAAACGGAATCCTTACTTTCTTTTTATCCATTATTAATACACATACAACGAAACATTTTCCAAAATTAGTCCAAATAAGCTATAAATAAAATTTATAGGAAAATCAGGCTTCAAACTGTTTCCTTGGACAATATCAACTTTTGCCACATTATCTTTCAAACATTATGGTTTCACAGCTATAAAAATATTTATTTCAATCTGTCATCACCCTAGAGGTTCATACTCTTTCTAACCAAAATAGACTAAGTATCAGTGCATTTTATGGCTTTTAGCTCATTCGCTTAGGTAGATGATACATCAAAAATAAACAGCTGTTGAATGATGTCTCGCCAAAGTTACTTCTGTAAAGTAATATCTCCTTTGAAGATTATATCTGCTACATAAGAAATACACACAAAAGTAAAGCATATATGACTATGGCTGTGTATTTATTTACTATTAAAATGAAAGGTCATATATGTAGCAGATTAACATTTCCAGCATTAGAGGAGCTACAGTTTTTGCCACGAGAATGAAGGCGGCAAGCCCTTCAAGGCAGACGCACACCTCGCATGAAGCAGGATGGATATGTACTTTGTCCCTGAACAAAACCAATCAGTACTCTTATTAAAATATCTTAGCAGCTTAAATAATTTTAATAAAACTATAAAGACAATTTAATGTGGAAAGGATAATAATGCTTATATTATTCAATTTGCCACATTAATTCATTTAATTCTTGAATACCTCTGTAAAACAGACTTAACCACTATGATTTTCATGTTGAATAAACTGAGGAACACCTTTGTAAGAAGCTGTCAAATACAAAGGGTAATCTTTATACATTGGGTGCTGAGATCATAGCTAACAAATTGAAAGTGAAAGCCGCTCAGTTGTGTCAGACTCTTTGTGACCCCATGAACTATACAGTCCATGGAATTCTCCAGGCCAGAATTCTGGAGACGGTAATCTTTCCCTCCTCCAGGGGATCTTCCCAACCCAGGGACTGAACCCAGGTCTCCTCCATTGCAGGTGGATTCTTTACCAGCTGAGTCACAATGGAAGCCCAAGAATACTGGAGTGGGGAGCCTATCCCTTCTCCAGGGATCTTCCTGACCCAGGAATCGAACCGGGATCTCCTCACTGCAGGCGGATTCTTTACCAACTGAGCTATCAGAGAAGCAACCAATTGAAAGGCCCCAATAAAACTGTTGATAAAGGTTGGTCTACAAGTCTTAGGAGCACAACCCCACTCCTAATTTTCAGAAGTGGCACTTAACTTCATAAAATACATCAACTACTTCTGGAACATAAATAAAAAAGTTGTGTGTGCTCAGTTGCTCAGCCGTGGCCAACCTTTTACAACCCTGTGGACTGTAGTCTGCCAGGCTCCTCTGTCCATGGGATTTTCCAGGCAAAAATATTTAAGTGGGTTGCCATGCCCTCCTCCAGAGGATCTTCCCAACCCAGAGATTGAACCCGCATCTCTTGCATTTCCTTCTTTGGCAGGTGGGTTCTTTACCACTAGCATCACCTGGGAAGCCCATCAATTAAAGTTAGATAGCAGTAAAACTATTCACCTCCCCATCTACTGGTCACAGTTATCTCTCTTCTTGATAGAGAGCATCCATGTACATCTCTTGATCCATCTCCATCTTTTCTCCTTGCTCTGGGCCCCAGGAGGCAGAACATCTTTCTTTATCTTTTGCTTTGATTGGGTTTGATTGATGGGTACCACCAGTGGGAGGTTAATGCAGAGGAAGAGACTGTGAGATTACCAATGGTTAGCTGCTCCCATTACAAATGCCACATCCTTTATCAAGTAGCTCTCCTTGATTCTAGATTCAAACAACTGTTCCCTCCTCTCTCATCCTTTGTTCTGTGGGTGACAAAAGACCTCCTTGTGGTTTTCCTATGCATATTACTTCCCTAATAAATAATTCCTTTATTAAAATAGTCAAAAATTGCACAACATCAACATGCCATCTATTTCTTGTCAGGACACTGACTGATACATCTGATGAAATAAAAATCTTCATGACGAATAGATTTCTATCAGAGGAATATCAATGAGAAGAATGTTTCTAGTTTGGGGTCATTTTCCCATATCATTAAACCATATTTATTTTTTTCCACTTACTTTAACAAATTGGATATTTTTGGTCAAACAAAAGTATCACTAACATAAGTGACACTTTTATAGAAAATATGGTATCAATGGAAATACATGGTTAAATATGAATTATTTTTAAATGTTGGACTCACCATATGCTCTGTTTAAGCATTCTGACCACTAAACATGTATTTTTGTAAAAATAAAAGACTTTTAAATATCAATTGGTATCAATTTTCCTGTATAAAATTTCAAACTTTTCAGAATTCTGTTCCTACAATGCTTAAAAACATGCAAGTCTCACAAAACAAACAATCAACCAAACCTCTTATTTTGTCCTATATTCCAGTCTCAATGCCACCTTCTTGAAGGGGTTTTCTACAGCTGGCTTCCCTCTATGATTTCTCATCTTCTCCACAAAAGGCTGATGTCACAATTCTGTCCTCCCACTCCACAGGGTGTTACCTCTCCAGGATCACAGCAACTACTTTAGCCTTTTCCCAATCTAAAAATTCTTAGTCCTAATTTTACGTGATCTCACAGAAACATCTGAACCTGTGCATACCCTCTGATACATAGATTTCTACCTTTGATTTAAGATCATCATTCTCTTTTGGTTGCCCTCCTATGTCTATGACCACATCTCCCTGTCTTTTGATTTTTTTTTAAAAACTATCCTTTAGATGTTCCTTAGGATTCTGTCTATCCCCTTATCTTTTTCCTCTATTATCTCATTTATAGCCACAGTCTGAATCATTGTATGCTAATAGCTTTGTATCTTTATATATCTTCCTTGAGCTCATTCCTGAGCTCCACACAGCCATTTCAAAACATATTCTGAATGTTTCCATGTGGGTATGCCAGAGATAACATAAATAAAACATGTTTAAAGGTGAAGCCACTTTCCTACCCTAAAAGGTCCTTCTCTTCCTATTTTTCCCAGCTCAAGAAATGGCAGATTAGCTGTCTTGTTGCCTAGATCAGAAATTTGGAAACTATTATTGATTTCTTTCTCCTGCTCTTCACTTGAATATCTCTTAAATCTATTCATACTCTGCACCATACCATTAACCTAATCAACCTCTTACTATTTCATGTGTGACATCTCCTAACCAAGCACCCATCCTCATTCCAATCCATTCCATGTACCACTTAAACACTTATCACTGGCATGATAGGGTGGACTTTTCAAGACCTAGTCCCTACTTATCTCTCCCAACTTATTTCTACGTTTTTCACCACAGACTCTAGTTATACGAAACATTCTTCAATCAAACAACTTCTCCTCTATTCTTGGAACATTCTCACTGGAATCAAGCATTTCAAATTGCCTAATGACTGTCTGTCTTTCCAAATTTGGCTCTGCAATCACTTTTCATGTTAAAATTTAGACACTCTGGCACCATAATTAGGGAGTACCCTATGTTATTCAATAACACTTTGGTTATCTCTCACAGAACTTACCACATGGTATCCCAACTATCATTTACTACTCTCCTTCACTAATATAGAATGTATCTAACAACCTGAGCTTGTATCGAGTCATGTCCATTGGATCATCAATGCCCAATACAATGTGTGGCATAAATTACATCCTTAAGGTCCGTCTAGTCAAGGCTATGGTTTTTCCAGTAGTCATGTATGGATGTGAGTTGGACTGTGAAGAAAGCTGAGTGCCAAAGAATTGATGCTTTTGAACTGTGGTGTTGGAGAAGACTCTTGAGAGTCCCTTGGACTGCAAGGAGATCCAACCAGTCCATCCTAAAGGAGACCAGTCCTGGGTGTTCATTGGAAGGACTGATGTTCAAGCTGAAGCTCCAATACTTTGGCTACCTGATGCGAAGAGCTGACTCATTGGAAAAGACCCTGATGCTGGGAAAGATTGAGGGCAGGAGGAAAGGGGGACGACAGAGGAAGAGATGGTTGGATGGCATCACCGACTCTCAATGGACATGGATTTGGGTGGACTCCAGGAGTTGGTGATGGACAGGGAGGCCTGGCGTGCTGCGGTTTATGGGGTCACAAAGAGTCGGACACAACTGAGCGACTGAACTGAACTGAATGAAGGTTTGTGAATGAATGAATGGCAGTTTATAAAATGCCATTCTAAATAAAAAAAAATCCATAAAAAAAAGAAAAACTGTTATGCTTTCAATTTTTTAGTAAATTGTCACCATCAGATGACAATCCTGTAATTATTACTCTAGCATTTTGTCCACAATATATTTTCATGCAATTTTCCCTACAGAACCATAACTCAATAAATATTTTGGAGATGGAGAAGAGCAATCTTTCACAGTACCATCTGTTCCTAATGTACACTTATTTCCCTTTAGGAGCAGAATTCCATATATTACTATCTCATCAAATACCAATTTTCTAACATATGTCTAAAAGCATAAGAATACAGTATCTTCCTATGCTTCTCTTTAAATAGCACTGTTATTTGAAGTCAAATACCATATGACTGTATTAAGCTTAATCTGATTTCTTTTTTATTTTTATTTTTTTAAATTTGGCCAAGCCACAAGGCTTGTGGGATCTTAGTTCCCCAACCAGGGATGGAACCTGCACCTATAGGAGTGAAAGTGCCCATTAATAATCACTGGACCACCAGGGAATTCCTTAACTTAATCTGATTTCTAACAGCCAAATTCCATTAGAGCCTTGATCAGAACAGGGATAAGTATCTTGGCTTCCTTTTCCTCATTTGCCTCTATTTGCCTCTTACTTGCCTCTAAGACAATATTATATGACCTCACAAACTGACTTTACTATAGAAAGAATATACATGTAGGAAATAACAGGGAAATAGAAAGCCAAGGAAAAGAGATTCACTGATTTAAAGCTAAGACCTTTAAACACACACAAAAAAACATTCAAAAACTGTCTTACTTTACTTCATTCATCTTCATGCCTTTTGCAATAGATATCATAATTCTGGATGCTCACGCAAAATGGGGCACTGAAATAGCCTTCTATTTTTTTTCCAATACCCTCATCTTACAGTTACATTCCAAACTTTACTGCTCCAGAAAAAGTGGCCACTAGCATGTGGCTTATGGAGCTCTATCACTGCAGCTCATATACAGTGTGATATTACCTGAAACCAGACAAAAAATAATTAAATAAAATGCTAGTGGTGCCTTGACTCCACCATGATTATGTGCTCACCTTAGAGATTGGTGTAATTTGTGTAATTACTTTAACACTAAAGAAAGAAGTTGATGAATGCAGGACCGAGAATTTTACATGCATTCTCTCCAATTCTTATAGCTCTGTAAGGCAGGCATAACATGGGCTGTGAGACTGACTCAAATGACTTTCCCCAAATTGTACAGGTAGTAAGTGATGAAGATGAGGTCAAACCAGATGTCCCACTGATGTACTCTGGCATTAACTTTTAAAAAAAAATGTATTTGTTTATGGCTGGCTAGGTCTTTGTTGCTGCACGTGGACTTTCTCGAGTTGTGGCGAGTGGGGGCTACTCTCTAGTTGCGCGTGGGCTTCTCCTCACCACGCCTCCTATTGTTACAGAGCACGGGATCCACAGCACAGGCTCAGTAGCTACGGCACACAGACTTAGTTGCTCTGTGGCATGTGGAATCTTCCTCGACCAGGGATAGAACCCATGTCTCTTGCATTGGCAGGTAGCTTTTTTATCTATTGTATCACCAGGGAAATCCTGCATTGACTCTTACTGACATAACATCCATCAAGGTCCAGGTCTAAACTCTAATTACATTTATTCACTAAAATGGATATTTCCCCACTTGCTTGCGCCATCTTCATGAACATGTTTAGGGGGAAGAAATTATAATTACATGTCTTTAATCCATCCCCACACACATTTTAAAAACTAATGGATCTGTAAGAGCATCCCCTATATGAATGATTCAGATGCAACTATAAAAAGGAGACGAGACACATCTAACAGAGATTAGTATGACTACAAACAAAATGTTTCCAGAAATGCTAAGCAAGGACTGTACACTTTGTTCAGCAACATAGCACAAACAACTTTGTTATTGATGATATGCTCATGCTAAGACTCTAGAGAACTTTGTTTTATCTGTCAAGCTCTCTCTATCATTTCCAAACAGCATTTCTTCCCTGGAACACTGAATGAATGAAAATAACTCACAGCAGCCAGATTCGTCTTCATTAAAGTAGCAGTCAGGCACTCCATCACAAAGCAGGAGGGACGGGATACACTCATGGATAGAGCACTGGAATTCTGTTTGACCACAGAGCTGGGGAAGGGGGCTGATAGGACAATCCATTTCATCAGATCCATCTGTGCAATCTTCCTGTCCATTACATTTCCCTGCAAGAGGGACACACTGGACAACGTAGATACAAGAAAACTGATCAGCTTCACACAGTGACGGCTGTACTGTGACAAGACCTGAAAAAGAGAGCAAGTCATTTTCACATTAGGCGAGTTAGCTCTCTGTCCAGTGCTGAAACATTGTAAGATATTTTCAATGAAACATTTAGCTAATTTAAGTATTAATTTTCTATTAGGAATAATAAGAACTCTAACATAACAGGCCAACATAATTACAGAATACACCTTATATTAACCTCAGAAACATTTTTATAAAGGGCATCATTACTGTTAAAAAATGACACTTTCCAATTAAAGAGGAAATTGTGATTCATATTCTTAAATTCAACCATCAGATTTTCTTGGAGGAGTAAAAACACTTTTATATGGTAAGTTAGGCACTTTGAAGGGTTACATTAATAATTTTAGCATTTAAGGAAATTGGCATTATGTCCTTATTAACTGTTTCTCACTGACTTCATCTTGGGGAATTTGGCTCCTGAGAACTTGGGGAGGACTGAGTCACAGAATTGAGGCTGCTATGGTTTTGTCACACTATTCTTCGCTCTTCAATAAAAGTACAATATGTGCAGTCGTATCAGAAGTAGAGATGAAAGCATAGCTTAAGCCAAGATATCACACTAGTGAGACTCTTCAAGATAATGTGATTCATACCCAACAATCCCATTTTATATATAAGGATACTGAGGCTTATAAAATTTTAGTGTCCAAAGACACAATGTAAGTTTAATGAAGTTTTATCACATGAAACTGTTCCACAGCAATGGTTTGAACCAACACTTAAAGCATGAGAGAAGAGTGCTGACTTGCTGCTGTTTCTAGAGGTCAGAGAGTATCTGTGAATATACAGGATTGCACTAATTTGCTGGAACATTATTCTTGGAGCAGTCTTTCTACTTCTTATCATTTCTGGGACATATGATAATGGGCTAATCAGTATTTTAGGGAAAAAAAATAGCATGTAATGGGGATTGGGAATTCCCTGGAGGTCCAGTGGTTAAGACTTCACCTTCCAATATAAGGCATGTGGATTTGATCCCTGATCAAGGAACTAAGATCCCACATGCCTTGTGGTCAAAAAACCAAAACGTAAAACAGAAGCAATAAAGTAACAGAGACAATAAAGACTTTAAAAATGGTGCATGTCAAAAAAAATTCTTAAAAAAAGGAAATAATGCGAACCAGTTCAGGAATACCTTTTTTTTGTGTTACATTTTAAAACTATTATTTATGGATTTTGTAAGAATGATTTGTTTTAAACATAAGAATGGTGGTGTGAATTCATTTTAGAAATGAAATCTAAAAGTTTCTCTCCCACTCAGTAGTGGTGATATACTCAGAACATATTTAAATTTGAACCCTGTGATGAAAGTCATGTATCTGAGGGAATTTTTGTTCATGAGAATAAGCATGTTTAAGTGGAGAGGGAAACATGTATGACTCTGAGATGTTTGTATCATGTTTTTATTTAATTATCTAAGATACAGCAGTGCATACAACTGCAGTGTTCCAATGGAAACATTCTGAATGAAAACTTAGAAAGTAAATTGGATTTAAATTTTTATAAATATATATATATATAGCATATATATCTTTTGATATTTAACCATGGTCAAATGAATAATTTCTCTTCATTCTTTTTATTAATCTCACATTGCAGGAATGGCAGACAGCCTTACTTTCATTTTTTTTCTCAAACATTTTATGGACTAAACTTTTATCTTTATAAACTTCCCTCAAGGTAGAACCTCAGCTCAAGGTTGAAAAAGCTGGATAAACTTTTTGCATGTGAAGAAAACCTAGAACTAATTTTAGTAATTAACCTATTACTTAGTTAAGCTATAAATCTTTTCGGAAAAAACACGAGGGAAGTAATTTTCTGTATTTCACAAGCTTCTTGCCTTATTCAAAATGAAGTATGTGTGCTTTCCTTTATATTTTTGCTTAGATAAGATATGCACAAATAAACTTCTCTCTTGTTTGGAGACAGCAATTCTGTTAAATTCTAGAATCATTTCTATCAAAAGATACTCAAACTCACTTGATCTAAGTCCTTCTTTACAGGAAGCCTGGTAGGCTTGTATTGTCTCCTGTGGACTCTGTCTTGTATTGTCCAGATTTTTCTTGCAAGGTCAAGGCCCTCATTCCCCCGACTGCTGAGAGGTTACCAGATGATAGCGCACAGCTGTCTACCTCTACCATCTTCCCTCTAAAGTCACACACCCTTGCAGAGGCTGTTCCTGGCAGAATTTTCCAGTTGTCACAGTTGACCAATGGTGCTGGAAGGTTGATTATGGGGGAGACAGGTATACACAAACTCTCTGTAATTTTCACCTCATTTTGCTGTGAACCAAAAACTGTTTTAAGAAATAAATTCTGTGTGTACATCTCAGCACCAATATCCCTCAGAATCTGTATTCTAGCCTATGACTCATGTTTGATATTTTTCTTTTCAAATTTCCTGTGTTTTAGTTTCTCTAAGTTCCTTTTAAAATCCAGCATTTAAAATTCACAGTACTTATGTAAGTATTGGAGAAGGCAATGGCACCCCACTCCAGTACTCTTGCCTGGAAAATCCCATGGACAGAGAAGCCTGGTAGGCTGCAGTCCATGGGGTCGCTAAGAGTCAGACACGACTGAGCGACTTCACTTTCACTTTTCACTTTCATGCATTGGAGGAGGAAATGGCAACCCACTCCAGTGTTCTTGCCTAGAGAATCCCAGGGACGGCTGGGCCTGGTGGGCTTCCGTCTATGGGGTCGCACAGAGTCGGACACGACTGAAGCGACTTAGCAGGAGTAGCAGCAAGTAAGTATACTGTCCATTGGTCAAGCCACATGGTCCATTTCTTCCCATGCCCAGTGAGCTGCTTAGTCAGTTGTTTAAAACCAATAGAACGGAGGTGCAGGGCCAGTGAATGCACAAGAGAAATGGCATCATTTCAGTCACC